>NW_023503941.1:2781087-3393234 GCF_014529535.1 Bradysia coprophila | reverse complement strand
TTGAATCCGGATTAAACCGTGCTCATTAGTTGCTACTGCATGTTCCACATGAAATATGAATTTCGCGTTGATAGTTTTTCGTTCAAATTAATTTAAATATTTGTCGCGAGTTCTTAAAATGCGAAAAACTTTGTTTTTAGACCCGTACGAAGTACTGGGGTCTTATGCGTTTACGCATACATCCGTAACACGTCGAATTGGACTCCCTGAGTAAGGGGAAACCTATTGTGGTTGTCTAGAGATGCCAAATCAGCAAGAAAAAAAATGTCCGTCTGTCCGTCCGTCCGTCTGCACGATAACTTGAGTAAAACGCATCCGATTTTGAAAATTCTTTTTTTCCCGTTTGGTAATGTCAAAAGACAGGCTAAGTTCGAAGATGAGTGATTTTGGATCGACCCCTCCCGAGCTGTGGCCCAATAAGTGCTTTACGGTTTTTCGAAGATATCTTCGGACATTCAAACGTTACACTTGTAAGTGATACGTCAAATAAAAGGTATGTACAATACCGATCGATAAAAAAAAAGTTTATGGAAATCGGATGACCGACTCGTGAGTTAGACCCCTTGGTGTGAAACAGGCACAGGGCGGCAAGCAGTTTTTGCCACATTTCAACATATTTCGTCTGTTTTAGCTTTATTAGATAGGTATTGACCGTACCAATCAGGGAAAAAAAAGTTTTTGAAATTATGTTCTCCGGAGCGTGAGCTAGGTCTCTTGGAGTGAGCTCTTATCTGGCTACTCGGAAGTACAGTGAACGTGGAGTATTTTGTCAATATCTCGAGTAAATTTTGACCGAATTTCATGAATTTTTTTTTTGTTTGAAAGGTATTAACGAATGTAAAGCGTCGGTAAAATTTCCGGTCTCCTAACAAAATGGCTGCCGGCGGCCATATTGGATTTTAGTAAAAGTGATATATCTTGGGAAAAATGGTACTTAGAGTGTTTCTGTTAACATGGAAATAATTTGTTATGTGTGTGGGGTGTTTCAGGCATTCCATATATGAACATCTATATATATGTATATACACCTATATTGAGCTATATACAGGCATATAGATCTATATAATAGCATATTCATCTGTGAAATGTTTATTTACAGTGAAATATAGGTAAATATAGCGGTACATAGCTGTTTAAATAGGAATTTATGAAATTTGACTTCGTGCGGGGCTGTCTATATTGCCTCCGGCAATTTATTTGTATATGCTAACAAGGCAAAGAGTGGATAATGTAAGTGATTTTAAAGGGCGAATAGCTTTTCAGTAGAGAATGAAGTAAAAGAAATGAAGAGTTTCACAGTAAAGGCTTTTGATACGAATAGGTGTTTCGTACGGGTCGGCGTTAGCTATGTTTAGACCCGTACGAAGTACTGGGGTCTTATAGGTTTACGCATATGTTTGTAACACGTCGAATTGGACTCCCTGAGTAAGGGGAAACCTATTGTGGTTGTCCAGAGATGCCAAATCAGCAAGAAAAAAAATGTCCGTCTGTCCGTCTGTCTGTCTGCAGGATAACTTGAGTAAAACGCATCCGATTTTGAAAATTCTTTTTTTCCCCGTTTGGTAATGTCAAAAGACAGGCTAAGTTCGAAGATGAGTGATTTTGGATCGACCCCTCCCGAGCTGTGGCCCAATAAGTGCTTTACGGTTTTTCGAAGATATCTCCGGACATTTAAACGCTATACTCGTAAATGATACATCGAATGAAAGATATTTACAATACCGATCGACAAAAAAAAACATAGCTAACGCCGACCCGTACGAAACACCTATTCGTATCAAAAGCCTTTAATGTGAAACTCTTCATTTCTCTTACTTCATTTTCTTCTCTGCTGAAAAACTATTCTCCCTTTAAAATCACTTACATTATCCACTCTTTGCCTTGTTATCATATACAACTAAATTGCCGGAGGCAATATAGACAGCCCCGTACGAAGACAAATTTCATAAATTCCTATTTAAACAGCTATGTACCGCTATATTTAACTATATTTCACTATAAATAAACATTTCACAGATGAATATGCTATTATATAGCTCTATATGCCTGTATATGGCTCAATATAGGTGAATTTAGATATATATAGATGTCCATATATGGAATCACTGAAACCCCACACACATAACAAATTATTTCCATGTTAACAGAAACTCTCTAAGTATCATTTTTCCCAAGATATTTCTATTTTACTAAAATCCAATATGGCCGCCGGCAGCCATTTTGTTAGGAGACCGGAAATAGTACCGACGCTTTACATTCGTTAATACCTTTCAAACAAGAAAAAATTCATGAAATTCGGTCAAAATTTACTCGAGATATTGTCAAAATACACCACGTTCACTGTACTTCCGAGTAGCCAGATAAGAGCTCACTCCAAGAGACCTAGCTCACGCTCCGGAGAACATAATTTCATAAACATTTTTTTCCCTGATTGGTACGGTCAATACCTATCTAATAAAGCTAAAACAGACGAAATATGTTGAAATGTGGCCGACCTACAAGCAAAAACTGCTTGCCGCCCTGTGCCTGTTCCACACCAAGGGGTCTAACTCACGAGTCGGTCATCCGATTTCCATAAACTTTTTTTTTGTCGATCGGTATTGTAAATACCTTTTATTTGACGTATCACTTACAAGTTTAACGTTTAAATGTCCGGAGATATCTTCGAAAAACCGTAAAGCACTTATTGGGCCACAGCTCGGGAGGGGTTGATCCAAAATCACTCATCTTCGAACTTAGCCTGTCTTTTGACATTACCAAACGGGAAAAAAAAAGAATTTTCAAAATCGGATGCGTTTTACTCAAGTTATCGTGCAGACAGACAGACGGACAGACGGACAGACGGACATTTTTTTTTCGCGGATTTGGCATCTCTAGACAACCACAATAGGTTTCCCCTTACTCAGGGAGTCCAATTCGACGTGTTACAAACGTATGCGTAAACCTATAAGACCCCAGTACTTCGTACGGGTCTAAAAAGTTTATGGAAATCGGATGACCGACTCGTGAGTTAGACTCCTTGGTGTGAACCAGGCACAGGGCGGCAAGCAGTTTTTGCTTGTAGGTCGGCCACATTTGCACATATTTCGTCTGTTTTAGCTTTATAAGATAGGTATTGACCGTACCAATCAGGGAAAAAAAGTTTTTGAAATTATGTTCTCCGGAGCGTGAGCTAGGTCTCTTGGAGTGAGCTCTTATCTGGCTACTCGGAAGTACAGTGAACGTGGTGTATTTTGACAATATCTCGAGTAAATTTTGACCGAATTTCATGAATTTTTTCTTGTTTGAAAGGTATTAACGAATGTAAAGCGTCGGTACTATTTCCGGTCTCCTAACAAAATGGCTGCCGGCGGCCATATTGGATTTTAGTAAAATAGAAATATCTTGGGAAAAATGATACTTAGAGAGTTTCTGTTAACATGGAAATAATTTGTTATGTGTGTGGGGTTTCAGTGATTCCATATATGGACATCTATATATATCTAAATTCACCTATATTGAGCCATATACAGGCATATAGAGCTATATAATAGCATATTCATCTGTGAAATGTTTATTTATAGTGAAATATAGTTAAATATGGCGGTATATAGCTGTTTAAATAGGAATTTATGAAATTTGACTTCGTGCGGGGCTGTCTATATTGCCTCCGGCAATTTATTTGTATATGCTAACAAGGCAAAGAGTGGATAATGTAAGTGATTTTAAAGGGCGAATAGCTTTTCAGTAGAGAATGAAGTAAAAGAAATGAAGAGTTTCACAGTAAAGGCTTTTGATACGAATAGGTGTTTCGTACGGGTCGGCGTTAGCTATGTTTTTTTTTTGTAAAACCGACAAAGAACACGTAGAATGTTTGCCGAATAGCAAATTTGTTCAAATAAAATGTGTCACGTACGTCACACTACGTTTTATGTTGAACGCGTTTGCTGTTGGCATAGACTCGTAAATCAAACAAATCCATAACTCTTAATTGGTATTAAATACCACACCAAAAAGCGTTTTTTTAATCATTTATTTGGCCTGTAAATATTTGCGCGCATTAGAAATGACCATTTCCCAGTTGTATTTATCAAATATTTTGGAAGTTTGTTAAGGAGTTCTGGAGAAATATGAAATTTCGAATAACAGAAATCACCAACAGAGAGATAGGTGAAGCATCTGTTCTAACTTTGATACGCGAAATAACTTTTACGTTAACAGTTTGTTTTAGAAACTCGTGTTACGGCCTTCAATTAAATCAAAAGAAATTTAATAAAATCGGTGGCATGCGAAACACGCTTAAAATCGCTGCCAAACAAGGTTTTTAGCTCATGATCTCAGTGCCGCCTTTTCCATATGGGCCAAATGGGCAAATGCCCGTGACGCCCGAAGTGGAGCAGAAGAAAATGGCGCCCGAGGTCCTCAAAAAAAATTAGCTTTACTAAATTGGCGCCTATTTTTCCAATTGCCCGATGGCGCCCAAAAGCTAACAGCGGCACTGCATGATCTACCAGCCCAACCTTTCTGTCGCATTGTCTTTAGGTACTTTTCATCTGTTGTTTCATTTACACTTAAAAATGAAAATTGCCACAAATCACAGAAAGGTATAAAACAGATAGACTCTACGACACCTTAAAATCGTACTAGATCGTTTCCGATGCAAACATAGAGATAACGAAGACATTGCGTCTGGTCGCCGAACAAAGCACCCCATATTTTATCATCTATCTGCGTGAAAATTGTTATAGGTTTTTACAAGGTATGGGACAAGTGGGTTGGCCTGTAGAGGCGTCAAATTTTTTTCATAGTACTTCATTCTCTGCGGCTTATTTTCATGTGAACTAACTTCACACTTGTCATTACAGAACAAAATGTCACCATATGAAGTTGGTTCACATGAAAATAAGCGCAGTGACAGCAGTAACTTTATGACAGAATGTACTAACATATGGGAAAACTCTATTACATTTCTTATTAGTTTCTAAACATCATTCTCCTATACCTCTATAGATATGTAGCTAAAGCTAAAATGTAATAGATTTGTCATACATTTCTAGTACATTTCGTCATAAAACTACTAATGTCAGCGATCTACTTTTTTGTCAACCAACTTCGCTGCTGTGACATTTCACGGATATTGTCAGAGTAAAGTTGTTTCACCTGAAAATAGAGCGCAAAGAATGAAGTATTCAGAGAGATGCTAATATGACGACTGGGTCGTTCCGACGGACAGAGGGAATATGTCGAATGATTTTGAAATTGGTTGAGCGAAAATGTATTGAATTCTCTCTCAAAAACGCAACTGTCATTCGACATATTCCCTCTATCCGTCGAAACGACCCAGTCGTCATATTAGCAACTCTCTGGAAGTATTGGAAAAAAATTATGGCGCCTCTACAGGCAAACCGAAGTTTCCTATTCAGACACGGAACATAGCACATTAGTTCGATGATAATGACACATTTGTTTAAACTGGTTGGACTAGGATTTACTAGTATTTTACCTATCTCAAAACAGATCAGTTTCTATGCATTTCGTTTAAAATGACGAGATGACGTTCTGATTCGACTATATACACTCACCTCAAAATAATTAGAAATATTTGTAGTAGACCTCTATTGGTTCAGAAATGTTTAGTGTGTTTAGTACTTAACTCTTTGCGCTCTCATTTCTGCTGGATATGTTTATCAGGTTGTTGTCGTGAGACATTAAAGACAAGAATTTCTCGCTATTTTAAGGTGAGTGTACGTTCCTCGGCTAGACTTCAACAATTTTAACTTTCTGGACATCCTTAAGAAGTGGATAGGAGATAAAGGCCTTTTAATGCTAGCGATGCGAAAATCCTTATTTTGTCCACAATGAAGCGTTGTGAAAATGGCGTTTTGTTGTCATTTGGAGAGGCTGAATGCCAAAGCACGCCATTTATTTTATTCTCTTCAAAACGCAAGCATGAAAACCGTTGTGTGCATCTCGGAGAGAAAATGGGAAATTTCACCTTGAGCGAATTGCGGCCATCACTTTTGCTATGACAGCTAACTTTCGCTCTTGGTGAAATTTCCCATTTTCTCCACTTGGTTAACAAAAAACTATCTTTTAATTCTTTTTGAACCATGCCATGCGAAAGCAAAAGTAAATTTCTCTTCTTTCTCCTCCTCTTCAACTTCAACTATATCATTTGATTGGTGAGAGGCAAATGGCATTACTTGATTGGCTGGTTTATTTTCTTTTCCACTCTGCACTTGCCTTTCAGTATATATGCTGGCAAGTAGCTATGTTAACTGAATCATTGACTGATGGTGTTGTAAATTGGAAATTTTTTTGTTTCCTTGCAGTGCATAATATTGTAGCAGAAGACAAAAATTGTTTGAGAACACAAACATGACCCAATTTATCGACGAGGAGGACGACGAATCCAAAGTCTTGCGGCCGCATCGAGTATCGATAAATCAAATTGCAAAGCAAAAAATCAACAATAACGATGAAGTTGCCGAAAAATCGCTAGGCCTCGGAGCGAAGTCCATTTTGACACAAGTGAGTATGGGAAAGGCATGAAAAACGAATTTGAATGGACAAAAACCTTAGAATGAAAATTCAAATTCGTTCGCTTCAATGTCATTAAGGCCAGGTTATGGTCCGATATATCGCACAAATGTCAGGACGCATAGCCTGGCTTTAAGGCCAGGTTATGGTCCGATATATCGCACAAATGTCAGGACGCATAGCCTGGCCTTAAGGCCAGGTTATGGTCCGATATATCGCACAAATGTCAGGACGCATAGCCTGGCCTTAAGGCCAGGTTATGGTCCGATATATCGCACAAATGTCAGGACGCATAGCCTGGCCTTAAGGCCAGGTTATGGTCCGATATATCGCACAAATGTCAGGACGCATAGCCTGGCCTTAAGGCCAGGTTATGGTCCGATATATCGCACAAATGTCAGGACGCATAGCCTGGCCTTAAGGCCAGGTTATGGTCCGATATATCGCACAAATGTCAGGACGCATAGCCTGGCCTTAAGGCCAGGTTATGGTCCGATATATCGCACAAATGTCAGGACGCATAGCCTGGCCTTAAGGCCAGGTTATGGTCCGATATATCGCACAAATGTCAGGACGCATAGCCTGGCCTTAAGGCCAGGTTATGGTCCGATATATCGCACAAATGTCAGGACGCATAGCCTGGCCTTAAGGCCAGGTTATGGTCCGATATATCGCACAAATGTCAGGACGCATAGCCTGGCCTTAAGGCCAGGTTATGGTCCGATATATCGCACAAATGTCAGGACGCATAGCCTGGCCTTAAGGCCAGGTTATGGTCCGATATATCGCACAAATGTCAGGACGCATAGCCTGGCCTTAAGGCCAGGTTATGGTCCGATATATCGCACAAATGTCAGGACGCATAGCCTGGCCTTAAGGCCAGGTTATGGTCCGATATATCGCACAAATGTCAGGACGCATAGCCTGGCCTTAAGGCCAGGTTATGGTCCGATATATCGCACAAATGTCAGGACGCATAGCCTGGCCTTAAGGCCAGGTTATGGTCCGATATATCGCACAAATGTCAGGACGCATAGCCTGGCCTTAAGGCCAGGTTATGGTCCGATATATCGCACAAATGTCAGGACGCATAGCCTGGCCTTAAGGCCAGGTTATGGTCCGATATATCGCACAAATGTCAGGACGCATAGCCTGGCCTTAAGGCCAGGTTATGGTCCGATATATCGCACAAATGTCAGGACGCATAGCCTGGCCTTAAGGCCAGGTTATGGTCCGATATATCGCACAAATGTCAGGACGCATAGCCTGGCCTTAAGGCCAGGTTATGGTCCGATATATCGCACAAATGTCAGGACGCATAGCCTGGCCTTAAGGCCAGGTTATGGTCCGATATATCGCACAAATGTCAGGACGCATAGCCTGGCCTTAAGGCCAGGTTATGGTCCGATATATCGCACAAATGTCAGGACGCATAGCCTGGCCTTAAGGCCAGGTTATGGTCCGATATATCGCACAAATGTCAGGACGCATAGCCTGGCCTTAAGGCCGGGTTATGGTCCGATATATCGCACAAATGTCAGGACGCATAGCCTGGCCTTAAGGCCGGGTTATGGTCCGATATATCGCACAAATGTCAGGACGCATAGCCTGGCCTTAAGGCCGGGTTATGGTCCGATATATCGCACAAATGTCAGGACGCATAGCCTGGCCTTAAGGCCGGGTTATGGTCCGATATATCGCACAAATGTCAGGACGCATAGCCTGGCCTTAAGGCCGGGTTATGGTCCGATATATCGCACAAATGTCAGGACGCATAGCCTGGCCTTAAGGCCGGGTTATGGTCCGATATATCGCACAAATGTCAGGACGCATAGCCTGGCCTTAAGGCCGGGTTATGGTCCGATATATCGCACAAATGTCAGGACGCATAGCCTGGCCTTAAGGCCGGGTTATGGTCCGATATATCGCACAAATGTCAGGACGCATAGCCTGGCCTTAAGGCCGGGTTATGGTCCGATATATCGCACAAATGTCAGGACGCATAGCCTGGCCTTAAGGCCGGGTTATGGTCCGATATATCGCACAAATGTCAGGACGCATAGCCTGGCCTTAAGGCCGGGTTATGGTCCGATATATCGCACAAATGTCAGGACGCATAGCCTGGCCTTAATCAAAACTGATTGAAGCTTCGGTTCTGCGGCCACATAATTATACCTAACAAAACCTTTTTCCTAACAAAAATGAATGAAGAAGCGTCACACTATACACTTACGACTCTGCAATATTTCACAGCACTGCTCCTAGCATGAACATAGAAGATATTCGGAGGCTGATGAAATTACAGTAGTCGTTGCTTTTCTTTTGTACATAAGAGGAGTACAGAGTTCGTGAAAAATGCATGCAAAATCGAGCTTTGCAAAATGCTTGCAAAATATGACACAAAATATATGAGCCAGCTGTCAAACACCGAGTTTGCAAACTATTTGACATATAGCTCTTACATTTTGTGTCATATTTTGCAAGCATTTTGCAGAGGTCGATTTTGCATGCATTTTTCACGAACTCTGTACTAGCCTTACAGAGGCTGCTAGGAATCTCGCGCCGCGTCATTCACAATAATTCACATTTTGACACATTTTGTATAAGGAAGATGTCACTTTGTGAGTTATTGTGAATGACGCGGCGCGAGATTCCCTAACACCCTTACAGATGAATTGGCTTTGTTGTATGACTTTAGCAATGCAAACAATCCTAAGCGGTAGGTCTTATTATTACTAAAACCTCCAATCCCGATATTGTACCTTCTTAAAAAATGTCTTCTCTTCGGGAAAGAATGGCTCGTTACCGATATTGCATGGCAGAACTTGAGGAGAAGCGGTATTACGGTTGTCCCAAAAAGTGTCCCGGAGAATTCATGAACTTTGAAGCCATTTCCAATCCATTTTTCATTAATTAGGTGTCATTCGAAAGCTACATTCAAGTACTTCTGTTTTCAGTCTGTTATGTTAAGGAGCTTAAGATATGGCCTGGGAGACTCATGCATGTCCTTTTAAAGATTTTTTTAAGTGTTTTCTAGATCAACAAAAACTAATTCCAGTGTTTCTTGCGCATACTCCCCTTCTTCCTGATTTTGGTTCAAGGATTCTGAAAAGTTCCCTTTTTGGGATGTAATTGATGATTTTCCCTGTGAAAATTGCAATTTACTTTCTCGAAGGCTTTGTCGTGTTCTGGTCCCGTTCCTCGATGAAATTATTTTGTGACTGTTTTTGGTGTACCTCATCCATAATAATGTGGAATCCTGACGATCCTAGCACATCTTTGTTCTGGACACTAGGCATTTCTTACGTTTTTAGCAATTTTGTCGGCAAATATTTGTACTTTTAAAAAGTTTGAAGTCACCAGAGGTCAGTCCCTAAAAATAACTGACGTCTTCATGGTCCACTGTCTTTCCAATCCTATAGAACCTCGCCAAGAACTAGAGAACTGCTGGGAATTCTGACGATTTCTGTGGGTTCCCTCTTGGTCTTTTCTTATGAACTGGCCTTAGCCTTAGACAGAATTCAGAAAGAAAAAACTTTAAAAAAATCCCTAAGATACATACATGACTTTCTTAGGCCATATCACTATCTCAGGCATGGATCATGGCCCGACCCTCTGAAATCAGAAGTACTTGAATGTAGCTTTCGATTGACACCTAATTAATGAATTTGATTGGAAATGGCTTCAAAGTTCATGCATTTTCCGGGACATTTTTTGGGAGAACCCCAATACAACCTCCTCAAGTTCTGTCATGAAATATCGGGAATGAGCCATACTTTCCCGAACAGAAGACATCTTTCAAGAAGATATTTTAGTTTAGGAGACTTTGAAGGTTTTCATGTGAATGACTTTTCCGACCGGAAAAACGGATTTTCCATTTTCCGTAAAAAAAATTTTGTTCCACAACTTTTCGCGGCAAACAACAAGGAACAAAGAAAAATCTTAACGAACCTAAGGCGGACAGAGTCCTTTTTTCGACACAACGAGCTGGACTATGTTCATGCTAGGAGCAGTGCTATGTTTATACATCTTGTTCCTTATGGTGTGGCCAAAAAAACGCACGAAATTGATGATTATTGCGATATGGATAAATAATTTCCGAACATGTCATCCGGCATATAAGTAGTAACTGCGAATGAATAGTATTGAATACATTGTATCGTGTTATAGGTATTTACGCAGTATTGCTAGATATAGAACGGCAACATCATGATGAACACTCTCGCCGAGTATATCAGTTTATGTATTGATGAATTGTAAACTTAACGTACAGTGTTGCTGAATGACAACATATTCAAATTTCCAATCATTTTAATTGATTGATGTTCTCTCCTTCTGAGCACATACACTTTTGGTGTTAATTGATATAATCTACCAATCTATACATAACGTACACAGAATATGCCAGAATGTTTCTATAATTTTCAATTGTTTGCTTAACATCTATGTTAATCGAAACGAACTAATAAAATTGCGACATGCTTACCACGAAACGATACGATATTGTATTTCATATCATCGGCAAACATATTTTGTTGATGAATTTGTATAATTTGTATAATTTGTATAATTGGCAATTAAATGGCAGCGCGTTGTATCAATCATGATCTGATGAAAGTGCCGAGTTTGCTCAACAACACAATAAACATATAGTGTAGGTCGAGGGGTGACTCACTTCTAGATTAAATGGATTAAATGGATTAAATAGGAAAAAACTTAATTTTACAAAATACTTTAAAAGTCTTAAAAATGGTTGATTTTGATTGAACGACGTACTACAACTCATACTACAACGTTAAAAAGCGTAAAATTCCACTTTTAGAAGTTTTTGGAGTAAAGTGGAATAATTGGATTAAATGGATTAAATAAATTTAATACCATTTTTTACCAAAAAACATTTTTCTATACCTCACGAGTACTTAAACGCCCTGGAGATCGTGCAGATCTAATTTTCGAAATTAGTTTACAAATTTTTTAGGTGGGTAGCCTAATTATTTCGGTAAAACTAAAAATTTTTTTTTGGATTAAATGGAAGTGAGTCACCCCTCGGTGTAGGTAATACAAACCCAAGACACTCTGAAGGTTATACAAACCTTCAGTGGATCACTTTAATAGACTGTGTGCAGTATAAATAATTTATTTTTAATTGATGTAGATTATTATTCTGTAGAACAAAAGTGTAAACGGAATATCTGAAAAATGTCTGCTTGATGTTACAGTTACCCAATTATATCATGACTAGGGATGTAGGATGCATTACTTTTAGATCCTACACACTTCCCACACTTCAATTTCAATTTTGATTTTGTCGATTGGCACCATTGACATACAAGTAGTTAGTTCTCATTATCTGCTTGAGGTGGCATCATATACTTTGCGTGTCCAAGCAGTTAAAGATTTGCCAGGCAGCGTCAATCAAAATTCTGAAAGGACAGGTTAGATCACATCTGACTTGATCGCAAAGGCAGTAAGCAATTTAGAAGGTTTTTTTTTGTGCATTATATGTATTTTACATGCTACAAAACGGTACTTTTCATGTTTCACGCACTATTTTCGACTTCCAAAGCATGTAAAATCCACTCGGGATAGAAAGATGAAATGTCTCGTTTTCGTGTGTTTATTGACCTCGGCTACGCCTCGGATCAACAAAATTCACATACTTTTCATCTTTTTATACCAAGTAATGTAAAATACTAATGCTTTTCTGATCTTTCAAACATGAGAAGGAAATTCGTGTGAAATGGGAGAAATGTAAAACGCAAATGAAATACATGTAGAAGGAATGGAACGAATTACATGAAGAAATCCAACAAAAGCGTTTAAAACGTGTGTTGAGTTTAAATTGGACAAAATAGTAAAATTCTAATCATAAGATGTTGCGCAACAAAATGGCGATCGGCTGTACCTCTACCGTTTTTGATATCCGCCTTCTTGGTACATAACATATAGAGTGTTCCATTTCGGAGATGGTTCAAGTTTGTCCCACGGCATCTTCATATAAAAAATACCGAAAGTGAACACGTAACTCATTTTTTGTATGATGTCCCACGGCATAGACTGTTATGATCAGAGCGAGAGATCCGAAGACTAGTTAATTTAACTTGCCTTGGGGTACTTGTCAAAATATTGCTTTCTCTTTCATCATAACACTCTATAAAAGTGAACTTTATCCGAAATGGTACGCCCTATGCAAGATTCTTTTCATAACATTTTCATTGTTCATTTGTCAACAGATTGCGAAGTGACATTTCAGTGTATTTTTTAGCTTTTCCTGATATCGCAAAAACTGCAGGTTATTCCATTAACTTTGGGAACACGGGTTCTCCAATTCAAATGAGTGATAGATCGTTGGATTCGTCTTTCAATTCTAGATAAGTCTTATCTTTAATTTCTTCGATTAATTTTGTTTGTTTTCGGTGTAAAGCGTTCAAAAGTGAAGGCTTGTCAGAGGGTCCCGTGAACAGTTTTTCGGTAAGAACTCAAGAAATAATTATTTTAAATGATTGTTATGCTGTACTAACGACGGTCTTGTGAAGACCTACTACAGGTGGAGTGTATGCACTGGTTGGTGCAACTACATCCACAAGATTTATGACCAAAAACATAGTGTTCGCCTTCTCTGCAAAATTGATGTTCCACGGAACTGACTGTGTAGTGTTGTAGCCTGCCTCAGCCACTATCGTTTCACATATATAAGATCCCAGGTCTTCTGTGTGGCAAGCCTATACAGAAACTGCAAGTCTTCGGAAAAAGGAAAAAAGTAGATAAAAATGACTGCTCTTCCAGAAGCTGTTCCAGTAGGAGCCCCTAGAAAGAAAGTTAAAATCTTCAACTTTACAGCAACCTTTTTCCGAACACTTGCAGGTTTTGTAGGCTTTCACACACAGAAGTACTGAGATCTTATATATGTGGAACAATAGTGGGTGAGGCAAGCTACAACACTACACAGTCAGTCCCTTGGAACATCAATTTTGCAGAGAAGGTGGACTCTCTGAACACTATATTTTTGGTCATAACTCTTGTGGGTGTAGTTGCACCAACCAGTGCATACACCGAGGCATACACTCCACCTGTAGTAGGTCTTCACAAGACCGACGTTAGTACATCATAACAATGATTTAAAATAATTTTTTCTTGAGTTCTTGCCGAAAAACTGGACCCTCTGACAAGCCTTCACTTTTGAACGCTTTACACCGAAAACAAACAAAATTAATCGAAAAAATTAAAGATGCGATATCACGAAAAGCTAAAAAATACACTTGTATGACAATGGTGCCAATCGACAAAATCAAAATTGAAATTGAATGCGTTGGTTCAATTGAATGTGGGAAGTGTGTAGGATGTAAAAGTAATGCATCCTACAATCCTATAGTCATAATATAATTGGGTACCTGTAGATCTCACTTTAAAAGCTGTAATTTGAATGAGACTAAAAGGATATCCGAATCCGAACCATTGTAATTCATTCTAATTGGATTCTCACTAAGATTCTAATAAGTGGGATGGCATCGGGATGGTAACAATACTTTTCAATAATTTCTATAAAAAAATTAAATATTTTTTTTCAACGGTTTTCATGGTAAATCTTCTTTTTATTGAAATATGAAACATTTTTCTCAAAATCGCACATGGTCTATTATGGCTGATTATGGTACACCCAACAAACCACTTGCAGGTGAATGTAAAGTCCATTTTATATTCCACCAGAGAAATGATAACAGATGGCGTTGCTGGTAAGGTGGCATCAACACCATCTGTTATCATTTCTTTGTATTACACCTTACGATTTCAATAGAATTACTGGTATGTGTGGTGAGTATGATAGCTGGACTGGATGTCGGAAAAATAGTTCAGCATGGAAGAAAACCGTCAGGTTATACTGGCTGCTGGGTTGCATTACCTTCAGTGGCGGATTACCCTATGGGAAATTCGGTACCGTGCCCATGGCGCTGGAAAAATTTGGCGCTGAGCTCAGTCACTGAATGGACAATTACTGTCTGAAGAGAAATTGTTTATTAGTTTCAAACTGAAATTTAAAAAAATTTTGCCTCCGGCGCTCGTAATCTGTCACAAACCTATAGAGAGTTTGCGAATGAACTATACACATTGTATAATCTCGTAAAGCACAGTACGCAAGTAGTTCCCAATTTTTATTTTGACAAGCACATGAGTCCATGAATGGTCATTCCATTTAATTTATTTCAGTTTTGAAGGTAAAATTACAAAAACAAAACCTTGGTGTGACGAAATCAATTCAAAAGAGCTACGAAAAGTCTAAAATGAAATATTTAGAACTATAGTTCTTCCTTAGAGTGGGAAACCTTAATCCGCCCCTGATTACCTTCGTTATGTTTACCTATTTTTAGGGTTCCAAAGGTCGTGCCAAATTAATTCCTTATTCCGCTCTCTTTAAACACTTCATTGCTGAAGCCTCTAACAGGCGATGCAACTAATCTCGCATGACGTAAATTTGACGCTGATCCAAAACAACATCATTGTAAAAACGATTTTTGACAAATCCGAAAACGAACTAGAGCTATCACAGAGCCATACCCTCAACACGTTTGCGAACAATAGACCAGTGTCAAATAACGGTTTTTCTCTCAAAATAGTGTCAAATGAGTTGTCAATTTCACAAAGCTATAATCTCAAACAATGACAGCTCATTTGACATCTCAAACGACATTGACAATGATCTAATTGTCAACAAATAATTTTTGGTTATGGTTCTATGGATGATGCTTTGACAGCTCAAATAACCTTGGAACAAACCTACGGCGAAGCACTTAAATGTAAGTGCTTGTAGTGACATCTTCTTTTCGACATTCAAAGCACTTGAGATTTAAAAAGAGTTGACAGAATGTGATGAATCAACGCAACGTTGTTGAGGCTCTATTTGTTTATTACGCTAGTCATTTGTAATTCTTCTTCTTTTTTTTTGTAATTTGTTAATCTACTGTTATGAAAAGTCTATGAACATTTGTATAAGGACCTACCTTGTTGTTCTGATAAATAAACCAAATTAAATTAAATTAAATTAAACTGCAAGCCAAGCATCAGAACAAAATTTAAATAAGGTACTTGCTCAACGCAGTCAAAGTCAAAGTATATAAACACTGAAGGTAATGCAAATCCGCAGTTACACACGGATCCAAACTTTCTGGTGAATTTTAGCTCCGTCATGTTACACACGTATTGAATTCGTTTGCGTCAAGTTGCATCTAGTGGTGAATTTGGAACGATTTAGCGACGTTATGTTGCACACACATAAAATTCGTTTGCGTCAAGTTGTATTTAGTGGTGAATTGGAAGTATTTAGGGCCGTCATGTTGCACAAGTCTAACTTAGACAACATACGAAAATGAATTCACCTGAAAGTTTGGATCCATAATTTGTCTGATCCGCTGATGGTCTGCATTACCTTCAGTGTTTATATACTTTGGTCAAAGTATACATATAAACACTGAAGGTAATGCCAATCCACAGTTAGACACAGATCCATATTTTTATACTGAACTTGGGCGCGTCACGTTGCATTTAGTGGTGAATTGGAACAATTTAGCGCCGTCATGTTGCACAAGTCTAAGTTAGACAACATACAAAAATGAATTCACCTGAAAGTTTGGACCGAAAATAACTCTGATCCGCTGAGGGTTTGCACTACCTTCAGTGTTTATATACTTTGGACGCAGTAATCCGAATTTCCCGTATAGAGAAAGTTTATTATGTTGGTATAATGCAACTGCGTTCCATGCCTAGCGTTTTGTTTACAGAGCGTTGGATGAATATGAAAAATCTTTCCGATATTTATTGAAATCGTGCGTGAAATACTGAAAGGAAAGGTGTCTTTAGCTACACACAACGTGGTACGCGAAAATATTCGTCACAAGAACACCAAATGAATCAGATGAGCTGTCACTTTCGCAAAATATAATTTTTCAATTTTGAAAACGTATCTTACCAGCGACTTTCCAATTCCTACAGCAATTGAGCAGAGCAACAATTTGACTATCGATGTGTAGCGTAAATATTTTGATGTAGCGTAAAGTTCAGTGTGATGGTAAAGTTGAATTCACAGTCGTTCCTTTTCCAGGCGTGTTGCCTCCGTTTTCAGCGGTTCAATTGCCAGTTGCAAAAGTCATCTATAAACAATAGAAACGCCACGTAAACGGAGGCAAAACGGACGACTGTGAGGTCACCTTAAGAACTTATGAAGGAAAATTTTAAAAACTCGCATATGTCGCGTTGTGAGTGCCCAGATGGTCACTATTTTCAATCATTGCAAATGAGTCTTCCTTCAAAATGACGTCATTTTTCGTATTTCAAAATAGATGGCGCGCTCATGCTCTGGTTCAGAAAGTAAATTGAATAAACATTTCTAACCGAATTCCAGATTCTAATGTGTGTTTTAATAAATACATCCGTTCTTTCGACCGGGATGGCTCTCGGATTTCCTGCTGTTACAATATCCTCATTAACGAATCAGACCAGCACCATGGCTTTAACAGAATCAGAAATTTCGTGGTTCGGTAAGTTCAATCATTTTTCGTCTTAACTTCATTGGCAGCATTGTCAAATTTGACATTACAACAAAAGAAAAATTTGAATTAGGCCTCTTTGGCGTTAGCATGTGTTATGCTGGAGTGCTAACATAATCGTTCATAGCCACGCACACCACCGAACGTATCTAACAGTTTCAAACGATTTTCCTATATTTTGATCGGTCTGAACTCAATTCCAATGTCTATAAAAACACAAACATTTGCTTATCGAATTTACTCCAAATTCAGAATTTAATTGTAATCAATATGCACCGATGGCAACGCAGCGACAACAAGGAAAAATCCAGCTAAATTTCGAAAATATTTTGCTAAAAGATAGAAAGTGAGAACGCACTGTGCTGACCTCGTTCATTTTTTTTGTTGTGTGTGGAGATAAGCCTTTGTAACTCGTACGCACAATAATTGAATTTCTTGACGCCTCGACTAAGAAAAACATAGAAATCAATCGAATGATCGATGATCCACATGCGAGACTAATTAGAACGGAACTGTTGTTGATTTGAAGTTGTTTTGAAACCATCCGTCAGACCGATTTTAAATCGTCGAGGTGGTGTACAAGCATGTAAATGGCATCTTTCCGATGGTCGTGAGACCAAAGTTTAACGAGAGCCAAATGTTAAAAGTCCACGATATGACCTTTAAGTACTCGGTACTCCCATCCCATATCGAACATAGTACCATAGTTTTATGATTCATCGCTTAATGTCGATTTACTGCAGGAGTTACAGTAATATTACAAATACTTAAAAGTAACATCACAATAAGCTCAGTCAAGCAATAAAAACAAAAAAGAAAGTCAAATAAAGAAGAAATAGAGAAAAACTCCTTTGACTTTGTCAATACTGACATTCCAGTGTTAGAAACATGTGTGCGAAGTTCTCGTGTGACCTTATATTTATCAAGCTAAATATTTTTAGACCCGTACAGAGTGACGGGGCGAATACATTTGCCACCACGTTTGTAACTTTGCGAATTCGAATGCCTGGAATTGCGGCCTTCCAACTTTCGGCACCCTGGACTTTACTTAAATCGTCGAGGAATGTCTCCAAAACTGAATTCTAGATTTTTAGAAATTTATTTGGAGGTATTCCACGACTATTTAAGTAAAGACCAGGGTGCCGAAAGTTGACAGGCCGCATGTATTTTGAATGTGTTAACAAAATGGCAGACAGTCGCCATATTTGATTTTTAGTAAAATTAGAAGTTTTCGGAGAGGAATCAAGGATCAGTTTACTTACTAATTGAGCTATTAACGATTTGTAAAAAATGGTGTGACGATGTAGCGGAAACAAGTGTCGTCGCTAAGCAAATTGCAAAGTGTCACAACTTAACATAAGCCCAAATAATACATAGAAAGCAATGACATCTGTTGATCTGTTGGAAAATCGCCAGCACGCCACTGAACAGTACATTCAAGAGATTTAAAGGTGCGAAGTAATTTAAACATACAAAACCATGGTTCAGTTATTCAGTTATTGTTGATTCTCACGATCAACGAATGTCGCTGCTTTCAACAAAACGTACTCCGCGAGAGACCTTGACAGCTTGGTCAAACAGAGCAAAAAATAAAAAAAATCAATTTTGTCTATCACATGGTGTACTTCTTTGGTAAGTGGAAATCAAGCATTACACTAGCCACACAATTCAAATATTTCTTTTGTTAAACTGTCAAACTTGACAGCAGAACCAAAGAATGTTTTGAATTAGTACTCTCTCGCGTCGGTATGTGTCTAGTTACTAGTTACAGCTAGTGACGGTATTATTTTCGCTATTGGTACTTGGGGGTCATGCAAGAGAGATGTTTACCTTTTTTTTTCTCTATTTTTCGATTATTGCATGACTCTTTGGGGCGCACTGTGGACGACGTCAATTTTTTATGAAAAAGCAAAGATCACGAGTTTACATTTCATTTCTATCTCTCTCTCTCTCTCGCGTGTGGAAATTCACGCTATCCGCGGTATCCTCGATACCGGGAAGTTTTCAGAAAAATTCTTTAGATACCGGGAAATCGAAAAAATCGGGAAAAATATGTGGCGAAAAATCAAATTTACGATTTTAGATACCGGGTTTGACTCGGATACCGGGAAGAAAACAAAATTTCCACACGCTCTTTCTCTCGATCTCTCTCTTTTCATATATTTTTGACGTATCGTGATCTTTACTAATGATGTTGCCGGCTTACACCTAAAGTGTCAATTATGTCGCCACTTTCTATGTTCAATTTGTACATTTTGGGAACGACATTTTTCCGTACTTATCGCACTATTCGTATGGGTCTTTTCTAAGTTTTTGTTTAACATTATAGGCTTAATTGCCCCGTTATTGTTAAGTAAATAAAATGCCTCATATGGAGCATCGATGATTATTATTATGATGTCAAAATAAAATGCAATACCGCGTCGACTGATAATCATTTCGCGCATAAAAACATCCATGTTTATAGCACACACACACTCTATATACCAACCTATTACAAAATCCGTTGCTATTATTCAATATTTATTAGTCGGGCAATTGGTTTTGATTGCTGTTATTGCTTTCACAAAAGAAAAGAAAAGAAAAGAAAAACGAGCACAATAAACAACAATGATTATTACGACAAACAGTTTGATTAGCTCTCGATTCGATTTGATGTGCTTCTTATCACTATTTGATGGATTTTGATGGGTGAAACGGAATTCTTCGGAAGTAAAAATTTTTTGTTCCAGTTTTCAATTCTATTAAGTCTGATGTTGTAGAACGTGGAAGAGATTTTTTCTATTTTCTTTAATTGTCCTATTTCCACTGAGATCGTGGCCTCACAGTTGCTCCCTTTTGCTGTCCGTTTACTTGACAGATCTTTAAACAATTTAATGGAAACGAAACGAAAATCCCATTTCATTTCCTCAAGACAAGTTAAATAACTGGTCCCAATTAGCCTTCCTTTCCTTATAATAACCAAGGTTGTATATGCATTTCAGTACGAAATTTTTACCGAATTCCCGTAGCTCCCACTGAAATTGCGCTACCATTTCGTATTAAAATTACAGCGCAGTTCAGTAAATTTTTTTCGAAAATCGTCCCAGCGATCGGCGTAGCCTTGATCATAACAGTTTTTGAAAATGGTGAAGTGAACGTATATTCAGATGGATTCGCAATATATCAAGTGCGAGTTAATAAACCCGAACACTGACAGCTATCAATGAACGTCAACACCAAAGTATATAAACACTGAAGGTAATGCAAATCCACAGTTACACACGGATCCAAACTTTCAGGTGAATTTTAGCTCCGTCATGTTACACACGTATTGAATTCGTTTGCGCCAAGTTGCATCTAGTGGTGAATTTGGAACGATTTTGCGGCGTTATGTTGCACACACATAAAATTCTTTTGCGTCAAGTTGTATTTAGTGGTGAATTGGAAGTATTTAGGGCCGTCATATTGCACAAGTCTAAGTTAGACAACAAACGAAAATGAATTCACCTGAAAGTTTGGATCCGTAATTTCTCTGATCCGCTGAGGGTCTGCATTACCTTCAGTGTTTATATACTTTGGTAATGCAGACCCTCAGTGGATCAGAGAAATTACGGATCCAAACTTTCAGGTGAATTCATTTTCGTATGTTGTCTAACTTAGACTTGTGCAATATGACGGCCCTAAATACTTCCAATTCACCACTAAATACAACTTGACGCAAAAGAATTTTATGTGTGTGCAACATAACGCCGCAAAATCGTTCCAAATTCACCACTAGATGCAACTTGGCGCAAACGAATTCAATACGTGTGTAACATGACGGAGCTAAAATTCACCTGAAAGTTTGGATCCGTGTGTAACTGTGGATTTGCATTACCTTCAGTGTTTATATACTTTGGTCAACATAAGGTATGGTCGAATGTCAAACTTTGTATGTAGCGGAGGACACAGCGATTTCATATAAACAAACTCACCTCCCATGAGAGGTGAGTTTGTTTATTTGAAATTGCTATGTCCTCCGGTTTGTATAACAGACCATAACTGGTTTATACTTTCATTGACAGCTACACCGTCATCCATAGACAACCCTAACCTCAACTCTGGGGAAAAAAATTGAAATTTTTGGGCTGCGGTTTAATTTTGTGTTTTTGTATGGATCAAGAAAAACGTTAAATTTAATAGATTTCCAATGTGTAAAAGGTGAAATTTATCGTTGTTTGAATGATTTTTGACATTTCGAAGAACCTTGGACTCAATATGTTTGTTCCAAATAACTGTAAACCCGAACTTTGACAACACGAAGGAGAACGATTTCATATTTCATCCACAGAGCTGAACATAACCTTCTTTGTAAGTTTTTCGTTAAAATTTTCGTCTACCTGAAAGTTGAGGTTAAGTTGTCTTCTGTGGCTGAAATTTGACATTTCGAAATGACCTTGGAACAAACCTATCGATACTAAACATGATTCCATATTCGAAAGTGAAGCAAATAGGAAAATACCAAGATTTCGCCGATAGCCATTCACTGGGCACATTGCAAAAAAAACATGGCGTCTGTTGATAACTCAAACTGCATTTCAATACAAAATTGAAACTTTTTTCAGCTAAAGTGGTAAAACACGTACGAAGGCGTCTGTTTGGGCACATTGTGCTGGCTATGGCTTGTTTTCGCAGTTTTTTTTAAACCTTTCTGTTCTAGCAATGTAGTTTAGGATGTCCTTGGGTTGAAGGTTTTTTGATCAGGTTATACCCGACATGTAATTGCCTAAGTGCTTTTGCCTTTTTGATGATGAAAGCTGGGTAGTTACAGAGGCAATGTTCGGATGTGTCAGTTTGATAACTACGACACAGATCGCATCCTGAGTTCTTTCGTTTTCCGATAGTTGTGAGATGTTTGTTAAATCCGTATTGTCCGCATTTGGCCTGTCGGCAGCTAGTAATGTTGTCCCAATAATTCCCTTGACTGAAAGCCATGGGTCTTACGGATGATAAACACCCTAAAATGTTTGTCACACAATGATCACTACTATGATTGAAAATGCATGAATGTATGACCAAAAACCTTAAATACAGAAAATGTTTGTCACACTTTGATGATTCGTTGATAACACGATAACTTGAGTAATTTTCAACGGATTTTCAAAAACTTTTTTTTAATCGACGGGGAATTAAATTCCTCAGGTTAAGTTCGAAGATGGGCTATTACGGTCGGGTGTTCTTAGAGATATTCCCAAAAGAATTTTTGTCTCGTCCCTTGATTCCACGATAACTCGAGTAGTTTTCGACGGATTTCCAAAAACTTTTTTTTATTTGACGGGGAATTAAATTCCTCAGGTTAAGTTCGAAGATGGGTTATAACGGACGGGTGATCTTAGAGATATTCTCAAGAGAATTTTTGTCTGGTCGCTTGATTCCACGATAACTCGAGTAGTTTTCGACGAATTTCCAAAAACTTTTTTTTAATCGACGGGGAATTAAATTGCTGAGGCTAAATTTGAAGATGGGTCGTAACGGGCTGGTGATCTTAGAGATATTCCCAAAAGAATTTTTGTCTCGTTCCTTAATAACACGATAACTTGACGTAATCCTCAACGGATTTCCAAAAACTTTTTTTTAATCGACAGGGAATAAAATTACGAAGGCTACGTTCGAAGATGGCTCGTAACGGGCTGGTGATCTTAGAGATATTCCCAAAAGAATTTTTGTCTCGTTCCTAGATAACACGATAGCTTGACGTAATCCTCAACGGATTTCAAAAACTTTTTTTATTCGACGGGGAATTCCATTCCCGATGATAAGTTCAAAGTTGGGCTATGACGGTCGGGGGATCTCAGAGATATTCCTAAAAGAATTTTTGTATCGTCCCGTGATATTATCGTGTTATTAGTTGAGTAATTCTTAATGGTCCACAAAAGACAATTATCCCACTAAGAAAGACATTTTTGGGTTAAGCTCGTTAATGGAATATACTGGAGTAATATTCTAGGATTTATTCCAAAATTTTGTGTGTGTAATATCTTTATATCGATGATAAGAAAAAAATTAATGTTTGAACGAGTGTGAACTTTGCGGCCAGAGCGAAGCGAGGGCCGTAATCACACGAGTTTCATTTTTATTCAATATGTAAGCAAGAAATTCGCCTCTTTCCAGGGTCTGTATCTCGTGCTGCCTTTTTGATGGTATCTTTTCATCAGAATCCTTTTTTCAAAACACACGACCACGAATGTATTAGCTTTCAACAGAAAGTAGATTTGGTTGTAGTCACTTGACCAGTTCTGAAAAAAGTGACCAGTGTACCGAAATTTTCATAAACTGCTCAGTTTTCTCAGGGTTGGTCAAACTGCTACAACCAAATCTATATTATGTTGAAAGCTAACACATTCGTGGTCGTTATTGCGGTCGTACATACTTGAAAAATGATAATTTTGGTGGAAATATATCACCAAAAGACAGTATTTAAAAATCACCCAAATGTATACTTTTCAGCAAATCATCGATGCCTCTTAAGTAATGAAAATACGTATGAGCCAGTATATGATCAAGTGCTGGAATTTCTCATATACGTGTTTTGTATCGAAAGTAGGGTACGCATACCCTGGTATACTTTTATATACTTTTAGAGTGATTTTTTTTGCTCGGATTACAAAAATCTTCTTGAGAAAAGTAGTCAGTCAGTCAAGGGATCTGACCCATCCAAAAGATGGGGCCTAGTTTTTGAATAATTTTTCCCTTATTGTGCTCATTATACCTTTCAAGTGGCTTCAGAGTCGACCGTTCTCATTTCGTTTTGCCTCCATGTACGTGCCAGTTGTCATTTCAGACAATGGGCTCTATTGTTTGAAATGCCAACTGTCACGTACAAAAACGGAATGACTGTAAATTCAAACTTACTGGAGAGTGCTTGTTGTTGATCTGTGTCGATTGGTGTGCTTAACACTTAACTGACCTGAAATTGCGCTAGAATTTTGTATCGGTCCCAGTGATCAACGTAACCTTTTCTCGCCTTGGAAAAAACAAAATGTATGCGAAGGCCCACGACACAGCAAAGTAAACACAGGCAGGAGCAGTTCATTTTCCAAAAGTCAAAAGGGGCCAAGTCTGGGTGCAGTTGACTTTACAGCTTGGACACAAATATGTATTTCAAGTGAGAACAAGTTTGGCGCAAGTGCATCGACCTAATCCGTTCGAAAAGCTTATCATTTTCCGTCTCAATAAAATTGCAGATTGTAAAAGTTCCGGGTGATCCAAAGAAAAGATAAAAATTTCTGCTTTAGCAACTGATGAACTTTTACGATTAATAAATTGATGCGACTCAAGTGCGATAAGATTAGGTGGCAATGACACTTGACATAGTAAATCATCTGTTTGTGTTTTTGTAAGATAAACGGCCATGAAGTGAACTTACTCCACGTGTATAAACACAAGATTAATAAAATTTCATTTTCCTTCAACCATCCCTTTCCAGCTTCTATACCGGCACTACTTTGCCCCGTTGGTGGATTCATCTGTAGCTGTACGTTAGACAAATTCGGACGTAAACGAACTTTGTATCTCGTAAATCTAATCGCCATAACGTCTTGGCTCATTCTCACATTCGCGAGCACCTCCGACAGAGATGTAATGTTTGCGCAGATAATTGCAGCGCGTATCATCATTGGCATATCGACTGGATTTTCCACTGGTCCATCGAGTGTCTACACAGCCGAAATCGCCCATCCAAAAATTAGAGGGCGATTAGTGGTGCTCGGCTCCTGTTCAATAGCAACTGGTATCATGTTGATTTATATGCTCGGGTTTTTCATACCAGTAAGGCATTGCATCTCAAATAAAGACAAAACATCGAAACTCAACCAATGACTGAATTCTTTTACAGACAAATTGGCGGCTGATAAGTGGCATTGCGTGTGGAATTTCTGTAGCCGCCACGATCTTACTGTCATTCATACCTGAATCTCCGAATTGGTTGGCGTCGAAGGGTCGCATCGACGAAGCCGAAAAATCTCTTAGACTGTTCAAGGGGCTGCCGCGCGTGGGAAGCTTCACAAATCCGGAGCTGAGCAACGAGATCACACACCTCCAACACCAGAGTCGTACGCGAAATGAACAGAACGAATCTGTTATGGACAAACTGACCAGACCGGAAGTGTACAAGCCAATGGGTATCATGATCGGATTTTTTGCGTTCCAACAGTTTTGCGGGATCTTCATCGTCATCGTGTATGCGGTGTCATTTTCGCAAGCAGCCGGCGTCAATTTGGATCCTTTCTTGTGTGCGGTTCTGATTGGTGCTACACGTCTCGTTGCCACCTTTGGAATTATGTTCGTGTTGGATTCGGTGGGTCGACGCATTCCCACTATGTTATCCGGCTTTTCCATGGCTGTTTGCATGTTCAGTTTGATGATTTACACGAAGTACTACGCGGACACACTGACATGGATTCCAGTCACGTTAATCTTATTATTTGTGCTGTGCAGTACTATCGGTGAGTGAATAATTACCGAATATTGACCAATCCCTTTCCGCCTTCCCTGTTCCATCGGTCTTCATAAAAAGATTAAATTGACGCCGTAAGTGCGCCTTGGAATTTTAGGTGAACGAGTGGGCCAACAACATCAAAGCTTGTCCGATTGGAAGCACGACTTAGCGCTGCGTTATACTTTCCATTTTGAATTTTTAGCGCAGTTACGGCGTGAATTCATGTCTGACTTGAGCAGGGCTTACTTTAGAGAATTTTAATTCTGAAAATTCCGAAAATTCTGAAAAAAATTCCGAAAAAGTTCCGAAAAATTCTGAAATAATTTTTCGGAATTTTTCATAATTTTTTCGGAATTTTAGGAATTTTCAGAATTAAAATTCTCTAAAGTGAGCCCTGGACTTGAGACATTTCATCGAAGTAAAATCTTTATTCACGCTACAGGTTTACTAACGATCCCGTTTACGCTACTGGGCGAAATGTATCCAGCTAACGCACGCGGACTGGCATCCGGTATAACATTAAGCGTTGCATTTACCTTGACGTTTGTTGTTGTAAAACTCTATCCCACATTTATTGATGCGTTTGGCCACAACAATTTGTTTTTGTTCTTCGGTGTAATGTCCTTGTTGAGCATGGTCTACGTTTATTTCCTGGTACCGGAGACCAAGGGTAAGACTTTGAAGGAAATAGGAGAAATGTTTCGCAAGAAGTCAATTGTTGACGTTAAAGAGGGCTACTTAAGGGTAGACGTTGAAAACTAGATTGGAGTGAGATGATAGGATTGAGTTTCTCGCAATTTCGAGAAAATGAAGAAGTCACATTTTCCAAAGCTGTTAACTTTGGGGAGGTCACGCAGATACGTGAGTGACGTATCATAGTTGACGATAAAATGGTGGATTTCATACAAAAATTCACCTCCTCTGATGATTCTCGTCGTTCTCGTAGCCGTGATGATTTGGTGAATTTTGTTACATGTAAAATCATCAGAAATGGTGTGTTCCCGCGTATCCAATAAAAAGACGATCTGCGTGACCTCCCCAAAATTTACAGCCTTGACATTTTCAACGATTGGAAGTCTGAATTCACAGTCGTCCGTTTTCATTCCGTTTTGCCTCCGTGTACATGACAGTCTGCATTTCATTCAATTGAGCACATTTTGTTTAAAATGACAACTGTCACGTACACGGAGGCGAAACGGAATGAAAACGGACGACTGAGAGGCCACACTAATACTTACGAAAATATCGTAACACTGATAGAACATGTGGAATGTATAATGGAGAATTGGATATCTTACTTTTCTCCTCTCTTGTGTGATAGAATCGCAGATCGAATTTTGAAATTTAATTTTACTTAGACCTATGTGCAAACTGTGATAATAAAATTCGTAAAATAAAAATATTTCAAATTGACAGTTTTGGTTTCATTTGCTGTTACAATCCGTTAAACATACACATTCGAACACTTTCATTATTTGGCTACTTTTCTAGTTTCATCGACTGACAGAACTGCACCAAAAAACTTCACTCGAGCTTGAGAATAAAAATTTCAGTTATACCGGACCGGAGAAATTACAACGGCGCCACGCTTCAGCGTTTATCCGCATTCCTTATCCTGACCTCCTACGTCAATGCATAACATGTATATGTTTGTTCCACGAACTTTGACTGGCCGAACGAACACGATTTAATTAACAGAGATTGGTTTTCATATAAATATTGATGAGGTTATGTCTCTATGGATGAAATTTGACAATTCGTTTAGCCTTGGAACAGAGCTATTGCATATGGTGAAATCCGTTATGACCTCATCACGCAATATGAGTGGAATACACACAATATGACACTCACGAAGGAAAGGTTCTGAAAGAAAAGGTCAAGACAACCACGTAGGCGGGAGACACCGAATTTGATAAACGCAGTAATCATCCAAAATTACAAAATCATGTCCGGAGCGATAGCGGATAGTAAAAAGAACGAAGAATTTTTTTTTAGACGCGGCAACTATATATAGGCGAGAATTTCAGTTTCTTTCCTTTGGCCGGTATCACCACAAATCCTATTCTATCTTATTCGCGCTTCAAATACGAGCAAAACGAGCTATCACTCGACTATGTAGGCTTAAAATTGCCAGAGATACATCGTTTTGAAGTTGGTCATTTTGATAGAAAATGCACCAAATTAACGTTATCCAAACAATCAAAATCTTTCAACTTACTCTGTATGTTTCTATCTGTCTATCTGTCTATCTGTCTATCTATCGACGGTCGATCTCGGAAACTAGTCAGCCAATCTCCATGAAATTTTGCAGGAACCTCAGGGTGGGCATAAAAATGAAAATGTGATACGCCATTACCCCAGGAAAAACCAGAATTTTGTTTTATTGGCCTCGAAGTGGTTTCTGAGTGTGGTTTTCGAGGGTCGGGAACGCGTTTTCGGCTGTAGCTTAGCTGTATTGAAACCTACAGAGGCGTGCGACCCATCAAATGAAAGGTATTCGTAACACGATTCGAACAAAAAAATTATTAAAAAAATCGGGGCAGATTCGTTTGAGCTAGAGTGATTAGAGTGACCAAATTTTGAGCTACTCGAGCGTAGGATGAAAGGACTAATATTTTTTTGGGTTATGAGAGATAGAGAATTACTTTCTTCGGCAAAGTCTCAGAGTTTTACGAGTAGAACAGAGGGGCATATGTGAAAAATGTCTTGAATGGTGACAGATAGAGAATTACTTTCGTCAAATTTTCGATTTTCGTTAAATTTTCTGAATTTCGTCAGATTTTGGAATTTCGTCAAATTTTCGATTTTCGGCTATTTTCAAATTTCGTCAAATTTTCGAATTTCATCAAATTTTCGATTTTCGTCAAATTTTCAAATATCGTCAAATTTTCGAATTTCGTCAAATTTTCGAATTTCGTCAAATTTTCAAATTACGTCAAATTTAGTCAATAGATAAATTTTCTTGCTGGTCTGTTCCTGAACATTTGCCACTTTGCGACGCAGATTTTTTTGGTAAAACTTTGGTTGTTACCAGTCTAAATTTTTTTTTTTGTAAAAATTATTTGTCAGATGATGAGAAAACCTAAGCCACCTTGTTTGAACTAATTGGGTGTAAAATTTAATTTTTGCGTAACGAAGCTGAAAGCGTCAACTCTAGCGATATCATTCATTTTAGAAATTGTATTTCAAAGACTGCGTCACACTTTTCTCGAAGAGCTTTTTGTTGGGATTGTTCTTTAGCCTGGATATATTGATCAATCCAGGGAAGGTGTACTCTAACATATGCTTATGGCAATTCTTCAGTAATTCTTAACAGAGCTGTTGCTCTTCCCTTTGACACCTTTCTTATTGTAGAGATCATTGTAATCGACCAATGGTACAAAACTTTATTTTACCTGGAAAACATACTAATTCCAGGGGTGGCTTTATCTAATATGCAATACAAACACCAAAACCAAACAAACAGACCATAATTGCTCTTCCCTTTCCCATGGATCGCGTGAAGTGAAAGTGGAGATAAAATGCTGTTTCGACCTCCGGATACAGTGGCAGTCAAAGGTTAGCGTGGTCTAACCATCTTCAGTCGTTTCCTCTGGTCCGTTACACGAGACAGTAAATCTTCTGATTGAACTAGTAATTTGAAGAATAAAAGTTCTGCCACCTTTCGATGGAAATTTCGAAATTTAGTGAGAAGCTGCTACACAAAACGCAGCACAACAAAGAGAAAATTCATCTCAATCAAAAGACAAAGATGGAACAAAAACCTTATAGAAAAAACAAAATAAAACTCACTCACCCCACCAACCCACGCACGGATCATCTCACTCACTTCCACACAAAATTCACTCGCTTCCACACAAAAACTACTCAAATTTCAGACAAAACCAGAAACCGCAAAAACGGAAACCTTAAAAACACACAAACCAAAAACATTGACACTGACACTAACAAAACTGCACGGTCATCCAAAAAGTAGAAAACTCGACGCAACGAAAAACCAAAAAAGAAAAACCACGAAAACAGGAAGAAAAACGAAAAATTCCTTTGTCAACGTACTAATCCTGTCAGAATACTGACTCAGTTAGTGTAGTGACCCAAACTGGGATAGTGTTTAATCAGAAAAGCGTTTTACCCATCTATCACATGGAATAGGGTATGTGGTGTTGCCCATCCTTCACTTAGAACAACGCGTGTAGTAGTGTTACCCGTTATCTTTTAAGACCAGATTAAGCACAGATTGTGTGTAAAATCAACTAGAAGAAAATATTTTTTAGAAAACAAACAAGAACAACTAGCGTCAACTCTAGCGATATTATTTATTTTAGAAATTGTACTACAAAGACTGCGTCAATCCTGTCTCGTAGAGATTTTTATTTTTTTATTTTTTTAATGGTTTTACGACCAAACAAACAGGCCGGGGCCCAATAATATGTTAGTCGGGAAAATACAAGAAAATCAGAAGTACAATGCCAAGTTTCTTTGCCAGAAAAACAATAATAAAAAAATTAGTAACTGAAAGTGTCTCTAACGAGCTTCTTAAACACCGAAAGTCTAGCATTCATAATATTCAAATCGGAGAAGAACAAGTCATGATGCTCTTGAATTCGGAAAATCGGTGAGTTCCTCTGGATATTGGTCTTAATGTTGGGTAGGTAGAACACCTTCCTTTGTCGGGTGGATCTAGTACGATGATCAAACGAAAGCTGGTGACGAAGTTTAGAATCGATTCGGCTATGAATCAATTTGAATAGGATCATTTCATCGTTTTCCAGTCGCCTGGATTCCAGCGAATGAAGTCTAAGATGTTGTAGTCTCTTGTCGTACGATTGTCGTTCCATGTTAAACTTGTAGAAAAACATCCTCGAGAATTTCTTTTGCACTCGCTCCAACTGATCGATTGAGTTGTGATAGAACGGACTCCAAACGGACGAACAATATTCAAGTCTGCTACGAACAAGAGAATTATAGAGTGTCACAAAGCTCGACCGATCGGAAAAATATTTGCCACAGCGGAAGATAAATCCAATAAGCTGGTATGACTTCCTCGTAATGAAATCAACGTGATCGCTGAATGACAGCTTCTCGTCGATAATGACTCCAAGATCGGTTTTTGATCGCACTCGGTCAATAACCTGGCCACATAGCATGTATGGAAATGAGATCTTGTTGGGACTGTGCGTAAATGACATGACAGCACACTTCTTGTGGTTCAGACTCATATCGTTCGATCTGCACCACCGCTCAACCAGCTCTAGGTCATTTTGTAGGAGTAGGCAGTCATCCTCATTGATGATTGGGCGAAAGACTTTCAGATCGTCAGCAAAGCCGAGTCCAGAATCTGCAGATAGAGACGTGAGTAAATCATTGATGAAGATTATGAATAAGAGCGGGCCAAGTATTGATCCTTGCGGAACTCCTGAGGTAGGAAAAATTCTGCTGGACGATGAACGACCAATTACCACCAGCTGCGAACGATCCCTGAGGTACGACGCAAACCATTGGACTAGGTTTGAATTTATTCCAAGTCCCTTTAGTTTACCGATCAGGCGTCCGTGGTTCACTTTATCAAAAGCCTTCGTGAAATCCGTATAAACTGAATCAACTTGACCACCATCCGCAATATTGTTTGCCAACATCGATACGTATTCCATCAGGTTCGTCTGTGTTGACCTCTTACAGAAAAAACCGTGCTGAGAATGGTGAATTTTATGATTAATCTGATCAAACAACATGGTGAAAACCAGTCTCTCAAAAACTTTAGAAACAGCACACAAGATACTAATCGGTCTGTAGTTCGACACATCCGCTTTATCTCCGTCTTTAAAGATTGGTGAGACGAAGCTCACTTTCCACCTAGATGGAAACTTTTTTTCAGCTAACGATCGGTTAAAAAGGATGGTAAGCGGCAGATCCAGGGAAATAGCCAAATTTGCAAAAAACATCATGGGAATGTTGTCTGGGCTGCTTACCTTGTGCACGTTAAAACTCTTCAGCGCATCTCGTACTTGACTTTCCGTGAGTATGAATTCTGGTGACTCATCAAACGACGGTTGAAATGGATCGTAGATGGGTGCCTGAGATTCAACGCTGCCAACTGACGGACTGAAAACCGAATTAAAATACTTAGCAAAAAGGTTACACACGGAATCACGATCATTTGCGACCTCTCCCTCAAGCTTCATGTCGTTCGGCAGGGAATTGGTCTTGCGTAACGACTTCGTAAATGCAAAAAAGCATTTCGTATTGGATTTAATCTTCTCTTCGCAGTCCTTTACATAGTCGTCAAAACATCTCGCAATGCCTGTCTTCACTTCTCTACGAAGACGACGAAACGTGTCGGTAACTTCAGCCACTCTACTAACGTCAACTGGCCTAGCTTTCGCAAGCCGCTTCAGTTCATCCTTTGACCTCGCCTTCTTACTGATCAGAGAAATCAGCTGCTGTGAGTAGAAATTCGGATATTCACGTACTGAGCACCTACACTTGGGAATGGACTCAATGTAAGGATCTAAGATGGAATAGAACTTCTCAACAGCATGGTCCACATCTAACCCATCAAGCTCATCAACCCAGTCAACTCTAGACAGCTCATCGTTAAGTCTAACATAGTCTGCCCGGTAGAAATTCGTTCTAGCGGGACGCTCTTCTAACAAAAACTTCATGGGAGCCAACGACAGAGTCAAATCTAGAGCCGGATGGTGAGGATCTTCAACAACCAATGGACACTTTGTCCTGCGAAGTTGGATCCGCTTCGGATCAAGATTGGAGATAACGAGATCAAGAGATCTTCCATTCACATTCTTCACCGCGCTGAATTGGTTCGAGCCACACAAAGAGAGCATGTCTACAAGCGCATTGGGAACAGCGCCTTTCAAATCAATCGGCTTACAACCACTACCTGGCTCATCAGTCCACATAACCGCATCACCCAAATTGTAGTCGCCAACCAACACGAAAGAATCGCTAGGGTTCAGCGACATAACTACTTCACTGATCCGGTCGAAATGCACCATGTAATCGGGGAGTCTACTATTCAATTCAACATACCGAACATTAAAGTAAGCTTTGTCACCGTTAGTATGTTCAACCGATACCCACAGATCCTCTTTACTAAGCTCAAAACTGCACATTCGATTCGAAACAAGAGTCCTCTTCACAGCGATCAAACACCCACCCTTTCTACTCAGTCCGGTCAGTAATGAATTCCGGTCGCATCTGTACGTCACATAGCGATCATCAAAAAATTCAGAACTTGAAAAATCATCGTTCAGTCCTGTCTCACACAACAAAATAACGTCATAGAAACTCTTTATCACTCCCATCCTGAGCTCCTTCGACTTCGTCCTCAGACCATTAGCGTTCTGGTAATATACCCTGAAATCAGAGCACATATTGGAAAAGGTAAACAAAATGCAAGCGGTTCATCGACAATGGATCAAAACGTTTTGTAAATCCTCTAAGTGCCTTTAGACAGTTTGGTTTATGGTTTTAAGTTTGGTCTTACGTTGGTTGTCTTAAGCATCCGAGGAAATAAAAAATAAGTCGAGACACGAACCGGTCGATAAAAGGCGGCAAATCGAGCAAAAATTCCTGTTAAAACTGTAGGCAAAATATAAATTTGGTCTTAAGTTTGGTTTTTCGTTAGCTGCCTAAAGCTTTACAGGAAGTTCGCATGAAATTACAAATTGGTCTTTCGTTAAATAAGATTCCAGATGTTACGTTCAATCGTTCGTTAGTGTGATGAAGATGTAAAAATCGGTTTTTCGTTTAGGTTTAGCGTCATATAAGTAGAAGAAAATATGAGTTTATAAAAACAGAACAGTTCATTCAATACCGACAAATAAAATGGGAAAAACAAATACTTAACCGTGCGATGAACTAGTCCATGTTAGTGTGTCCGTTCAAGTGAGTGAACGTAGACAAGTAATGATACAAAGGTAATTGTGACTTAATCTATGCACAATAGGGACCACATTACTGATACAGGTGAATTAGCATCAAGTAATGTTACCGTCGTGGCCTTTGTATCAAACTACTATTTCGGAAAAGACAAAAACGAAATAGAGTTGAGGTTATGTATCGTTCACTTTCTTTTGCTTGAATATTCAGACTAATACGGTGTCCGATTCCTTGCAACTCCAACAAACCAAGATATCACGATGATAGATGTACACGACCATAAGAAAGTTATCAAGAATTACGCGTAGAAAACTACTCAAAATACAAAATTCGTACGGAGCGAAAAAAAAATCGACATGACACTTCTTCTTCTTCTTCTTCTACTCTGATAGTGGGATATCATTCGTTTTGGAAGTTTCAGGTCAAAAATTTGACGAAATTACTCAAAACATGACGAAATTTCACAAAGCTTGGCAAAATTTCACGTATTTTGACGAGATTCGAAAATTTGACGAAAAATAAAAATTTGGCGAAAATAGAAAATTTGACGAAAATCGAAAATTTGGTGAAAATCAGCTACCCCGAATGAGACCAAATTTTTCCAGTTGCCCAACAACATACCCCGAAATTGACGAAATTGTTCCAGCTGCCCAACCCCTGAAAGGTGTTGTCATTGTGAATTATCATCGTAGCTTTTAACGTTAACAACATCATGCCCAGTGGCGGTATCAATATCATAGCATTATATAGAGCCACCTTTTATACTTGAATAAACATTGTCTCAATACTCTACAACAGACGTCTTATTATTTTGGTCTTAATCTCGTCCACGGATCCTGAAAGTTCTAACAAAAGGTACCATACATTTCCTGCTGCCCAACATACCCTGAAAGTGACCAAATATTTCCAGCTGTCCAACATACTTTATCGAATAGACCAAATTTTTCTAATTGCCCACCATGTACAGTGAACGACATCTCAAATGTCTCACTGTCAAATTTTTCTGAGAATTTTATTGAGTCATTGCAAATTCACAATGACATTCTCTGAAAAAAATGACAGTGACACATTTGAGATGTCGTTCACTGTAGACCATAATATTCAAAAACTTTGAATCTTGAAATTTCTACCAAATTACAACCAACTTCACAAAAATCATCACAACACTATCATCTCAAAATGGCTGTACTTTTTTATATGAGAGAAATTGTTCCGAAAATTGATTAATTTATTCCACAAAATTCTGATTTTTTCTGGGATAATGATGAATGAAACTAAAGTTCTAATGGCATGACAAAGGTTCCTGCAAAGTTTCATGGAGATTGGCTGCGGATTTTCCGAGATCTCTTCTATTTCTTAACACAAGGTTAACGTCGTCTGCTTCAACGCTATGCATGTCTGTATGTCTGTACGATCACTTGCATCGAAATGTTGAAGTGGATCCTGTGCAGATCAATCGTTGCGTCCTTTAACAGGACGTTTGGAATCACTGAAAAACATCCCCATCTGAAATGCCTATAAATAAGGAGCTAAATTCAGAGATAAACAAAACAACATACAGAGCGCTTGCTCTCATGGTTCACGTTGAGTGAATTTAACGAAGAAAACAGAGCTGTTTCGACCTCGGGACTCAGTGGCGGTCTGAGGCTAGCGTGATCTAGCCATCATCAGTTGTTTCCACTGATCCCTTCCCAAGACAGCAATAAAACTTTCAAATGAACTTGTGTTCGAAAGTTTACAATGAAAACACTTTCCCATCTCTTGATGGAAATTTTAAACATAAACAGAAAGCTACTTTGAAGAATCCCCTACCGTAGCAAAACACAACAGTAAAAATTCAGTCAACACTCGAGCAACAAGCAGAAAAACAAAAACAAAAAAATTTTCACGCTTCACTTACAATCACCAGACTTGAACGCCTCCATTTTCTTTCAGACAGGACAGGAAAACATCGTAAAGACCTCAGCCAAATTCTTTTAGACAGAATATGAAGATATCGTAAAACCAAACGTTATTGACGAAGCACGGTTTCGTTTGGTCACAGCCAACTCCAACCGCATCGAAACGATTGTTTCAGTTAGTAAAGTTTTCATATAGTAATAGAACTTGCGTCACGGGCGCTCTGCTAACACGCACACATGATTTACTTCATTATAGATCATTTTCATTATACGGTACTTGTCAACGTAACCCCACTAAATGTTTCGTCCAGCAGTCCTTAACCTCAATTAATTGACGTTGACTGCGTTCAATTTACTGGTTTTTACATGAAAATCGTTCGTTCCATTCATTCGATATTTTTCGACATGTCTGACAGCTGGGATCGTGTCTGACGTTTACAAGGTCATGAAAATGATCTATAAGGTAATACAAAAAATTCATTCATCGACTTCAGGTCAACTGACGCCAGTTGATATTATTATTTCAAATTATTATCTTTACTATTTGAGCATGTTGTGTCGTTTATCAGTACATGTTAAAGAAAATGTTTCCATGTTTAGAAGAATTTTGGACAACACTGTCAAATTTCAGCTATTTGAAACCGTGGCGTTTCTATTGTTTAGATGACTTTTGCACTGTTTTAATTCCAGCTGTCAAGTAAACGGCTGGAAAACTGACGACTGTGAATTCGACTTTATTCTGATGTTACACGGTTCATACATATAGTTTGTTGTTATTCTTTGCCGTTGGTATTGAATAGTTTGTTGTTTTTATTGGACGATAGCGGCAATAAGTTAAACACTGAGAATTCGATTTGATTTCTCTATTAATTCAAGTCTCATTTCCATCTTCATGCGGTAATTTACAAAATTAAACTATTAATAGTCCATTACCTAACCCTAACGGTTTCCAAATTTTTATTTTGGCCAGTGTGAAGTTTTTAGCCTGAGCCGAAGGCGAAAAATCACTCTACCCAGTGGCGGATTATGCCATGGGCAATTCGGGACTTTGTCCTGGGCGCTGGAAAAATTGGGGCGCTGGAAAAAATTATGAGCAAAAAAATGACTCTAAAATTACATAGGAAAATTTGAAATCGAAAATATCGCGCCAAATTTAGATCACTCTAGAGTGATTTCGTTATCAATATTTTAATGAAATTTAAACTTTTTATAGCCATGGCAGTATGGGCAGTATGTCACCTAAATTTTTACAAATTGTTCCAAGTCTCATTTTTATGTTGTATATTTTGTATTCATATACTCTCAAGTAATATTGACAAAGTCGGGTTTTAAAAAGCCTGGCGCAAAACTTGAGCCCGAAAAATTCACTTTAAAGGTGTTTTGGCTAAAACCATAAAAATACAAACTTTTTTCAACAAAAGCAGAAGATCTGTCGATTTTTTTATCATGAACACATACCCTAATATTTTAATACTATCACCCATCAATTTTTTATTCTGAGTTGATATAAGCTTGTCCTGCAAATTCAGGTGAAAATCTACGAGTTTCTGAAAGTATATATATGTGTCGAAGGTCACCAAAAAATACTTTATGTACTTCAGTGCGTATTTTATTGCTTCCGTACATAAAATCTTGTTGCTAACTCGTGCCTATTTTGCGCATACGATGTGCTGTCAACCTCGGCTTCGCCTCGGTTTGACAATTTTCACATCTATTGCGCACAATTTCCATTTACGCAATAGTTAGCAAAATAGCTATTAAGCTATTACAAGTCCGATGAAAGTATGAAAAAAGTTGAAAAATATTTCCGAATTTCGTTTTGCATGATCATTGTGAAATTCAAAGTGAGCTCTAAAAACATGTGACCTTAAATATTGTCTTGTGAATCAGGAAAAAAATGTAACTTTGTTCGACTTAAAATCTGTACAGTGACCCGAAATTTGGTAAAATTAGAGTTTTTTGAAGCAAGTTGAAAAATCAATACTTCTGAGATAGAAAGTCATTTTTTTATATTTAAGATTGATTAATAATAACTAAATAAGTCTCTTTTTTTGTCGTTTACACAATGTTGATTTTCCCACTTGTCTCAAACATATTTTACTGATATTTCGAACCACGGTTTCGACAATAATTCTGATGTAGATCAGTAGTTATGCTGGACTTTTCTTTTTTTCTTGTTATCATCAGTGCAGATTCTGTGACTCTAGTCCGTACTACCTCCTTTCACTCATGCGAAGAAACTGTCTAACAAAACAGGAAACAAAACACCAAAAAACAGAACAAAATTGGCGCTAGATTTTTATTTGCCAGGGGCGCTAGAAACGTTAATCCGCCACTGTACCTCCCTAAAAACTGATAGGTAATGGAGCCATTACCTATCTGTTTTCGCACTAAAGTAAATTCCAATGGATTTTTATATATGATGAACTGCCACATGTTCACCTAGAAGAAAATGCGTCAATGCATTTTAAGACTCTGCTCATAAATAATTGAGCATTTTCGTCGACGATCTGGCGAATAAATTTGCCTCGAAAATTACCCGTGTTTACTTGAACTTGAACTTGAATTTGAACTAAGTAAGTCAATAGAGATGATGCAGTTTTCGCGCAAAACTGAACTAAAGTTTGAAGAAAACAAGCAGTGACACTGTTTGTTCAGTTGGCCGATCAGCGAATTAATTTTCGTTTCTAATACATGTTAATCAGGCGATGACGATGATGCTAATTTTTGGCTCGGTTGTGAGTAGTATATAAGGTCGGCGACACTCTTCGATGTTCATCAGTTTGCTTTGTCAATTGTAATCACTTGTAACCATGAAACTTATCGTCTGTTTGGCTGTTCTTGCCGTTGCTGGCGTAAGTTCACATTTCCATCGTACAAAAATGGGTAAAATTTGATAAATCGTTTCTTTGCAGACCATCAGTGCTACCCCACTTACGAGTATAATCGGAGGTGCTTTAAGATCAGTTATCAATACCGTTACCTCAGTTACCGATGTTGTTAACAATTTGTCATGCGCTCTTAATGGAATCGTTGCCAGCGTGCAAGGAGTACTCGCCCAACTTAACGGTGTCGTTGAAAACCTTGTTGCCGTTGTCCAACAATTGCTTGCTGCTATCACCGCCGCTTTGGACCAAATCGTTGCCCAAATCCAAGGACTCACTCCACTCTGTGGTTGCGGTGGACTTACCGACGTTGTTGGTGGTCTCGTTGGCAATGTTGGAACCACTCTTAACGATGTTGTTGCCGCTGTTGGAGGAATCCTTGACAATGTCAATGGTGCTGTCGATGACCTCGTCGCCCAACTCGATGGTCTCCTCAACGACCTCCTTTGTGCCGTACAAGACCTTCTTGCCACAGTTGTAGCCGCCGTTGCCGAACTCCTCAGCCAAGTCAGCGCTGCCGTTGACCAAGCACTCGCTGAACTCCAATTGGCCCTCCGATCGGTCATCCAAATCGTTGACGAAACCTTGGCTGCTTTATTGGCCCAGCTCCAAAATGTGAACGAGAACGTTCTCGGCTGTGCTTTGGACGGACTTTTCGGTCAACTTTCCGTTGTTGTTAGCGATCTTCTCGCTGAAGTCAACTGCCTTGCTGATAGCATCATCGATAGCGTACAAGACGCTCTTGTCAGCCTTCAAGCTACTTTGAACGAAGTTCTTGCCACCCTTCAAGGTTCATTGGGCAGTCTTGGACTCGAATGCTCATGCTAATTCGAACAGCTACCGCAAATTCACACGTATATCGACCACCGGCCACACTTAACTGAAATTCGTGCTTAGTTTTTAGGAAAAAAATGAATAAATAAATCGCAAGAAATAGAATGATGATCATTTAACATCCTCTGTGTCTGAGTTTCTGTGGGAATTTGTTTTGGCGCATAGCGCTGATCGTGCAATACATTCTGACAATTATTGAATTAGAACGATTTGGCCGAAAAAGGTAAACACATAATCAATTGGAGAGTACAGTGAAGAAGACCATTTTTTTCATTAATCAATTATTTTCAATCGATGTTATTTATTCTACACAGGTGCGACTGAACAACTTTTTATTGAAAGGTTATGAGGCATCGCTACTGTTGCATGAAATCACTAGGGGGGATGTTTACAAGTAGTTTTGACATGAATTTAAAATATTTTACTGGGCGCCTTTTGGAGAAAGTTGATTTTAATGGTTGTACTGTACCCAGGGTGTAGTCTTTTTTTGCAAAAAGTTGTTTAATTTTGAAGGCCTGACGGTATGTTACATTTAGAATTGACAGCCAGTCGGTACCGAAAACACGGTTTTCAAGTGTGCGCACTAAAAGTTCGAACTTAATCGGTTTAGAAGTGAATCCTGGAAAATGTGAACTCTTCTTTTGTGGTGATACCGACCAAACGATAACTAACCAATTTAATTCAGTCTCACCCGGTATCAAAGTAGTTCAAGATAGCAATCTGGAACTTTTAGGAGCGCCAATCACAGAAGAAGCAGAAGAAAGAGTCTTAAGAAAAATGCATGATAAACTGAAGGTCGTATGGCTGACTTCTTATTAAAACATTGCTTCGCAATTCCTATTTGTTTAGGTCAACTGGCTATTTCAAACATAGACATCTTTTGAATTCTATCGATTAAGATATCAAAACTACAGTTGAGAATATCTGCAATTCAAAATTCAACGATGATAAATGGAACTTAATTTCTTTGCCTGCTTGTTGTGGTGGACTGGGCATTAGGAATTCAGAAGACATTTAATTTGTTTACCATCATTTCTGAGTTCGGTACACTCAGTAACTAATCTCGTCACTTCGATTTATCCTGCATTATCAGATGAGGCAATGGTTGCTGATTATACATTGGCCTTGGAAAAATGGTTTACAATTTGCAATGGGACCAAATCATCGTAGAAGAACGTGTAGCAAATTTACATTTTGCTACGGATATGGACAAAGCAAGATACTTAGCATCAACTATGCCTAAATCGAATTATTGGCAATCTGCATTACCATCGAAGCATTTAGGAACCTTATTGGACAATAACTCATTTCGAATATCGATCGCATTACGTACCGGTGCAGATATATGTATGCGTCACAATTGTCGATGTGGAGATACAGCTCACAAGGATGAAACTCGTGGACTCAGCTGTCTCTACAGTGCAGGAAGACTCCCTCCAAGCAAACAGCATAGACTTCCCATAAAAACTTTGAAAACGTGTAAAAACCAACATTAAATTCCCCTCAAAATTAGCAACGATCCACTTGTCAGCCGAAAATTATATCAACAAATTCCTTAGCCTACTACTTTACGTTTACTCTGATGCTACACGGATCATTTCATTCATTGAAATTGGTTATACGGATCATGAAATTGGTTTAAATTAAATTAATTTACAAAAATTCAAACAAAGTACGAAAATCTGTCATAGTCACCATATACCATATCTCTGGCCGAAATGTACTCGCTTCGTTTTCAAACATCATTTCCCTATTAGTGCGTCACCGGCTTCTGTCAAAGTGTAGCGAGTTTTATGTCAATTAAATCGCCTTCTCAAATCAGGTGAAACCCTCATGAATTGACAGAAGCCAATGACGCTCTGGTTCCGTATAATGATTTCTGACATAATACAATGTGGCACTAATCGCTTGGATGGTTTGTCATTCGTCTAAATAGAGCTCAAAATCAAAGTTTATCTTTCTTTAATTTAACCTGGCTGTGATAAACAAAATGGGAATCAGAACATCGAAAATCAAGTTTGTCAGACATGTCGATTCATTTTCGGATATATTACAACGGTACACCAACTCGTAGACCAAAATTTGTCTTCAGCAGAGTCATAAGCAACATTTTCTTTTCAGAAGGACAGGTACAACCAACCCCGAAAACGAAACGGAAATTCTGTCAAAAATTGGGAAAAATCTCTATTTGAACGCTGAGAAGGCTGATGTGCATTTCATTTTCGCGTCCGGTAATGAGCGTGTTCCAGCCCATAAATGGTCCGTTGAAGGACGAAGGCGACATCAAAATCGTCGACGCAACAGCTGAAGCGTTCAAAGAATTTCTGCGCTTCTTCTACTACAACGAGGTCGATGTTCGCATGGAACATGTGTCGGGGTCATGTATCTCGGCCGAAAGTACAATGTGGCAGACTGTCAACGATTGTGCGTAAATTTATTGGCTGCCACTATCACAGATCAGACTGTGATTACTGCTCTTGGCCTGGCCATCTTTTATGAAGAGAAGCAGCTGCAGAAATCGTGCGAATCATTCATTGCAGCCAATTTGCATAAAGTTTTGAAATCTGAGAATTTTCTCGTTTGTGATCGCCGGGTGCTGGAGCACATTCTGAAAATGGATTGTCTTGCGTGTTCCGAAACGGTACTGTTTGAAGCATGTATGTCTTGGGTCAGACAGATCAGTCAGGAAGATCGTCTGACTAGAGAAATCGTACAGGATCAATTGGGACATTTATTCTTGTGTTATATTTTTGTGTTCAAACGAGTCACCAGTAAGGTCCAAACAGTCTTCGAAGCTTCCCGCAGGTCCCAAAAAAACGAAAAATCGATCTAATTAAAAATTTTCCCATCGAAATATTTTGGGAATAGTCATTTCGTCATCCTGGGAGGCCCCTGAGCACATTCCCATAAAAATATCCCATGTGCCCGAGAGGTCGAATAAAAAAATTTTAAAGCTCACCGTGGCTTGATCATAACAATTTTTGAAAATGGTGAAGTGAACGTATATTCAGATGGATTCGCAATATATCAAGTGCGAGTTAATAAACCCGAACACTGACAGCTATCAATGAACGTCAACATACCTTGGGTCGAATGACAAACTTTGTATGTAGCGGCGATCAAAGTATATAAACACTGAAGGTAATGCACACGGATCCAAACTTTCAGGTGAATTTTAGCTCCGTCATGTTGCACACGTATTGAATTCGTTTGTAGTGGTGAATTGGAAGGACTTAGGCCGTCATGTTGCACAAGTCTAAGTTAGACAACATACGAAAATGAATTCACCTGAAAGTTTGGATCCGTAAATTCTCTGATCCGCATTACCTTCAGTGTTAATATACTTTGATAGCGATTTCATATAAACAAACTCACCTCCCATGAGAGGTGAGTTTGTTTATTTAAAATCGCTATGTCCTCCGGTTTGTATTACAGACCATAACTGGTTTATACTTTCATTGACAGCTACACCGTCATCCATAGACAACCCTAACCTCAACTCTGGGGAAAAAAATTGAAATTTTTGGGCTGCGGTTTAATTTTGTGTTTTTGTATGGATCAAGAAAAACGTTAAATTTAATAGATTTATAATGTGTAAAAGGTGAAATTTATCGTTGTTTGAATGATTTTTGACATTTCGAAGAACCTTGGACTCCTTATGTTTGTTCCAAATAACTGTAAACCCGAACTTTGACAACACGAAGGAGAACGATTTCATATTTCATCCACAGAGCTGAACATAACCTTCTTTGTAAGTTTTTCGTTAAAAATTTCGTCAACCTGAAAGTTGAGGTTAAGTTGTCTTCTGTGGATGAAATTTGACATTTCGAAATGACCTTGAAACAAACCTATCGATACTAAACATGATTCCATATTCGAAAGTGAAGCAAATAGGAAAATACCAAGATTGCGCCGATCGCCATTCACTGGGCACATTGCAAAAAAAACATGGCGTCTGTTGGTAACTCAAACTGCATTTCAATACAAAATTGAAACTTTTTTAAGCTAAAGTGGTGAAACACGTACGAAGGCGTCTGTTTAGGCTCATTGTGCTGGCTATGGCCTGTTTTCGCAGTTTTTTTTAAACCTTTCTGTTCTAGCAATGTAGTTTAGGTTGAAGGTTTTTGATCAGGTTATACCCGACATGTAATTGCCTCAGTGCTTTTGCCTTTTCATGATGAAAGCTGGGCAGTTACAGAAGCAATGTTCGGATGTGTCAGTTTGATAACCACGACACAGATCGCATCCTGAGTTCTTTCGTTTTCCGATAGTTGTGAGATGTTTGTTAAATCCGTATTGTCCGCATTTGGCCTGTCGGCAGCTAGTAATGTTGTCCCAATAATTTTTGAATAATTTTTCCCTTATTGTGCTCATTATACCTTTCAAATGGCTTCAGAGTCAACCGTTCTCATTCCGTTTTGCCTCCATGTACGTGCCAGTTGTCATTTCAGACAATGGGCTCTATTGTTTGAAATGCCAACTGTCACGTACAAAAACGGAATGACTGTAAATTCAAACTTACTGGAGAGTGCTTGTTGTTGATCTGTGTCGATTGGTGTGCTTAACACTTAACTGACCTAAAATTGCGCTAGAATTTTGTATCGGTCCCAGCGATCAACGTAACCTTCTCGCCTTGGAAAAAACAAAATGTATGCGAAGGCCCACGACACAGTAAAGTAAACACAGGCAGGAGCAGTTCATTTTCCAAAAGTCAAAAGGGGCCAAGTCTAGGTGCAGTTGACCTTACAGTTTGGGCACAAATATGCTATTCAAGTGAGAACAAGTTTGGCGCAAGTGCATCGACCTAATCCGTTCGAAAAGCTTATCATTTTCCGTCTCAATAAAATTGCAGAAGCCAGACTGTAAAAGTTCCGGGTGATCCAGGGAAAAGATAAAAATTTCTGCTTTAGCAACTGATGAACTTTTACGATTAATAAATTGATGCGACTCAAGTGCGATAAGATTAGGTGGCAATGACACTTGACATAGTAAATCATCTGTTTGTGTTTTTGTAAGATAAACGGCCATAAATTAACATGAAGTGAACACACTCCACGTGTACAAACACAAGATTAATAAAATTTCATTTTCCTTCAACCATCCCTTTCCAGCTTCTATACCGGCACTACTTTGCCCCGTTGGTGGATTCATCTGTAGCTGTACGTTAGACAAATTCGGACGAAAACGAACTTTGTATCTCGTAAATCTAATCGCCATAACGTCTTGGCTCATTCTCACATTCGCAAGCACCTCCGACAGAGATGTAATGTTTGCGCAGATAATTGCAGCGCGTATCATCATTGGCATATCGACTGGATTTTCCACTGGTCCATCGAGTGTCTACACAGCCGAAATCGCCCATCCAAAAATTAGAGGGCGATTAGTGGTGCTCGGCTCCTGTTCGATAGCAACTGGTATCATGTTGATTTATATGCTCGGGTTTTTCATACCAGTAAGGCATTGCATCTCAATTAAAGACAAAACATCGAAACTCAACCAATGACTGAATTCTTTTACAGACAAATTGGCGGCTGATAAGTGGCATTGCGTGTGGAATTTCTGTAGCCGCCACGATCTTACTGTCATTCATACCTGAATCTCCGAATTGGTTGGCGTCGAAGGGTCGCATCGACGAAGCCGAAAAATCTCTTAGACTGTTCAAGGGGCTGCCGCGCGTGGGAAGCTTCACAAATCCGGAGCTGAGCAACGAGATCACACACCTCCAACACCAGAGTCGTACGCGAAATGAACAGAACGAAACTGTTATGGACAAACTGACCAGACCGGAAGTGTACAAGCCAATGGGTATCATGATCGGATTTTTTGCGTTCCAACAGTTTTGCGGGATCTTCATCGTCATCGTGTATGCGGTGTCATTTTCGCAAGCAGCCGGCGTTAATTTGGATCCTTTCTTGTGTGCGGTTCTGATTGGTGCTACCCGTCTCGTTGCCACCTTTGGCATTATGTTCGTGTTGGATTCGGTGGGTCGACGCATTCCCACTATGTTATCCGGCTTTTCCATGGCTGTTTGCATGTTCAGTTTGATGATTTACACGAAGTACTACGCGGACACACTGACATGGATTCCAGTCACGTTAATCTTATTATTTGTCCTGTGCAGTACTATCGGTGAGTGAATAATTACCGAATATTGACCAATCCCTTTCCGCCTTCCCTGTTCCATCGGTCTTCATAAAAAGATTAAATTGACGCCGTAAGTGCGCCCTAGAATTTTAGGTGAACGAGTGGGCCAACAACATCAAAGCTTGTCCGATTGGAAGCACGACTTAGCGCTGCGTTATACTTTCCATTTTGAATTTTTAGCGCACTTACGGCGTGAATTCATGTCTGACTTGAGCAGGGCTTACTTTAGAGAATTTTAATTCTGAAAATTCCGAAAATTCTGAAAAAATTCCGAAAAATTCTGAAATAATTTTTCGGAATTTTTCATAATTTTTTCGGAATTTTAGGAATTTTCAGAATTAAAATTCTCTAAAGTAAGCCCTGGACTTGAGACATTTCATCGAAGTAAAATCTTTATTCACGCTACAGGTTTACTAACGATCCCGTTTACGCTACTGGGCGAAATGTATCCAGCTAACGCACGCGGACTGGCATCCGGTATAACATTAAGCGTTGCATTTACCTTGACGTTTGTTGTTGTAAAACTCTATCCCACATTTATTGATGCGTTTGGCCACAACAATTTGTTTTTGTTCTTCGGTGTAATGTCCTTGTTGAGCATGGTCTACGTTTATTTCCTGGTACCAGAGACCAAGGGTAAGACTTTGAAGGAAATCGGAGAAATGTTTCGCAAGAAGTCAATTGTTGACGTTAAAGAGGGCTACTTAAGGGTAGACGTTGAAAACTAGATTGGAGTGAGATGATAGGATTGAGTTTCTCGCAATTTCGAGAAAATGAAGAAGTCACATTTTCCAAAGCTGTTAACTTTGGGGAGGTCACGCAGATACGTGAGTGACGTATCATAGTTGACGATAAAATGGTGGATTTCATACAAAAATTCACCTCCTGTGATGATTCTCGTCGCCGTGATGATTTGGTGACTTTTGTTACATGTAAAATCATCAGAAATGGTGTGTTCCCGCGTATCCAATAAAAAGACGATCTGCGTGACCTCCCCAAAATTTACAGCCTTGACATTTTCAACGATTGGAAGTCTGAATTCACAGTCGTCCGTTTTCATTCCGTTTTGCCTCCGTGTACATGACAGTCTGCATTTCATTCAATTGAGCACATTTTGTTTAAAATGACAACTGTCACGTACACGGAGGCGAAACGGAATGAAAACGGACGACTGAGAGGCCACACTAATACTTACGAAAATATCGTAACACTGATAGAACATGTGGAATGTATAATGGAGAATTGGATATCTTACTTTTCTCCTCTCTTGTGTGATAGAATCGCAGATCGAATTTTGAAATTTAATTTTACTTAGACCTATGTGCAAACTGTGATAATAAAATTCGTAAAATAAAAATATTTCAAATTGACTGTTTTGGTTTCATTTGCTGTTACAATTCGCTAAACATACACATTCGAACACTTTCATTATTTGGCTACTTTTCTAGTTTCATCGACTGACAGGACTGCACCAATAAGCTTCACTCGAGCTTGAGAATAAATTTCAGTTATACCGGACCGGAGAAATTACAACGGCGCCACGCTTCAGCGTTTATCCGCATTCCTTATCCTGACCTCCTACGTCAATGCATAACATGTATATGTTTGTTCCACGAACTTTGACTGGCCGAACGAACACGATTTAATTAACAGAGATTGGTTTTCATATAAATATTGATGAGGTTATGTCTCTATGGATGAAATTTGACAATTCGTTTAGCCTTGGAACAGAGCTATTGCATATGGTGAAATCCGTTATGACCTTATCACGCAATATGAGTGGAATACATACAATATGACACTCACGAAGGAAAGTTTGTGAAAGAAAAGGTTAAGACAACCACGTAGGCGGGAGACACCGAATTTGATAAACGCAGTAATCATCCAAAATTACAAAATTGTTCTTTAGCCTGGATATATTGATCAATCCAGGGATGGTGTACTCTAACATAGGCTTATGACAATTCTTCAGTAATTCTTAACAGAGCTGTTGCTCTTCCCTTTCCCACCTTTCTTATTGTAGAGATCATTGTAATCGACCAATGGTACAAAACTTTATTTTACCTGGAAAACATACTAATTCCAGGGGTGGTTTTATCTAATATGCAATACAAACACCAAAACCAAACAAACAGAGCATAATTGCTCTTCCCTTTCCCATGGATCGCGTGAAGCGAAAGTGGAGATAAAATGCTGTTTCGACCTCCGGATACAGTGGCAGTCAAAGGTTAGCGTGGTCTAACCATCTTCAGTCGTTTCCTCTGGTCCGTTACACTAGACAGCAGTAAATCTTCTGATTGAACTAGTAATTTGAAGAATAAAAGTTCTGCCACCTTTCGATGGAAATTTCGAAATTTAGTGAGAAGCTGCTACACAAAACGTAGCACAACAAAGAGAAAATTCATCTCAATCAAAAGACAAAGATGGAACAAAAACCTTATAGAAAAAAACAAAATAAAACTCACTCACCCCACCAACCCACGCACGGATCATCTCACTCGTTTCCACACAAAATTCACTCGCTTCCACACAAAAACCACTCAAATTTCACACAAAACCAGAAACCGCAAAAACAGAAATCTTACAAACACACAAACCAAAAACATTGACACTGACACGAATAACCAAAAAAGAAAAACCAAGAAAACAGAAAGAAAAACGAAAAATTCCTTTTGTCAACGTACTAATCCTGTCAGAATACTGACTCAGTTAGTGTAGTGACCCAAACTACTATCCCAGTTTAATCAGAAAAGCGTTTTACCCATCTATCACATGGAATAGGGTATGTGGTGTTGCCCATCCTTCACTTAGAACAAAGCGTGTAGTAGTGTTACCCGTTATCTTTTAAAACCAGATTAAGCACAGATTGTGTGTAAAATCAACTAGAAGCAAATATTTTTTAGAAAACAAACAACAACAACAACAATCCTGTCTCGTAGAGATTTTGTTGGGATATCATTCGTTTTCAAAGTTTTAGGTCAAAAATTTGACGAAATTACTCAAAACATGACGAAATTTCACAAAAGTTGGCAAAATTTCACGAATTTGACGAAAATCGAAAATTTGGTGAAAATCAGCTACCCCGAATGAGACCAAATGTTTCCAATTGCCCAACAACATACCCCGAAATTGACGAAATTGTTCCAGCTGCCCAGCCCCTGAAAGGTGTTGTCATTGTGAATTATCATCGTAGCTTTTAATGTTAAGAACATCATGCCCATCCGTTACCAGTGGTGGTATCAATATCATAACATTATATAGAGCCACCTTTTATACTTGAATAAACATTGTCTCTTGGTCAATACTCTAAAACAGACGTCTTATTATTTTGGTCTGACTTAATCTCGTCCACGGATCCTGAACGTTCTAACAAAAGGTACCATACATTTCCTGCTGCCCAACATACTTTATCGAATATACCAAATTCCAAATCAGCTATCGCTCCGGACATGATGAGATTGCAGCACGACATAATTATTGTATTAGCTTTGAAAGCGCAGTTCAGTTTAAAGTGTGAGATAATTTTAGGGTGTTGGGTGGTATAAAAATGTGATTTAGCGTGACAAGTGGGAGGAAGTATCAAAAAATCCTTATTTTAGCGTGACGTCATTCGTGTACATCTCATCACCCCAAAACGATTGAAATTGAATGTAGCTTTTTACTGCGTAAAATTCATCAGTCAAAAACACTCAAACGTGACGCAAGTCCCTGTGCATATTTCCAAAACAACTGATATCGATATCGGTGACGCATTCTCCGCTTGTACGCAAAAAATTGTAAAAGTAAAAATTTGACCGAACAAATTCTAGAAAAAAAAAATTTAACAAAGAAATTTTGCGTCACAAAGTGGCAGAGGAAACCTTAGAAGATATTCCTCTAACTAGAAACACGGAGAGACGGACGGAAGGAACCACAAAGTAACGTAGGATTTTTTCAGTTCGTTCAAAGTACTGAAATCGACCAATTTGTGTGAAAATCTAGCTTCTTGGAAGATTTATTGCATTTCCATGGCTCGTTGAACTCACACGGACACCCAGATTTTTTCAAAGCTGATTTGGAGTCATACGGAATTGAATTGACGAATTCAATATTTGCTGTATATATATGCAGTCTACGTCAAATTTTTGTTTTCTTATAGTAATAGAACTTGCGTCACGGGCGCTCTGCTAACACGCACTCATGATTTACTTCATTATAGATCATTTTCATTATACGGTACTTGTCAACGTAACCCCACTAAATGTTTCGTCCAGTAGTCCTTAACCTCAATTAATTGACGTTGACTGCGTTCAATTTACTGGTTTTTACATGAAAATTGTTCGTTCTATAGGTCTCTTCCAAGGCCGTTCAAAATGTCAATCGTCATCCACAGAGAAGCCAACACAACCTCACTTTGAAGTTTTAACGAACAAATTTGTTTAAGTTGCGGTTATGTTTGCTTCTATGGATGACGGTCGGTTGTTTTCGGCCTGTCAAAATTCGTTTTTACCGTACGATGGAAGAAACCTATTCATTCGATATTTTTCGACATGTCTGACAGCTGGGATCGTGTCTGACGTTTACAAGGTCATGAAAATGATCTATAAGGTAATACAAAAAATTCATTCATCGACTTCAGGTCAACTGACGCCAGTTGATATTATTATTTCAAATTATTATCTTTATTATTTGAGCATGTTGTGCCGTTTATCAGTACATGTTAAAGAAAATGTTTCCATGTTTAGAAGAATTTTGGACAACACTGTCAAATTTCAGCTATTTGAAACCGTGGCGTTTCTATTGTTTAGAAGACTTTTGCACTGTTTTAATTCCAACTGTCAAGTAAACGGCTGGAAAACTGACGACTGTGTTTTGTATTGAATACTTTGTTGTTTTTATTGGACGATAGCGGCAATAAGTTAAACACTGAGAATTCGATTTGATTTCTCTATTAATTCAAGTCTTATTTCCATCTTCATGCGGTAATTTACAAAATTAAACTATTAATAGTCCATTACCTAACCCTAACGGTTTCCAAATTTTTATTTTGGCCAGTGTGAAGTTCTGAGCCGAAGGCGAAAAATCACTCTACCTCCCTAAAAACTGATAGGTAATGGAGCCATTACCTATCTGTTTTCGCATTAAAGCAAATTCCAATGGATTTTTATATATGATGAACTGCCACATGTTCACCTAGAAGAAAATGCGTCAATGCATTTTAAGACTCCGCTCATAAATAATTGAGCATTTTCGTCGACAATCTGGCGAATAAATTTGCCTCGAAAATTACCTTTGTTTACTTGAACTTGAATTTGAACTAAGTACGTCAATAGAGATGATGCAGTTTTCGGGCAAAACTGAATTAAAGTTTGAAGAAAACAAGCAGTGACACTGTTTGTTCAGTTGGCCGATCAGCGCGGATTAATTTTCGTTTCTAATACATGTTAATCAGGCGATGACGATGATGCTAATTTTTGGCTCGGTTGTGAGTAGTATATAAGGCCGGCGACACTGTTCGATGTTCATCAGTTTGCTTCGTCAATTGTAACCGCTCGTAACCATGAAACTTATCGTCTGTTTGGCTGTTCTTGCCGTTGCTGGCGTAAGTTCACATTTCCATCGTACAAAAATGGGTAAAATTTGATAAATTTTTTGTTTGCAGACCATCAGTGCTACTCCACTTTTGGGTAACTTGAACTTTGGCAAAACACTCGGAGGTGCTTTAGGATCAGTTAACAATGTCGTTATCTCAAGTACCGATGTTGTCGGCAATTTGTCATGCGCTCTTAATGGAATCGTTGCCAGCGTACAAGGAGTACTCGCCCAACTTAACGGTGTCGTTGAAAACCTTGTTGCCGTTGTCCAGCAATTGCTTGCTGCTATCAACGCCGCTTTGGATCAAATCGTTGCCCAAATCCAAGGACTCACTCCACTCTGTGGTTGCGGTGGACTTACCGACGTTGTTGGTGGTCTCGTTGGCAATGTTGGAACCACTCTTAACGATGTTGTTGCCGCTGTTGGAGGAATCCTTGACAACGTCAATGGTGCTGTCGATGACCTCGTTGCCCAACTCGACGGTCTCCTCAGCAACCTCCTTTGTGCCATACAAGACCTTCTTGCCACAGTCGTAGCAGCCGTTGCCGAACTACTAAGCCAAGTCAGCGCTGCCGTTGACCAAGCACTTGCTGAACTCCAATTGGCCCTCCGATCGGTCATCCAAATCGTTGACGAAACCTTGGCTGCTTTATTGGCCCAGCTCCAAAATGTGAACAAGGAGGTTCTCGTTAATGTTTTGGACGGACTTTTAGATCAACTTTCCAGTGTTGTTAGCGATCTTCTCGCTGAAGTCAACTCCCTTGCTGATAGCATCATCGATAGCGTACAAGACGCTCTTGTCAGCCTTCAACCTTTGAACGAAGTTCTTGCCACCCTTCAAGGTTCATTGAGCAGTCTTGGACTCGAATGCTCATGCTAATTCGAACAGCTACCGCAAATTCACACGTATATCGACCACCGGCTACACTTACTTGAAATTCGAGCTTAGTTTTCAGGAAAAAAATGAATAAATAAATCGCAAGAAATAGAATGATGATTATTTAACATCCTCTGTGTCTGAGTGCCTTTTATTTGACGCATTGTGCCGATTGGGCAATACATTCTGACAATTGAATTAGAACGAACCGGCCTAAAATGTGAAAATTGCCCGAGTGGCAGATTATACCTTTCATACATGGAATTTACTTTGATATTAGGTGATGTCGCATTATGGTTGACTATTTGAATTTTTTGTTTGTGTAACTTCCATTGGCCCTTAAGTCATCTTCATGACACTTGTGTATTTACATGTGAAGCCGGCGCTTATGTAATTACATAAGCACTATATTTGAATGTTTTAGTGTTACCTGATTGAAATTTTTTTTTGTTATCGTTCATCGTTACACATTTTTGTCAATCTACTCGTGCGTCGATATTTAATTTTAAACTTCAAAATCAGTTTTGAATTTGTTTGTGAAAAATGGAAGGAATGGAAGCAACTACCGACTTGTTCATAAATTTGATTCAAAACAACAGAATAATTTACGATAAGTCGATGAAGGAGTTCAAAAATACAAGGAAGAAAGAGGAAGTATGGCAAAACATCGCTAATCAAAGCAGAATGACTGGTATTGTTTGTTATGGTAAATAACAGCAGAGATTTTAATAAAACTATGTAAATTCTAGTTGACAATGCCAAAAAGAGATACGCCTCGCTCCGCCAGAAATATTCTCGCGAAAAACGAAGCAGTGAATTGAAAAGACGTTATAAAACTGCAGTTTCAAGAAATTGGGTCTTCTACGAGCGCCTGAATTTTCTGGATTCGTTTATTCAACCAAGATCGTACGTGTTGTAGGGTGCCATTCGTTTTGCAATTGTACGCTATTTCAATTCATGTTTTAGGACGTACACAAATGATAAATTTGATGAAAATGACGATGACACTGAAATGCTAAATGAATTTGGTACCGAAGAAACGAATGGTGGTGATTCGAATGCTGTTGAGATCGAGATTGAAGCAGGAATCGGTGTGGATGAACTTGGAGGCCTAGCTACCGATGATGGTCTGAATACGTGCGTACAGCTTGAAACAACGCAGCATGAGCAGAGCGATATCGATCAACAGCAAACAGACGGGAATATTTTTAACTGCCATGAACGGATTGCCTCGGAATATTCTCGAAACGAGTCAACATTCCATCATCATCAATCTTCAGTTGTACTGCGTACTATATCACGGGATGATAGAAATGATACCAACATTGGTGATACTGCAGCACAACAATCATCTGAAAATGTCGAACAAATTGTGGATGCCAATGTTGTGGACATGGACAGCTATATGTCACCTCATCCAGGTACCAGTTCATCGATTGGAAACATTACAGTGCCACCGTATGCCTCACGCTGCTACGACCCAAAGACTGGTGAAATCGTAATTGCACGAACAGTTAACCGTCCCAGAGTAAATATATTTTTCAGACTTCCGATCGGAGAAAGTTAACTTTTAAACGCTTTAATTTCCTTGATAGATTCAGATGACGTCTAACGATGTCCCCAACTCTTCCCAGCGACAGCAATCATCATCAATCCAAAAAAACACAACAACTTCAACGCAACATCCTGCAGCATCCTCAGCAGCAACTACAATCCGTTCAAGTCAATCAGCGAGAAGCTCAACTATCGCTCCAAATATCGCCCGAGTTGCCCAGTTGACATCAGCTTCAGCGTCCAAAAATGAGAAACGAATTGACGAAATTCGTCAAAGAATGGAAAGTTGCTTGACGGCAATTACCAACAAAGTCACTGACAAGGCACAGAAGTCACCCCATGGTCCGTTTCTATCATATTTGGGAACAAGATTGCCATCCGTTCCGAAGGAGCGACTTCCAAAATTGGAACGTGAAATTTTAGATCTTGTCGAGCAATACGTGCCATAATATTTTTATTTGATAATTCAAATCCAGTACGAGTAGTCAAGGGTTTGTTTCAAAAAACATCGAATGATGCCAAAAAAGTAAACAATGATTTCACATTTGTAAATAGTTCTGATCATATGGGCCAGTCAAAAAGGTAAACAATGATTTCATATTTTGTAAATAGTTCTGATAATATGGGTAAATAAAATAGCATGAAATCTGACAAGAGAGATCTATTTATACCACGACAGTGAAAAATGCCCTAGATGGAACATGAATCTATCGCTTAAAAAATGTAAACAAAAAACTGAATAGTTAACAACGGAACGGCTTTCACAAAACATTCTTGAGATAATTTGCATACGTATTTCTGGCGGCACTAGCGTATTCACTTGAGTCAGCAGCGGCCAGCTGGAGACCCGATTCGTAAAAGCTTCGAAGCGACTCATTCGAGGAATATTTGCATCTGTCTTCGCGCATGTACCGGATTGCTGCTGGGTCGTCAAAGGATTTTATGTAATTGTGCAGAACGATTGTGGCCTTCAGAATTTTATCTATATTGTCCGGATGCATCTCAATCGGTCCTTTAAATATTTGCCATCGTCGCACCAAAATAGCAAATGCATTTTCAATAATTTTTCGGGCACTGCTCTGTTCTTTATTGAAATTTGCCTCCTCATCTGATAAATCCAATTGACGGCCTGCATACGGAGTTAGTAGATTCTCTTTCAAAGGAAAAGCACTGTCGGCGACGAAAAAAAATGGAAAGGCGACGGATGTGTGGGGTAGGAACGATGATTGTGGAAAATTCAATTTTTTCATGTCCAGCCTTTTGCCGAAAGTAGAATGGAATAGCACCCCACCGTCCGTTTGCTGACCGTAGCTGCCAATGTCAACGTAGATGAAACTCTTTAGAGCATCGCATACCGCTAGCAAATTTGTGCTGAAATATTTGCTGTAGTTGAAGTATATAGATCCGGAATGTGAAGGAGCAAATATTTCGATTAATTTTCCGTCCAATGCACCGACACAATTCGGAAGATTCAATTTTTCACGAAACTGTTTCTCGATTCGGATCCAGTCTTCCTCTTCGGGGAATTTCAAATAAGTTGGTTGTAGAACATCCCACAATGCATCGCAAGTTTCACGTATTATGTAGTGAGCTGTAGAAATCCCAACACGAAAATTGTAATGTAGACTCGTCAGCGTATCGCCAGTAGCAAGAAAACTGAAATAAAATCGAAGTACTTTCACGTTCTTTCACCGAATTGATTTTAAACATCAGAAATATACCGTAAGGTCAGCAAAAGTCTACACATAGGTGGAATCGCATTAGGAGAAGTTTTCGTGATCTTGGTTTCAACCAGTTCGAACAAATGCTGAAATCTTTCGGGTGTCATTCTCGTAAAGTTGAAAAACTTTATTTGGTCGTGAGACAACATCTCCTTAAAAAGGTTTTCGAAATGCCCTTGCTCACGTCGCATTTGATTCAGGGGATGTATACCCCATCTTTTTTCTCCTTTGCGTCGTACCTCTGGATTATCAGCTTGCAAAATGTATTCCAGGTCGATTAAATTGATGATGCATTGCATTATGTTAATTGAGATGTCGTCGTCGTCTTCAAGATTATCATTGGCTGTATCTTCAGATTCGTTTACAAATTCGTCGGTGTCGCTGGATTCTTCAATCGCAACAAATTCACTTGCTACTTGAAGGAATTCAATATACGACAGTAGTTCTTCCTGTTCACTAATTTCATCCATTTTTACATATATAAATTTAATATTTGTCACGATCAATAATTATTTCTTCTCAATTTCACGACACAAACAATTTGTTCGACTAAGCCAACTTAGCAAATTTTCAAATATAATTCTCATCTGGCAACATTTCAGTTTTTATCGTTGCTTTGGTTTCTTATGCAATTACACAAGTAACAGCTACTCATGTAAATACACAAGCGACATGAAGATGACTTTATGCTCAAAACAAACGAGGCATTGAAAACGAGTTTTGCTCCTAGTTTTCATTGACAGATGCAGCAGACAGCAGTCGCGATTTTGAATAGAAAAAGTTCTAACTTCATTTGACAGTTTCGAAAATTTCCACCTTTGGCATTATGTTCGTGTTGGATTCGGTGGGTCGACGCATTCCCACTATGTTATCCGGTTTTTCCATGGCTGTCTGCATGTTCAGTTTGATGATTTATACGAAGTACTACGCGGACACACTGACATGGATTCCAGTCACGTTAATCTTATTATTTGTCCTGTGCAGTACTATCGGTGAGTGAATAATTACCGAATATTGACCAATCCCTTTCCGCCTTCCCTGTTCCATCGGTCTTCATAAAAAGATTCAATTGATGCCGTAAGTGCGCCTTGGAATTTTAGGCTTCCGAATGGAAGCACGACTTAGCGCTGCGTTATACTTTCCATTTTGAATTTTTAGCGCACTTACGGCGTGAATTCATGTCTGACTTGAGACATTTCATCGAAGTAAAATCTTTATTCACGCTACAGGTTTACTAACGATCCCGTTTACGCTACTGGGCGAAATGTATCCAGCTAACGCACGCGGACTGGCATCCGGTATAACATTAAGCGTTGCATTTACCAGAGACCAAGGGTAAGACTTTGAAGGAAATCGGAGAAATGTTTCGCAAGAAGTCAATTGTTAACGTAAAAGAGGGTTACTTAAGAGTAGACGTTGAAAACTAGATTGGAGTGAGATGATAGGATTGAGTTTCTCGCAATTTCGAGAAAATGAAGAAGTCACATTTTTCAAAGCTGTTAACTTTGGGAAGGTCACGCAGATACGTGGGTGACGCATGATAGTTGACGATAAAATGGTGGAGTTCATACAAAAATTCACCTCCTGTGACGATTCTAGTCTTTCTCGTCGCCGTGATGATTTGGTGACTTTTGGTACATGTAAAATCATCAGAAACGGTGTGCTACCGCGTATCCAATAAAAAGACGATCTGCGTGACCTCCCCAAAATTTACAGCCTTGACATTTTCAACGATTGGACGTCTAGATTCACAGTCGTCCGTTTTCATTCCGTTTTGCCTCCATGACAGTCGGCATTTCATACAATTGAGCACATTTTGTTTAAAATGACAACTGTCACGTACACGGAGGCGAAACGGAATGAAAACGGACGACTGAGAGGCCACACTAATACTTACGAAAAAATCGTAACACTGACAGAGCATGTGGAATGTATATGGAGAATTGGATATCTTACTTTTCTCCTCCTTTGTGTGATAGAATCGCAGATCGAATTTTGAAATTTAATTTTACTTAGACCTATCTGCAAACTGTGATAATAAAATTCGTAAAATAAAAATATTTCAAATTGACAGTTTTGGTTTCATTTGCTGTTACAATTCGCTAAACATACACATTCGAACACTTTCATTGTTTGGCTACTTTTATAGTTTCATTGACTGACAGGACTGCACCAAAAAACTTCAATTAAGCTTGAGAATAAACTTTAGTTATACCGAACCGGAGAAATTATAACTGCGCCACGCTTAAACTCAGCATTCCTGATCCTGACCTCCTACGTCAATGCATAACATGCATATGTTTGTTCCACGAACTTTGACTGGCCGAACGAACAGAGCTATTGCATATATGGTGATATCCGTTATGACCTTATCACGCAATATGTGAAATACACACAATTGTTCTGAAATACCAGGTTAAGACCAAGTGTTACGACGAGACGACGTTGAGGCGGAAGTTTGACTATTGATTTTCAGCAACAAGGATTTTCAATGAAACTATCGGCGGTAATCCAAAATTCATTTCAATTATTGATGAAAAGCTCCTTAAAGGCTATAATTCACAAGAGTAAATAAACAAAGAACAGAATTAAATCCTAATTCAACTTCGGTTTATCAAATTAAAAAAACTTACGACTAGTGACTTCCACTATCGTCTTACGTAATCAAATAAACATAACCTCCACACCGATGGTATCTCTAAAGAACGTAGACAAAAAAACATAAACTGGTCAGATCGAACATTAAATCTATGTAAATCTTGAATTCAGATTTAGAATAAAATCCTTACTCATATCATTCACGTCAATTCCAAACTCGCCTTCTTATAAGAAAACGTTGACAATCCTACAACTGAATCTAAAATCAAAATCTAATTAGCAAGACACTTTCAAAGATGGATTACGTGTTACTCACGAAATTTACGGTCTAGGAAATGACAATAAAATCGATACCAAACGGAGTCAGTTATTTACTTGAAACAATTTAGAAAAAAAATGCATAAAATGCAAATGAAACATAGCTAACGCCGACCCGTACGAAACACCTATTCGTATCAAAAGCCTTTACTGTGAAACTCTTCATTTCTTTTACTTCATTCTCTACTGAAAAGCTATTCGCCCTTTAAAATCACTTACATTATCTTTCTTTGCCTTGTTAGCATATACAAATAAATTGCCGGAGGCAATATAGACAGCCCCGTAAGAAGTCAACTTTCATAAATTCCTATTTAAACAGCTATATATCGCTATATTTACCTATATTTTCCTATAAATAAACATTTCACAGAGGAATATATGCTATTATATAGCTCTATATGCCTGTATATAGCTCAATATAGCTGTATATAGGTATATATAGATGTCCATATATGGAATCCCTGAAACCCCTCACACTTAACACATTATTTCCATGTTAACAGAAACTCTCTAAGTACCATTTTTCCCAAGATATTTCTATTTTACTAAAATCCAATATGGCCGCCGGCAGCCATTTTGTTAGGAGACCGGAAATAGTACCGACGCTTTACATTCGTTAATACCTTTCAAACAAAAAAAAATTCATGAAATTCGGTCAAAATTTACTCGAGATATTGTCAAAATACTCCACGTTCACTGTACGGCCGAGTAGCCAGATAAGAGCTCACTCCAAGAGACCTAGCTCACGCTCCGGAGAACATAATTTCATAAAAAAAAATTTCCCTGATTGGTACGGTCAATACCTATCTAATAAAGCTAAAACAGACGAAATATGTTCAAATGTGGCCGACCTACAAGCAAAAACTGCTTGCCGCCCTGTGCCTGTTCCACACCAAGGGGTCTAACTCACGAGTCGGTCATCCGATTTCCATAAACTTTTTTTTTGTCGATCGGTATTGTAAATACCTTTTATTTGACGTATCACTTACAAGTTTAACGTTTAAATGTCCGGAGATATCTTCGAAAAACCGTAAAGCACTTATTGGACCACAGCTCGGGAGGGGTCGATCCAAAATCACTCATCTTCGAACTTAGCCTGTCTTTTGACATTACCAAACGGAAAAAAAAAATTTCAAAATCGGATGCGTTTTACACAAGTTATCGTGCAGACAGACAGACGGACAGACGGACATTTTTTTTCACTGATTTGGCATCTCTGGCTAACCACAATAGGTTTCCCCTTACTCAGGGAGTCCAATTCGACGTGTTACAAACGTATGTGTAAACCTATAAGACCCCAGTACTTCGTACGGGTCTAAAAACTTAGAACGGCAAATACGATGTTACACTTCTGTACGCTATGTCAAAACTGCCTTATTTAATCACACGGTTAATGACGTCGACGTTGAACTTCGAATAGTACTACAAAAATGGCGAATGCAATCGTCTGATGTTGATTAAAGATTTGAATTTAGGCTCGGTCATGGACCTTTCGCAACACCAAGGTTTTGAAAGAACAGGTTAAGACAACTCTGAGTTGATCACGAGGGCGGTGACACTCAATTGCGTCAACGGCTGCGATGTTTATATGTAAAATGGAACTTAACAAAAACAAAATTCTGAATTTTCGAGAAAAATATTTTCTTCAAGTTGATTTCTGACACTATTTGTTTATAAAATTTGGTGTCTTTCAGAACTTTGGTTAAGACAACCACGGAGGCGGGAGACACCGAAATCGATAAACGCACTCAGTACAGATTGTGTGTAAAATCAACTTGAAGAAAATATTTCTTAGAAAAATTCGGATTGTTTTTGTTAAGTTGCCTTTTTAATATAAACTTCGTAGCCGTTGACGTAATTTTGTGTGTCACCGCCTTCGTGATCAACTCAGAGTTGTCTTAACCCGTTCTTTCAGAATCTAAAAACCCAACCGTCACCAACCGTCACATATGAAAATGTAAACAAAAATGAAATAAAGGAATCTCGCAGACTTATTTGTGCTGTGTAGGGGAAAAGCCTCAGCAGATGAATGAAAACGGTGGAATATTGCGATTAAAGGAGTTTTCGGTTAGAATTAGTAAAGATTTTCGAAAAAATATATTGGCATGCGAAAGAACAATTCTGTTTAGCCCGACATGGCTGAAATGACGAGAGGCTAAATAAATTACACTCTCCCAACGATTCGATAATACTCATCATTAAAGGTACAACTCTCATTCTTTACAAACAACAGAGAAATCCCGCTTTGACATAAGCTAATACCGCTCTAAAGGCGTGGATATTATTTTGACATAAGTTGACGTCGCACAAAATTATTTCGTATTTGTCATTCATTGAGCTCAAAAACAAAGGGATCCAGTTGACGTCACTATCCAATAGTTTGTCTTTAAAGTATCTTTATAATTGCGTACGACAGCAATTGACAGTAACTTAAGTAAATCAAAAAACGTCGAAGATCAATTTTATCGAAGTTGCTTTGTTTTCGCTATTAACACAACGGCTAAACACTTTTCGTACATATCGAAAACGAATTCGTCCACAACAATCAAGAAAACATCATTTCTCTCCAGTATGTCAATTAATCAGCACAACGTCGATAGTGAAACGGAAATTCTATCAAAAATTGGGAAAAATCTCTATTTGAACGCTGAGAAGGCTGATGAGCATTTCACTTTCGCGTCCGGTAATGAGCGTGTTCCAGCCCATAAAATTCTATTGTCCAGCGGTAGTGATGTATTCCAAAGGATGTTTTATGGTCCGTTGAAGGAAGAAGGTGACATCAAAATCGTCGACGCACCAGCTGAAGCGTTCATAGAATTCCTGCGCTTCTTCTACTTCAACAAGGTCGATGTGAGCTTGGAACATGTGTCGTACGTCATGTATCTCGGGAGAAAGTACGATGCAGCAGACTGTCAACGAGTGTGCGTAAATTCATTGGCTGCCAACATTACAGATCAAACTGTGATTACTGCTCTTGGCCTGGCCATCTTTTATGAAGAAAAGCAGCTGCAGAAATCGTGCGAATCATTCATTGCATTCAGTCCGGATAAAGTTTTCAAATCTGAAAATTTTCTAGTTTGTAATCGCGGAGTGTTGGAGCACATCCTCAAAATGGATGGTCTTGCATGCTCCGAAACGGAACTGTTTGAAGCATGTATGTCCTGGGTCAGACAGATCAGTCAAGAAAATCGTCTGACCAGAGATATTGTCCAAACTCACTTGGGACGGTTATTCTACGAAATTCGGTTCGGAACCATGACTTCCGAAGAATTTGCCAACCTCTTGTTGCCTGTGTACGGCGAGCTGTTCTCAACAAATGAACGCACCGAGATCCTTCGAGTGATTTCAGGTAAGGAAGAGAAGCCAAGGATATTCATAGTGCGTCCTCGTTTGCTCAGTTGGGACATCGAGAGACTTATTCTATGTAATCGGTTGGTAGGTGATACCCTGCGCTACTATAACAGAATTCAATCAGAAGAAATCACCAAGTTTTCAAGCAACACTCGACTGTTGTTAGGATTTTTTTGCATCGTTCCAATTTTCAATAACGATTCCACTCCAATTGAGCACATTCCGAACATGAACGTGACTATCATCGCCAATTCAACAGGAATTGTGACTCAATTCGATTTTTCGTTTGCTGACAATAGATTCAGCATTAATCTTCCGAAGCCCGTGTGTATCAGGCCTGGAACTATTTACGAAATTCGGATAAAGTTTCCAACGGATGAACAACGTTTTACGTGTTTGAGTGTCAAGCCAACAGTGAACATGGACAGTGATGTCGTTTTGCACTTCTATGATGATAAAAAAGTAAGCGGCCGGCTCGTAGGACTCATAAGATGGCTGGGATTTAATTTGTTTGATTTATGAGCGAAATCTTCAGATATTTCGTTTAGATAGTTGGTTTAATATGTGAGGATGTCTCAGCGACAGTGAACACATCTCCGTTGTACTCACATTATTATTTGAATAAATGACTTGCGAAAAGTTATGACGAAAATGAAGCGAACGCTTAAGTGCCCACTCCACTCAACAAAAAGTACTCCGTGAGAGAGCCGTGAGAGAGCAAACTGTCAAATAAACAAAGAAAAAATTGAAAAAATTCAATTTTGTCTCTCACACGGCGTACTTTTTTGGTAAGAGGAAACTAAGCATTATTGAGAGTTAATTGCATTTTATTGAAGATTTTTCGCTAATACAGAGTAACCAACACCATCACAAATAGTGGTAGTCTAGCTGCCACTTTAAACAAATAGGAAACCTCGGTTGGCCAGTAGAGGTGCCACAATTTTGTTTTTCATTACTTCATTCTCTGTGCTCTATTTTCAGGTGATATATAGTCCAGGTTCTTATGTCGAAAAAAACCGTCTCGCGCGCTAGAGAGTTTGGTAGAATTTTGACCACGGGATATTGTAGAGGGGGTCCAAGTTACCTAACAAATTTTTTTTTTTTGGGTTCCCGAACCGGTCGAATCGGTAAAAAACGGGTTTTAGTGTAAAACTAAAAACATTAATATCTTCGTTAAAAATCAAAAAATTTTTATGCGGTAAATTTTATTTGAAAGGCCGATCCATTGCCGACATTTCGTGGAATAAATTTTTTTTGGACCTCAAAGCTGCCCGAGCTATCTGGGATGTCCTAACATGTTACACTAAAAAACCGCTAACTTTGACAATCTCGTCGGCCTGTAAATCCTAACTGATTTTAATGATCAGGGGTGTTTTGGAAAGCTGCAGACTAACTCTTTCAGATCTAGCTGGCCGAGCATACACGCCTGGAAACCGAGCATAGCTATAACCGCATACTCTCTAGACAGAAAATGGTAGTACTAACGTTAATACATCCGAAACAATGCATAAAAAATTTTCTAAATGGGACGGACGAGTGGTCAAAATGTTAAAAATTGGTCAAAACTTACGAAATTTGAACTATTTTTTGCCGTTTTCTCAATTTTAGCGACAGAAAATATAATAATATTAAACAGGAAACCTTTTATATCGGTTAAGATACATCAACAGCAGTAATAAAAAAAATATATTTATCTGGAGAATCAATTTCGATCAAAAATCCAGAAATTTTCGAAAAAATGGAGTATGTCTTTAATTAAACTTAAACTCATTAATTTTTGTTCTGTTTATTCGTTTTTGTTAACGAGGCAAAATACTATTGAATAGATTACTGTGAAGTTAGTACATGAGAGAGTTAGTACATGAAAAGTGAACGGACCCCAAATTCTCTCAGTACCGCGAATATTTCCAATACTCCGAATACTCACACTCTCTCCTACTTAATAAAAAAACTGCCCACCGCTGGGATTGAACTCTCACATACCAGTCCACAATAATTCTTCTGATCTAAATCGTTCATACCAATTAGATGGTAATTGTCGTACACTTTCAACTTACAGTGAACGACATCTCAAATGTCTCACTGTCATTTTTTTCAGAGAATGTCATTGTGAATTTGCAATGACACAATAAAATTCTCAGAAAAATTTGACCGTGAGACATTTGAGATGTCGTTCACTGTAGTGTATGTTCCATATATAAGACATTAATTATCAGACAAAATTTTGTTCCTTGGAATAATTGATTGGTCCAAGATGACCAGAAGGCAGGCAGTTACTCATGTCTTATTATACTCGTTTGAAAGCTTGTATCGTAAGACATCTGGAAAAAAATTTTCAACCGGGTAACTGGCTGCCTTCCCGAGATATCACTCCAAGAATTTTGTTCCTAGGAATAATTGATTGGTCCAAGATGACCAGAAGGCAGGCAGTTACTCATGTCTTATTATACTCGTTTGAAAGCTTGCATCGTAAGACATCTGGAAAAAAATTTTCTGCCGGGTAACTGGCTGCCTTCCCGATATATCACTCCAAGAATTTTGTTCCTTGGAATAATTGATTGGACCAAAATGACCAGATGGCAGGCAGTTACCCGTGTCTTATTATACTCGTTCGAAAGCTTGTATCATAAGACATCTAAATACGAAATTTCATATGAGTAACTGCCTGCCTTCCCGAGATATCACTCCAAGAATTTTGTTCCTGGGAATAATTGATTGGTCCAAGATGACCAGAAGGCAGGCAGTTACCCATGTCTTATTATACTCGTTTGAAAGCTTGTATCGTAAGACATCTGGAATTTTTTTTTCTACCGGGTAACTGGCTGCCTTCCCGAGATATCACTCCAAGAATTTTGTTCCTTGGAATAATTGGTTGGTCCAAGATGACCAGAAGGCAGGCAGTTACTCATGTCTTATTATACTCGTTTGAAAGCTTGTATCGTAAGACATCTGGAAAAAAAATTTCAACAGGGTAACTGGCTGCCTTCCCGAGATATCACTCCAAGAATTTTGTTCCTTGGAATAATTGATTGGTCCAAGATGACCAGAAGGTAGGCAGTTACTCATGTCTTATTATACTCGTTTGAAAGCTTGTATCGTAAGACATCTGGAAAATTTTTTTCTACCGGGTAACTGGCTGCCTTCCCGAGATATCACTCCAAGAATTTTGTTCCTGGGAATATTTGATTGGTCCAAGATGACCAGAAGGGAGGCAGTTACCCATGTCTTATTATATTCGTTCGAAAGCTTGTATCATAAGACATCTAAATACGAAATTTCATATGAGTAACTGCCTGCCTTCCCGAGGTATCATTCCAAGAATTTTGTTCCTGGGAATATTTGATTGGTACAAGATGACCAGAAGGCAGGCAGTTACCCATGTCTTATTATACTCGTTCGAAAGCTTGTATAATAAGACATCTAAATACAAAATTTCATATGAGTAACTGCGGCTTCTCTAGAATTGAAAGACGAATCCGACGACCTATCACTCATTTCAATTGGGGAACCCGTGTTCCCAAAGTTAATGAAATAACCTGCAGTTTTTGCGATATCACGAAAAGCTTAAAAATAACTGAAATGTCACTTCGCAATCTGTTGACAAATGAACAATGAAAATGTTATGAAAAGAATCTTGCATATGTTATGTACCAAGAAGGCGGATATCAAAAACGGTAGAGGTACAGCCGATCGATATTTGCGCAACATCTTATGATTAGATTACTATTTTGTCCAATTTAAACTCAACACACGTTTTTAACGCTTTTGTTGGATTTCTTCATGTAATTCGTTCCATTCCTTCTACATGTATTTCATTTGCGTTTTACATTTCTCCCATTTCACACGAATTTCCTTCTCATGTTTGAAAGACCAGAAAAGCATTAATATTTTACATGACTTGGTATAAAAAGATGAAAAGTATGGTTTTCGTGTGAATTTTGTTGATCCTCGCGCAGCCGAGGTGAATAAACACACAAAAACGAGACATTTCATCTTTTTATCCCGAGTGGATTTTACATGCTTTGGGCGTATTTTACATGCTTTGGGCGTCGAAAGTAGTGCGTGAAACATGAAAAGTACCGTTTTCGACGCATGTAGCATGTAAAATACATATAGTAAACAAAAACAACCTACGAAATTGCTTACTGCCTTTGCGATCAAGTCAGATGTGATCTAAACTGTCCTTTCAGAATTTTGATTGACGCTACCTGGTACTTCTTTAACTGCTTGGACACGTGAAGTACATAGTGCCACCACAAGCAGATAATGAGAACTAACCACTTGTATGTCAATGGTGCCAATCGACAAAATCAAAAATGAAATTGAATTCGTTGGTTCAATTGAATGTGGGAAGTGTGTAGGATGTAAAAGGAATGAATCCTACTAGTCATAATATAATTGGGTAACTGTATATTTTGTTAGACATGAGGACTATGTTGAGGCTGACAGCAGTCTATGGCCTAGGAATGTTCCTTGTCAGAACTGATTTCAAAAGTGAAGTTTTTTTTCTTACGTTCTTCGTTCTTTTCGAATTGCCCCCGCCGTTGTCGGAATTGTCCAACATTTTCAGAAAATCCCTAATTTTTCGTCGTTTCTCGGGATCTTCTGCCTGTTTCTTGAATTCTTCGATCATCTGATCCACAGACTGTGGCGAGACGGGTGTGTTTGCCCGTTGCGGTGGTGGGCTGGGCGGTGTCGGCTCACTTGCCGAACTCGTCGGCCGCTGATGGGGTGGCGTCGACGGTGTGGATGCCGAACCTTCTGCCGGGCTGTTTGGCGAGTTAAATCGTAGTGGTGGTGGGCTCGGCAGCGAACTTTCTGAATATTAGAGAAAGAAACAAAATCGCTGTCAGTTCGTCGCTCATTTTCTAGAGAAGATATTCGGTGCACAAATGACGAAGGTAAACACCGTCAACCTTAACCTCTCGTTGTCATTTTACAGCTATTTTCATAATAAGGTAGTAAATGGGATGGTTTTGCGCACTAGATGTGAGATTGCCGATACGAGCGAAGCGAGTTCGGCAGCACATCGTGTGCGCAAAACCCCCATTTACTACCGTGTTAGGAACAAGGTTTTATCTCCTGTAATGTCATAATCACCATAAAAAACAAATTTAAAAAATCAAACCGAAACATAAACACGCCAAGACGCCGTCACTCATTCATATTCCCCACAAATAAAACACACATCTAGTATACTGTCAAGAATTTGTCAATTTTCAGTGAATAAATAAGAAATTATCGAAGTTAGCCGTGCGCAAATGAGAAATTATCGAAATTTTCAGTTAATAAACGTACGTTCTGTGAATGACGTGTTTAAATCTAGCTCATTTTGATTCTAAAAGTGACACTCAAATTGTGAATATTATGACATTACAGGAGATAAATATCTTTTGATTAACACACGTACCGCGTGTGCCAGTTACCCGGTTGAAAATTTTTTTCCAGATGTCTTACGACACAAGCTTTCAAACGAGTATAATAATACATGAGTAACTGCCTACCTTCTGGTCATCTTGGACCAATCAATTATTCCAAGGAACAAAATTCTTGGAGTGATATCTCGGGAAGGCAGCCAGTTACCCGGTAGAAAAAATTTTTCCAGATGTCTTACGATACAAGCTTTCAAACGAGTATAATAAGACATGAGTAACTGCCTGCCTTCTGGTCATCTTGGACCAATCAATTATTCCAAGGAACAAAATTCTTGGAGTGATATCTCGGGAAGGCAGCCAGTTACCCGGTTGAAAATTTTTTTCCAGATGTCTTACGATACAAGCTTTCAAACGAGTATAATAAACATAGGTAACTGCCTGCCTTCTGGTCATCTTGGACCAATCAATTATTCCAAGGAACAAAATTTTGTCTGATAATTAATGTCTTATATATGGAACATACGCTAAGTTAAAAGTGTACGACAATTACCATCTAATTGGTATGAACGATTTAGATCAGAAGAATTATTGTGGACTGGTATGTGAGAGTTCAATCCCAGCGGTGGGCAGTTTTTTTATTAAGTAGGAGAGAGTGTGAGTATTCGGAGTATTGGAAATATTCGGAGTACTGAGAGAATTTGGGGTCCGTTCACTTTTCATGTACTCGGCTCTCTCATGTACTAACTTCACAGTAATCTATTCAATAGTATTTTGCCTCGTTAACAAAAACGAATAAACAGAACAAAAATTAATGAGTTTAAGTTTAATTAAAGACATACTCCATTTTTTCGAAAATTTCTGGATTTTTGATCGAAATTGATTCTCCAGATAAATATATTTTTTTTTAATTGCTGCTGTTGATGTATCTAAACCGATATATAAAAGGTTTCGTGTTTAATATTATTATTTTTCTGTCGCTAAAATTGAGAAAACGGCAAAAATAGTTCAAATTTCGTAAGTTTTGACCAGTTTTTAACATTTTTGACCATTTTTGACTCGTCCGTCCCATTTAGAAAATTTTTTATGCATTGTTTCGGATGTATTAACGTTAGTACTACCATTTTCTGTCTTTTTCCGGCTCATTTCAAATTTAAATCTCTCGAAAATCGAAAGGAAATAGTGTAATTTGGTGCAAGAAAAATCTCATTGTGTATTAACCTCACTTTTCGCTCAATATCTCGGGCAAAAAATTTGTAATCACTTTCGGAACTTTTTTGGATGTAGTTGGGACCTGTAGCTGTCGAATGAGCCTACTTGCACGAAATCCGATGGTAAGACACCGGCCAAAAATGGCGTCAAAATTAGCGGTTTCTTTGTGTAGTGTCTACGGAAAATGATCATATTTCCGCCATTTTGTTTTTCCAAAAAAAAGTTCTTCCATAAAACTTAGGTAATTAATGTACCTTTCTAACAAAAAAAGAAATCCGAACAAAGTCACTTCTATCTCCAGTTATAGCGATTCTTAGTTTTACACTAAAACGATAATTTTACCGGTAATACCGGTTCATCGACCTCAAGAAAAAAATTTAGTTCTACAACTTTTGATACTCTATCAGAATCCATTCACAAAAAATCTTAAAACCTCGAATCCCACAGAGCCACTTTTCGTGACACAAGCGTCTGGACTATCATGAAATTGGTTTAAATTAATTTACAAAAATTCAAACAAAGTACGAAAATCTGTCAAAGTAACGTCAACCTCACCATATACCTTCTCTCTGGCCGAAATGTACTCGCTTCGTTTTCAAACATCATTTTCCTATTAGTGCGTCACCGGCTTCTGTCGAAGTGTAGCGAATTTTATGTCAATTAAATCGCCTTCTCAAATCAGGTGAAACCCTCATGAATTGACAGAAGCCAATGACGCTCTGGTTCCGTATAATGATTTCTGACATAATACAATGTGGCACTAATCGCTTGGATGGTTTGTCATTCGTCTAAATAGAGCTCAAAATCAAAGTTTATCTTTCTCTAATATAACCTGGCTGTGATAAACAAAATGGGAATCAGAACATCGAAAATCAAGTTTGTCAGACATGTTGATTCATTTTCGGATATATTACAACGGTACACCAACTCGTAGACCAAAATTTGTCTTCAGCAGAGTCATAAGCAACATTTTCTTTTCAGAAGGACAGGTACAACCAACCCCGAAAACGAAACGGAAATTCTGTCAAAAATTGGGAAAAATCTCTATTTGAACGCTGAGAAGGCTGATGTGTATTTCATTTTCGCGTCCGGTAATGAGCGTGTTCCAGCCCATAAAATTCTATTGTCCAGCGGCAGCGATGTTTTCGACACGATGTTTTATGGTACGTTGAAGGAAGAAGGCGACATCAAAATCGTCGACGCAACAGCTGAAGCGTTCAAAGAATTTCTGCGCTTCTTCTACTACAACGAGGTCGATGTTAGCATGGAAAATGTGTCGGGCGTCATGTATCTCGGCCGAAAGTACAATGTAGCAGACTGTCAACGATTGTGCGTAAATTTATTGGCTGCCAACATTACAGATCAAACTGTGATTACTGCTCTTGGCCTGGCCATCTTTTATGAAGAGAAGCAGCTGCAGAAATCGTGCGAATCATTCATTGCAGCCAATTTGCATAAAGTTTTGAAATCTGAGAATTTTCTCGTTTGTGATCGCCGGGTGCTGGAGCACATTCTGAAAATGGATTGTCTTGCGTGTTCCGAAACGGTACTGTTTGAAGCATGTATGTCCTGGGTCAGACAGATCAGTCAGGAAGATCATCTGACTAGAGAAATCGTACAGGATCAATTGGGACATTTATTCTACGAAATTCGGTTCGGAACCATGACTTTCGACGAATTTTCCAACCTTTTCCGAGTGTACGGCACCGATTTCTTCAGCACAAACGAATACAATGAGATCTTTCAAGTGATTTCCTACCAGGAATGTAAACCAAAAATATTCAAAACGTGTCGCCGCTTGCCCGTTTGGGATAGCAGCAGATTAATTGTGTGCAACCGATCTTTGAATTGGGTTGGTGGTTCATTGCATAGCATTAAATCCGAGGAGGTCACAATGTTTTCGACCAATACTCGGCTGTTGTTGGGACATTTTCACATGGCTCGGTTATGCAACTACGAAGACACTCAAATTGACTACATTCCGACAATGAGCGCAACTATAACCGCCAATTCAACAGATGTTTTAACACAATTTAACTTCTCATTTGATAACGGACACAAGATAAATCTTCCGAAACCGATATGCATCAAGCCCGGTACCATGTATGAAATTCGGATAAAGTTTCCAATGGATGATGAGCAACGGTTTACGCAAGAAACATTGAAGTCAATTGTGAAAATGGGCGATGGAATCGTTGTGTACTTTCACAACGATGAATATGTAGACGGCCAGGTTGTGGGGTCCATCAGATGTCTTGGATTTAATTTTATTGATTTTTAAGTGAAATCAACGCACTTCAAGCAAAAGTGCTATTAATGACAGCTGCCAAATAGAGTACTATTATGAAATTTTATCCCCACTCTTTTTACAGTGTAAAATTTTGTATGGAGCACTGTCAAGTTTTAGTACCCTATTTAGAGTACCACTTTTGCTTGAAGTGCGTTGGTGAAATTCATTTACTAAGCACGGAAGTGTCAATTCGAAGAAGAAAAATAAAATTCATTTCAACAAAAACACAACACCCCTGTCCCCACCCTCACACCTCTGAAGCCATACTTGACTTTGATCCATTTTGCTGAATACGTGTGGTCGGAAATCTGGTGTAACAGCCTAGCAATCATATGAGAACTTTTTGGATTTTGCAAGATTCAAGAGATTTTGTACCGCCTCCGACTTCACCACACCCAGCGAGTGATACTCTCATCACTGTGCCTCCTAGATTACGCTAGGCCAACAAGGTAAGTCGATAAGGACAATTACGCAAAGAACTGACCCTCAGCTGGTTGCACAGTCCATAACTAAATAACTTAGGCTGTTTCTAACTCAACATACAAAAGGTCTAGTGACAAAAGGTCATTCCAATATATACATTTGTATTTCACAAGATCTCCTGAGAAATTCACCGATTTTAGTCCAGAATATATTGTACAAGATCTCCTGGGAGATTCACGTAAAACACTGGGTATGCGTCCACCTGTTGAGATATTAGTGGTCTACAAACTTGATAACATTAGTCGCCTGCTTTTGCTGATAGGGTTTCAGAAAAGATGATGAATTTCAGCTCCGGTCAGACAATTGCCGTCTGATGATGTGGACTGCGTAGAGTATGTCCACTTCAAATTTGTACGTCTTTTCAAGGCAAGTGGTTTTACTCGGTACTAAATTTAGGGTCGGATGGGAATTAACATAAACGGAAAAAACTTGAGTCGCCTACGATTTGCAGATGATCGTACGGATCTGGACCAAGCACAACTCATTTTACAACAATTGAACGAATAATCGAGCAACTTCGGTCTCAAATTGAACTTATCGAAGACAAAAATCATGACAAACGTCGATGACGTCTGGGACATCAAAATTGGAGACACCGTCATCGAAAAAGGCGACAACTATGTGTATCTTGGCCACAAGTCAAAACTAGATCTTGACAATCAGAGAGCAAAGGTCATAGGAGGTCTTGGACTTGGTCTTGGATGGACAGCGTTCGGAAAGCTTTGGATGGTTTTTAAAAGGAAAATAAACAAAAGTCTGAAAAGAAAGTGTTTGATTACGTGTGGAGCAGAAACGTTAACACTAACGAAAGCATCCGAGAACAAGAGTATCACAAAGAGCAATGGAACGAAATATGCTAGGGATTTCACTTAGAGATAAAAAGACGAATCCGTGGATTCGGCAACAGACGAAAGTCGTAGACGTGATGGAAAAAGGATAGCATCTCTGAAGTGGAATTGGGCAGGACACATTGCGAGAATGACAGACGAATGTTGGACCAAAACCATAATGAATTGGAGACCACCAATGACACAACCAATGGGCAGATCACCAGAATGGAATACAAAAGGTGAGGACTACATCCAGCAGTGGATATCAACGGGCTAATTAGGAAGATACAAATTGGGGACCAATTTTTTGTCAATTTGCGAGGAAGCACACTACGGAGAACCCTTACAATATTTCCGAACAATGGCTGAACTAACAGTTAAGCCTGAAGTTAGACACTAATAAATGGACAAATAATGGACAAAAAAGAATTTTGTTTTTCTTTTCAGGGCGGGCTGAAGTCCATGTGCCAATTTTCATAAATATAATGCTAGCTTCTCAAGTTTACAGTCGAACTTGGTTCCCAAACTAAGAATCTCAATGCCCTGAAAATTCGTCCGTTTATCATCAATTTTTTTGAAGTTAATATTTAATACTACCGGGGTACTCGACATCAGCTTTCCAACGAACCCATACATGCCCGTGTCCTCACCACCTTACGGAAATGAATACCGGACTACGAAACCCCATTTTTCGACTTTTGGCCACTTACAACCAACCAGGTATGGAAGATCAAAAATATCTGAGACAGGTTTTGGGGCATATGCAGCAAGGCCTCACTAGGCATATATAAAAAAGTCCCGGAATAAATAGCGACGATTTCGGTCAGTCGATATAAAGAATCCCTCGCAACAATTTTGAGATAAGAGCAATCGCACAAGTGTGTTGTTGAGCAACAAGCTTCGGTATCGGGTAGTTGAGACAAGTGTAGAGTTTACATATCCGCGCCGAATGACTGTTCACCCTGCGAAAATAGAGTTTACGTGGCGATGGTGGCAAGCAATAAAACACTTATTTCTTTGCTGGGATCTCGGTAACGCTATAACAGTTCAACCGAATTTAAGGCAATCAATCACTTCGCTCTCTGTCAACACTCAACAGACTTCAATCTCGCTGTTTACACTATTATTTTGTCGCTTTACTACAGAACAAATTAAAAGGGGAAACTTCGTTACACAATTTTAAAATACTCCTTCGGGATTCTAAGTCTTTCCATTTCCCTGATTTGTTCTTTTTTCAATATTGCGCTCATATGCATTAAAGGGAAATGCTGTTTTGGCAACTCAATTGTAATGACATTTCACCATAGTAAAGCTTTTCACCAGAAAATATAATGAAAAAGAGAAGTAATGAAAACAAGAAATGTTGACACCTCTAATGCTCAAAACAAACGAGGCATTGTAATAGTTATTTGTGTATCTGTTTTGGACGATTGTTTTTAGGCAATTTTGCGAGTTGTAGCCCGAACGAAGTGAGGGCTACATGCGAAAGTGCCTAAAATCAATCGTCCAAAACAGATACTCAAAAAATTTTTCATGTAAGGGGTCGAAAACCCGAAAAAAATCTCGAAACTCCCTCATTTTCGGCCCCGACACATGAAATAGTTATTTACGTATCGATTGAGGAGGCCGAAAGAGTTACGTATTAAGTTTTGTATGCTTGCTAAGAGGACCGAAAGTAAGCAAATGTCAATTTAAGGGGCAAAAGCGATAGCTAAGGGTCCTCTTAGCAAGCATATAAACGTGTTTTTCATGCCTTGGGCATAAATTATGGAATTTTCTCGTAAATTAGGCCCAAAACATGAAAAGTTGTACATGCATCTGTTGTGGACGATTCATTTTAGACACTTTCGCTTGTCGCCCTCACTTTGTTCGGGCTACAATCTTCGAAATTGACGAAAATATACCGTCCACAACAGATCCGTAAATAACTATTGGTCCTATTTTTCATGACGAAATTTTCGAAACTGTCAAATGAAGTTAGAACTTTTACTGTCTGCTGCATCTGTCAATGAAAACTAGGACCAAAACACGTATTCAATGCCTCATTTGTTTTGAGCATAAGGGCCAATGGAAGTTTCACAAAAAAAAAATTCAAATTGTCAACCATGTCATTAATGCCACCAAGGTTCTGAAAGAACCAGGCTAAGACAATTCTGAGTTGATCACGAAGGCGGTGACACACAAATTTAGTTCAGCGGCTACGAAGTTTATATGAAAAAGGCAACGTAACAAAAACAAAATTCCGAATTTTCCTAAAAAGCATTTTCTTCAAGTTGATTTCACACACAATCTGTACTGAGTGCGTTTATCGATTTCGGTGTCACCCACCCTCGTGGGTGTCTTAACCTGTTCTTTCAGAACCTTGAATGCGACATCGCATAATATCAAAGTAAATTCCATGCATGAAATGACTAATCTGCCACTCGGGCAATTTTCACATTTTAGGCCGGTTCGTTCTAATTCAATTGTCAGAATGTATTGCCCAATCGGCACAATGCGTCAAATAAAAGGCACTCAGACACAGAGGATGTTAAATGATCATCATTCTATTTCTTGCGATTTATTTATTCATTTTTTTCCTAAAAACTAAGCTCGAATTTCAAGTAAGTGTGGGCGGTGGTCGATATACGTGTGAATTTGCGGTAGCTGTTCGAATTAGCATGAGCATTCGAGTCCAAGACTGCCCAATGAACCTTGAAGGGTGGCAAGAACTTCGTTCAAAGTAGCTTGAAGGCTGACAAGAGCGTCTTGTACGCTATCGATGATGTTATCAGCAAGGCAGTTGACTTCAGCGAGAAGATCGCTAACAACACCGGAAAGTTGATCGAAAAGTCCGCCCAAGGCACAGCCGAGTGCGCTGTTTTGGAGCTGGGCCAATAAAGCAGCCAAAGTTTCGTCAACGATTTGGATGACCGATCGGAGGGCCAATTGGAGTTCAGCGAGTGCTTGGTCAACGGCAGCGCTGACTTGGCTGAGGAGTTCGGCAACGGCGGCTACAACTGTGGCAAGAAGGTCTTGTACGGCACAAAGGAGGTTGTTGAGGAGACCATCGAGTTGGGCAACGAGGTCATCGACAGCACCATTGACGTTGTCAAGGATTCCTCCAACAGCGGCAACAACATCGTTAAGAGTGGTTCCAACATTGCCAACGAGACCACCAACAACGTCGGTAAGTCCACCGCAACCACAGAGTGGAGTGAGTCCTTGGATTTGGGCAACGATTTGGTCCAAAGCGGCGGTGATAGCAGCAAGCAATTGTTGGACAACGGCAAGAACGTTTTCAACGACACCGTTAAGTTGGGCGAGTACTCCTTGTACGCTGGCAACGATTCCATTAAGAGTGCATGACAAATTGTTGACAATATCGGTAACTGAGGTGACGACATTGTTAACTGATCCTACAACACCTCCGAGTGTTTTGCCCAAGTTCAAGCCACCCAAAAGTGGGGTAGCACTGATGGTCTGCAAACAAAAAATTTATCAAATTTTACCCATTTTTGTACGATGGAAATGTGAACTTACGCCAGCAACGGCAAGAACAGCCAAACAGACGATAAATTTCATGGTTACGAGCGGTTACAATTGACAAAGCAAACTGATGAACATCGAAGAGTGTCGCCCGCCTTATATACTACACACATCATCATCGTCGTCACCATCGCCTGATTAGCAAATCGAAAAAAGAAAATTAATTCGCCGATTGGCCAACTGAACAAACTGCGTCATTTCGCTTGTTTTCTTCAAACTTTAATTTTACGCAGAAAAACTGCTTCATCTCTAACTTTACTTATTGGTTCAGGTAAACAAAATTAATTTTTGAGGGAAATTTATTCGCCAGATGGTTTTCAGTGTTCACTTCTCGATTCTCGTATAGACGAAAATACTCAATTATTTATGAGCGGATGATGCTTACGAATGATTGACGCATTTTCTTCGAGATGAATGAATACCGATTGATTTTCGCGTATGGCAGCAGCACCATCACAAGGGAAGGTCCATTGCAATTTCACGAATATATTTTCAGAACTTCCGCAGCTAGAACGACCCTAACTCGGGAACGGTTCACTCAAATATGCCAGACTTGTGGCTCTTATTCCCTGCGTTAAAGACGTAATCGGACTGTGGTTACAATTTTGGGCATTTTTGTACCTGCTTAATGCCATGGCAGAAGCGCTTGATTTGACTGGTAGATACTATTTGCACCTGGGTGCAAATAGACATATCAAGACTATTTGCACCCATCTCCAACATAATCTACGGAAATCATGTTTTTTGTGTGTAAATTATTAGAAAAAAGTTACAGTTTGAGCGTGAATAAGCGTGTGCTTATTGTTTGTAAAAAGTAACGAAGAAAGTAATACTTGACTAGCCACTTAATTAGAGACGCACCAATGGCACTGACACCACAAAAAATTATTCGAATCTATTCAACAATAATAGAAGAATATCCATTGTATGTGCTGGCGTATAAAATGAAAATGAAGCCAATCAGTAAATCGAAAGCTTCCAGGTAGACTGACGCGAGAAGGCTGCAAAGTTGCCTTAAATAACCCGTCCTGCCTCTCATTCAAGTTTAGTCATTTCGTAAAAGGGAAAGTGCACACTGGAAGCTTCGTTACGCTTTTTAAAAGTGAAAAATCTTTTGGAATTTAGCCTTTTCGTTACGTTTTGTAAATATCGTTTGTTACTACAATATCGACCGATCCATTAGCGCCTGTAAAAGAGAGAAGAGAGTATTATCCTTATTCGTAGAAGAAAAATCCTAAATAATAGAGTATTAGTGTTCCCATTTGTTGAAGGAAAACATAAATTTTCTGCGCTTCAAAGAAGTATTTGCGTTTGTTTAAAGCCAGGCTTCAAGACCGACTTGATTTCTCAGTCAAACGGTAACGGTTTTCTTAAAATTTCCATAACAAAAGCGTTGGACTTGGGTGCAAATAGTCACTTCATATTTGACTATTAGTCAATGAATAGGGACCCGAATTATGTAGTAGTCTCAATTTTTGCAAATGGAATGTCAGCGTGTACACGCAATGTGTTAGGTCCGTTATTTGACCGCTCCCGCCTGGTTCATTTTACTGTGCCGTAATAATGAGGAAATGTAACGCTAAAAATTGTGGAAAATAGCTTTCTCAACAAGGACTTTCATTCCCAAATCATCAAATCAAACCTCGAAATGCACGATTTTTAGTTAATTTTTTTCAGCCACACACACCCATTCAGCTTAAATCGATCTAGACAAAAACTGAATATTTTTACAGCTCCACAACATGAGCAAAGCTTTTCGGAAAGCTCTTTGTTCAAATTCGAATATTCAAATTTGTGAAAAATATTGATCCAGGAGCGAAGAAAATGCGTCAATCATTCGTAAGCATCATCCGCTCATCGTTGTCGGACTAAATTCCCCCGGACAAAATAACCCCCGACTAAATAACCCCATGGACAAAATAACCCCGGATCAAAAAACCCTGACAAAATAACCCTCGACTAAATAACCCCATGGACAAAATAATTCCGGACAAAATAACTTCAAACGAGGCCAAAGGAAAGTCGTCGCATAAAGCTAGACTTAGCCCCGTACCGTCCCGTATATCTGCTACGTACGTCATCCTGCTTTACCCGTAACTTTCTTGTATACCACCAACCCTAGTGCATCCGTAACCCAAGCACTTATGTAAACCTAAATCGTCTATATTGCGGTGACGAAAAACTGTAAAGCATAGCTGTCGTGTAAATTGCGCATAGCGCAATTCTATAAACCCCGTACGAAGTGTACCTAATGTCGAAACGAAAGCAGCTAACCCCTTTTGTTATCATATGTATCTCGCCTTTCCTTTCATCCCTCTATGTTAATCCGCTTATACTCGACCATATGGGCGAAAAAGAAAAAATCTAAGATGGCGTCGGCGGTTATTTTGTTGGGACACTAAAATTAATACCATCGACATACACTCGTCACTACCTTTCAAACAAAAAAAAATTCACGAAAATCGGATAAAATTTGCTTGAGATATAGGTAAAAACAGCAAAATCCAAGATGGCGGCGGCGGCCATTTTGGTGGGACTCTAAAACTAATACCATCGATATACACTCGTCACTACCTCTCAAACAAAAAAAAATTCACGAAAATCGGATAAAATTTGCTTGAGATATAGGTAAAAACACTAAAATCCAATATGGCGGCGGCGGCCATTTTGGTGGAACTCTAAAATTATTACCATCGTTTTGCACTCGTCACTACCTTTCAAACAAAAAAAAAATTCACGAAAATCGGATAAAATTTGCTTGAGATATAACCAAAAATGTTCTACGTTCACTGTACGGCCGAGTAGCATCAAAGGCGTTCACCGACCCGGTGGACCGAACTTCATGAACTTTTTTTTCCTCGATTAGTATGGTTAATATCTATCTATAAGAGCATTTCTAAGCGCAATTCGTTCATATTCGGCCGAGCTGTTGTCAAAAAACAGTTCCCGTACCCCACCGATTTCACATCGTTGGCTCTAACTCACGATTAGATGATCCGAATTTCATAAACTTTTTTTTCACGGATTGGTATTGTGAATACCTTTCATTTGACGTGTAACTCATGCATGTAGCTTTCAAATCGCCCCTTGACATTGAATACCGAAATACAAAAATTTGTGGTCGATTTTATCGGAAGTTTTGTGGAAGGTGTCGGTGTTGAAGCGCCGCAGGCAATCGAAAAGAATGCGGGGGTTCAGGGGGCGGCAGCCCCTTGACATTAAATACCGAAATACAAAAATTTGTGGTCGATTTTATCGTAAGTTTTGTGGAAGGAGTCGGTGTTTAAGCGCCGCAGGCAATCAAAAAGAATGCGGGGGTTCAGGGGGCGGCAGCCCCTTGACATTAAATACCGAAATACAAAAATTTGTGTTCGATTTTATCGTAAGTTTTGTGGAAGGAGTCGGGGTTTAAGCGCCGCAGGCAATCAAAAAGAATGCGGGGGTTCAGGGGGCGGCAGCCCCTTGTCATAAAGTATCGGAATATTAGAAATCGTTGATTTTGTCGCAACTATTTGTTTATAGATTGTTTAGTGTATTTATGAAAAGTGTCAATGCGCCGCAGGCCGAGAAAAATAAAAACGACTAAAAAAAGCGGGGGTCAAGGGGGTGCATCCCCCTTGCGGGGTCTAAGGGGCAGAGCCCCTAGCGGGGTTTGGGGCAGAGCCCCGTGCGTGTTAGGCCGTCTGCAGGACGTGCAGCGAAACTCGCCGCAGGTTTTGCAAAGATTTTTCTATTTTTATTTTCAGTGTAGTTATTCGTTATTATTGAAGTTATTTCGATACGTAGACATTTTGCCTGGGGTACTTTGGTTGGAGTTATTTTGATCCTTCGTTATTTTTTCGGGGTTACTTTAACATACAGCCGAAATTTAATTGGGTTTTTTGTCCGGGGTTATTATGTCCGCTCTACTGTCTCCACTCAATAGAAAATTTATTTTGTCCGGGGTTATTATGTCCGGGGTTATTTTGTCCGGGTTATTTTGTCCGGGGATATTAAGTCCTAGAACCTCCGCTCATAAATAATTGAGTATTTTCGTCTATACGAGAATCGAGAAGGGAACACTGAAAACCATTTGGCGAATAAATTTCCCTCAAAAATTAATTTTGTTTACCTGAACGAATAAGTAAAGTTAGAGATGAAGCAGTTTTTCTGCGTAAAATTAAAGTTTGAAGAAAACAAGCGAAATGACGCAGTTTGTTCAGTTGGCCAATCGGCGAATTAATTTTCTTTTTTCGATTTGCTAATCAGGCGATGGTGACGACGATGATGATGTGTGTAGTATATAAGGCTGGCGACACTCTTCGATGTTCATCAGTTTGCTTTGTCAATTGTAACCGCTCGTAACCATGAAATTTATCGTCTGTTTGGCTGTTCTTGCCGTTGCTGGCGTAAGTTCACATTTCCATCGTACAAAAATGGGTAAAATTTGATAAATTGTTTCTTTGTAGACCATCAGTGCTACCCCACTTTTGGGTGGCTTGAACTTGGGCAAAACACTCGGAGGTGTTGTAGGATCAGTTAACAATGTCGTCACCTCAGTTACCGATATTGTCAACAATTTGTCATGCACTCTTAATGGAATCGTTGCCAGCGTACAAGGAGTACTCGCCCAACTTAACGGTGTCGTTGAAAACGTTCTTGCCGTTGTCCAACAATTGCTTGCTGCTATCACCGCCGCTTTGGACCAAATCGTTGCCCAAATCCAAGGACTCACTCCACTCTGTGGTTGCGGTGGACTTACCGACGTTGTTGGTGGTCTCGTTGGCAATGTTGGAACCACTCTTAACGATGTTGTTGCCGCTGTTGGAGGAATCCTTGACAACGTCAATGGTGCTGTCGATGACCTCGTTGCCCAACTCGATGGTCTCCTCAACAACCTCCTTTGTGCCGTACAAGACCTTCTTGCCACAGTTGTAGCCGCCGTTGCCGAACTCCTCAGCCAAGTCAGCGCTGCCGTTGACCAAGCACTCGCTGAACTCCAATTGGCCCTCCGATCGGTCATCCAAATCGTTGACGAAACTTTGGCTGCTTTATTGGCCCAGCTCCAAAACAGCGCACTCGGCTGTGCCTTGGGCGGACTTTTCGATCAACTTTCCGGTGTTGTTAGCGATCTTCTCGCTGAAGTCAACTGCCTTGCTGATAACATCATCGATAGCGTACAAGACGCTCTTGTCAGCCTTCAAGCTACTTTGAACGAAGTTCTTGCCACCCTTCAAGGTTCATTGGGCAGTCTTGGACTCGAATGCTCATGCTAATTCGAACAGCTACCGTAAATTCACACGTATGTCGACCACCGGCCACACTTAACTGAAATTCGAGCTTAGTTTTTAGGAAAAAAATGAATAAATAAATCGCAAGAAATAGAATGATGATCATTTAACATCCTCTGTGTCTGAGTTTCTGTGGGAATTTGTTTTGGCGCATAGCGAAGGAACATGTTCAAGCACCTCCGATTTACCCATGAAGGTGCTGCTGGCAACAAAGTTTTCTGGTTCGATTTAGAAAGGGCGAACCGCCAGACATTTGGAATCTTAAGCTCTTAAGAATCTGTTACTGTCGAACGGTCACAATCTGCTGGATTATCTTTGTCAGGTACATGCAACCAACTGTAGTTTCATTGATGATTTCCTTGACCCTGTTACCAACAAAAGTTCCTCATTCATCATTGTGTTTTATCCAAGCCAATGCTGTGGTTGAATCTGACCAATAAAACCGTTTTACTGATGCTTCAAATGATGATAAAATAGGTTTTGCCAGACGAACTCCGGTCAAACATCCCATTAATTCTAGTCTTGTCGTAGCAACCTTCTGAATGAGAGTTGTTCTGGTCTTAGCTTGGATCAGCTGCACGTTAATAGCAATCTACACTCCGACCCCCTATGAAAGTGGCCAAAGCATATAAGGTTCCGATAGCCACGGGAATTGTCCAGATTGATATAGTGTACTCCGAGAAAACCCAACACTCCTAAAATTTGTGTTTTTTGTGATATATTTTGAACTTTTGAGTTTTCTCGGCGTAGACACCAAACGATGAAGCCACCTTTTTCGAAAAAAAAAACTCTTAATAAAAAAGGGTGTGCGAATGAATCGACTTCACCTTATCCTCATTTGAAAGAAGAATTTTGTTGGAATGTTTTCCGCTGATGGCCTTGGCGATTCGCCAGAATTTCTTGTCACCATTAGACTATTTAGAGAGCATTTGAGGCTAGTTATTGTTCGATCTTTCAGTGATGCATCTTTACAGCGCTGCCATAGCCTCTTGAGCGTATCTCTAGACTGAATTTTTGAGAGTTTTTCAATAGCGGCATCGGTGGATTCTTTTATAACTATCGACATATTAAAATCTTCATTCAGGTCAATATGACTATCCAAACAAATCTTCAAAAACTTTCCAATCAGCACGCCCATCCGCTTTGAACGCTTCGTATTCTTCCCAAGAATTTACAGATGTGACACTGTTGTCTACGTATAGTGATTGTTTTAGCTTTTGAACTGTTTGCTGGTCTGTTATTTCCACATCGTACAAATGATGATTCAAAACAGCAGCTAATTTGAATGGAGTGCATTTGACTTCAACACCCACACTTTTATGTTCGAAAACTTTTATCTAGGAACATGACTCGTCCTCCCACCACAAGAAAATCAAATATTTTTTGTCGCTTTCTTGTATTTCAATCATTAAAAACGGTTTTCTTATATCCGATATTACTCCAATCTTTCCTTCACGAAAATTGAATATTACTTTCGGAATCAATTCGATCAATTTGGTCCTTTCATTGAGACATTCGCTTAAGAATGGAAATCGGTTGATATTGCATGAACGCCGGACGGACAGGTGTCTTACTTTCGGGCTTCAAAACAGCATGATGCGGTATAATATGACCATTAGCTGAAGGGGGTTCTTCGTTTGAGAATTTTATTTCTTCTCCGGTTTGCGACAGAACGAAGGCTGGCGGCACCGTATACGTAAACATTGAGAAATCATCTGAAAGCGGAGAAAAAATTATTTCGACAATATTGTTCCATATCAGCTAACAGCGCCATTAAACCGAGTTCGAAGAGTCCTCTTGATGATGAAATAGTCAGTATAGATCCTCAGCTGCTTTTTCAACGGCTAATGTTGAAGAGATATGGATGCCGATGAAATTCGAAATGTGTTTAAGTTCGACATCTCCCAAAAGCCGTCAGCCCTTTTCGATGAATTTGAATTTATGCGCGAAGGAAGTACTTCAACTCTTTTCGATACTTCATGGAAAAACGTTGGTTCTGATGAGATAAATTTAACGGCTTTTGATGGTTGTAATATTGTGCTCAATGGTTGTTCATTAATCAACCAAATTCTTTGGCAGGAAGATGAGACTTTCGATGCAATTTCTGAAAGATATATCAAATACGTGGCACAATATGGACAGCCTCAAGTGGTACTTGAAAGCAACTACGATTTATCCCCGGTTTCGGTTTCATTTAATTTTCAACGAAGAAAGAGAAGTTTCGGGTCGTTGAGTCGAATTGACTTTTCACAGGAAAAGGAGTGGAAGTGGGGAAGGTCTTTACAAATCTGGCCTACATGTCAACTCAAGCAAATTAAAGTATGCTTTCGTGGAACAGGTACGGAACCACCTTAAGGTACACAGCACACCAAATTACGGACAAGAGATCGTAAATCGATATTTTCACTTAATGCGTAATTTTGTATTCCAATTTGACAATTCGATACAAAGTCTTACCTTTCAATTCCGCGATCAAACAGGACTGTAATCACCCATTTAAAATCACCTGCAACCTCTCTATTGTTGCCTATTCTAACTGTCAAAATGTTTAGGTACAACAATCTCACAAAATGAACTCACCACCACCGGTTGAGTTTCAACACTTTATCCACAAATTATTCGAAATATTCACTTAATGGAATTTATTGTTTATACGGAAGATCCAATCAAATTTTGCCATACGTGAATTGAATTCCTGAAAAGATTTCTTTTTTTTTTTGTAAATGAACATCTCTGCGACGTTACATGTATCACATTTCCATTTCATAAATCATTTTCAAGTTGTTTTCACTAATTTTGAACAAATTATTTGCTAGAAAGGAATTATGGTTGACCAACATCAATTAAATTCAGTTGTAGAATAAGGATATATGTCAGAGTTTGTGCATGGAATTCATTGGAAAACGAGTGCTTGGCTAGGTACAAAAATCTGGATTTAACACATGTCCCCTGTCAAGATCTCACTGGACTTTGCCTGATACTTTCGAACATAATATAAAAGTAGAAAAAATCAATTCAGCAGGTGTTCAGTGCATTATTCAAATGTAGAACTTTTACCACATCAAACAGAATAGAGTGGCATTCTGATGCTACTAACACGATTAGCAGCCTTAGCGGTATGCTTGCAATGCTACATTGAGAAAAAAAGTTATGCAAATATTCGCCTACTTAGATTAAAGTTTCTAGCCAATTTTTGTATTCAATTGCCCAGCTTGGCGCTACCGACAAACATACGTTCGAAGAGTTTTCAATGTTAATTTATCTATTAAACCGTAGGAGAAAAACAAACAAAATTTTATTGAAATGAACATCTTTGGCCTACGGTGAGTGTCTCCTTATTTTACGTAGGGTACTAGGGTAAGCATTATTCTAAACAGTTCCTCAAGAGTTGTGACCGTTCGACAGTAATAGATTCCTAAGAGCTGTGTCAGTACTCGAGAATTTTCAAACTTCTACAGTTTTGCACTGCAGCTGCAAGATTCCAAATGTCTGGCGGTTCACCCTTTCTAAATCGAACCAGAAAGCTTTCTTGCCAGCAGCACCTTCATGGGTAAATCGGAGGTGCTTGAACATGTTCCTTCGCTATGCGCCAAAACAAATTCCCACAGAAACTCAGACACAGAGGATGTTAAATGATCATCATTCTATTTCTTGCGATTTATTTATTCATTTTTTTCCTAAAAACTAAGCTCGAATTTCAGTTAAGTGTGGCCGGTGGTCGATATACGTGTGAATTTACGGTAGCTGTTCGAATTAGCATGAGCATTCGAGTCCAAGACTGCCCAATGAACCTTGAAGGGTGGCAAGAACTTCGTTCAAAGTAGCTTGAAGGCTGACAAGAGCGTCTTGTACGCTATCGATGATGTTATCAGCAAGGCAGTTGACTTCAGCGAGAAGATCGCTAACAACACCGGAAAGTTGATCGAAAAGTCCGCCCAAGGCACAGCCGAGTGCGCTGTTTTGGAGCTGGGCCAATAAAGCAGCCAAAGTTTCGTCAACGATTTGGATGACCGATCGGAGGGCCAATTGGAGTTCAGCGAGTGCTTGGTCAACGGCAGCGCTGACTTGGCTGAGGAGTTCGGCAACGGCGGCTACAACTGTGGCAAGAAGGTCTTGTACGGCACAAAGGAGGTTGTTGAGGAGACCATCGAGTTGGGCAACGAGGTCATCGACAGCACCATTGACGTTGTCAAGGATTCCTCCAACAGCGGCAACAACATCGTTAAGAGTGGTTCCAACATTGCCAACGAGACCACCAACAACGTCGGTAAGTCCACCGCAACCACAGAGTGGAGTGAGTCCTTGGATTTGGGCAACGATTTGGTCCAAAGCGGCGGTGATAGCAGCAAGCAATTGTTGGACAACGGCAAGAACGTTTTCAACGACACCGTTAAGTTGGGCGAGTACTCCTTGTACGCTGGCAACGATTCCATTAAGAGTGCATGACAAATTGTTGACAATATCGGTAACTGAGGTGACGACATTGTTAACTGATCCTACAACACCTCCGAGTGTTTTGCCCAAGTTCAAGCCACCCAAAAGTGGGGTAGCACTGATGGTCTGCAAACAAAAAATTTATCAAATTTTACCCATTTTTGTACAATGGAAATGTGAACTTACGCCAGCAACGGCAAGAACAGCCAAACAGACGATAAATTTCATGGTTACGAGCGGTTACAATTGACAAAGCAAACTGATGAACATCGAAGAGTGTCGCCCGCCTTATATACTACACACATCATCATCGTCGTCACCATCGCCTGATTAGCAAATCGAAAAGAAAATTAATTCGCCGATTGGCCAACTGAACAAACTGCGTCATTTCGCTTGTTTTCTTCAAACTTTAATTTTACGCAGAAAAACTGCTTCCTCTCTAACTTTACTTATTGGTTCAGGTAAACAAAATTAATTTTTGAGGGAAATTTATTCGCCAGATGGTTTTCAGTGTTCACTTCTCGATTCTCGTATAGACGAAAATACTCAATTATTTATGAGCGGATGATGCTTACGAATGATTGACGCATTTTCTTCGAGATGAATGAATACCGATTGATTTTCGCGTATGGCAGCAGCACCATCACAAGGGAAGGTCCATTGCAATTTCACGAATATATTTTCAGTACTTCCGCAGCTAGAACGACCCTAACTCGGGAACGGTTCACTCAAATATGCCAGACTTGTGGCTCTTATTCCCTGCGTTAAAGACGTAATCGGACTGTGGTTACAATTTTGGGCATTTTTGTACCTGCTTAATGCCATGGCAGAAGCGCTTGATTTGACTGGTAGATACTATTTGCACCTGGGTGCAAATAGACATATCAAGACTATTTGCACCCATCTCCAACATAATCTACGGAAATCATGTTTTTTGTGTGTAAATTATTAGAAAAAAGTTACAGTTTGAGCGTGAATAAGCGTGTGCTTATTGTTTGTAAAAAGTAACGAAGAAAGTAATACTTGACTAGCCACTTAATTAGAGACGCACCAATGGCACTGACACCACAAAAAATTATTCGAATCTATTCAACAATAATAGAAGAATATCCATTGTATGTGCTGGCGTATAAAATGAAAATGAAGCCAATCAGTAAATCGAAAGCTTCCAGGTAGACTGACGCGAGAAGGCTGCAAAGTTGCTTTAAATAACCCGTCCTGCCTCTCATTCAAGTTTAGTCATTTCGTAAAAGGGAAAGTGCACACTGGAAGCTTCGTTACGCTTTTTAAAAGTGAAAAATCTTCTGGAATTTAGCCTTTTCGTTACGTTTTGTAAATATCGTTTGTTACTACAATATCGACCGATCCATTAGCGCCTGTAAAAGAGAGAAGAGAGTATTATCCTTATTCGTAGAAGAAAAATCCTAAATAATAGAGTATTAGTGTTCCCATTTGTTGAAGGAAAACATAAATTTTCTGCGCTTCAAAGAAGTATTTGCGTTTGTTTAAAGCCAGGCTTCAAGACCGACTTGATTTCTCAGTCAAACGGTAACGGTTTTCTTAAAATTTCCATAACAAAAGCGTTGGACTTGGGTGCAAATAGTCACTTCATATTTGACTATTAGTCAATGAATAGGGACCCGAATTATGTAGTAGTCTCAATTTTTGCAAATGGAATGTCAGCGTGTACACGCAATGTGTTAGGTCCGTTATTTGACCGCTCCCGCCTGGTTCATTTTACTGTGCCGTGATAATGAGGAAATGTAACGCTAAAAATTGTGGAAAATAGCTTTCTCAACAAGGACTTTCATTCCCAAATCATCAAATCATACCTCGAAATGCACGATTTTTAGTTAATTTTTTTCAGCCACACACACCCATTCAGCTTAAATCGATCTAGACAAAAACTGAATATTTTTACAGCTCCACAACATGAGCAAAGCTTTTCGGAAAGCTCTTTGTTCAAATTCGAATATTCAAATTTGTGAAAAATATTGATCCAGGAGCGAAGAAAATGCGTCAATCATTCGTAAGCATCATCCGCTCATAAATAATTGAGTATTTTCGTCTATACGAGAATCGAGAAGTGAACACTGAAAACCATCTGGCGAATAAATTTCCCTCAAAAATTAATTTTGTTTACCTGAACCAATAAGTAAAGTTAGAGATGAAGCAGTTTTTCTGCGTAAAATTAAAGTTTGAAGAAAACAAGCGAAATGACGCAGTTTGTTCAGTTGGCCAATCGGCGAATTAATTTTCTTTTCGATTTGCTAATCAGGCGATGGTGACGACGATGATGATGTGTGTAGTATATAAGGCGGGCGACACTCTTCGATGTTCATCAGTTTGCTTTGTCAATTGTAACCGCTCGTAACCATGAAATTTATCGTCTGTTTGGCTGTTCTTGCCGTTGCTGGCGTAAGTTCGCATTTCCATTGTACAAAAATGGGTAAAATTTGATAAATTGTTTCTTTGTAGACCATCAGTGCTACCCCACTTTTGGGTGGCTTGAACTTGGGCAAAACACTCGGAGGTGTTGTAGGATCAGTTAACAATGTCGTCACCTCAGTTACCGATATTGTCAACAATTTGTCATGCACTCTTAATGGAATCGTTGCCAGCGTACAAGGAGTACTCGCCCAACTTAACGGTGTCGTTGAAAACGTTCTTGCCGTTGTCCAACAATTGCTTGCTGCTATCACCGCCGCTTTGGACCAAATCGTTGCCCAAATCCAAGGACTCACTCCACTCTGTGGTTGCGGTGGACTTACCGACGTTGTTGGTGGTCTCGTTGGCAATGTTGGAACCACTCTTAACGATGTTGTTGCCGCTGTTGGAGGAATCCTTGACAACGTCAATGGTGCTGTCGATGACCTCGTTGCCCAACTCGATGGTCTCCTCAACAACCTCCTTTGTGCCGTACAAGACCTTCTTGCCACAGTTGTAGCCGCCGTTGCCGAACTCCTCAGCCAAGTCAGCGCTGCCGTTGACCAAGCACTCGCTGAACTCCAATTGGCCCTCCGATCGGTCATCCAAATCGTTGACGAAACTTTGGCTGCTTTATTGGCCCAGCTCCAAAACAGCGCACTCGGCTGTGCCTTGGGCGGACTTTTCGATCAACTTTCCGGTGTTGTTAGCGATCTTCTCGCTGAAGTCAACTGCCTTGCTGATAACATCATCGATAGCGTACAAGACGCTCTTGTCAGCCTTCAAGCTACTTTGAACGAAGTTCTTGCCACCCTTCAAGGTTCATTGGGCAGTCTTGGACTCGAATGCTCATGCTAATTCGAACAGCTACCGTAAATTCACACGTATGTCGACCACCGGCCACACTTAACTGAAATTCGAGCTTAGTTTTTAGGAAAAAAATGAATAAATAAATCGCAAGAAATAGAATGATGATCATTTAACATCCTCTGTGTCTGAGTTTCTGTGGGAATTTGTTTTGGCGCATATCGAAGGAACATGTTCAAGCACCTCCGATTTACCCATGAAGGTGCTGCTGGCAACAAAGTTTTCTGGTTCGATTTAGAAAGGGCGAACCGCCAGACATTTGGAATCTTAAGCTCTTAAGAATCTGTTACTGTCGAACGGTCACAATCTGCTGGATTATCTTTGTCAGGTACATGCAACCAACTGTAGTTTCATTGATGATTTCCTTGACCCTGTTACCAACAAAAGTTCCTCATTCATCATTGTGTTTTATCCAAGCCAATGCTGTGGTTGAATCTGACCAATAAAACCGTTTTACTGATGCTTCAAATGATGATAAAATAGGTTTTGCCAGACGAACTCCGGTCAAACATCCCATTAATTCTAGTCTTGTCGTAGCAACCTTCTGAATGAGAGTTGTTCTGGTCTTAGCTTGGATCAGCTGCACGTTAATAGCAATCTACACTCCGACCCCCTATGAAAGTGGCCAAAGCATATAAGGTTCCGATAGCCACGGGAATTGTCCAGATTGATATAGTGTACTCCGAGAAAACCCAACACTCCTAAAATTTGTGTTTTTTGTGATATATTTTGAACTTTTGAGTTTTCTCGGCGTAGACACCAAACGATGAAGCCACCTTTTTCGAAAAAAAAACTCTTAATAAAAAAGGGTGTGCGAATGAATCGACTTCACCTTATCCTCATTTGAAAGAAGAATTTTGTTGGAATGTTTTCCGCTGATGGCCTTGGCGATTCGCCAGAATTTCTTGTCACCATTAGACAATTTAGAGAGCATTTGAGGCTAGTTATTGTTGGATCTTTCAGTGATGGATCTTTACAGCGCTGCCATAGCCTCTTGAGCGTATCTCTAGACTGAATTTTTGAGAGTTTTTCAATAGCGGCATCGGTGGATTCTTTTATAACTATCGACATATTAAAATCTTAATTCAGGTCAATATGACTATCCAAACAAATCTTCAAAAACTTTCCAATCAGCACGCCCATCCGCTTTGAACGCTTCGTATTCTTCCCAAGAATTTACAGATGTGACACTGTTGTCTACGTATAGTGATTGTTTTAGCTTTTGAACTGTTTGCTGGTCTGTTATTTCCACATCGTACAAATGATGATTCAAAACAGCAGCTAATTTGAATGGAGTGCATTTGACTTCAACACCCACACTTTTATGTTCGAAAACTTTTATCTAGGAATATGACTTGTCCTCCCACCACAAGAAAATCAAATATTTTTTGTCGCTTTCTTGTATTTCAATCATTAAAAACGGTTTTCTTATATCCGATATTACTCCAATCTTTCCTTCACGAAAATTGAATATTACTTTCGGAATCAATTCGATCAATTTGGTCCTTTCATTGAGACATTCGCTTAAGGATGGAAATCGGTTGATATTGCATGAACGCCGGACGGACAGGTGTAGTCTTACTTTCGGGCTTCAAAACAGCATGATGCGGTATAATATGACCATTAGCTGAAGGGGGTTCTTCGTTTGAGAATTTTATTTCATCTCCGGTTTGCGACAGAACGAAGGCTGGCGGCACCGTATACGTAAACATTGAGAAATCATCTGAAAGCGGAGAAAAAATTATTTCGACAATATTGTTCCATATCATCTAACAGCGCCATTAAACCGAGTTCGAAGAGTCCTCTTGATGATGAAATAGTCAGTATAGATCCTAAGCCGCTTTTTCAACGGCTAATGTTGATAACAAGAGATATGGATGCCGATGAAATTCGAAATGTGTTTAAGTTCGACATCTCCCAAAAGCCGTCAGCCCTTTTCGATGAATTTGAATTTATGCGCGAAGGAAGTACTTCAACTCTTTTCGATACTTCATGGAAAAACGTTGGTTCTGATGAGATAAATTTAACGGCTTTTGATGGTTGTAATATTGTGCTCAATGGTTGTTCATTAATCAACCAAATTCTTTGGCAGGAAGATGAGACTTTCAATGCAATTTCTGAAAGATATATCAAATACGTGGCACAATATGGACAGCCTCAAGTGGTACTTGAAAGCAACTACGATTTATCCCCGGTTTCGGTTTCATTTAATTTTCAACGAAGAAAGAGAAGTTTCGGGTCGTTGAGTCGAATTGACTTTTCACAGGAAAAGGAGTGGAAGTGGGGAAGGTCTTTACAAATCTGGCCTACATGTCAACTCAAGCAAATTAAAGTATGCTTTCGTGGAACAGGTACGGAACCACCTTAAGGTACACAGCACACCAAATTACGGACAAGAGATCGTAAATCGATATTTTCACTTAATGCGTAATTTTGTATTCCAATTTGACAATTCGATACAAAGTCTTACCTTTCAATTCCGCGATCAAACAGGACTGTAATCACCCATTTAAAATCACCTGCAACCTCTCTATTGTTGCCTATTCTAACTGTCAAAATGTTTAGGTACAACAATCTCACAAAATGAACTCACCACCACCGGTTGAGTTTCAACACTTTATCCACAAATTATTCGAAATATTCACTTAATGGAATTTATTGTTTATACGGAAGATCCAATCAAATTTTGCCATACGTGAATTGAATTCCTGAAAAGATTTCTTTTTTTTTTTGTAAATGAACATCTCTGCGACGTTACATGTATCACATTTCCATTTCATAAATCATTTTCAAGGTGTTTTCACTAGAAAGGAATTATGGTTGACCAACATCAATTAAATTCAGTTGTAGAATAAGGATATATGTCAGAGTTTGTGCATGGAATTCATTGGAAAACGAGTGCTTGGCTAGGTACAAAAATCTGGATTTAACACATGTCCCCTGTCAAGATCTCACTGGACTTTGCCTGATACTTTCGAACATAATATAAAAGTAGAAAAAATCAATTCAGCAGGTGTTCAGTGCATTATTCAAATGTAGAACTTTTACCACATCAAACAGAATAGAGTGGCATTCTGATGCTACTAACACGATTAGCAGCCTTAGCGGTATGTTTGCAATGCTACATTGAGAAAAAAGGTATGCAAATATTCGCCTACTTAGATTAAAGTTTTTAGCCAATTTTTGTGTTCAATTGCCCAGCTTGGCGCTACCGACAAACATACGTTCGAAGAGTTTTCAATGTTAATTTATCTATTAAACCGTAGGAGAAAAACAAACAAAATTTTATTGAAATGAACATCTTTGGCCTACGGTGAGTGTCTCCTTATTTTACGTAGGGTACTAGGGTAAGCATTATTCTAAACAGTTCCTCAAGAGTTGTGACCGTTCGACAGTAATAGATTCCTAAGAGCTGTGTCAGTACTCGAGAATTTTCAAACTTCTACAGTTCTGGCGGTTCACCCTTTCTAAATCGAACCAGAAAGCTTTCTTGCCAGCAGCACCTTCATGGGTAAATCGGAGGTGCTTGAACATGTTCCTTCGCTATGCGCCAAAACAAATTCCCACAGAAACTCAGACACAGAGGATGTTAAATGATCATCATTCTATTTCTTGCGATTTATTTATTCATTTTTTTCCTAAAAACTAAGCTCGAATTTCAGTTAAGTGTGGCCGGTGGTCGACATACGTGTGAATTTACGGTAGCTGTTCGAATTAGCATGAGCATTCGAGTCCAAGACTGCCCAATGAACCTTGAAGGGTGGCAAGAACTTCGTTCAAAGTAGCTTGAAGGCTGACAAGAGCGTCTTGTACGCTATCGATGATGTTATCAGCAAGGCAGTTGACTTCAGCGAGAAGATCGCTAACAACACCGGAAAGTTGATCGAAAAGTCCGCCCAAGGCACAGCCGAGTGCGCTGTTTTGGAGCTGGGCCAATAAAGCAGCCAAAGTTTCGTCAACGATTTGGATGACCGATCGGAGGGCCAATTGGAGTTCAGCGAGTGCTTGGTCAACGGCAGCGCTGACTTGGCTGAGGAGTTCGGCAACGGCGGCTACAACTGTGGCAAGAAGGTCTTGTACGGCACAAAGGAGGTTGTTGAGGAGACCATCGAGTTGGGCAACGAGGTCATCGACAGCACCATTGACGTTGTCAAGGATTCCTCCAACAGCGGCAACAACATCGTTAAGAGTGGTTCCAACATTGCCAACGAGACCACCAACAACGTCGGTAAGTCCACCGCAACCACAGAGTGGAGTGAGTCCTTGGATTTGGGCAACGATTTGGTCCAAAGCGGCGGTGATAGCAGCAAGCAATTGTTGGACAACGGCAAGAACGTTTTCAACGACACCGTTAAGTTGGGCGAGTACTCCTTGTACGCTGGCAACGATTCCATTAAGAGTGCATGACAAATTGTTGACAATATCGGTAACTGAGGTGACGACATTGTTAACTGATCCTACAACACCTCCGAGTGTTTTGCCCAAGTTCAAGCCACCCAAAAGTGGGGTAGCACTGATGGTCTACAAAGAAACAATTTATCAAATTTTACCCATTTTTGTACGATGGAAATGTGAACTTACGCCAGCAACGGCAAGAACAGCCAAACAGACGATAAATTTCATGGTTACGAGCGGTTACAATTGACAAAGCAAACTGATGAACATCGAAGAGTGTCGCCCGCCTTATATACTACACACATCATCATCGTCGTCACCATCGCCTGATTAGCAAATCGAAAAGAAAATTAATTCGCCGATTGGCCAACTGAACAAACTGCGTCATTTCGCTTGTTTTCTTCAAACTTTAATTTTACGCAGAAAAACTGCTTCATCTCTAACTTTACTTATTGGTTCAGGTAAACAAAATTAATTTTTGAGGGAAATTTATTCGCCAGATGGTTTTCAGTGTTCACTTCTCGATTCTCGTATAGACGAAAATACTCAATTATTCGAGCGGATGATGCTTACGAATGATTGACGCATTTTCTTCGCTCCTGGATCAATATTTTTCACAAATTTGAATATTCGAATTTGAACAAAGAGCTTTCCGAAAAGCTTTGCTCATGTTGTGGAGCTGTAAAAATATTCAGTTTTTGTCTAGATCGATTTAAGCTGAATGGGTGTGTGTGGCTGAAAAAAATTAACTAAAAATCGTGCATTTCGAGGTTTGATTTGATGATTTGGGAATGAAAGTCCTTGTTGAGAAAGCTATTTTCCACAATTTTTAGCGTTACATTTCCTCATTATCACGGCACAGTAAAATGAACCAGGCGGGAGCGGTCAAATAACGGACCTAACACATTGCGTGTACACGCTGACATTCCATTTGCAAAAATTGAGACTACTACATAATTCGGGTCCCTATTCATTGACTAATAGTCAAATATGAAGTGACTATTTGCACCCAAGTCCAACGCTTTTGTTATGGAAATTTTAAGAAAACCGTTACCGTTTGACTGAGAAATCAAGTCGGTCTTGAAGCCTGGCTTTAAACAAACGCAAATACTTCTTTGAAGCGCAGAAAATTTATGTTTTCCTTCAACAAATGGGAACACTAATACTCTATTATTTAGGATTTTTCTTCTACGAATAAGGATAATACTCTCTTCTCTCTTTTACAGGCGCTAATGGATCGGTCGATATTGTAGTAACAAACGATATTTACAAAACGTAACGAAAAGGCTAAATTCCAGAAGATTTTTCACTTTTAAAAAGCGTAACGAAGCTTCCAGTGTGCACTTTCCCTTTAACGAAATGACTAAACTTGAATGAGAGGCAGGACGGGTTATTTAAAGCAACTTTGCAGCCTTCTCGCGTCAGTCTACCTGGAAGCTTTCGATTTACTGATTGGCTTCATTTTCATTTTATACGCCAGCACATACAATGGATATTCTTCTATTATTGTTGAATAGATTCGAATAATTTTTTGTGGTGTCAGTGCCATTGGTGCGTCTCTAATTAAGTGGCTAGTCAAGTATTACTTTCTTCGTTACTTTTTACAAACAATAAGCACACGCTTATTCACGCTCAAACTGTAACTTTTTTCTAATAATTTACACACAAAAAACATGATTTCCGTAGATTTTGTTGGAGATGGGTGCAAATAGTCGTGATATGTCTATTTGCACCCAGGTGCAAATAGTATCTACCAGTCAAATTAAGCGCTTCTGCCATGGCATTAAGCAGGTACAAAAATGCCCAAAATTGTAACCACAGTCCGATTACGTCTTTAACGCAGGGAATAAGAGCCACAAGTCTGGCATATTTGAGTGAACCGTTCCCGAGTTAGGGTCGTTCTAGCTGCGGAAGTACTGAAAATATATTCGTGAAATTGCAATGGACCTTCCCTTGTGATGGTGCTGCTGCCATACGCGAAAATCAATCGGTATTCATTCATCTCGAAGAAAATGCGTCAATCATTCGTAAGCATCATCCGCTCATAAATAATTGAGTATTTTCGTCTATACGAGAATCGAGAAGTGAACACTGAAAACCATCTGGCGAATAAATTTCCCTCAAAAATTAATTTTGTTTACCTGAACCAATAAGTAAAGTTAGAGATGAAGCAGTTTTTCTGCGTAAAATTAAAGTTTGAAGAAAACAAGCGAAATGACGCAGTTTGTTCAGTTGGCCAATCGGCGAATTAATTTTCTTTTCGATTTGCTAATCAGGCGATGGTGACGACGATGATGATGTGTGTAGTATATAAGGCGGGCGACACTCTTCGATGTTCATCAGTTTGCTTTGTCAATTGTAACCGCTCTAACCATGAAATTTATCGTCTGTTTGGCTGTTCTTGCCGTTGCTGGCGTAAGTTCACATTTCCATCGTACAAAAATGGGTAAAATTTGATAAATTGTTTCTTTGTAGACCATCAGTGCTACCCCACTTTTGGGTGGCTTGAACTTGGGCAAAACACTCGGAGGTGTTGTAGGATCAGTTAACAATGTCGTCACCTCAGTTACCGATATTGTCAACAATTTGTCATGCACTCTTAATGGAATCGTTGCCAGCGTACAAGGAGTACTCGCCCAACTTAACGGTGTCGTTGAAAACGTTCTTGCCGTTGTCCAACAATTGCTTGCTGCTATCACCGCCGCTTTGGACCAAATCGTTGCCCAAATCCAAGGACTCACTCCACTCTGTGGTTGCGGTGGACTTACCGACGTTGTTGGTGGTCTCGTTGGCAATGTTGGAACCACTCTTAACGATGTTGTTGCCGCTGTTGGAGGAATCCTTGACAACGTCAATGGTGCTGTCGATGACCTCGTTGCCCAACTCGATGGTCTCCTCAACAACCTCCTTTGTGCCGTACAAGACCTTCTTGCCACAGTTGTAGCCGCCGTTGCCGAACTCCTCAGCCAAGTCAGCGCTGCCGTTGACCAAGCACTCGCTGAACTCCAATTGGCCCTCCGATCGGTCATCCAAATCGTTGACGAAACTTTGGCTGCTTTATTGGCCCAGCTCCAAAACAGCGCACTCGGCTGTGCCTTGGGCGGACTTTTCGATCAACTTTCCGGTGTTGTTAGCGATCTTCTCGCTGAAGTCAACTGCCTTGCTGATAACATCATCGATAGCGTACAAGACGCTCTTGTCAGCCTTCAAGCTACTTTGAACGAAGTTCTTGCCACCCTTCAAGGTTCATTGGGCAGTCTTGGACTCGAATGCTCATGCTAATTCGAACAGCTACCGCAAATTCACACGTATATCGACCACCGGCCACACTTAACTGAAATTCGAGCTTAGTTTTTAGGAAAAAAATTAATAAATAAATCGCAAGAAATAGAATGATGATCATTTAACATCCTCTGTGTCTGAGTTTCTGTGTGAGGCATTGTGCTAAAGGGGCAATACATTCCGATAAACGAATAATAACGATTAGGCCAAAAACGGAAAAATTGTTCCAAATGAATAATATTGAAACATTTTAAATAGTTCTTGACTTGTGGCACATATAGCCAGGTGTGATGGGATCTTAAATGAAGAACGATAATCGGCGAAACTATTGATGGTATTGTTAACAAGTGTCACAAATACAAAAAATATTCACAAAGGCAGCAAGTCTTAAGAAATTGTTACGTAATACGGGGACAGTCCTCAAAACTTGCTATGCAAAGCTATCTAATTGGTAGCTCTGATTTCAAAAACGTCTAATCTGATCGCAATCTCAAATTTTTATTATCAAAGCCACAGGCTCTACGAAGTACATCTTGATTCGAGTTAGTTAGCTCGAAGTTGGTCTGAACTTTTGCTTCGTTAGAAGTCTGTACTGGAAAAACACCAGCCCGATGACACATGCAAACGCAATAGTCGAGTAGAGCAATACAATCCACAGAAAAATCGGCGGCCATCCTTCTAAGTACTGCGACACGACCAGAGGGATGACAAATTCACCGGCACAAGCTGAAATGTTTTGGCATAAGGCCAACAATCTTAACGCCAATCAAATCAATTCACCAACCTGCGACCATAAAACCAGCCGTAATCCTTGCAGTGATAGGCGTGAGTTGTTCGACGAAGCCAAACATTGTTGCGAACACGGACGAACAGCCCAGACCCATCAAACTGGACCCGACCCATAGAGCCCATTCATGGCTGTTTGCGAACGGAACGAGGATGCAGTTGGAGAACATGATGATGATAAAGTCGCCGATCAACAGCGTTCTGCATGGCAAATAGACAATCAGTACTAGAGTGAAAATGCGCAGAAATGTATAGGTTGCCCAGTAGCTGCCCGTTATGAATGATCCTTGCGATTTGGTCAAATTTAAATCGGATTTGACGGCGAATGGGGTGAGCAGGGAGCCAAACGATATCTCCAGACCTAAAAAGGGCATGGAAATAAAAATGGAATTTTCCGTCTCCATCGACATCAGTTATAACTTACCCACATATGCGTGCATACACACTGAGGCTATCACTATGACCATGATCTTAACATTGCCACTCAGTGGTTCATTTAGCTGAAATTTGTCTTTTTTTCCGCACTCGACAACGTCCTTGTTGTCGCTCTTCCTCAGCCGAGATGGATGGACCGGATTGTCCGGATATAAAATGTAATTAAGCACAACCAGCGCCAGTACCAGCAAACAATAAGTGGATCCAATAATGAACGGCCAATGAATCATCAAATAATTGGCGGCTGCAACGTCAGGAAAAATCGTCGAGTTGGAGGTGTGAATTTCAAGGTCGTCCACTTCTTTATTTAGCAGAAACGGTTCCACAAGAAACGGTGCGATGAGTGCACCCAAACCGTACATGAAATGGATAATTTGCATGAACGGAGGATTCTCTTTGCCCCAAATGTGAATGATCCAACAGTTGCCGATACAGTCGATACAACCACTTGAAAGCCCCGCCAATGCAATCAGAACGTACATCACGTTGATGTGCGAAAACAAGGGGAATAAGAACATCGAAGTAGTCATCAAAATTGTGGAGCCAATGATCAGAGGCTGATGATCGACCATATCACCTGGGTGGATTTTAGAATTTTTATATATTTCAGCCGGACAATGCATTGTTGCGTGTGTGTGTCATGTACCTAATATTCCAGCAATCACACTTCCAATAGCATATCCGAATGATCTAACTGGCAAGAGGAATGCAATTCGTGAAATAGTCGTGTCGGATAGCAGCTGAAGGTCTAGTAGAGCTGGGCCCAGCGCTGATTGGTATAAAGAGATAGAGTCATAAACTATCTTTGCTCACAATAAAATTTCATGAATGCTTGAGTCTGGGCGTCTTGGGACGAGGATTGACCCCTTGCTTACAATTGGAAAAATCATCAGAACCTACGGCTAAACATTCGCTGCCTGGAACATACGTTCAGCAGAGGATTTCATAAGAGCAGAACCGAAAATTGTGCATTGAAGTACTAGATTCGTTTAGTCTGTAATCTGGCATGAAGTCTTCGTATGTGTTATTCACACGGCTTTGCGTGAAACTAAGTGAATTGAAGCATTAAAACAGCAGCCCTTGAGCTTATGAGTTCTACTGTTTGAACTGGTTGAAAACTCTAGTGAATATAAAGGTGCTGAATGAAGCATTATTTTGCATGTGTATACAGATCATCTTCAAGTTACGGTACGTTCAGACGTAACCTCACTTAAGTTTCGTTAAATGTTTCGTTCATTCATTCGTATGAAACTGTATTACCGTGAATGGCATTGGAACCGTCCTTGAAGATGATCTATAAAGACCTTGACACAATATGCAATTTCATTAGATGCGCGCGAACACGCCAATTCTGATGATTATCACGGTTATTTCAGCTGTCAAAACGTCATATATATTGAGAGACCAGCGCATGAACAGGCAAAGGAACAGATTTTATTAACTGTCACTGGGTCTCTTATTTTGTATGGAACGTTCGTAACACAGTGGCACTATACCAACGTAACACACTGAATTTATATGAAAAATTTGGACCACTGCGTCGTAGTAGAGACATAACCAAAAAGTTATCGTTGAGGAAATGTTCCCAAAAGCGTTGAGGTTATTATCGCTCTGTGGATGCTCTCGTTCGTTTTCGGCTTGTCAAAAATCGATTTTACCGTACGATGGAACAAACCTATTCACTTACACACAGAAAATTTGCTCCATCATCATGCCAACGACAATCATGACGACAAGAGAATTTTTCGTATGAAAATCCTCTATATAGTCCAGACGCTTGTGTCATCCTGTGGGATTCGAGGTTTTAAGATTTTTTGTGAATGGATTCTGATAGAGTATCAAAAGTTGTAGAACTAAATTTTTTTCTTGAGGTCGATGAACCGGTATTACCGGTAAAATTACCGCTTTAGTGTAAAACTAAGAATCGCTATAACTCGAGATAGAAGTGACTTTGTTCGGATTTCTTTTTTTTGTTAGAAAGGTACATTAATTACCTACGTTTTATGGAAGAACTTTTTTTTTTGGAAAAACAAAATGGCGGAAATATGGTCATTTTCCGTAGACACTACACAAAAAAACCGCTAACTTTGAAGCCATTTTTGGCCGGTGTCTTACGACCGGATTTCGTGTAAGTAGGCTCATTCGACAGGTACAGGTCTCAACGACAGCCAAAAAAGTTCCGAAAGTGATTACAAATTTTTTGCCCGAGATATTGAGCAAAAAGTGAGGTTAATACACAATCGGATTTTTCTTGCACAAAATTGCACTGTTTCCTTTCGATTTTCGAGACATTTAAATTTGAAATGAGCCGGAAAAAGACAGAAAATGGTAGTACTAACGTTAACACATCCGAAACAATGCATAAAAATTCTTCTATATGGGACAGACGAGTCAAAAATGGTCAAAAATTTTAAAAATTGGTGAAAACCTACGAAATTTGAACTATTTTTTGCCGTTTTCTCAATTTTAGCGAAAAAAACAATTATTAAATTAAACGGAGAACTTCAGGGAACCTTTTATATCGCATGAGATACATCAACAGCAGCAATTAAAAAAATTTATTTATCTGGAGACTCAATTTCGACAGAAAAATTCAGAAATTTTCAAAGAAATCGTAATTTTTTCATTTTTTTCTCAGTGAAAATAATAAATTAAGATCACTACTTCCGTTCATGCGCTGACCGGAACTGGTATGACAGGAAAGTTCAGTCGCATTATAAAAATGAAAAACTTTTCTCGAAGCACGAAATAGTTATTTATGACACTTAATACACATTGTGAGCCTAATATAGTACTTTGCACCGAGATTCATACAACGTTTTTCGCAACAAGACACGAAAAGTTACGATGTGTATGCAACAGCGGCATCTAAAGTACGCAATTTTCGACGTTATGATGATGAGTTGCATAAAGAAATTTGTGATTTGCTTAAATGCCTTGGAGATCCCGAATAAACTCCAGAAACATTTTTCGACACTATTGTACCGTTCATTTTCCATTTGTAATGTTGGAGAAAGTAGATGGTATATTTTCATAAAAACGCCAGCGTTAGCTAGATTATTGAATTTTGATCCGTCTGAGTACCAGATGAGATCTATATTGGCAGGAATTACGGGTTGCTAGACCAGTCTTCTCTAGATGAAATAAAATCGTTTCAAATTTGTTCTCGAAACAAAAAGTTGGAGTGGTAGAGTCAAGCGGGAGTTCGAAGTATGGTGACTCTTCCACCACTGTTTTCCACAATGCTGCGTGACCAAAATTGGTCTCGTGGAGGAGAGATGAGTGGTGCACGATAACTTGAATAAATCTCAGCGGATTTTCAAAAACTTTTTTTTATTCGATGAAGTATCGAAATCTTCAGGTCAAGTTTGAAAATAGGTGGAACCATCTGGGAGTAGTTCTCAGAAGAAGCCGTTACAACTCTTTGTTAAGATAGCCATTCGACTTTTGTCGTACCCCTTAGGTTAAGCAAATTTCTATATATATAAAAAACGAGAGTATTGATTGTTTTTTCGAGTCTTTTTTCAATCCTCAGGTGGCAACATGCACCAAAGAAATTTCTAAGACAATAATAAATCCCACCATTTTTCTGAATTGTCAAGTTTTAATAACTAATTAATACAAAAGTGTAAAGAAATGTCGTAACATAAATTTGAAAAAGTCTGGAAGGCTGTAAATTTATCTTTATCTAGAATATAATTTTGTGTATATTTTCTAATTTGATTGAATAAACGAATTATATAAAAACAAGGCATCAGAACAGTCGGAGCGTTTGCTGCGACTTAGCCCCGTACGACCCGTAATCCTATTTCGTCCGTACCCATAATACGTCCGTAGCCGTAATACGCCCGGAACCCTAATACGTCTACAACCCTCTAATGCGTCTGTTACCAAAATGCAAGTCAAGTTGGGCATTGTCAAATTTACTGAAAGTGTTCATTTTTTAAATTGCGCATAGCGCAATTACGAAAGCCCGTACGAAGTACCTCTCAAATAAAACCAACAATTTACGACATTATTTTAGAAACCCAAAATTTTTTGCCAACTTTCCATTGGGTATTCAATTACCTCTCAAATGAAACAAAAACTAGCAAAATCGTTTGAGATTTACTCGATTTATGTGCAAAAAGCACTTAGGGCCGAGTAGCGGCCTTAGTGCAAGGGCCCAAATTTGAAACTTTTTTCGCCACGTTATTTTCGCCATTCAATTACCTTCCATAAAAAACTAAATCTAGCAAAATCGGATGAGATTTACTCGATTTATGTGGAAAAAACACTTAGGGCCGAGTAACGACCTTTGAGCCCTCCCAACAAGCTCGCGTTGCATCCTACACAAAAACAATGTTCAGCAACTTTGTTCTACTCGTCAATACCTTTCATTTGATATATCAGAAGCAGCTATTGCGTGCGAATTTCGGTAGATATCGTCGAAAGACTGAAAAACACCTATAGGCCCTAGCTCTGGAGGGGCCGACCCTACCATGCCCATTTTCGAACTTGACCTTACTTTTGTCGATACCAATCGGGGAAAAAAAGAATTTTGAAAAAAGGTTGTGATTTACTCAAGCTAGAGGGGTCACGGACGGACGGACGGACGGACATTTTTTTATTGCGGATTCGTCATCTATGAACATAACCAAATGCTTTGCCCTTACTGTCTGCTTCCAATTCCAATCATAGTTAAGGCCAGGTTAAGGCATTATACATGGCTGAATGTTTATATTGCCATATAAGGCGCCTTAACCTGGCCTTAAGTTAGGTATTCAAAAACAAGGCATCAGAACAGTCGGAGCGTTTGCTGCGACTTAGCCCCGTACGACCCGTAATCCTATTTCGTCCGTAACCATAATACGTCCGTAGCCGTAATACGCCGGGAACCCTAATACGTCTACAACCCTCAAATGCGTCTGTTACCAAAATGCAAGACAAATTTACTGAAAGTGTTCATTTTTAAAATTGCGCAGAGCGCAATTACGAAAGCCCGTACGAAGTACCTCTCAAATAAAACCAACAATTTACGACATTATTTTAGAAACCCAAAATTTTTTGCCAACTTTCCATTGGGTATTCAATTACCTCTCAAATAAAACAAAAATTAGCAAAACCGGAAGACATTTACTCGATTTGTGTGCAAAAAACACTTAGGGCCGAGTAACGACCTTTGAGCCATCCCAACAAGCCCACGTTGCATCTTACCCAAAAACAATGTTCAGCAAGCCCCCTCTAGCTTGAGCAAATCACAACCTTTTTTCAAAATTCTTTTTTTCCCCGATTGGTATCGGCAAAAGTAAGGTCAAGTTCGAAAATGGGCATGGTAGGGTCGGCCCTTCCAGATCTAGGGCCCTATAGGTGTTTTTCAGTCTTTCGACGATATCTACCGAAATACGCACGCAATAGCTGCTTGTGATATATCAAATGAAAGGTATTGACGAGTAGAACAAAGTTGCGGAACATTGTTTTTGTGTAGGATGTAACGCGAGCTTGTTGGGAGGGCTCAAAGGTCGTTACTCGGCCCTAAGTGTTTTTTCCACATAAATCGAGTAAATCTCGTCCGATTTTGCTAGATTTAGTTTTTTATGGAAGGTAATTGAATACCGAAAAGAACGTGTCGAAAAAAGTTTCAAATTTGGGCCCTTGGACTAAGGCCGCTACTCGGCCCTAAGTGTTTTTTGCACATAAATCGAGTAAATCTCATCCGATTTTACTAGTTTTTGTTTCATTTGAGAGATAATTGAATGCCGAATAGAATGATGGCAAAAAAAGTTTCAAATTTGGGCCCTTGGACTAAGGCCGCTACTCGGCCCTAAGTGTTTTTTCCACATAAATCGAGTAAATCTCATCCGATTTTGCTAGATTTAGTTTTTTATGGAAGGTAATTGAATGGCGAAAATAACGTGGCGAAAAAAGTTTCAAATTTGGGCCCTTGCACTAAGGCCGCTACTCGGCCCTAAGTGCTTTTTGCACATAAATCGAGTAAATCTCAAACGATTTTGCTAGTTTTTGTTTCATTTGAGAGGTAATTGAATACCCAATGGAAAGTTGGCAAAAAATTTTGGGTTTCTAAAGTAATGTCGTAAATTGTTGGTTTTATTTGAAAGGTACTTCGTACGGGCTTTCGTAATTGCGCTATGCGCAATTTTAAAAATGAACAGTTACAGTAAATTTTACAATGTCCAACTTGACTTGCATTTTGGTTACAGACGCATTAGAGGGTTGTAGACGTATTAGGGTTCCGGGCTTATTAGGGCTACGGACGTATTATGGTTGCGGACGAAATAGGATTACGGGTTGTACGGGGCTAAGTCGCAGCAAACGCTCCGACTGTTCTGATGCCTTGTTTTAATTGCTGCTGTTGATGTATCTAATGCGATATAAAAGGTTCCCTCAAGTTCTCCGTTTAATTTAATAATTTTTTTTTCGCTAAAATTGAGAAAACGGCAAAAAATAGTTCAAATTTCGTAGGTTTTCACATTTTTGACGCGTCTGTCCCATATAGAAAAATTTTAATGCATTGTTTCGGATGTATTAAGGTTAGTACTACAATTTTTTGTCATTTTCCGGCTCATTTCAAATTTAAATGTCTCGAAAATCGAAAGGAAACAGTGCAATTTGGTGCAAGAAAAATCCGATTGTGTATTAACCTCACTTTTTGCTCAATATCTCGGGCAAATTTTTTTTATCACTTTCGGAACTTTTTTGGCTGTAGTTGAGACCTGTACCTGTCGAATGAGCCTACTTACACGAAATCCGATCGTAAGACACCGGCCAAAAATGGCTTCAAAGTTAGCGTTTTTTTTGTGTAGTGTCTACGGAAAATGACCATATTTCCGCCATTTTGTTTTTCCAAAAAAAAGTTCTTCCATAAAACGTAGGTAATTAATGTACTTTTCTAACAAAAAAAAGAAATCCGAACAAAGTCACTTCTATTTCGAGTTATAGCGATTCTTAGTTTTACACTAAAGCGGTAATTTTACCGGTAATACCGGTTCATCGACCTCAAGAAAAAAATTTAGTTCTACAACTTTTGATACTCTATCAGAATCCATTCACAAAAAATCTTAAAACCTCGAATCCCACAGAGCCACTTTTCGTGACACAAGCGTCTGGACTAATAGTATCCAAGCCTCACGCAGATTATGATACGCAAGTGACCTTCCATCTTGAAAATTCACCACATCACGTCACTTACTTACTTACTACATCACGTTACACCGATTTGATTTTGATGAATTTCGTTGTATGACAAAGGTGTTATGCCGCATATCAAATAAAATGGACATCTACGTGACATACTCAAAGTATATACAGTCTTGATATTATTATCAGATGAGTGATGTGTCAACCGCTTATCTGTATTCGTGTAAGACTAGATGATGGTAACCTTCAGCTGCCCGCTTAAATTGTAGCTTCTCACGTCTCTTCTCTTCAGGCTTGTAAATTTAACCATTTCAATGGATCACATTTTATAATAACAGAGTGATACATTGGACGTCATTGAAATTTGAATAGTAATTTGCGTCAGCTGTTTTTCAGCTGGTCCACTCATACAAAGAAGAGGCTAGCGGTAAAACCATGTAAGCAGTTTTGTTTGTACCAGAGAGAGAAATGATAAGTTGGTACACCTGTGGCCGGGTAGAATGCGAAAAGTACTGGAGGTAGCGGATCAGAGAAATTTCAGATACCGAATTTGGTGAATTCATGTTTGTAATGCCATCATTGTCAAATTTTCTTGTGAATGGTGTTGTTGCACCTGCTAAGTTTGTATTGGAATCGAATTAACCTCACCACTAGCTGCAATTTGACGCAAACGAACTCTATGAGTGTTAAACATAACGACACTATATTCACCTGAAAATCCACACGTTTAGTGGTATGGTAGAAAGCGCTGCAAAAAAAAAAGCGGTCGAATCCGATATTTTGAATTTTTGTATGGAAATTCACATTCAAACGTTGATATCTCCGTTGTTTTTGAAGAATAAGAGCCAGGTTTGCATTTTTATGAAGGTTTATCGATTGGCATACTCATTTGTGCGAAATAGTTAGAAGAAAATTTTCACACAACATTTCACACAAACTCCATAAAAGATGCAAACCTAGCAAAACCTGGCTCTTATTCTTAAAAAAAATCAAAATATCGGATTCGACCACTTTTCTTGCAGCGCTTTCTACCATACCACCAAACGCGTGGATAGGTATCCGTGCGTAGCTGCGCATCTGCATTACCTTCAGTGTTTATACACTTTGGAGAGTTCGATTCCATACAGCAGGTGCATCAACCATAGAGTTACACTCGAGAGATGTCAAAGTGGCGCTGTTACTATTTCAACATGTCTGGTTTCCCACATATTTTTGTGGTTTCCTTTGATCGACAGCGCCACCATGCCACCTCTCGAGTATAACTCTATGGCATCAACATTACAAAAATGAATTCACTTAAAAGTCTGGAATCGTACCTGCAGTGTTTTTATGAGAATGTGTATGTGAATGACACCACAGTCATACAAACGTATCATTTCTCTGGTTTGTACAAGTGGATCAGCTGAAATAATCTCGATCTAAATATCACTGACCCTGTAGCCCGAAAATACACGCGAAATTAGCGTTACGTTTTCTATGCATTTTGGTTCGAATACTGGTTTAGATCGACATAGCAATGATGATGAAGATTTTACCGGAAGTGAAAATCCCTAGTGCAATGAACAGTAATCCGATAAGGCCCGTCTTCACCTGAAGACAAATAGAAACACAATTTGAACTCGTTAATTTCGCTTAAACACTCTGGGCTCGACTCACACTCTTTTGTGGATTGTTTTTCAGTTCATGGATGAATGCCATATTTCACAACGCGTTTGAATCAATCGAATTCGAAACAGACTGCACAGAACTTAATATTGTTGCATCAACAGACGTAACACACTCGAAGCATACTATTATAATCAACACCAGCCAATTAATCGCAATAGAAAACAATTTTATTGCTTGGCCTCTTCAATTAACAACAACGACTGATCGGAATGAATTTCGAAGATTAAAGAAAAACGGCAAAGTCATGCTCTGTTTCGTTTTAAATCCCCGAGTAAACATCAGTGATCGCTGTGCACACTTATACACTTATTTCTTACACCAATAAATCGTTTAGATGGTAAAGATAAAACTTTTACGACGAGCGCACACACAAACAGATTCGTATTCGAATCAGGGTCGATCTGTGGGAGACGGAACTACTGAGCGATCAACACAATTAAATTGAATTTGACGAATTTTGTTAAGATTTACCGAAAATCGCAAATTGACCAGCAAATTGACGCCATATTTTTGTAAATTTAGTTATTCAGTAGATCCATCTCCCACAGATCGACCCTGCAATATTCATGTAAGAGCTTGTCAGTTTTGACCCTGAAATTCATTTCACAAGCTTTATCACTGGCTTATCAGATTTTGATACGGAAGCTAGGTGTTCATTCAATGATTGCGACTTTTGATGCTGCGAAAACGTGTCTCCACGTAATATTATCAGTTACCACAACGACACACCAAACAATTGTTGGAGAAACAGTTTCTGCCTTTTGAAAATTTGCACGACATTAGCAGACATCACTACAGACACAGACCTGACATAGATTTTGACTCCCTTCACCCAACTTCCATTTTATCATTTTTTAGGTCTTTTTTCCATAGGAAAAAAAGACCTATTGTGGGTACTTCATCTGTCCGTCCGTCCGTCTGTGTCACAAATCAAATGTGATTGATAAAAGTTAGAATTGCAATGCTACTATGAGCAAACCAACACCAGGCAAATCAATTGTTATTTGTTATCTGGTAACCGATCGCTCATAGCAGACATTGCAATTTGAAAGTTTGGTAGTTGTTGGTAGTTGGACCCCAAAATATTTAGCAGCAAAGATGTTTCTTACTCGAGAGACGCACACCGACTGACGAATATATTCGGCCTGCTGGTCTATTTATAAATCGAGTATTTGGTAGTTGACTACCAAAGTGGTAGTTGACTGACTACCAAAGTGGTAGTTGACTGACTACCAAAGTGGTAGTTGACTGACTACCAAAGTGGTAGTTGACTGACTACCAAAGTGGTAGTTGACTACCAAAGTGGTAGTTGACTACCAAAGTGGTAGTTGACTACCAACGTGGTAGTTGACTACCAACGTGGTAGTTGACTACCAAAGTGGTAGTTGACTACCAACGTGGTAGTTGACTAATACGGATGTTGTAGATATGTTTACTGTTTGAGAGCTGCACACCGACTGATGAAATTAATCGGCTCGCTTGCCAATTTATAATTCCAAAATTTGGTAGTTGAATACCAAAGTGGTACTTGAATGAGTACCAAGCTAGTAGTAAACAGAAATTGAAAAAAAAAATGAAAAAAGACCTCACGAGGCTTCAGCCGGTCTATTCTTGTTTCTGACATATGATCGTAGATGTTTATCAAACTAGGCATCCCCTGAAACTACTTGACCACAGTTTTCCAACGAAACCAGTCACATCTTGAACGCACATATTTAATGGTCGTAAGATGAGTCCACAAATCACCCATTAACCGACCTTTGAAGAACTGATACCAGCAACCCATGGTGGCTAGAGACTATCAACAGTCTGTTTTGAATTCCTCAGGCCAAGACCTTGCGAACGCTATACATATAACAGTCCCAGGCGAAATGAGCCCTCATCATGTCTTCTGATCTGCCATATTTCCGCACCTACACAACACAATACCTGCCCCATGCGAAAGCTGACCATAAAAAAGCAATTTTCCCCCAGTGAAAATGATCCATCACATGTAAACCAACTGCTGCGGAAACTGTTTTGCGACAAGTGCGGTTGTATAGCCGAGCCGAAGGTGAAAAGACAGTTACCGAAGCTTGAAGCTCAAAAACTCGTGAATTTTGCTTTCATCACAAAATTGTTACCTCATGCAATGAATTACTTTCGCAGCAACCAATGCAACCAACCTACTATTACTCGTCTTACAAACAGTGGAGCGGATTACAGTATGGCGGCTTGTCGAATAGACTCGAAAAGATAGACTTCAACAAAAAAAAACTTTCAACTGCGGGTCATTCAACATCTTTAGCTCTATTATTCGTTGATGGTAAGTTTCCCATAATGTTGAAGTTTTGTATTAAACAAGCCTAACCTACCACTTCAATTACTTCTCCAATACAAAAAAAACGTAGATCTTTTGCGGTTATCACTTAAGCTTAAACGTGCCGGTTTATCTGACAAAGCAGTTGACCTGATGATGAGTTACCTCTGCAACCGTACCACTGCTACAAAAATGAAGAACAGCTGGAGTATATTTCGAAACGTTTCTGTCGGAGTTGCGCAAGGCTCAAAGATGGGAGCTCTCCATTTTATAATTTACATTGCCGATATACTCACCCTCGACTGATTGGTAAATTGATATTGTATGTCGACGACACCGCAAGTGTGAGACTGCGGCCAAGACTGCGGCAGAGCTAGAACGTACAATGCATGCAAATCGACATGAAATGGCTGTGTCGGAACGTTCTCACCATTAACACATCAAAGACCTGCTATATGACGTTCGGTAAAGCACGGCTACTTCCTGATCTAAACATCACTATAGACCGCTATAGACGGAGAGGCGATCAAGCGAGTAAGCACGTTCAAATGCCTTGGTCTTGTACTTGACGAACGACTATCGTTTAAGCAACACATTGAACATGTTAAAAGGAAAATACGTCCCTTCATTCTGCTTATGTGGCGTAAAGCGAAATTCATCCCTCTGAGCAAGCGTAAACAACTCTACTTTGCCTACGTTGAAAGTCACATCTCATACATGCTGCCTACATACAGCGTGGGATCCAAGAAGAAATTGCAACAATTGCAGAGAATACAAAATCAATGTATTAAGGCTCTGTACCACCAACATCGCTTCACCTCAACGACCTTCTTATACTCAACATACTTCCGATTGAGAAACTGACAGCTGTTGAACGGATCACCTACGTCCACAAAGTCGTCAATTCGCTTACCAAAAACAACTTCGACATTAGGTTTAACCATGAGATCCATTCACATTGCAATCGTAATCGTCAAGCGAACCAGTTACATTGCTCCGACAAACATCTCGCCTTGAAGCAATCGTCGACTGAGTATAATAAATTTTGTGGTGACCTTCGACATTTTTAATGTGCATTAAGACTTTCAAAGCCAGGCTAAGACTGCGGTCACGAAAGACAGTGCTCACAAGTACAATGTGATTATCGCCTTACGTTTTTCTTAACTGATGCGAGTTTACCGTTGTGATGATTGTTTTTCTGTGATATCTTATGTAGTTTTATAGTCATTTTGAAGTTTAACTTTATTTGCCTTTTTTGACGAGTCTCTCTTAGGGAATTTACCTATTGAACCTAGATTATTTGTTTTTAGCCCCGTACGAAGTACGAAGGGGCTTATAGGATTACGATGCCGTGTGTAATTGATGGAATTCGAAGTAGACGGTAAGGGCAAAGTGTTTGCCTATGTTCATAGATAACGAATCCGCAATAAAAATTTTGTCCGTCCGTCCGTCCGTCCGTCCGTCTGTCCGTCCGTCTGTCACGTCGATATCTTGAGTAAATCAAATCCGATTTCAAAAATTTTTTTTTCCCTGAAATATAGTCGAAATAGTGAGGCTAAGTTCGAAGATGGGCAATTTTGGGTCGACCCCTCCCGAGCTGGGGCCCCATAACTGATTTGACGTTTTCCGAAGATATCTGCGGCCATTCAAAGGCTACACATGTAAGTGATACGTCAAATAAAAGGTATTTACAATACCGATCGACAAAAAAAAGTTTATGGAAATCGGATGACCGACTCGTGAGTTAGACCCCTTGGTGTGGAACAGGCACAGGGCGGTACAAGCAGTTTTTGCTTGTAGGTCGGCCACATTTGAACGGATTTAGATGGATTTTGCTTTATTAGATAGGTATTGACCGTACCAATCAGGGAAAAAAAGATCATGAAATTCGGTTTACCGGAGCGTGAGCTAGGTTTGGAGTGAGCTTATATGTGGCTACTCGGCCGTACAGTGAAAGTGGTGTTTTTAGACCCGTACGAAGTACTGGGGTCTTATAGGTTTACGCATACGTTTGTAACACGTCGAATTGGACTCCCTGAGTAAGGGGAAACCTATTGTGGTTGTCCAGAGATGCCAAATCAGCAAGAAAAAAAAAGTCCGTCCCGTCCGTCTGTCTGTCTGCACGATAACTTGAGTAAAACGCATCCGATTTTGAAAATTCTTTTTTCCCCGTTTGGTAATGTCAAAAGACAGGCTAAGTTCGAAGATGAGTGATTTTGGATCGACCCTTCCCGAGCTGTGGCCCAATAAGTGCTTTACGGTTTTTCGAAGATATCTCCGGACATTTAAACGTTAAACTTGTAAGTGATACGTCAAATAAAATGTATTTACAATACCGATCGACAAAAAAAAGTTTATGCAAATCGGATGACCGACTTGTGAGTTAGACCCCTTGGTGTGAAACAGGCACAGGGCGGCAAGCAGTTTTTGCTTGTTGGTCGCCCAAATTTGAACATATTTCGTTCGTTTTAGCTTTATTAGATAGGTATTGACCGTACCAAACAGGGAAAAAAAGTTTATGAAATTATGTTCTCCGGAGCGTGAGCTAGGTCTCTTGGAGTGAGCTCTTATCTGGCTACTCGGCCGTACAGTGAACGTGGAGTATTTTGACAATATCTCGAGTAAATTTTGACCGAATTTCATGAATTTTTTTTTGTTTGAAAGGTATTAACGAATGTAAAGCGTCGGTAAAATTTCCGGTCTCCTAACAAAATGGCTGCCGGCGGCCATATTGGATTTTATTAAAAGTGATATAAAGTGGGAAAAATGATGCTTAGAGAGTTTCTGTTAACATGGAAAGAATGTGTTAAGTGTGAGGGGTTTCAGGGATTCCATATATGGACATCTATATATACCTATATACAGCTATATTGAGCTATATACAGGCATATAGAGCTATATAATAGCATATTCCTCTGTGAAATGTTTATTTACAGTGAAATATAGGTAGATATAGCGGTATAAAGCTGTTTAAATAGGAATTTATGAAATTTGAGTTCGTACGGGGCTGTCTATATTGCCTCCGGCAATTTAGTTGTATATGATAACAAGGCAAAGAGTGGATAATGTAAGCGATTTTAAAGGGAGAATAGTTTTTCAGCAGAGAAGAAAATGAAGTAAGAGAAATGAAGAGTTTCACATTAAAGGCTTTTGATACGAATAGGTGTTTCGTACGGGTCGGCGTTAGCTATGTTTTGTTAATATCTCGAGTAAAATTTGACCGAATTTCATGAATTTTTTTTGTTTGAAAGGTATTATTGAATGTAAAGCAGCTGTACTAATTTCCACCTCCTAACAAAATGGCCGTCGGCCGCCATTTTGGATTTTTGTAAAAACAATAGAAATAGGTGAAAATGATACTTACAAAGTTACTGATCAGTGGGAAGTGATTGGTTATGTGTGTGGGGTGTTTCAAGCATCCCAAATGTGGATATCTATTTATAAATATATACAGCTATATTGAGCTATATAACGGTGTAGATAGTTCTTTTGAGCTATATACTAGCATATTTATTAGTCAAATGTTTATTTATAGGTAAATATAGGTTAATATAAATTGTTGCAAAAATTTTTAAGTTTGTGTTACAGTTGAAAGGAACGTCGTACGGGGCTTCGTAATTGCGCTATGCGCAATTTTTAAGACGTGCACATTTCATAAGAATTTTAGGTTAGTAGGTTTAGGGTAAGAGTAGGGCGACCGACGAACTAGGGTCGCGTACGCAATAGATGTACGGGTTCGTACGTGGCTCAGTCGCAGCGAACGCTCCGACTGTTCTGACGGCTCGTTTATTTTTACTTTTGATTGTACTTTTTGTATGAATTATTGGTCGTATCCCACGCACGCTTGTGTAAGGGATGATAATAAACGGATTTATTTAAAAAATAAGACAATACCTGAAGAAAGACGCTCAACTAAAGTTTTTTTTATTTTTTTCTTCTTCTAAAAAAAATCCTTTTATTAATCCTAAATTTGTACCTATACATGACACAAATTCCACCCATGGAGTGGCTTCTATTCTTACCAAAAATTATTTTTTATTTTGTTCGTTAAATTCTCACCCACAAAATTACAAATAATATTCGATGAAGAACCGTAGATTAGGTTCTTGTTCGGACATTTTTCTTTGACGAGCATGTGTCCCATCTGTAGTCTACCTCTATGGTCCCACCAGTAAAAACAATAGTGTCCAAACAATCACGTGAGTTATTCACTCGCGAAGCCCAGCGGAAACATAAAACTATCGCATATGGCATCAGGCAACGAATCATTTCCGTGGGGTGCTGTGAGTAATAGTACATTTTCTACCTTGGTGTATATTTCGAGAATAACTTCGTATGTAAATTTATAATGTTTATATACACTCGCTGGCGCTCGTTATATACAATTGTACATAAGAAGTGATTCGAGAAATATACACCAAGGTAGAACAATGTTTTATCTCCTGCAAGCTGATATTTCATACATTAGCGAAATAACCACAAAAATTTAGATTTAAAATTAATTAATTAAGCATGTTTTGTTTTAAAACGCATTCACAACAAAAAAAAACATCATACAGAGAATCCTTTATTTACTTACTCACACACATATACTATCCACCTCAACATTTCGTTCAAATCACATCATTCCGACTACTCTGATTATTTGATCGATGTAGAAGTGACTAACGAACCACTACCGACACCAATTGCATCGCGTTATGTGATTTGTTGGCGTAGTGGTCAGCATGTTTGGTTGATATGCTGCTGGTCCCGTGTTCGCTTCCGCCGTTCGGCGATTTTTTTTTTCAAATATGTAGATGGAAAGTAAATTTACCCTAGGTGGGTTATGTGTGAATTATCCAATCGTATAGGCTGTGGTTATGTATGTGTTTGTGTTTATATGCAGAAACGCGTAATGTATGAAATATCAGCTTGCAGGAGATAAAACACTTTAATCACTATATGATCCACAGCAAACCTCAGATTCCGGTATCCCACGGCGCATTCCAGGATATGTTATGTCGGACAAACTTGTACCTTGCACATCGTTGGTGATCCGTAGACGTCCGATTGATTTAGTTATTGTCTCTCCATATTCAGCGTCTATCGTCACATTTAAACTTCGATATGTAAGGTCGCCTTCAGTTAGATCGTCAATTATTAAATCAGCCGTCAAATGAAAATCGCAGACCCAAAAATCGTGATGCAGAAGCACGCAACCCCTTAGAAACAAATTTTCAAGATGCCTAAGGTTTTTCACCAGTGACGCGATCGGAAAGCCTTCCAATGTGAGTGTCCTGAGATTGGACGGCAAATCCTTAGACTCCGGAAATGAAATGTCTACACTTGCCGAGATGACGTACAATTGTTTTAAATTGTGAAGTGACTTGATCAGCGGGAACGTTTCTTCATTTATGTTAATATCGAACAGATCCAGTTCTTCCAATCGATTACTCTTGCCAACGCAACGTCGACCAGCACATCGTTTATATTATCTTCACCACAATTCAGTGTCAAACAACGCAGTGACGGCAATTGCGACAACATATTAAATCTCTCGTGTCCGCTTTCATATATAAGACTTAGTCTCTCCAAATTCGGCAGGAAAAGCAGCATTTCTGGTTCGGCAAACAGGTCGTTATTACAAGTAAAACTTGTAATTCCTTGATTATTTTTGAAGCAACGTTCAATGGCTGTGGAACTATAGTCATCGCATCCGAACATGTTTAAACACTTCAAGCTGCTGTACATATCAAAGAAGTGAATATCATTACCAAGCGAACAGTTACTCAATGTGAGCTCTTCCAGTTTTCCTTTTCCAATGTTAGCAAATGGATTAGATAGACATTGTTTCCTTTGAAATCCACTGACTGAAAGGCACCGTAATTGCTTGCAGGTGTTACGAATTTTTCTCAAATCTCCTGAGTTGTATTTGTAGCGGTGAAGTGATAGTGTTAGCGACTTTGCTGTTGCTCCAGCATGACGCAGGGTGCGGTCTAGAGGCTGTTGGAAATCAAATGACAATTTGTTGAATTTCCTTTTGTAAATCCATTCGGCAACTGGTTGTAGTCCAGGAAAGGCATCTACTAAGTTCATACAATCCTTGAGACTATCTATCTTTTCAAACAACACAAACGAAGAATTGCAGTCCAAAGGAAACGTTAAGACAGCTTCCGGCACAGATGAATCACTTTCCACTTCCATAACATGATTATCGGCCATATTCCACACTTTTTTTCGCAAAATATTTCTTAAAAATTTGACAAATTCGATTGAGAATTACTGCTCTCGACAAACTCTTTAGAAAGACTGATGTGTTGTCCGTGCCAGCAACTGATTTTATAGCCAACTTTCCGGTTAGTAGTCATTGTGTGCTGCAATAAAACAAAGAGACTAGGATGAGTACCTGCCACTAATTGGGCAAAAATTATGGGCAAAGTTCACAGAGTGCGATGGCATTTGGTTTTTCCAACTGCTAAAGGTTTTGCGTTCTTGTAATTACAGTACATTTAATCCGGAAGAAGGAAAACAGTCGCCAGGTAAATATTGTTTTTTGTAAATTAGTTTTAATGTTTGGAATTTTCCATAATTATCACATTTCACAAACCAAAGGTACCAGAAGTTTATAAACTATCCTCATCACTTGCCTCATCATATATTTTTACTTTTCGTCGTTTTCATTTGTTTCTTTCGTTTTTAGACCAGTACGAAGTACTGGGGTCTTATAGGTTTACGCATACGTTTGTAACACGTCGAATTGGACTCCCTGAGTAAGGGGAAACCTATTGTGGTTGTGTAGAGATGCCAAATCCGCGAAAAAAAAAATGTCCGTCTGTCTGTCTGTCTGTCTGTCTGCACGATAACTTGAGTAAAACGCATCCGATTTTGAAAATTCTTTTTTTTCCCGTTTGGTAATGTCAAAAGATAGGCTAAGTTCGAAGATGAGTGATTTTGGATCAACCCCTCCCGAGCTGTGGCCCAATAAGTGCTTTACGGTTTTTCGAAGATATCTCCGGACATTTAAACGTTAAACTTGTAAGTGATACGTCAAATAAAAGGTATTTACAATACCGATCGACAAAAAAAAAGTTTATGGAAATCGGATGACCGACTCGTGAGTTAGACCCCTTGGTGTGGAACAGGCACAGGGCGGCAAGCAGTTTTTGCTTGTAGGTCGGCCACATTTGAACATATTTCGTCTGTTTTAGCTTTATTAGATAGGTATTGACCGTACCAATCAGGGAAAATTTTTATGAAATTATGTTCTCCGGAGCGTGAGCTAGGTCTCTTGGAGTGAGCTCTTATCTGGCTACTCGGCCGTACAGTGAACGTGGAGTATTTTGTCAATATCTCGAGTAAATTTTGACCGAATTTCATGAATTTTTTTTGTTTGAAAGGTATTAACGAATGTAAAGCGTCGGTACTATTTCCGGTCTCCTAACAAAATGGCTGCCGGCGGCCATATTGGATTTTAGTAAAACGATATAAAGTGGTAAAATTTGTACTTAGATAGTTTTTGTTAACAGAGAAGTAATTGGTTATGTGTGGGGGGTTTTAGGAATCCCATATTTGGACTTATATATATATCTATATACAGCTATATTGAGCAATATACAGGCATGTAGAGCTATATAATAGCAAATTCATTTGTGAAATGTTTATTTATAGTGAAATATAGTTAAATATAGCGGTATATAGCTGTTTAAATAGGAATTTATGAAATTTGACTTCGTACGGGGCTGTCTATATTGCCTCCGGCAATTTATTTGCAAGGCAAAGAGTGGATAATTCAAGTGATTTTAAAGCGCGAATAGCTTTTCAGCAGAGAAGAAAATGAAGTAAGAGAAATGAAGAGTTTCACAATAAAGGCTTTTGATACCAATAGGTGTTTCGTACGGATCGGCGTTAGCTATGTTTTTTAATTCATTCATTTTAACAGCATTTTACATTATTTATAAATAAAATAGGCACCCAGTGCCAATAGTCTCTTTATTATACTGTGGCTAATGGTACCGGGTGCCAATGGTCTCTTTATTATACTGCGGCTAATGGCACCAGGTGCCAATAATCTCTTTATTATACTAATGCTAATCACACCCGGTGCCATTAGCCACAGTATTATAAAGAGATTATTGGCACCCGGATTAAAATTTGAATAAAAAATCCGGATATTTTGAAAATAAAACTTTACGAAATGTAACGTAAAGGCGGATTGTTCGATCCTGAGGAATTCATCGTTTTACGAAATGTAACGTAAAGGCGGATTGTTCGATCCTGAGGAATTCATCCTTAAACGAAATGTAGGATGAATTCCCTAAGATCGAACAAACTGTCTTTACGTTACATTTCGTGAAAGGAATAATTTCTTAGGATCGAACAACCCGTCTTTACGTTAAATTTCGTAAAAAGACGAATTCCCTAACATCGAACAAACTACCTTTACGTTACATTTCGTAAAAAGATGGATTCCCTAGTATTCTGCCGTAATTTGCATAAGAAACACTTAACGGTACTTTACTATTTATTTTTTATCAATTTTTAATTTCATAAGAAACTACTTGATCGAAAATGCAAATAAATAATTTGCATAAGAAACACTTGTTTCTTATACAAATTACGGCAGTATTGTGCACAAAACAAGTTCAATTTTCAAAATATCCAGATTTTTTATTAAAATTTTAATTTTTCCGGTCGCCAATAGTCTCTTTATTATTCTGTGGCTAGTGGCACCCGGTGACAAACACGTTTCGTTCGCCCTTCGTTGAATAAAAGAAATTTTTTCAACAATTTTGGTCAAGTCAAATCAATACAACACTTTGTCAATGTTGAATTACTGACCAAGCAATACAACAATTTTATTAATAATTGTATCGATGCCTTTTGAAGTTTGGCATCGCAGCTGTTTACGAATAATTGAATTTCCTTTAATAAACGAGTTTAAACGTTTCGAAAGTATGTTATACGGATACGCGCGTTGATTGTTTGTGAAATGGAGGTGTAATTTATACTAGAGAGCTTGGATTTACCAATCTGTTTGACGACAGAATATTCCATGGCATCAGACTGTTTATAATCTTATGGCTCAACAATGTTCCAGACTCTAGCATGGCTTAGCAATGTCCTACATTAGGAATTTTCAAACAAGTGTCCTGATGCGAGTTCCGAATTTAAAATCCATCGACAATCTTAGGAGGACAGTGCCCGCAAAATCGACAAAATGAATGAAAGTAGAGATATAAAGCTGGTTAAACAGAGGTAATGCGACGAGTGTGCCCGTCTGCACATCAACGGGTGTGTACACAGGTTCAATGGTTTTATGACCTTATGTGTCTTCTCTCTATGACTGATGTCGCTGCGCTACGCTTTGTAAAAGGAGGAATTCCCTGGTGTCGAGCGAGACGCCTTTGTTTTGTGTAGCCTTTAGTGAGGGAAGAAGAGCGCTAGGGCCGAACGGGAACGCCTTCGAGTTACATTTCGTGAGAGGAGAAATTCTGTGGGACCAAAAACTCCTTTGAGTTACCTTTCGTAACTTTGGTTGAATTCTTTCATTCTGAATGGTTTTATAAGACAACCGGTATAACTCGCAAAGGAGTGCTTTATGAACAGTAATAAAAGAATTGTCACCTTATTGCGGGACCGCATTTGGACCGAATTCCGGGATATCTGACCAAAGAACCTGAGAAACCAGATTAGCGGTTGAATTTCTCAATTTTCTCTCTCACTATATTTCCCTCTTTCTCTATTTTATATGTAACATATTGATGAGCCAATGGATGTTTCCGCACTGAGGATACAAATAGCTGAATTGAAACGTACACAGTGCACACGATAAATGACGAAGTCACTGCCATGAATGAATGTGATTTTGAAACTCACGCCAAAGAACCTTGCATACGAGAGACTGCAAAAACTATCACACCCATCCTACGTTTATTCCCGGTTCGAAGAAGAGAGTGTACAATTGAAGGATGAAGTTTCGCGAATAATCTAGGAAAAGATTGCAAGTAGGAGGATGATAGAAGTCAAATATGTTGAAATATTGCAGAGTACTGAAAAAGCTCAGGCGGTTGGTTCATCTCCCCACTGCCGACAATTGTTATAACAATGGTAATTACGGGTCTACGCTAATTTCGTGCATGTAGATCCGTATCTGGCCAAATCACTTAAGCTTGAAAGTGCTGGCAAGCATGAATGAAATGTGCGGAAAATGAAGAAAAGCCTGTAAGTAGTGTGGTATCAGGTAAAATGTAAACGGCTTGTTATCAGGTAATTGTTTTTCTCCTTGTGGCATTATATTATTCCACATTGTATTGTAACTTTGCACATCCACGAATTTAGTAGCTAGTCCGACCACATAGATCGAGCGACGGTGGTTGAGTTAGTTACCACAGAAAGTACTCTGTGGTATATAAGAAAATAGTAAACCAGAGTGGTGTGCCCTACACTGATAGCATTCAGAACACACATTAAGTTCGAAAGGTGAAAGTTGAACGGGGAGAGTGGAGACATAATAATGTGTGCTTTGAATGTAATCAAGGAGAACGAAAAGGGGGGATTAGGGTCTGACTCACAATCAAACCAAAATCCTCACGTCCAATGTTCTCATGGGATCGCTCACAGGAGCACGTTTTGGTTACTCAAGTCAAGTCAAGTCAAGTCAAGTCAAGTCTTTTATTTTACTTTCCAAACACAACGTTAATGCTGCTTCTGTTAAAGGACTTCCTAAGAAAAATTCGTTTATACTACCGAGTGCGGCCTCGAGTGACAATCTACACATCTTGTGCCTAAAAAACATTTATCAACGAGTTTCGCAATAAAGGCAATGGAAAGTCCTACTTTTCGTCACTTGTTGCGAAAAAGACTATTTTAGCACTCATCTTTTGTATACCATTTGAGATCGAATTGAAACGTCCGTAACTGAGACGTCAAAAAGCTTCTAAATTTTGATGTCTGTATGCGTGTAAACTCAAAGTACTGTCAGTAATAATGTGGCTAATTTTACTGTATTCTGCTGGTACAAGATTTCAACTCGACTTAAATTTATGTTACAAAATGATGCCTTTTGTTTGACGACCACATATCATTTTGTCTAAGATAAAAGTTTTTGCTAGGCATAGTACTATGCCAGAGAAAAATTGTTATTTATTGTTGTGGACGGTATATTTTAGGCAATTTCGAAAGTGTCTAAAATCTACCGTCCATCACAGTAAAAAAAACTTTTCATGCCGAGGGGTTAAATTATGAAATTTATACCGAAGCCAAGACATGAAAAGAGATACGAAAAAGAATTCCAACTTTGCCGCGTTCAAAATGTACACTTTCTGTCATTGTGATTTAGCCATTACATCCATCAATGAACTCAATGAATGAGATGAAGCGAAACGCTCGAAACACTCTCCCATTGAGAGTGCTATAAATGGATGAACAAAAAATGAATGACACTGCGCAACAGCATGTGTCACACCAGCAAATACACAAACCACAAAAGACGTACACCATCAAAACGAACACACCGACAGAAACGACGAGCAAGTAGAATTGTAGAATTCTTTTCGAAAACAGTACAACAGTAGTGCGATAACACGACACATCAGCTGCAACACATCAAGAGCAAAGAAAAGTCAGAATGAAAAAATGAAAACATTGTGAAGCAGAAAGTGTGTTCCGTAGAAGCAGTGTGTGTGTGTCTCGCCTAGGTGGCGAATGCAAATTCGCGATTTTATGTGTGAAAATCATAATATCCGAACGAACAACAGATGAAATTCTGATGCGAATTCATTTAGTGATTTAGTTAGTGCTATGTCAATTGTCCCAGCATTCCGGTGTGACCATAAAATGCGTTAGCTAGCGAAAAAGTTGGTAGTGATTTTTCCCCCGTTTAACAATATTTCTGATTGTCAAAAGACAAGCCACAAGAACATTTTCCGTAGTTTGTGTTGTTTTGATCGTGAATTCTGACAACGACGACGTTATACCAGAATTGTTGATTGTCAGTACAAGCATTTGGTAGCCAGCACAAAAGTATTTTCCACAATTTTCATTCATCGTTCGAGTGTTTTGCTTGAAATTATCAACGAAATTTCTGTGTGTGTGCTTTCTGTGTCAATATACCGCTGAATCGTCACTTTGAATTTGGATTTTTCAGCAAAATGACGAACGATGCTAATTTCATATTGTTCCCGAAAATTGCTGATTGCTCCTACGTTTCGTGCTATTGGTAAGTCTATTTTGAACTCCTTGTTTTTCTCGCTGTTTTTCTTTCTTTCAATTTTTCTTTCGATTCGTTCCCTGTTTGCATTTGTATTCGTTCCGAATTACAGTATCGGACATTTGTATAAGTCGTACACAGAAGGTAAATAAACACACCAAATGTATGGTTGTGTTGAATGGGGACGTGCATATCTCTACACACATTTCATACTGTAAACCCGAGTGAAAAGCGTGCGAATGAGCGTATTTGAGTATTGTAGAAAGATTGATTTGTCAACACACCAGCAGCAGGTCATTATAGTAACTCAGCTAATTATCATTTACATAAGATTTTAAGGCGATAATGACCTATGATAGTGGGTTGTTTTCGGTTAAAATTTGTCAATCAAGAAATTATGTCTACAGAGACGATGAGGCATAAAACGCAACAACAGCATGACAATTGGATGGGTGGGTAATATACGCGAAGTGGTTGTTTCTGTTTCCAATTGAACCGACCTGTGAGAACACATAGCCGCACACTGAAGTCTAGCAATTTAATTGTTATTATGTGGCGCAGCGTTTAAGGAAATATGTGTCCAACCAATTGCTTGTGTATGTCGAAATACAAAATTAACTCGACAAACAAATCACTTTTAAGCAATCTGGCAATGGAATGAATTGATATTGAACGCCGTGTAATGGACACTTCTAGCTTTACCAAATCCTAAATATTGTAACGAATAGAAACATTGTAAGGAACTCGGGTATTGAAATAAGGTTTTATTCCCGTTAGCCAAGTCGAAACTTCCAAATATCCGAAAATTTCCCGGTGATTTGCAACCAACTTCCCGGTGGCGTCAATATGATTTGTAATCTCTTCTGGACTCTTCAATTTGTAGAAGAGAAACTTTGTGAAGAAGTTGCATACTTTTTCTGTTATCTTCTGCCAGACTGGCAGAAAAACTTAAAACTTCAGCCTTAATTCTGACAGTTGGGACCAAAAGTCGGTCTATACCATCTGTCAAAGTGACGTCAAACGATATAAAAGAAAAATCAACTGCTTTTACTCTTAATTTTTGTTTGACGTTTAAAACGTCACTTTGTCATATTGCATAGAAGGACTTTTGATCCCAACTGTCACATGTTTCTCTTAATCGGATCCACTAATACACTAAGGGAAAGGTCAAGCCTAGAGGTGTGCGCCGATCTTAAAATAGTCGGCGGCGGTGCGCCGACTGGTAAGGAATCGGCGGCGGCGCGCCGGGAGAAATTTACAGTCGGCGGCGGTGCGCCGATCGGCGCGCCGATAAATTTACAAAAAAATCTAAATTTTCGAAAATAATGCAAAAACACTGAATTCTTACTGTCTTGCGATCTGAAGTATCAACCACTTATACAAGGGGAATCAACTGAGACGTATCTCACCTTTTATATTTTGAATGTACAATCACTGACCTATTATTTTAAAAACATCTAATTTAATGAATCCAAGAATGAGTAGTGAGTTTGCGTAAATGACATATAAGTTAACTTATAAGTTGGAAATTTTAAGTCACATCTTCAAACTAGATGTTCTGCAGGTTTCTTATTTCCCACTATAATGTATGTCATTTACGCAAACTCACTCCTATTATCTTTCGATTTATGCAATACCCGTTCCTGTTGCCTTTAGTCAACGCACTTCTGTTATCTGATGCTACGATGGGTTTACTCGAAGTAGCTTTTCACTGAAATGTCCTTTCCCATCAGTAGATGGCAAAACGTTTTCATGCAAACTTTAAAATACCAGTTCAAGTCAAACGTTTGCTGCTGTCTTGTGAAGGGTGTTCTTAGAGCAACTGACGATGGCCAGTCCACGCTGGCCTGGGACCGCTATTTACACCTGAGGTCGAAACAGCGATTTTTCTCTTGAATCAATTAACGTGAAATTTGGAGGGAAGAGCTGAAGTAGCTCTGTTTGTTTTTATTGTTTACTCTCGTTTTTTCTTATTTGCTCTCATTTTTCTGTTGTAATCCGGCTGTTGTTTGTGTTTGTTTTTGTTGTTGGTGTTAATTTAATTTAGTTAGGGAACGAGGAGCGAGAAGTGCGTTGCTTTAGTCCATCTTCGATGTAGGAGTGAGATCGTAGTAGAAGGTTTTCGCAAATAAGAGATTCAGATAAACTTAAATTTATAAGTAATAAGCGTAATAAGTGTATAGACTACGACAAAATGATTTTTTCCCACATTTTTTACATAAAGCAGCTAAAAATTGAAAATAAAGATATCCGTGTCTCGTCTTTTGACGAAAAAACTTGAAACCGGAAAGATTTTCCACTTTATAAATTCCTGAAACATGTGATTTGCGCCATTTTCCACCCAAATTCCATATAAGGTCTTAAGTTTGCCACTTTACAATTACAGTAGTGTCACACAGTTTTGACTGATTCACTGAATTTTGTTCTCTTTCTTCTTCCTCTTATCTGCATCAACAGACAATAAGAGAAACGTCGTCTGCCGTCTGCCGCGCTTCATTCCATTGCACAGAAAATAGAGTAACGTACCCGAGGGTTCACGTTAAGTGAGGATACAGAAAATACAAATGCTGTTTCGACCTCGGGTATCGATGGTGATCCCCAGTTGTATCCATCGATACCCTTCCCAAGACAGCAGCAAACTTTTTCTTTGGACTAGTATTTAAAAATTTGCATAAAACACTTGACATCTACTGATGGAAATAGGATATGTTATAGAAAGCTACTTCGAAGATAACCCTATCGTAGCATCAGAAACAAAATCACCGTCGTACAGTGCAGGTAAGAAGAAAAACCCAAAGTTACAACAAAATTTTTGTAACCAAAAACTCATTTCTACGCATATAGAAACCTGACTTATAAATTAAGAGAGATAAACATTTGCTAAAACCTTGTACTCAGGCACACACTTTTGTATAGATTTTTCAATTTAAGTTTATATTGCCGCCCATTAAAATGGCTGAAAGCACTAAACGTATAAAATTTCGGCGCGACGAAAATACAATCGGCGGCGGCGGCGGCGTGAGCTATTATTTTTCGGCGGCGGCGCGCCGAAAATATAGCAAAAAATCGGCGGCGCGCCGGCGTAAAATCGGCGGTGCACACCTCTAGTCAAGCCGCAAGCGGAGCGAGAGACATTTTTCGAAGATTGGTTTTTGATGATGCAAAAATAGTATTTTATAGTGCACAAACGGCAAAGTAATAGAAAAAACTTTAGTTCGAGCAAAATATTTATTTAAAACTCAGGCGAAATTTTTAAATTCATAAGTCAGTGTAGTCAGCAGGAAAGTGTCTCACCACAAGGAGTACTTCATCAGAAATATAGTTCGTTTCTTCCCGTCCATAAAGAGTAAAAAAATTAAATTTCCAATTTTGTACATTAGCAAGAATAGACCGGCTAAAGCCTAGTGAGGTCTTTTTACTTTTTCTCAAAACTTTCGAATTGCAGTGTCAACTCTGAACTAATTATTATTTGCCTGGTGTTGATTTTGCTCTTAGTGGCTTCGTAATTTTGAATGTCAATGCAGCTGTGCAACTACAGGTCTGTTCCAAGTTCAAGAGTAATTTTAGTGCATTTAAATGTCAAATTTCATCCACAGAGCCATAACCTCAATGATTTTACGAACATTTTGTAAACAATATTTGTTTGGTTATGGCTCTGTGGATGAAATTTGACATTTCGTTGTTGCACTTGGAACAGACCTACTGACTACCAAATTTTCGTTTTATAAATATAATGATTTGTGGCACAGATACCTGGACATAGACGGACAGATGATGTATCCACCATATTGTTTCCAGAAGAAAAAAGACATAAAAATCGCTTTCGGCGAAGGTAAAATTTCCCTGTTTTTGCATTGTAACCAATATTCCTTCCCGGTATCCAGGATACCAGAATACCACATTTTTTATTGAGATTTATGTTGTCTACGATTTATCAAACGACTGTTGATTCTCATGGTTGGTTGGGATAAAAGTCTGCTTCTCAACAAAAAAAATTTAATAAGAAAAAACCGCGTGGGAATAACTCTGAAGATAGTCGTGCATGCCTCCCTTCCCCAAATTTTTTTCCATTCCATTCTACGGCAATCACATTACGTAATTAACATCCCCTCATCCGTTAATCAATCTTTCGCCGTTCCTAACAATGAAATTTCGAGCTTTTCGAATGTTAAAATGTTTCGTTGCGTATATACGGGAAAAATATGAATATTTACGTGTTGATTGTCGGATTGTTGATCATCCAACCGCCAATTAATGCAACGAACAATAAACCAAAGAAAGAAAAACTTTTGATGCGAAACTTTTTTTTCTTTTGCTTTCTTTTCGTTTCTTCATTAAGTATTGAATTTCGGTGCCGGGAAATTGTTAATACGAAAGTTTGAAATTTATTCATCCCCTGGAAGAGGCGCGTTTGAAAAAAAAATCGTATATTTTATGACGACGGCTCGAAAATTCATGAACGCTTAGCGGAACTTTCTTTTCGATGAATTTTCCTTTTTTGCGAAATTTTTTTATTTCCCAAAAATGTTGAAACGTGGCGGTTTGGATGGATGTCTAATAAATCAACCGTACACCTTCACTCATCGATTATTCTTCGTGGCTTGGTTTCACGTTTCAGGCATTCAACTCTCCCTCTCCATTTTCCTACTTTTACTAATTACTTGCGGAGGCCAGTAACTTGGATGGGTGGAACACCCGATCATCGTACCTTATTCGTCTTTTCACAGATTTTACGTCCATTGCTCCCCTAAGGGATGCTGTACTTCCAATGTCGCTAACCACAGTTCTAAGCACTGAGAGAAACTTGGATGTTGTCCAATCAATGACTGAAATTATTGTGATCTTTCGTCTACATCTGTGCTATTGTAACCTTTCCGGATGCAAAAAGTCTGTTAAATTGGGAATCTTCCTTGTACAAACTGGTCCAACAATCTTCCTTGTACTGACCTTAATTGGGTGCTTTGACAGAAGCAAGTGGAATCTTCCTTCTACAAACTAGACTAACAATTGGATGTTTCGCCAATTGGGTGCAAATAGCGTCACATAGCTAATCGCACACACTCCGAAGCACTATTTGCACCCGAGTGCAAATAGCATCTACTGATTAAATTTCGTGCAAGAAGAAACTTCTCGTGGAATTCCTGCACTGTAAGAGCAAAATATTCATTAACGTAGTTGAAGACGTCGGGGCTAATGTTATTTTGTTATGTAAAGCACCACAACGTCGGTGTAGATCCCCCTTTCGTTGTCTTTTTTTAAAGTTAATGGAAAAGCGCATTCAAACGCTCCACATTGTGTAGCACACAAACACAAAAGAGCACAGAAACCATATTCTTTCGCAACGAAAACATTCTTAAATTTTAAACGTAATTTTCATGGGAATATTTTCCATCGATTTTTCTGCTTTGGCTATACGTTTTCCACATCAGACCCGACGAACAGTGCGAAAGAGAGTGTTTTCTTATTAAATGCAAACAATTTATGTTTTTGTATCCTTACGTCTTTGGCGGAGGAGGGGAAAACCACTTGTGGTATTTGTGGAACATGCGACAATGGAGTCTTTTTTGGAATCTGTGGAACATTTTTGGAATCTAATTTTTGCAATTGGAATTTGTGGGAAAATTGTTTTTTCATTCTGACTAACGGTTTGCCCCTCGTCCCACGTACAATTTATAACGTTGAGCATATTATACAATATACGGCCAGAAGGGTATGGGAATGATTTCGAATATATGCACAATTGTTGGGTGTATACGACGTACGCTCAGCATAATGAATATCTAATAATAATAATAAATGAAAAGTTTTAATTCAAAATTTCCAATAATAATTCAGGTGGCTTAAATCACCTAACCGGTAAAACATTTCCTCGTTCGCTCGGTTTCGAAACTTTAAAGGCAAAGAAAATTTTTCTTTTTCATTTTGTTCGGTTGATAAATTCGGAAAATGTTTGCTGCCTTCCTAATGGCAGATAACGATTTCTCGATTGGATGTTATGTAGACAGTAATGTTGTTGTTGTGTGCGCTCTCTGTATGGTATCGTATGCACACGTGTCTATATTATAATACTCGAAACTTTAACTTGTTAGAGTAAAATGAAATTTATCGCATTATGCCGAAAGTTATTATGCCAAATGGAAAAGGATTGTGCGATGTGGTGGGTGTACTGTACACACAGCGTTATGTATAGGCAAATCGGATTAAAATTATTACGGGAAAATGTTTGTGTATCGACTTTGAGTCGGTGTAATTAGTTAATTATTTGGATCCTTGTCGGCAAATGACTTGTGTCGTGGCGTGTTTTGCATTTCCATTGGTCAGACGTAAAACTGATAGGTAATATGAGCGGTTTTTTTTTTCAAATATAAATCGTGGAACCCATCCCTAATTCAATTTTTGTACGACAAATCGACAACTTCGAGCGAAAATTATTCTCGACTCGTTTTTTCGTTAAATTAGCTTCCACGAACTAAAACTAAAACGAGCCGTCAGAACAGTCGGAGCGTTTGCTGCGACTGAGCCCCGTATGAACCCGTACATCTATTGCGCACGTGACCCTAGTTCGGTAAAGTAAAATTCTTATGAAATTTCTACGTCTTAAAAATTGCGCATAGCGCAATTACGAAGCCCCGTACGATGTTCCTTTCAAACGTAACCCAAATTTCAAATTGACCTAAAATTTCCTCAGTCCTATATTAACCTATATTTACCTATAAATAAACAATTTACTGATAAATATGCTCAAAATAACTATCTACACCGTTATATAGCTCAATATACTATATATATATCCATATTTGGGATCCTTGAAACACCACACACACATAACCAATCACTTCCGACTGATCAATAACTTTGTAAGAATTATTTTCACCGATTTATATTGTTTTTACAAAAATCCAAAATGGCGGCCGACGGCCATTTTGTTAGGAGGTGGAAAGTAGTGCGGCTACTTGACATTCGTTAGTACCTTTCAAACAAAAAAAAATTCATGAAATTTGGTCAAATTTTACTCGAGATATTAATAAACGAGCCATCAGAACAGTCGGAGCGTTTGCTGCGACTGAGCCCCGTACAAACCCGTATATCTATTGCGTACGTGACCCTAGTGCGTCTGTCACCCTACTTTGACCGTAAGCCTATTGCGCCGGTTAATGTAGTTAAAGTAAAATTATTATGTAATGTGTGCATCTTACAAATTGCGCATAGCGCAATTACGAAGCCCCGTACGACGTTCCTTTCAAATGAAACAAAAATTTCAAATCGCCCTAAAAATTTTATTTGTTTGAAGTCCGAGGACCCATATTTAAAATTTTTTCAACTACATTCTATTCGGCCTTTGATTACCTTCCAAATGAAACAAAAATTACGAAAAACGAATGAAATTTACTCGAGTTCTATGTAAAATACACATAGGGCCCTAGTAGTGGCCTTAGTCCAAGGACCCAAATTTAACTTTTTTTTCAACAACATTCTATTCGGCCTTCGATTACCTTCCAAATCAAACGAAAATTACGAAAAACGAATGAAATTTACTCGAGTTCTATGTAAAATACACATAGGGCCCTAGTAGTGGCCTTAGTCCAAGGACCCAAATTTAACTTTTTTTTCAACAACATTCTATTCGGCCTTGGATTACCTTCCAAATCAAATGAAAATTACGAAAAACGAATGAAATTTACTCGAGTTCTATGTAAAATACACATAGGGCCCTAGTAGTGGCCTTAGTCCAAGGACCCAAATTTAACTTTTTTTCAACTACATTCTATTCGGCCTTCGATTACCTTCCAAATCAAACAAAAATTACGAAAAAAGAATGAAATTTACTCGAGTTATATGTGAAATACACATAGGGCACTAGTAGCGGCCTTAGGCCAAGGACCCAAATTTAATTTTTTTTTTCAACAAAATTCTATTCGGCCTTCGATTACCTTCCAAATCAAACGAAAATTACGAAAAACGAATGAAATTTACTCGAGTTCTATGTAAAATACACATAGGGCCCTAGTAGCATTTCACTTCTAAGGCCCTAACTCACGGTCGACTCACCCGATTTAAAAAAACTTTTTTTTCCTGGATTGGTATTGACAATACCTATCATTTGCCGTGCCATTTACATTTCCATCGTTTATTTTGCCACAAATATCACCAAAAGACCTTAAATCACTTAGGTGGCCCTAACTCACGAAGGGCCGACCCGAATATGCCCATCTTCGAACTTAGCCTCACTATTTCGACTATCTTTTAGGGGGAAAAAAATTTTGAAATCGGATTTGATTTACTCAAGATATCGACGTGATGGACAGACGGACAGACTAAATTTTTATTGCGGATTCGTCATCTATGAACATAGGCAAACACTTTGCCCTTACCGTCTGCTTCGAATTCCATCAATTACACACGGCATCGTAATCCTATAAGCCCCTTCGTACTTCGTACGTGGCTAAAAACGTAGAATTTGAAGTACTAGATTTACATAGAACAACGTAGAATTGGTGCACGTCCTTCACCAAAATTGTTACATACACAGAAAAGTGAAATTCGACTTGTTTTCTGATTTGGGAGTTGGTGTGGTTTGTAAATGATTCTACACACAACCGGTTTAACAAATGATAATCTGGATATTTTGTCTTAGTATTTCATTGTTGTTGCGAGCAAGGTTCTGAAAGAACAGGTAAAGGGAACTCTGATTTGATTACGAAGGCGGTGACACACAAATTGAGTCAACAGCTACGAAGTTCATATGAAAAGGGCGAATTTTCCTAAAAACATTTTCTTCAAGTTGATTGCACATACAATTTGTACTGAATGCGTTTATCACCTGGCCTCTTGGCTGTCTTAAGCTGTTCTCTCAGAACCTTGGTTGTGACAGCGTTTTTTTTACCAAAATTCAGAAAATAAGAATCTCGATTTTCAGTTGTCAAACGAAATTCTCGTGGAACCAATTACAACCCACAACAACTCCCAAATCAGAAAACTTGTCGAATTTCGCTTTTATCTCCCTGTAAGTGAATAATAGAAATCACAAAGAATCGAATCACAATAACGATTTCAGTTCAGTTCAACTACCAAACATGATTTTTACGGATCTTGTACCCACCACTACGCTTCAACATAACCGTGAAACACTTTTTTACGTTACATTTTGTAAAAGGAAGACGATCCTACGGCTTCGTGTCGCTTTTCATGTGAGAAAAATAGTTTTTGGCGGTTTAGTGCTTCTTTTACTAACATATCGATGACGGGATGGCTTGTCTACTAGTCTTCCATCAAAATGATCCAAGTTCGATTCCATATTCAATGTTTCTAGCTATCGTATTGGTAACGTCCTAAGTTCACTCCAGCTTCATAATTTGGGCTAGTTGCTGCGTATTTGATGGTTTGAATGATATACCGGATATACTGGATCACTCGTATGCCGTAACCCAAACACGATGAACTTGTGTGCATGAATGTGTATGTCTAGCCTACATTTAGGCGAGATATCAATTAATGCATCTGACTCAACTCGGAGAGTATTTGCATACTTTGAGGCGTACATTCGACAGTCACGTTAAGCCGGTGGTCCTGACAACACTTACTATTTATTGGCCGTAAAATGTTGTGAGTGAAGTTGAAGAAATGGTTCCGGTTTGCAGGCAATGTCAAAAATAGCGAATATCCTTTGCCTTCGAACCTCGTTCAAACTTTCCTCTCAGTTAACAATTCATGAAGAAATAGAGAAGTATTACTATGTTGTCGGCTCGACTATCATTACAGCGTGTACACTGTGCAGATATGCGAAGAAATTTTGATATTTTGGTGCGTTTTCACATTTAAAAATCAAGAAATTTATCAGCGGATGAACACCGTTTCATATAGCCTAATTTCAGGCGCAAATTAAAAGCTTTTTCCTCGTTCATTGCCGGCAGATGAAAGCCTGTACCTTTTTTTGTGGACCAGACTCAAAGCTGAGTGTTGTTTGCGTATGGCAGTCAAGTTATTTATGAATTTACCTGAATGCTCAAATGGATGTAATACAAACAACACTTTGCCGGGTAGATACTTCATTAAATGCAAAATAAAAACGGTCGCACAAAGGAAGAAAGGAAATTAATGAAGAAAGCCGGGGAGAGAACAGATACTCGGTATACACGCACAGAAGCTGTAATTAATTGATGAAACATAATATATTTGGCGCGGATAATAATCATCCCATAAAATTCGATATTCATAACGCTGAATTGCTAAAATATATTTTTCGGTTGGCTTTTATTCTATTTGCTGTTGGCTGTGCTGTGTGATAGCAAATACACACAACCGACAGCCTTCGGTGTGCATATTTATCGTATCTACAATAAATAAAACACATTTCGGGTTTGGCGAAGATTTGCCTAAATGTATACACCCAGCTCACGGTGCTCCTCTTTTTATTTATCTTTGATCCCGTTTTCGAATTTTTGAAGTGATTTCATTCTGTTTGCGTAGTTCATACATTGTTGTCGGAGACGATAATGTACTGCGTACAACGCTTCAAAATCGGGTGGGCTTACTTTAACGGCACATTTTTGTTGTTGTTGTTGTTACCATTCATTCATTCGATCCATATTCTGCTGTGCAAATTCTTCCATCTTCGACACAATTCCCCGGAGGACTATCATTCAAACGCTTTTTATATATGAACCGATAGATATGTTTGTCCCCAACGGAAATCAGCATCTGACTTAAATGAATTCAACTATATCCGGAGTTATATGGGAGAACGTTTTATGGGTATAATACAGTCGTCTGTGATGTTATGTTATTCATACATGGCTTCTTATATGTATCCATAGATGCCTTTGGGCTTGTACTCCAATACTTGGAGCTACGGAGTGTCTTCACTGTTTCATTTGTCACTTTTCCAATTTACAAAACGCACTCTCTCTGATTCAACAACAACAAATGATAGAGCCGGTTATTGAAGCAACATTTTACCGAACAATGCATAAAAGCCTTAGAGAGGCGAATTTAAGAGAGAAAATATATCAAATTCTCTCAAAAATTAGCCTCTCCAAGGGTTTTATGCGTTGTACGGTGGTAGATGCCTATAAACAAGTGAACGTAATGCCAACCTCTAGCGAATCATGACAGAATACTACTTTTCGGAGTTTTTTTTAAGGTCGAGACGTATGAATGTTGTTCGGGTCTCCCTGCACAGCCAAAAGTGTTCTCATTGCCAACGTTCTTTTCTTTTGACTTTGTGAATGATTCAACGAATATGGTTCTTTGAGTGCAAATCGAATCCAGTCAATCGCTATCGAACGCTGAACCAAAATTTCTCAATTCGAAGAAAAAGGGAAAAAAATGATAAAATATAAATTGAACGAATCAATATGAAGAGAGAAATGAATAAAATAAGAAAAATCCATTGTCAGTCCTTTGAATCGTAATGTTTACTGTGGCGATATTTGGGTGTACTGCGAATATAATCAAATTGCCATTTTTTAGTTTCGAAATTTATGCCCTCATTCCGTTACCGAAATTGATTTTCTTTATTCGTTTTTATCACAAAGCATGTTCTCCGGTCTATATTTGCCCTCAATTGCATTGCTCACTCGAAAGTTTGTTGTTTTTTATGCAAAACTCCATTCATCTGTTGTGCACGAGGTTGTGAAGCACCGAAAGTTGCCATCGTCGCATTGGGTCGTTTGAATAACTAAACTTTATGCGATGTTTTAAGTATAGTTTTTGGAACAAATCTTTTCCCCTGTTGCATTAAATACCACTTTGCCAAGTTTGTCGATGTAATTTGTATTCCCTCTGACCAACACAACACCAGCCAACGGAAAGTCATTTGTTGTAACAAATCTTTGTTGTCGTTTAATTGGCTTGCCGCATGTATGGGAACTTTTCTACGATAAGATACGTAGTGTAGGAAGGTGCCAGTGTACGTGCGAAAGTAGCAACCTGTTACAATAATTGATAAACTGCACACCTTGCTGCTGGGCTGTTTCTTCTAAGATTATTAGGATCACAAAGCTTTGTCATGAGACATTTGATTAAATTCAATTTAGTGATTTAATGTATCGCTTCTCGCTTCTCCTATGCCCCGTACAAGTTGGGATCTGATACAGTTCATTGGACAGTAGTAATGAAATTATCTACTTTATCATAAAGGTAGCACTGTCACCCGGCCTAGCCCGGGATACACTGACACATTAAACTCAAATGACACTCCCAACAACACTGACACTCCCAGCAATGGCGCACCGGCACTGCCAACCACACTGACTGACACTCCCAACAACACTGACACTTCAAACAACACCTAACAACACTGATGCTCCTGACGACGCTGACACTCCTAACCATGCTGACACTACTAACACCACTGACAGCCAAAACAACACTGATACTCCTAACCACGCTGACACTACTAACACCACTGACAGCCAAAACAACACTGATACTCCTAACCACGCTGACACCACTAACCACGCTGACTCTCCTAGCCACACAATATTTTATTTATTTTGAGGAATCGTAATTCTAGTGAATCGTAGTTCCGAAGTAATCGGAGTTCCTACGGAATCGTAATTCCAAAGGAATCCTAATTCTAGGAAGTCATCCCTGTGGAATCGGAATTCCCATGTCCTAGAAAATCATAATTCCTAGTGAATCGGAATATTCGCATTTAGACGTAGGCGTTAGTTAACCGTCAAACCCTCGATCGAATCCTATAGTTTCCACGCAACCGCTGACACACGCACTGGTTGACGAACAATGAAATAGATTGACAATTTTGAGGAGTGAAACATTGAGAATTTCCGTCTGATTAAAACCTTCACGTACATTGTTTCGTTGAGAGTAACATCGACTTTCGCTGTACAGTTTCGTTTGACCTTCGCCTCCTGCCATCTTTCAGTTGCATCTGTTTGCTAACAAATTATGAAATACTTTTGAAAAACGACATACTGTATATCGGCATAGCCAAATTGCTAATCATTTGTGATTTGTGACAATATTCTCCATTTCCTGCTAAACACTGTCTGTAAGTTCAGAGCCCTTTCAAACTTACCTTGTCATTCACGTGACTAAATTTCACTTTTCCCATTTCCAATCTATCTTCTATCCCCCTATTATGTGGCAGTACGTGGTCGGTGTACACCGTACACACAATACACATGGCATATACAATGGGAAAACGTAACTTGTTTTCAATGGCACAACATTCTTAAGTATAAGAAAACACAACCCGTCTTAATATTTGATTTGTCTTTTAACGTTGTTCACTTTGTATTTGACTTTCGAAAACAAAACTTTATTTTATCTGTGTGCCCTTTACCTTCAATGTCAGAAAATTTTACTTTTACTTCAAATTCGTTACATAAATGTGGTTCGGTCTTCATATTATGAATTGTTTGCAAACCCAGTCGAAAAAAGGTTTTCGTATTACACACATTAGGATGATGACAGAATGGGGGTAATTAATGGGAAAATATTTAAGTGCCGTGTGGCTTTGGGGAATGATTTAGAGTCGGAACAAGTGTTTTGTCTGGGGATATTAGAAAATGGGAATTTCAGCTTGCAAGTGGCTGGGTGTTTGTTCAATGAGCTGAGTGAAGTGTAAGGAATTACACACAATATGAGTTTAAGCCTCGAATTACTTTAAATTTCGGCGATAAATTCAGCCTCACCATCTTCACTGTGGAAGTCAATGTACATCTTGATGATTTCTCGGCTCTGGTTCAAAGATTCAATTTAAGAAAAAAAAAGGAAAATTTTGTAGTTGGCTTAAGGTTTACTGGTGCTTGTAGGAGCTCGCCTCCTACTCTATCATGAATCACAAATCACACATGTAAATGTTTGTACGCTCATCTTATCCCTATACTTGTAAATAGAGATTCATTCCATTACCGGCACTCGAGTCAATCAACACGCAATAAATATTCGTCCTGTAAAGTCTTCTGTGTTTCAATTATTTGATAAAGGCACAGCCTTTACATTGGTGACCCCGACGTGTGAATAATTAAATTACTTTGGGCACGATAAAGAAACTTAAAATTGCAGTGTAAAAACAGTGAAACGGACTAGCAAATAAAGTTTTTATCCGATCACAAAACAACGGAATTACGTAATTGCGAAGAACATTAAAAATTTTGGCGCAATATACGAGCGTCATTCATTATCACCGTTGGAACCAAGCATTGTTCATCAAATACAAAAGACACTAAACTTTAATAAAATTTTGTACGTCTGAGTGAGCGGTATAAATTATAAAATTTGGCCGAGAATAAATTCAGTCCGTGTTAGTTTGGTTGTGCTAACGATCCGTGTAGTCCAGTCACATCGATAGCAAACAATTGTTCGAGCCGAAAATCTAACTGTTCACAGAGGAGTAGAGAACGCGGTGATGGAATCAAAGCCAAACGTATATTCATGGTCAATCAACGCTCGATTCAAGTTATAATTTCTACAAACTGGAAATTGGAAGAGAGAAACAACCGTTACCATGAAATACATACAAAATCATTCTACAAGCAGCGAGGCCGACAACGAGCCAGCAAATTCATTCGACAAGCAGCGAGGCCGACAACGAGCCAGCAAATTCATTCGACAAGCAGCGAGGCCGACAACGAGCCAGCAATTCATTCGACAAGCAGCGAGGCCGACAACGAGCCAGCAAATTCATTCGACAAGCAGCGAGGCCGACAACGAGCCAGCAAATTCATTCGACAAGCAGCGAGGCCGACAACGAGCCAGCAATTCATTCAACAAGCGGAGAAGGTCTGGAATTTCCAAATACTCCACGGAAATTATGAAACAACATAAAGGATTTTTGGAATTTTCGAGAACACTGTCCTACCGCCAGAAATCAATAGTGAATCAAATAACGGTTCAGTGAAGTGATATAGCGATAATTGTTCGCAAAGTTTGTTTATAGTAAAATTAATTTAAGGCCGATGGGATAATAGTCTTGATTTTTTGAATTTTTAATTAAATTGAGTTTTTTTTAACGAAGAATTTCGAAAAGGTAATAATTTTGCTAATTTTAATTTTTTTCTTCGAATTTAAAATCAAAATTTTCTTAAGAGGGGAAGTAATGTAGGAGCTCGCCTCCTACTCTATCATGAATCACAAATCACACATGTAAATGTTTGTACGCTCATCTTATCCCTATACTTGTAAATAGAGATTCATTCCATTACCGGCACTCGAGTCAATCAACACGCAATAAATATTCGTCCTGTAAAGTCTTCTGTGTTTCAATTATTTGATAAAGGCACAGCCTTTACATGCTGAAACAATGCTAGAGTTGCAACTATTCACGAGTGTCATGTCAACTACTCATTACGAGCGGCAACTACTCTTTACGAGATACAAGTACTCTTCACGAGAGACATGTACTCTTCACGAGAGACAAGTACTCTTCACGAGAGACAAGTACTCTTCACGAGAGACAAGTACTCTTCACGAGAGACAAGTACTCTTCACGAGAGACAAGTACTCTTAACGAGAGACAAGTACTCTTCACGAGAGACAAGTACTCTTCACGAGAGACAAGTACTCTTCACGAGAGACAAGTACTCTTCACGAGAGACAAGTACTCTTCACGAGAGACAAGTACTCTTCACGAGAGACAAGTACTCTTCACGAGAGACAAGTACTCTTCACGAGAGACAAGTACTCTTCACGAGAGACAAGTACTCTTCACGAGAGACAAGTACTCTTCACGAGAGACAAGTACTCTTCACGAGAGACAAGTACTCTTCACGAGAGACAAGTACTCTTCACGAGAGACAAGTACTCTTCACGAATGACAACTACTCTTTACTAGTGGCAAGTACTCTTCAAGAGGAACAACTACCTTTCACGAGTGTCAGCTACTCTTTACGAGACGAAAGTACTCTTCAAGAGTAACAACTACTCTGCAAGAGTGACAACTACTCTTTACGAGTGTCAGCTACTCTTTACGAGTGTCAGCTACTCTTTACGAGTGTCAGCTACTCTTTACGAGTGTCAGCTACTCTTTACGAGTGTCAGCTACTCTTTACGAGTTTCAGCTACTCTTTACTAGTGTCAGCTACTCTTTACGAGTGTCAGCTACTCTTTACGAGTGTCAGCTACTCTTTACGAGACGCAAGTACTCTTCACGAGTGACAACTATTCTTCACGAGTGTCAGCTACTCTTTACGAGACGCAAGTACTCTTCACAACCGACAACTACTCTTCACGAGTGTCAGCTACTCATCAAGAGTGGTAACTTCACTTCACGATTGTCAACAACACTCTTCACGTCGTGAAGTTCACGAGTGCCAACTTCTGTTTACGATAGACAACTACTCTTCACAAGTGTCAACTACTTTTAACGAGTGTTATGCTCAAAACAAACGAGACATGGAAAACGTGTTTTGGTCCTAGTTTTTATTGACAGATGAAATTTCGTCATGAAAAATAGGACCAAAACACGTTTTCAATGCCTCGTTTGTGTTGAGCATTGACTACTCTTCACGAAACTTCTTACAAGCTCACTTAAAAGTTGTCCACTTTGAATTTCAGAAAATTTTCGTCTGCCATCAGATCCACAACAGTCTTAAATCGCTGTCTCTGGGAGAGATTGAACTGTCTGACATTTTTTCCTCCAAACTCAACCGTTTATTACTTTAAATCAGTGACTTGCACTTGATGTTAGCTCAACTGAAGAGCGGAACATATTCGATTGCTTTAATCTGACTTGGAAACTTTTTTTTTTTCAATTTTGTATTCATCTCCATTGAAAGCATCGAAATGTTTCTTTTATATCTTTATCGGTGAATGGGCGCATTCGGATAATGTACATACCTACTCCCATTCATTCACATTCAGGATAACTGGCAAAGTAGCTAAATTGATTTTTCAATCATTGCTTGGAAATTCCATTTTATTCGAAACTCCCCGTATGCATAAAAAGAAGTTTACGATAGTCTCGGATTATTATACGGCGGGGTCTTCAATGTACGTACTTGTACATATTTGTTTGAAATATTTTCCCGTGTCGGTCGTATTTGTGTACGCAGAAAGGTATGATGTGTACACGATAAGCTTGCAGCTCTTTCCTCAAGTACACAACCAGCCAGAGATAAACAAACCAATTCTGTGTAATAAACGGAGGCTTCTTCTTTTTTTATGCTGTGAACATATCAAAAACGTTGTATGTTGTACTGTACATACAAGCATATACACAGATACGAACCGTATTATAATGCGAAACCTTTTATTCGTTTAAAATTTATTCTGGTTTAATATCGTACTTTCATCAAGCAATCTCTCTACGGCCATATCTTCGCCGAAAACCTCTACTCCTTATTAAAACTGTATCGAAGCGTTCGAGGAGATATAGAATTTGCCGAAACATCAAAAGCATTATTTTATAGCTACGGGGCGGTTAATGATGGCATATATCCCAAGAAGTTATGTTTTAAATTATCTCGGAAAAGGATTTTTATTTTCGTTCCATTTTGTGTGTTCTCTCTCTCTCTCTCTCTGTCTGTCAATGTGTACGTTCATTGCCTTGCGTATAGTCCTAATTTCGCCTCCGTTAACCATTTGGCCGGGTTTAAGAGAATGGTTTTTTTTATATACCGAAAATTAATAGCATTCACTGGAGCATAAGTAATGAAGTTTACCGTCGTCGTCGTCGTCGTCGTCATCAAGTACTTTTTTTTGCTTTCTTTTTTTCTTTATTTTTGCTGTAAACAAACTCACATTTTAGTCGAGCCTGATGTGGGATTGTACAAAGGTTTGTCCTGTTGATATTCCAGTAATTGAATATCCTCTGGAGATTTACCCTTTTTTATAGTGTTGTAAATCAAGGGCTCTTTCAATTACTTGCGAGTTTGTCGGAGCGGACGACTATGGGAAAATGTTCTGTTAATTTCAAAGTCACTCAGTTTGTTAGATTGTTATCGATTTACAAGATTCTGTGCGGATGGAACGGAGAAACATTTTGATTTCCACGTTGTGGAACTTGTTTCTTGTGGATCAAAAGTTTGTTTAACAAAAATTTCATTGTCACTGTCAACTGTCATTCGAACTGTCAACTGTCGTTCGAAATGGCACATTGGAACTAGATCACGAATAAGATCTCTCAGAATTTCTGGAATGTAAATTGATTATTTCTCACGCCCTGGCTAGGGTAGTCCCAAAGTTCACACATTTGAGGCATAGTCTGCGCGAATATAGGAAGTATGAGGAGTGGATGTGGTACTTTAGCGTTTTACAGAGTTCACAATGCGGATATAACATCACAAGGAGAAGGACAAGACAAGGATCCAATTATTAGAGTTGCACACATGGGTCTCGTGTCGAAATTGGTTGAATCACTAATGACAAGCGAAATTGTTAGCTAATTCTTCAGTAAAGTGCTGTCTCGGACTCAATGCAAGGTCTTTTACTTCAAAAGTTGTATTGCGGTTCTTCCGCCAATTTCTGCATTGCACGAAATTTGCAGCGCTGCACTTACAATCTCCACAGTTGACTGACAAAATTAGAAGCCAGTGGCAGATCCCGAAATGACTTGAGAGGTTAAAATTTAAAAAATTTGTGGCCTGGGCGGTTTTTGATCAATTGCATTTTAAGGTACAAAAACCAAGTTAGCGTAACCTTTTGACCACTCATACGTGAACGCGCGACTGATGTTACCTTTGGCAAAGTAGTTTCGAAATGTCTACACAACTTCACTCTAAAAGTTGATCATATGAGGCGCCCCAAATGTACCCGACTATTTGTCACGGTAGATTTCGTACATTCTTATTTAAATAGCATTTTCGCTTTTAATTTACCTGACTGTTTACTTTTTATTGCACACGGCTTATAACCTATCTCACAAACGTTAATGACAAGATAAAAAGATCTGAGAGATGGGAGCCACACACACATTTTTCCCATATAGTTTCTACTCGAATTTCTTATTATCTTTTCGTTTCTTTATACAGCCGAAACGTTGGCTCGTCTTACATTACATGGTAACTCATATATAAAATGGGTGGAAAAAAAAGGGAAGGCATTTTTATGACATTTTTCACATAATATCGCACTTACAATGGGCATCAGTACCCGCAGTCATCATATTTCTGCTTTTACGGCCTTAGATTACATCATTTTTGGTGTCTTTAATATTGGATTGTTGGATTTATGCGACTCACATCCATGTATGGCCAAATAGATATTGTAGAATTTAGGTTAAGTGAGACATTAGAATTTTTTTTTGCACAATAGCAATGTTACACACAAACACCCTCTGCGCCCTCTGTAACAGTAAAATATTTTTATAAATTACGAATTCTTCATTCGCAAAACTTGAATCGAAACATTTTTCGAGACCAACGTCATAATGTTCTACAATAAACATGTCCTACCCAGTGAAAATCATCTGGCTACGCAACCCCGTAATATCACAATAATCTCTTCAGTTAGCTGTGACATTTGATAGTTCTGTGAATCTGTTGCTTCATTTGTTTAAAACTTTTTTGGCGATCGAGACAATAGTAGATTACGTCCTTGTTTGAGACGTTTTTAGCCCCGTACGAAGTACTGGTGGCTTATAAGATTAATATGCCGTTTGTAACACGTCGAATTGGAAGCAGACAGTAAGGGCAAAGCATTTGGTTATGTTCATAGATGACGAATCCGCAATAAAAAAAAATGTCCGTCCGTCCGTCCGTGACCCCTCTAGCTTGAGCAAATCACAACCTTTTTTCAAAATTCTTTTTTTTCCCCGATTGGTATCGACAAAAGTAAGGTCAAGTTCGAAAATGGGCATGGTAGGGTCGGCCCCTCCAGAGCTAGGGCCCTATAGGTGTTTTTCAGTCTTTCGACGATATCTACCGAAATACGCACGCAATAGCTGCTTGTGATATATCAAATGAAAGGTATTGACGAGTAGAACAAAGTTGCTGAACATTGTTTTTGGGTAAGATGCAACGTGGGCTTGTTGGGAGGGCTCAAAGGTCGTTACTCGGCCCTAAGTGTTTTTTGCACATAAATCGAGTAAATCTCAACCGATTTTGCTAGTTTTTGTTTCATTTGAGAGATAATTGAATACCCAATAGAAAGTTGGCAAAAAATTTTGGGTCTCTAAAATAATGTCGTAAATTGTTGGTTTTATTTGAAAGGTACTTCGTACGGGCTTTCGTAATTGCGCTATGCGCAATTTAAAAAATGAACAGTTTCAGTAAATTTGACAATGCCCAACTTGACTTGCATTTTGGTAACAGACGCATTCGAGGGTTGTAGACGTATTAGGGTTCCGGGCTTATTAGGGCTACGGACGTATTATGGTTGCGGACGAAATAGGATTACGGGTTGTACGGGGCTAAGTCGCAGCAAACGCTCCGACTGTTCTGATGCCTTGTTTTTTTGACAAGTGGGAGGGTTACATCAGCCCGAGTCAAAGCTCCAAAGGCAAAAGTTTCGATCACACCAGGCAAAAAGACCGAAACAATTGTGTTAGTAATTTCCACGCACTAAGCCTCCGGAAGTGAGGTCTAACACAAATGTTTCACATTTACGTTATGATTCGCTAGAGTTGCACGTGTGTAAAATATAGTGTTCGTAGATCTTAGAGCATTGTAGCAGTACCAATGTCGCCATGGCCTGATAAGAAATGGTACCTTTGAACTGCTGGTTATTCAATCTTATGCCTAGTGTGTCATTTGTTTCGCTGAGTATACAAATTGAAGTTTCATCAGAAAATATCCGTCGGCTACGACATCCAGTATCCAGTATTTCTGTTGCTTCAAATCTTTCATCAAACTCATAGGCCCCGGTCCTTCATACGAGTCTCAACATCGTGTATGTGAAGTGTATTATGGATGAGAGAAATTTGGATGTTGAGTTTGTTTTTGGTGTAATCGCCTGCCACATCTGCATAGAAATTAGATTCACAGCACACACTGCATAACTGACGACATAATACATATATAGTCTTTGCGGCCAGGACCATGTTTCATACAATGTTGGACGCTGCTCAACTTAGATAATTTCTAATTAATGGTCCTTGCCGACACAACGACAAGTGCCACAAAATATTTTACTTAATTACACGAACAAGGATGTTTGTGGTTTGGGAAGTTCATTGCAATGGACAAATTTAAATAAACAAAAAACTCTCAGCGGTCAGTTGTGCTATTTTCTGTTTATTTTTCGGTTCAGTTTCGTTTTTGCATAAAAACTATTTTGCATGACTGTAGAAATGAAGTAGTAAAATGATGTCCCTGGAGACAGCACGGAGTTTCTACATCAACATGAGTGAACATCTTGTTACATTAAGAAGCCATAACTCGAATCTTCCTGTCTCTTCAGTGGGTTGATTAAGTTACAGCTTTATAGTTATGGCTGTTCGTAAAAGGAACAATCTCCAGTGGTTCGATGTGGTTTTCAGTCATTTTTGCACGAGGAAGAATCCGTAATTTTATGATACAGATGCTACTCGCACGTTCTGCGTGTGTAAAGTACATTGTGCAAGTATTCATCTTATAACACTTGGAAGAAGAGACTATTCGCACAATGTGCAAATAACCAACGTTTTATAGGGTGACTATACGCACACTGTATGATTGGTTATTCGCACGTTCCGTAGAAACATGATGAATATTGCAGTCAAGTGTCTTGAACGATGAATTAACTGTGTTGTCGAGCAATGCGCCTATTATATGGCATTTCGTCAGTAGTATTGAACAAAGCCAGTGAAATGATCACAGATGGCGCTGTGCTGACCTTATGAATGTTAAGTTGGTACACATGCGGCGAGATAGAAGCATGTGAATGACAGCTGACACCTATGTGAGAGAATTCGAAGAATTCGTATGAAATTCGCTCGCATTCTCTCCCATAGGTGGCAACTGTCATTGACATTTTCCTTCTTTCTCATCGCATGTGTACCAACTTAACATTTCTTTGCCTTACATGTAGAATGAATGTGTCGAATGACGTTTAACAGCCACGCATCAAATACGTCAAGTGTTATATGATTTTACTATTAAACGTCATTCGACATATTCATTCTACATGTAAGGTCAGCGCAGCGCCACCTGTTATCATTTCTGTGAACAAAGGACATTTGTTATACCTTTTGGAAGATGGATACACTCAAACTGATCAAACCAAACATCTTCCTTGTACTGTTTGTAAAAGGGTTAATCCAGCTGGATCGAACCAAACATCTTTAAAATTCTCTGTTGCGATCTACGGGCCATTTATTTCATTGTCTCTCCATTCATTCTCTGAACGAATACTGTGCTAAGAATAATATGTAAAGTGCTCCTTCCACTAAAGTGTGCGAATAGCCAAGAAGAGAATGTGAGCCAAACTAGTATGAAGTATTACTGGTACGCCAGCACATGAGAGAAACCAGCACATGAAAAGTGAACGCATCCTAAGCTCTCTCTTGAGAGAGAGTTTAATTTCTGAAATAAAAAACCGCACATCTCTGGGATCGAACACGGGCCCTCTCGCACATCAGCTCATGAAAATTCATGTGAGCTAAATCGTTATTACATGAAGTACGTCGATCCGAGACTTCCTTCTCATCCAAAACCAATAAAAGTAATTGGTACAATCAATGAGCCCAGATAAATACTATTCGACAATTACCGTACTTCATGTAAGAACGATTTAGCTCACATGAATTGTCATGCGCTGATGTGTGAGAGGGCCCGTGTTCGATCCCAGAGATGTGCGGTTTTTTATTTCAGAAATTAAACTCTCTCTCAAGAGAGAGCTTAGGATGCGTTCACTTTTCATGTGCTGGTTTCTCTCATGTGCTGCTGGCGTACCAGTAATTATAAAGTGACTATTCGCTAAATGTTGTAGGCGACGATTCTCGTAACTCTGAATATTCGTAACTGCACAGTCGCTTGTATAAAATCTAAAATCCCATAAAAACTGTCAAATTATGAATTCTTAAGGTTACGAAGTTTTCGAGAATCGGCGCCCATGCAAGAGAGTGTAGATTTTGATGTAGAAACCTTGTGCTGTGTAACTTTGTGGTAACTACAGTGGCAAATAATTTGCGAGGCGACGCCGAGGATGATAACACATGGTATGTGTAAAATTCCAGTTTACGTACAAGTCACTTTAACGCACTAGAGTGTATATGATTATGAATCAGCTGATTGAATTCGATTCGATGGTTGTTGGTCGCTATTCCGCCGTGTCGAAGACGACATAGGTTCAAAAATTGTTGTACAAGTCCGGAACCACCCGTAAATAATTCTTAAAAATGTTAATGTAAATCTGTTACTTCACAACATTTCTCGAAATTAAATTGTTCCCTCCATATACACACACACCGTTTTCACATTTATCATTTCCATTTATTATTGCTACATAATAGTCTCATTAAAAATAAGCTTTTGCCATGAAATACGGCACTAAATTGACCTAAATAAAGCCTCGGTTAAAATATCTTAAAGAATTTCTCCCGCCCCTTATTTCAATTCACGTCACTTCAATTACCATTTGTTGGACATTGCCCATAGAAAAGTGTAATCATAAAAACAAAAAACAGAAAAAAGACGTAAATTTATGGAAATTGAGTAATAAATCTCACTATTAAATTGTACCTGTACACATTGTGTTCCGTGCATTCAAATCATTTACTGAAAACTTTTTAGCCCCGTACGAAGTACAAAGGGGCTTATAGGATTACGATGCCGTGTGTAATTGATGGAATTCGAAGCAGACGGTAAGGGCAAAGTGTTTGCCTATGTTCATAGATGACGAATCCGCAATAAAAATTTTGTCTGTCCGTCTGTCCGTCACGTCGATATCTTGAGTAAATCGAATCCGATTTCAAATTTTTTTTTTCCCTGAAAGATAGTCGAAATAGTGAGGCTAAGTTCGAAGATGGGCATATTCGGGTCGGCCCTTCGTGATTTAGGGCCACCTAAGTGATTTAAGGTCTTTTGGTGATATTTATGGCAAAATAAACGATGGAAATGTAAATGACCCGGCAAATGATAGGTATTGTCAATACCAATCCAGGAAAAAAAAGGTTTTTAAAATCGGGTGAGTGGACCGTGAGTTAGGGCCTTAGAAGTGAAATGCTACTAGGGCCCTATCTGTATTTTACATATAACTCGAGTAAATTTCATCCGTTTTTCGTAATTTTTGTTTCATTTGGAAGGTAATCAAAGGCCGAATAGAATGTTGTTGAAAAAAAAATTAAATTTGGGTCCTTGGCCTAAGGCCGCTACTAGGGCCCTATGTGTATTTATACTCAATAAATTAAAATTTTAGGGCTATTTGAAATTTTTGTTTTATTTGAAAGGAACGTCGTACGGGGCTTCGTAATTGCGCTATGCGCAATTTGTAAGATGCACATATTCCATAATAATTTTACTTTAACTACATTAACCGGCGCAATAGGCTTACGGTCAAAGTAGGGTGACAGACGCAATAGATATACGGGTTTGTACGGGGCTCAGTCGCAGCAAACGCTCCGACTGTTCTAATGGCTCGTTTTTTTGCTTTTCTTTCTTTTTTTTTACTCTTCATGCTACTACAGACGTAATACACACGTACTCGACATACTATCGTATTACATACCAATGTGCGATAAAAATCGTAAGCTCAGCATTAAGTGGTATAACTTTGGGAAATGGTTGTTTATTGCTGAGGATTCCGATTCAAGCTTTTTTCACTTTTCAATTAAAACGAATTTATAGGGCCCATCACAGGCCCTTTCATTTCGCTCAATGTATTGAATCTATATGTGTAAGTTGTAAGATCAAAGAAGATAGTTGGGGTAGTTATTGCAAAAATGTCGGTTTTGCTGTCATTTCCATACAGAATTTTAGTACTGCTTTGCACACATGTCTAAGCTGCAACTGCTGCTTCCGTTTCTATTATTTCTTCAATTTCGTATGCTACCTCAAATGGTAAGTGAGATTAATCAGAGAAACCAAGAACCACGCAGAATATCTTAGAGAAAGTGGAATTATTTACGTGCGTAAAACAGTACAGCTTCCCGTTTAGTTGTGTAGAATGACATGCAGTCCAACATTTTGTTTGGTAAAAACAGAATGGTGTATGCGCAGTAAATTGCCTAAAGTTGCCAAAATCCTTCAAACGGGTAGAAATGGTCTTTTGTTTATCAAGGGGAGAAAATAAGAGTTCTGTCAAGAGTGAACCACATTTGTGAATGAAGTTAGAAACAACGTTTTTCATAAATGACGTGGGACAAAGTCGCGATATTTCAACACTAGTTAGGTAATAGTTGTTATCATAACGAGGGATAAAATATGAAAAGTATAGTTTCCGTGTGAATTTTCTTGATCCGAGGCGACGCCAAGGTCAATAAACACACGAAAACAAGACTTTTCATTTTTAGCCCGAGTTATGTAATGGATCATGTTTACGGTTGATGTAAACACTCTAAGGCTATCTGTAACAGATTTCACATACTGATAGCGTCGTAAGTAGTGCTTGAAACATGAAAAGTACGGTTTTTGACGCATGTAAATTGCCTTAAAGTAAAAAGCATGGAAAATCCATCACACAACTCGGGATAAAAATGAAAAATCTCGTTTTTGTGTTTATTGATCTCTGCGTCGCCTCGGATCGAGAGTGAAACAAAAATGAAAAATCTTGTCCAAGCGTTCGACCATTTATTCATTATTTTGCCATTATTCGCTTACATTTCTCGCTATTCGCACTTTATTTACCTTTATTCGACCCAACCCTGTCCCACCGATCGCTAGTGATGTTCTTCCTCGTCTCGGATCAACAAAATAGACACGCAAAAGTGACTTTCAAAGTGACAGTTGCAAAGAGAAAAATCTTGTTCGCTCCATGGGAGAAACATGAGTTGAGAGTGAACTCATCAGAGTGAACGGCAACAAAACGCCACCTTCTCACTGAATTTGAGTGGAGAAAATAAGGTTGTCAACGAGTCGCACTTCGAAAAATGTCATGCTTGGTTAAGCTTAAAATAAATTCAAAGTTTTGGTTGAAAAAGTCGTAAGTCCTATTTCATTCAAGTGTCCTGATTCTGGTTGTGTGTTGTGCGAACGTCATACCAGTGTAAACTCAGCAGGACTTCATTTTGAGGAAATAGTTTAATGAACTTTCTCGAAAATTAAGAAAATTTTACAAAAAATGTGAGTTAATTCTGTGCCAGGCGAATTCATAGTGTCATTGTATCGTAGCTCCTTTTGTTAACTTAATGAAGTGCTAGATTTACATTGTGTTAGATTGGGTACATATTGAAGGTAACTGGTCTTTCTCGCTTTGTCACACCACATGTCAACAAACAGAAAGAGAAATATTGCCAAATTCACCCGAGGTGGTCATTTCAGTTGTATTGACTGACCTTTACAAAAGATTAAATACCTTGACCATTGAAGCAGAATTTTGAATTCATGCCGCGCTATAAAATAACTAAAAACATTGGTAAAGACTAACATACAATTGATCAAAAAGCTACGTTAAACTGCCCTACTACTCATGTCTATATGCCTGCGCTTATGTTGTCAATTAAGCAAGGTCCACACAATTTCTATTAGCAGTGTTAAAGTATCGTTTACTCTCTACAGCCGGCTAAATTGATAAACGTTACACATATGCTGTTAGAGAGAAATGTTTTCTAAATCGTTCTACGTATAATGGGTATACATACACCACCACCTACCGTCGCCATTCACATCAATCTTCCATTCATTACATCTCGAATTTCATAATAATTCCCATCAATTTTGCTTTCATTTTTATATTACTTTTGTTTCGCACGCTAGAAAACAACATTAAATAAATCAATTTCATTATTTCCATACAACGCCGCCACCCCCATACGAACAACCAACAACAACAAAAAATTAGAAGGAAAGCGATGTGGAAAAGAAAAGCGAAAAACGTTATGAGTGGGCCGCATTTTGGGTGTCCTCTTTCATTAGTTTTAGCTCGGCGAAATAACTAATAATAATAAAAAAAAAACATCCGAAACGGACGCATAACTAAAACCGTATTCTAAGCCATTAAACTCTATGTTGAGTTTTGAAACTGATCGTCTCATATAATAAAGCCCGGTCTGAATGTCTACACATTACAATAATCTATGGGCGACTGGGAACACGTATGTGTATAATGGAAAGGATAGAAAGGTACACAAAAGTGTTGCGCTTCCCTTCTCACACAAAAAATAAATATCAAAAGACTATCAATGAAATATGGCCATCCATGTCTTGTAAGTGGGGACGACCTGTTGCTTACCATAAAATTGTGTATAATGTGTGTAAGTACGACAACACCACCGGCAGGCATGAGCGCCGCCGAAAATAAGCCGCCGATCAAGCCGCCGCCGGCTATTTTTGAGCAAGCCGCGCCGCAGCCGAGCCGGTGCCAAAAACACGGCTCAAGCCGGCTTGAAACGGCTGGAAAATGAAATAAAGATTTCGAAAGGTGAATGGGTGAAATAATTTTGAAAACCGAGATTCCTGTTGATCCTAAGCAGCTCAAGTACATTTTGATTTTTTTTTTCAAAATTAAGAAAATTTTGAAAATTTTCATGAATTTTCATGAGTTTTCCAGAATGGTATATTACGTCCTCGCTTCTAAGTTTGTTGTTTTGGCAAGTATGACCTTTGCGGAACGAGCCGAAGGCGCACAATCAGTTAATTCACAAATTTGAGAAAACTTTATCGATCTTTGCGAATTTTCTCGATTTTTTTTTTCTTTTCAATTTTTACTTGATTTTCGTGAGCTTTCGATTTCTTCTCGAAAACCATTTTCTTAATGAGTTAAATGAGTGTACTGGAGCATGATTTTCCATTTAGTTCAAGTTTTGAGGCAATAAAACTTGACGTGTTAGTGAACCTTAGACTTAGAGACTTGCTTGTAACAAGACCAGTTCCACTTGCACTTTGAACAACCTAATCTACCTACATTTTCGCTTTCCGTACAATTTCATTTTCATGCTTACTAGTTCATTTTCCATGAATTTATCTAAACGTTTTTATTTAAAAAAAAAGTTAAAAGGAACCTCCAGCCGAGCCGTTTTAAGCCGGCTCAAGCCGACTTTTTCGCCGCCGCCGAGAAATTTTTTTCGGCTAGCCGCCGCCGAGGTTTCTCCGTCGGCGCTCATGCCTGACCACCGGTAGCTTTTTGTACATTTTGATTAGATCGTATTACAGACACATACAAACTGTGTGTGGGGTGAATATTCGTTTAATATAATGGGTGGTTCATCAAAATATGCGAACATACTCTATACGATAGTGTACGGTTGGATGACAGGATATTGGGTAACTAATGTGGAATTTTAACTATTCAAAACTACCTTTTTTTGGCTGAAATTATGGAAAATTATGTGTTGTAGCTTTGCGAAACAAAAACATTCCATTTGTACGAAATATGTTTTGCAGCTAAACTATTCAGCGACAAGAATATTGTTGGGTTGAGGGACGGAAGGACGATAAAAAACGTGTGGATGTTTGACTACATTCGCTTCTTGTTGGGGACCCTTCTTGGAAAATAAAATTATTTCATCCGTGCGGCGTGAATAACCTTATTTCCGTCACTTAAATGCAGTGAGGAGATGACGCTCTCTTTTTGATGACAGTTTAGATGAGAAAATTGTTATTTTCTCACCTCTTGTTTCTCTCATGGGGTGAAGAAGAGTTCTGTCTCTTTGCAACTGTCACTTTGTTTTGGTTTTAAAAAATGGTGAAGCAAATTGATGTGTTTGTTTCGTGGATAAAAACGGCTATTCAAGCCACGCACGGATGAAAAATTATGCGTTCACTTCAGGGAGAAAAAAAGGAAATTCTAAGTCGAGCGAATTGCGGCTCTCGCTTCGCTCTGGCCAGAAATTTTTGCTCTTGATGGAATATCCTATTTTCTCCACTTGGTAAACCAATAACCATTGCGCCTTTGTCAAACGTCTCGATTGGGAGAAATAGAAAACTGTGAAGTCATCGCTCTAAGAATTGATTGTGTTCTAGCTATATCGGCGATAGAACAACAGCACAATTACTTTCGACGGTTTTACACATTTTTTCATCTCAGAATATATATTTCTACTCGGAATTTCATAACTATTGCGATAAAAAATGGTTGTGCCTAACTTTACTCTTTACGACATTTTTGGAAGAATCTTGAAGTCACGTACAGATGTCATCACACTCAAGAAAGCCTCGTCGTCTCTATGTTGTTTGCGTAGGTAATACTAATTATCATAACAAGGGATAAAATATGAAAAATATAGTTTCCGTGTGAATTTTCTTGATCCGAGGCGACGCCGAAGTCAATAAACACACGAAAACAAGACTTTTCATTTATATCCCGAGTTATGTAATGGATCATGTTTACGGCTGATGTAAACACTCTAAGGCTATCTGTAACAGATTTCACATACTGAGAGCGTTGTAAGTAGTGCTTGAAACATGAAAAGTAAGGGTTTCGACGCATGCAGCATGTAAATAGACTTTAAGCTCAAAAGTATGTAAAATCCATCACACAACTCTCGTTTTTGTGTTTATTGACCTCGGCGTCGCCTCGGATCGAGAGCGAAACAACAATGAAAAATCTTGTCCCATCGTTCGTTCATTATTCATTCATTATTCATTCATTATTCATTCATTCATTATTCATTCATTCATTATTCATTATTATTCATTCATTATTCATTCATTCATTATTCATTCATTCATTATTCATTCATTCATTATTCATTCATTCATTATTCATTCATTCATTATTCATTCATTCATTATTCATTCATTATTCATTCATTCATTATTCATTCATTCATTATTCATTCATTCATTATTCATTCATTCATTATTCATTCATTCATTATTCATTCATTCATTATTCATTCATTCATTATTCATTCATTCATTATTCATTCATTCATTATTCATTCATTCATTATTCATTCATTCATTATTCATTCATTCATTATTCATTCATTCATTATTCATTCATTCATTATTCATTCATTCATTATTCATTCATTCATTATTCATTCATTATTCATTCATTCATTATTCATTCATTCATTATTCATTCATTCATTATTCATTCATTATTCATTCATTCATTATTCATTCATCATTCATTATTTTGCCATTATTCGCTTGCATTTCTCGCTATTCGCACTTTATTTACCTTTATTCGCCCGAACCCTATCCCACCAATCGCTAGTGTTGTTCTTCCTCGTCTCGGATCAACAAAATAGACACGCAAACTCTACTTTTTATCCCTTGTTACATAAAAGACTATTGGAGTTACTTTTAGAGATAGAACTGTCAAGTCAATGTTAAATTTTTCCTTTGTTTATTTGACAGCTGTCACTCAAACGAGAGCGGAAAAGGGAGACAAAACTGAGTGCTTCTTTTGTAAACGGAGAGACAGGGTTAAGGCCAGCATGGGACTGATTCCGTTTAATAAAAGCACTCAGTCTGCCTTTTGCTCTTTCGATTGCGTGACAGTTGTCAAGTAAACAGAGGAGAAGTCGAACATGATTCAATCTTCAATACGTTTAGTTGACAGTTCTATCTCTAAAGGTCATTTTGATTCATTGAGTTTTGTTCAAATATAATTGTGATTCCAGTTACTGTCGGTCGAGGGATTATAGTTCGGAAGATGTGGAAGTTTTGATGGATTGCATAACTCTCTCAAACGTCCGTCGAGTCGAAACAATCTCTATGAAAGTCTTAATCCATAACTTCGCCTTATTTCGCTTTAATCGCAGGAGCGATCTATGATGGGATGAATAACAAAACTGACAGTAATTGAAACCCTTGTAATCGGTTTGCAAATTGGCTCGTTTGTTTAAACAATCTTTAACTACTTCATAACAAATCGCTGGAAAACCCTTCATTCACCGTTGTCCCATTGTCCCAAAGCCAGGGTTACTCCACATCCTCTTCCTCCTCCATGTACGTTGCTAACATGAAATAATTCGAAAATTGAGTGTTCACTTTGCAACTAATTACAATTACATAGTGCTGGGTCGAGACCGACTAATTAATGGTACCCGAGTGTAAACAAACTAAAACCGTGTGTGTGTGTATGCCAGACTATTCACCGACCCAAACAGTGTACGGTTCATTGAGCATTCAACATTGTTCACTTGTGATTGTGGCTAGACAATTGTTGTAATCGGAATTCGTTTGACTGGTAAAATCAATGTCAAACCGTTGCCAAGTGTACGTAGACTCACAGGTATTCGTTGTGAGACATGGTAGCCGATCGAAAAGAAGCAGGAGACGTCATCTGAATGTCAGCCGTTATTTCATCGGTAGCGACTAAAGTCTACATCGCCACGGTCCGTAAATGCTTCATTACTGCCCTTGTTCCCAGTTGATTTTTCACACCGTAAGGTATACGTACTCCTTGCATATGGTCGTGCAGAGAATTGCAAACAGATGGCGTTGACAACTCTCTGCCGTTGTGAGAAGAGGAACAGTCGGCATGCCGTTAATTTTCCCTAACATTTGCGTCATCAACCCATAGATTTGTTACGACAACGAAGAGATATTCACTTTTTTACGACTAAAACCTGAAACTTCCCTATTGCAGTAACGGCTCATCGTTAAGCCTCAGCCGCGGCGGAGACATCAGCTAACATGTCTGTTCGTTTATTTATTCATTTTATTATTACAGCGTTCATATGCTACACCAATAATACATGGAACGATAACGGCTAATAAAAAATACATTTCGCCGGGTTAAACATCTTTTTTGTTTTTGCATTATTGATGAAGTTTTCACGCTTTGAGAACGGTACATATACTATAGCACATGCAGTGCACAAAACACTCTTTTGGCGAAGAAGCTTTAGCTACTGTTATATACATACATGCGGGGTAGGGTGGTTACATTGGATATTATCGGTGTGGATAAGAAATGTATGGGATTTCAGCTCAGGTGGTTGATATGTCCAATAATATGTCCCGGGTCGCATTTATATATTCAATCGAATCGAAAAGGAAGCAAGTCACGCAGTTAGGTGATGATTTTATGAATTTGCGAGAAAATGCGTGGAGTTGGTTGTTCTAGAGTTTCATTCTCGAACAATCAAGGCAAATGCTGACATGAAAGTGAAATACAAACCCTGAAGGATGCTGAAGGAAAGGCAGGGAAGAAATGGTTATTTGTCTACCGAGGCAAGAAAGTGAGAAATTCCAACAAGAGCGTAGCGAGGTGTGGCTAGCCATTTGCTCCACGAAAACAAAAACAAAGGTGACAGTTTTTGACCAAACAAAAGGAGAGAAAATAGACATTTTCTCATCCGAACTGTCATCGGACGAAGCGTCATTTTCTCATGGCCTTTTGAGTGGAGAAAATGAGGCTAATCACACCGCACATATGACGATGACATTTTACATTTCCATTATTATTGTCGAACGGTGAAAAAAAAACCTCGATGCTAAAAATACGCCTTTTCCACCCACTTTTCCGGTAATACATTCTGACGTCGTTCGGCATCGTTGCGTTGGGATGTATTAAGACATTATGTGTGTACTCAATATGAGTATGTGCGGTAGTTTGTTTTATGTGAATTGTACAATAAATTTTTAAAGAATCCATGTAATACGAGTTATGGGAGCCGGGGAAATGTTGTCTTCCTTCCTCAGTCAGTGCTATCGTGTAGCACACACCACGCACCACATATAGCTATACGATGTGAAAATAGGCTATACATAATGTAATGTACGCACATCATATTAGCACTTATGTAATGTGGCAGTTTGATGTCAATGTGAAACATCTTTTATGAATTTTGAATTTTCCTTTTCACGCATTTTATCGGAGAGAAATCGTGTATCAAACATCTCATGCGATACCCATATCGAGTCGGCTAATAAAATAGAAGTCCCGCGAATATATTGTCTATGCCGTTCCAAGACACTGTACAATGAAATACAGAAAAAACTGGCACCATCCGTCTGGTATATTCATCGAAGTGTCCTTAGTATGGTGGACATCCGACGTATAAGTGTCCGAAAGGTCATAACCCCGTTTCATTTAGCGTATTCAGTCCAGTGACGTCACAATGCATAAACATTACTCAAAGTACGTCTATTAAAGGAAGAACAACAATAATCTGCCTTGACAACCTACCAGGGGCTTTGTTTGCATATTCGGAGGCTGATGAGATCAAGGTGCGGTTGAATGAATTTTAACTGAGTATTTCGATGCGCTTTTGATATTTTTGGATATTATTAGTCAGCTCGAAGCCCTGACCAAGGTTCCACAAAATTTTTTGATTTTCATCCGCACCATCGGTGACATTGGTGCATAGTCCATCCTGTCTACAGAGAGAGTGGTGGAAAACTAGTTGTGGTTGCAATCGGTAGTGCCTGAAATTCTAATAACAATTGTACAAAAAATCGGTACCATAAGTGCAAGTGCAGAGACAAGCTAAAGTTGAAAAAATGTGATCCCAACAAAAATCTCTTCGAGAAAAGTGTGACGCAGTCTTTGAAGTACAATTTCTAAAATGAATGATATCGCTAGAGTTGACGCTTTCAGCTTCGTTATGCAAAAATTCAATTTTACACCCAATTTTAGTTCAAACAAGCTGGCTTAGGTTTTCTCATCATCTGCCAAATAATTTTTACCAAAAAAAATTTTGACTGGAAACAACCAAAATTTTACCAAAAAAATCTGCGTCGCATGTGGCAGATAAATTTTCTTGCTGGTCTGTTCCTGAACATTTGCCACTTTGCGACGCAGAGTAAAATTTTGGTTGTTTCCAGTCAAATTTTTTTTTGGTAAAAATTATTTGGCAGATGATGAGAAAAACTAAGCCAGCTTGTGTGAACTAATTGGGTGTAAAATTGAATTTTTGCGTAACGAAGCTGAAAGCGTCAACTCTAGCGATATCATTCATTTTAGAAATTGTACTTCAAAGACTGCGTCACACTTTTCTCGAAGAGATTTTTGTTGGGATATCAGTCGTTTTAGAAGTTTTTGAACACTGCTTTTTATAACAGTTTATAACAGAAATTCGGAAATTTGGCAAAATTCGAAAATTTGACGAAAATCAAAAATTTTGACGACAATCGAAAATTTGACGAAATTCGAAAATTTGACGAAATTCGAAAATTTGACGAAATTCGAAAATTTGACGAAAATCGAAAATTTGACGAAAATCGAAAATTTGACGAAATTCGAAAATTTGACGAAAATCGAAAATTTGACGAAAATCGAAAATTTGACGCAATTCGAAAATTTTACGAAATTCGAAAATTTGACGAAAATCGAAAATTTGACGAAATTCGAAAATTTTACGAAATTCGAAAATTTGACGAAATTCGAAAATTTGACGAAATTCGAAAATTTGACGAATTTCGAAAATTTGACGAAATTCGAAAATTTGACGAAGAAAGTAATTCTCTATCTGCCACCATTCAAGAAATATCTCCAAAACCCCAATTGACCCACCCATTTCCAACTTTCGACATTTTTCGCAAATGCCCTTCTTTTATACTCGTAAAACTCTGAGACTTTGCCGAAGAAAGTAACTCTCTATCTTTCATAACCCAAAAAAAATATTAGTCCTTTCATCCTACGCTCGAGTAGCTCAAAATTTGGTCACTCTAATCACTCTAGCTCAAACGAATCTGACCCGATTTTTTGTTCGAATCGTGTTACGAATACCTTTCATTTGATGGGTCGCACGCCTCTGGTTTCAATACAGCTAAGCTACAGCCGAAAACGCGTTCCCGACCCTCGAAAACCACACTCAGAAACCACTTCGAGGCCAATAAAACAAAATTCTGGTTTTTCCTGGGGTAGTGGCGTATCATATTTTCATTTTTATGCCCACCCTGAGGTTCCTGCAAAATTTCATGGAGATTGGCTGACTAGTTTCCGAGATCGACCGTCGATAGATAGACAGATATACAGATAGAAACATACAGAAAGATTGAAGATTGAAAGATTTTGATTGTTTGGAAAACGTTAATTTGGTGCATTTTCTATCAAAATGACCAACTTTAAAACGATGTATCTCCGGCAATTTTAAAGTTACATAGTCGAGTGATAGCTCGTTTTGCTTGTATTTGAAGCGCGAATAAGATAGAATAGGATTTGTGGTGATACAGGCCAAAGGAAAGAAACTTAAATTCTCGGCTATATATAGTTGCCGTGTCTCAAAAAAATTTCTTCGTTCTTTTTTTGGAAGTTAGACTGCGTCAAGTCCTCCGCTATCGCTCCGGACATGATTTTCAAACAGTCATAGAGGTGTGTATACTTGAGTGATGAAGCTAATAAATAGGTCTAGCAGTAGAGCAACATTTCCTCTACCAATGACCAAAAAATTATTTTTGGAGACCAACTACGTAGAGGCCGATAGTAGCTCAAAGTTTGTCCCTCATATTTGGTAAAATTTGCAAGTTTCAGAGGCACCTGAGACGCACCTATTAAAATATTTTGTAATTAAAATGGTAAATTTTGAAATGCGGGACGTCTCAGCTGTCCATCGACACCACACTTGCAATGACTCATGTAAACAGTGCCGATATGTTGCGTGAATATGTGAAATGTGTCCTTCCACGACGAAATTTTATGCGGATAGATGACACGTTTCCGTTGTATGAGTTAGTACAAACAATCCGATACGGTAGCTCTTATCACTAAAGCCCCAAAATTTGACATTTGCCTATTCAGTGTTCATTAGGGTGGTTTTTTTTTGCAAAAAATGTAAAGCTTCGTGGATTGCATGGTAAAATAAATATTTTGGCACTAAAAAAACGTCGAAGCCGCGAGGATTTAATTTTTTGAATTTTTTTGAGCTGGCGCAAATTCATCAAAGTTTCGTCAATTTGGTTTAAACTTTGATTTTTTTCGTAACCAAAAACGATCAGCAAAACGGTAGATGTATTTTTCTAACACGTCTTTGTGGCTAAGAAAATTTATGCTGCAAGATGGAAAAAATTGGTGTCGTTGTTCCCAAGATATGACAAAAAAGTGATATTTTTAGGCGACGGGAACAGGTTTTCGAGTGTGCTGTCTTGTAAACGGGTTGACGAACACTGGTAATTGCATTAAATGATAGTTTACAATCATACCTATCAGGGGAAAAAAGTTTGTGAAAATTGGTTCAGTTTAGCCGGAGAACTTGCCGAAGAACTGGGCTAAAATCTAGCTACTCGCCCGTAGAATGACTGATGACCATTTTCTTTGCTAATAAATTACGAAAAAATACAAAAATTCTCCATTTTCTTCATTTTATGAATCGAAATCGAAATTGTAAGTAAAAGTTAAAATATGCGAAAAGTTGGTCAGGTAGACGTCAAATTTGACTAATTTTTGGGGGTCTGCCAACGGTTTTTCGTGCGAATCTTATGAAGTATGGACTTAAGAGCATTGTTAAAGACAGGAAATGAAAGGTATTGACTCTACCAATCAGGGAAAAAAAGATTTTTAACAATTGTTTCAGTTAATCGTGAGATATAGGTCTCGCAGTGAGCATCATTCGAGCTACTCGGCTGTAGAATAATGGGTTACACGTTTCGAAAAACAATCAAGTTAGATGCTAAATATCAACATTTTCTTAATTTCTAAGCACAAGGAAGGCTCATGAGGGAATTATAGAAGCAAAGGAGTCGGAATAATTGAGAAATGCCACAGAATTAAATTTGGTGTTTCATGCTGTATATCAAGTTATATAATGACTTTTCAAATAACAGTTATTTCGACTATTTTGCCTCTAGAATTGATTATAGGCCTTATTTGGGATTAGAAATGAAACAAAGTGCTGATATTTAGCATCTAACTTGATTGTTTTTCGAAACGTGTAACCCATTATTCTACAGCCGAGTAGCTCGAATGATGCTCACTGCGAGACCTATATCTCACGATTAACTGAAACAATTGTTAAAAATCTTTTTTTCCCTGATTGGTAGAGTCAATACCTTTCATTTCCTGTCTTTAACAATGCTCTTAAGTCCATACTTCATAAGATTCGCACGAAAAACCGTTGGCAGACCCCCAAAAATGAGTCAAATTTGACGTCTACCTGACCAACTTTTCGCATATTTTAACTTTTACTTACAATTTCGATTTCGATTCATAAAATGAAGAAAATGGAGAATTTTTGTATTTTTTCGTAATTTATTAGCAAAGAAAATGGTCATCAGTCATTCTACGGGTGAGTAGCCAGATTTTAGCCCAGTTCTTCGGCAATATCTCCGGCTAAACTGAACCAATTTTCACAAACTTTTTTTTCCCTGATAGGTATGATTGTAAACTATCATTTAATGCAATTACCAGAGTTCGTCAACCCGTTTACAAGACAGCACTCTCGAAAACCTGTTCCCGTCGCCTAAAAATATCACTTTTTTGTCATATCTTGGGAACAACGACACCAATTTTTTCCATCTTGCAGCATAAATTTTCTTAGCCACAAAGACGTGTTAGAAAAATACATCTACCGTTTTGCTGATCGTTTTTGGTTACGAAAAAAATCAAAGTTTAAACCAAATTGACGAAACTTTGATGAATCTGCGCCAGCTCAAAAAAATTCAAAAAATTAAATCCTCGCGGCTTCGACGTTTTTTTAGTGCCAAAATATTTATTTTACCATGCAATCCACGAAGCTTTACATTTTTTGCAAAAAAACCCACCCTAGTTCATGCTAGGAGCCAGTGTTGTGTTTGCAAAATGTCAGGATTCGGCACATTTCAAGTGAATGCGTTAAGTTTTGCACTCTTACACTGGCTACTCAGTAACTCAGTCGAGTGGTGGAAAGCAGACGAGATAGCCACAATGTTATTGGACTACTTTGTCCACTGCATCCACATTTTGAGTCTGATTCTGAATTTGAGAAGTTTTTGGGGTCTTTTTCTCGTCATCTCACAAACTAAAGAAAATTGAAGGGATAAAGATGTTGTGCCGTTGTACTCTACATGCTATGCCAGGACCTGACCAGGTGCAAAATAGGGTTATTATTGTCACGTAAAGCGGGACATTTTTAAAGTCAAACTTACGTGTTTCGTGCTCTTAACGGACACAATTATATGAACGGGTTTTACTTTCCATTTTTTGAAATTGTAGTGGCTGTCGCGCTGTTTTCGAGACCCTCTGATGTGCCGTCACTGTTGAAGGCTTTACACCAAAAATAAAAATAATTAAAAATTCGATGGCGGGACATTTCTTCACGGTCAGCATCGTCAGGAACGATATTATCGTTTTCTAGACGATATTATCGTTCAAAAAACGATAGTATCGTTACTGGCGATATTGATCGTGCAGAAATGTCCCGCCATCGAAATATTCTCTAGAATTGAAAGACGAATGCAACGAGCTATCACTCATTGAAACCGGAGACCTTTTGTTCCTGAAGAAGGTAATACAAACACCTGAAGTTGTCGCATCATTGCCGATCGATTTATTTCAATCTTTTATTGGACAATTGTTTTCATAAGACTCAGAGATTGTACCAGTCCACATAATCATCGTCCCAATCGTCATTCGGGTCATCTGGCTCACAATGGTTGCACGTACATTATTCTTCGCTTGCCAAGAATTCCACCTGCAATAAATCGCTGTGCATTTGCAGAGATGGCAAAACTTTGTCACGGATTTTAATTCGAAGTTTCTCTGCGCTCGTTCGTCTTTGCAAAACTTCAGCCATTGAATCATAGAATGTTTGGTTGAACAAATGTGAATGAACTGTGTGGATGACAAACTCATTCAATTTTGAAGCTCCTTCGACGAATGTGTGAAGACTTGTGATTGCAACTGAGTTTGACGGACAATCGATCCACTTGAAACGGTCAAGTGAAACATTTTCCATTGCATTTAAGGCTGCCACAAATCGATCATCGATACCATCCAACTCAAAGACTTTCAACGACTTTAAATTGACAAAATCGCTGACATTACCATGATCTCTCTGATGATAGTCTCTTAGCTTCTCAAGACCGTCCATTTCTGATGCGACAGCAGCAATCAATTTAATTGCGCTCTCGCCGATGATGTCAACTGTCTTAATTTGTGGATTCAATTTCAGCAAAGCAATCACTGTTTCAGCATTTACTGCAGCGTCGTGGATGTATAGCTGCTCCAATTTCGGATAATTCTGCGCAATTTCGGAAACAAATTGATTGTAAGGTAGACCAGATACTCTCAATGCCTTAAGCTCATTACAACCAGAGAATAGTTCAACAGCATCACCGTCAAAGGCTCCTGCATTGGACAAGTTCAACGACTTGAGTGAAGAAAACAGGGGTTTGGCCGAGGCACATTTTAAATGTAGAAATAGGTGCACGTCCAATTCATCCAGAGTTCCAGCACAATATTTCGATATTGCGTCCATGTCAATCGGATAACATCTCATTCCAATGAAAATCCCCGCTGGATCATCTCTGATCTTCATCGATCTCGAAAGTACTCGACACATTTGGAAGCGCAACAAATCAGTGTATGATGGAAAAGACATTTTCAAACTGTCCAGGTAGCAGAACGTTTTATATCGGGCAGAAAATGCCATGATCGACACTCTCTTGAATTGTTGGCTCACATAGAATGTGTTGCACAGGTCGTCTAAGTCCAATCGGTTTAGTATTTGCAGTAAACAAAAATCGTTTAAAATGCTGCCAGTCAACGCTACCGTTTCTGCGTCGTCATTCTGAGCACTTGCATCTTGTTGTTTTGGTAAACACAGCCGCTTCGCTTTCGTCAATTCAATGTCACTCATTTCACAATTTTCTCTCAATCTGCTTTTAAAACTTTAATTTTTAGTCAGCTTGGCTTAACAACAGGGCCTATTTTAAGTAATTTTATTTACCAAAAATTACCAGACTTTACAATTACACGATCGCATAGATGCGCAAACCGCAAATGATTTCAACAGAACAACTGTATTGAATCGACTGTTAAGTCTCTTATATCTTGTTCATGCATAATGCATTATTGTCCAGTGCATATTACGATTAACAATGAGGCTGGACAAGAAAAAAGATGTTTACTGAAAAAATAATCAAATTCAAATATTTGGGACTGCTATTGACTCACCGATTTTAGGGGCTATCTACACGATTGCAGTTAATGTTCTAAAATTATGAAGAATGAATTTTACTGGACAAATAGCAGATAACTTGTCACAGATCCGATCAAACCCTATGGACACATATAGCGAACGAAAGACGGCGATAATATACATTAGGGGTAGGCCATTATCGTCCGTAAGGTTCGTAAGTAACGTCAATTGTTAGTCGAATATTTTTGTCGTCGTAGTAAATAGGACATCATGTCCGGAGCGATAGCGGAGGACTTGACGCAGTCTAACTTCCAAAAAAAGAACGAAGAAATTTTTTTGAGACGCGGCAACATTTCAGTTTCTGCCCTTTGGTTTATATCATCACAAAACATATTCTATCATATTCTCACTTCAAATACGAGCAAAACGAGCTATCACTCGACTATGTAGGTTTAAAATTGCCGGAGATACATCGTTTTGAAATTGGTCACTTTTCATACAAAATACACCAAATTGACTTTTCCCAAACAATCAAAATCTTTCAACTTACTCTGTATGTTTCTATCTGTCTATCTATATATCGACGGTCGATCTCGGAAACTAGTCAACCAATCTCCATGAAATTTTGCAGGAGGCTCAGGGTGGGCATAAAAATGAAAATGTGATACGCCATTACCCCAGGAAAAACCAGAATTTTGTTTTATTGGCCTCGAAGTGGTTTCTGAGTGTGGTTTTCGAGGGTCGGGAACGCGTTTTCGGCTGTAGCTTAGCTGTATTGAAACCTAGAGAGGCGTGCGAGCTAGAGTGATTAGAGTGACCAAATTTTGAGCTACTCGAGCGTAGGATGAAAGGACTAATATTTTTCGGCAAAGTCTCAGAGTTTTACGAGTAGAACAGAGGGGCATATGCAAAAAATGTCAAAAATTGGAAATGGGTGGGTCAATTAGGGTTTTAGAGCTATTTCTTGAATTGTTGCAGTTAGAGAGTTGCTTTCTTCGTCAAATTTTCAATTTTCGTCAAATTTTCGATTTTCGTCAAATTTTCGAATTTCGTTAAATTTTCGATTTTCGTCAATTTTCGATTTTCGTCAAATTTTCGATTTTCGTCAAATTTTCGAATTTCGTTAAATTTTCAAATTTCGTGAAATTTTCGATTTTCGTCAAATTTTCGATTTTCGTCAAATTTTCGATTTTCGTCAAATTTTCGATTTTCGTCAAATTTTCGAATTTCTGTTATAAACTGTTATAAAAAGCAGTGTTCTAAAACTTCTAAAACGACTGATATCCCAACAAAAATTTCTTCGAGAAAAGTGTGACGCAGTTTTTGTGGTACAATTTCTAAAATGAATGATATCGCTAGAGTTGACTGTTTCAACTTCGTTACGCAAAAATTATTTTTTACACCCAATTTTAGTTCAAACAAGCTGGCTTAGTTTTTCTCATCATCTGCCAAATAATTTTTACCAAAAAAAAATTGACTGGAAACAACAAAATTTTACCAAAAAAATCTGAAATTGTATTTCATTGCGTCACACTTTTCTCGAAGAGATTTTTGTTGGGATTTTGTATTTTGTGTGAGTAACCATACCCTGTTTGTTGGACCATATACTCAATTCCGAACCAAGCCTATAGATCCTACCAACCGTTTGTTAGGATGTCTTCGGCAGCTAATTATATTTCCGCCTAAAGTTAGACTCAGATATTTGTACAAAAGAACTCATAGTGAATGGGTTGCGTCATTCATGCCATTCTTCTGTGTACGGTTCGTGAATGGCATCAACTACTTCGCTCACGCCTATTGTCCTTTAATTCATAACAACGTTTATCAATGAAAGAGCAATAGGCGCGCAACTACTGGTAAATGTCCGGAAACTGATGCGCTCGCTCTAAGTGCGTTTTTCGTTGCAAGTAAACATCCATCTCGAATCAATCATCTCCGTTTTACAGTTTCAGTAGAATAAGTATCTAAATTCAACCAACGTTGTGTAGTAACCATAACGGTAACTGAAAGTAATATACACCTAGGCCCATCGTCTATTATGTGCGTTCATCTTAACGTGTTCCACAACTGTCCCCAAAACTCATCCCAAGAAGAACCTATTGAGACATCGGGATTTCTAAACTCGACGCAAGCGTCCGCATCATCGGAAAGTTCATTTTTTATTTACACCAAGCTTCATTGACGCGTATGGCACTTACAATGATATCCACAGCTATGAACTGATAGACCTTATCGACGTACAGAAATAAGCCCAAAATTACGATCAGCTTTGCGGCGGACATTCGCAACAACAAAAACCTTATCACATTGTAACCAACGACCACCAACAGCACCAAAAAGGCTACAACGTCTAACGAGTTCCGTTGAAAAAAGTTCATTTGAACTTGAGGCGTTTGCATGTGTGGCGCCCCACTGTGTCTCAGCACGTATTCCGTCCAATAGATAGCTGTGTCTAGGGCTGTTTGCGGCCGATCCCTGTACAGCTTTGACAATTCTTTCACTCTCATCGAATACGTTCGATTCGAGAGCATGGCATTTACGGCCGACGAGAATGAGTGGACGGTAATGTTGTCGTACGGTAAATGGATACTCCAACCCTCTTCAGCGATTTTGTTAGCATTCATGTGCTGGTCATAGATGAACGGAATTCCTAGAATTGGAACGCCATGGAACAGTGCCTCTGTGACACCGCCCAATCCACAATGCGAAACAAACAGACGAATATTGGGATGAGCCAGTATGTCGTCTTGCGGCATCCATTTCACCATCAGCACATTGTTGGATTTATTTCTCGGTATTTCATCGCCTTCCCATTTCCAAATGACGCTCTGTTGCAGTCCAGCGAAAACCTGCAGGATGGCTTCCAGTTTCTCCGACGCAAAATCCGTACTGTTAACGTTTGTGCCCAAACTGAATAGAATAGCACCGTGGTCGGTTGCGTTCCGCAAAAATTCGTCAATTGTTGGGGGCAGTGGGTCGGGTTGATTTTTGATTTGAATGCCTCCGATTTCAATCAAATTCGGAACATTCGGACGTATCGCGCCTTGTGAAAAGTGATGTCCAACGAACACTAGCGACACATTTCGTTTCACGTCGCTGTAAGACGGGTAGTTTTGTGCGACAGGAAAATGTTGATTGTAATACGGTCGCAGAACGAAATGGTCGTACAGTTCGATCATGACAAATTCAACGATGTGCTCCCACCAGAACGAAAGTCTTTTCCGAAACGTAATTTCCGTTTGACGATGAACAATCGCCGACGCTTGGTTGCTTTCGATTGCCGTCGGACTAGCCACCAAATCTCGAATAGTTTTGGTTGTCGCCACCGTGTGGAGTACAATGGACGGACACTTAAAGTGGGCTGCAATGCCGAGCAGGAAATCATTGTATGTCCATCCCAATATGAATAAATCGAATTTCTGTCCGCTGTTCAGCAAAGACCGGGTCACTGGATCCTCTAATGCGTCGTGAGCAGATTGGGCATTTATTTTGAGCGAAGTTATGGCATCGGAAAGTGTGCTGCCTTGCGGGTCGGAATTTTTAATTTTTGCTGACAATTCGCTCCGGAAGTCCTTCAGGAAAACATTTTTTTCGGTCAAATGGAGCTCGTGGAAATTTGGCATTGTTTTGATGGTCGGTTTGGTGGAACACATTGAAACCAGCGTGACCTGAAAAACAAACGAAACGATAAAGCTACATCACTGGCCTTGCATGGGTTGAAATTATTTATTTCCATTTCACTTATGATTCACTAAAAGTGTGCACGCGGAAAAGTATGACTCTCAGTTCGAAGCAGTCACAAACAACTGCAGACGATAGAAAGTCTTTCAGACTTCACACTCGCATAGAAACACTTCCCAATATCAAGGGTCGTTGAGATCTCCCTTCTGTATATGATTCACGATTCAATCAATGAAGTGCCGTGGAAATGGAATCAGTCAACGTTCATGCACAAACGACTAGACGAACCAATGTGTCGTCACATCTATGCATCGATCAAGAATTTACTTACATTGTGACCACGATTCACCAAAGCTTTCAACAGCGTCTTCTGTATAATGCAATGGGATGGACTGTGGTCCGTAATAAATGCCAAAATATTTGCTGAATAACTTTGATGGCTGCCCAAAACCCACGCCATCACAGCCCAAAATACCAGATTGAACGATTTGATTTTCATTTTGTTCACAAATGAAAACGTTTGGACGAGTACCGCAATGGTCGAATGAGTACACCCAATGCTCGTGAACGAGCACAAAGATATGTACTAAAATGCAATTAAAACCGAAATGCATTCAAATGGATTCTTTACAAACATTTTCGGCATTTTACCTATCATCAGGTACGAACAGGTTTAATTAATTTCCAACCGAATATTTTCGATACGGAGAAGTGTACAGTAGCAATTGGTGAAATCAATAACATTAGAGTAATTATACCGTATGCATTATCTCTCGGTCGTTGGTACACCCAAAAAAATATGAGCGAAATTCTACTACTCCTAACTATCATGGCTTTACGTAGGTTAGTAAGATGCCGCGTGACTCTCAGTTATCTCGTCAAAGTACAGATTACAAATTTTACGAAATCCGATTACGATTTCGTCCCAATTTCGTAAACAAGATTTATTACGGGCAAACCATTATGGTGCGTAACGTTTCGAAGTATGGTAATTTCGTGAACTTTTGACATTTCTATCAAATATTTTATGTCAAAAGTCTTCGAATTCTCCATACTCACGAACTTATACAATCCCAGGTTCAGTTGATTCAAAATACTCGTCCTGGTAGCTCAATCGGACTCACGCTCTATATGTCAAAGGTTCGACTCCAGACATAGTTCAGTTCACAGGGTTCTTCCTAATCGTAAATGATTAGTCTCTACTGTTAGTTAACATTGGTCAACTCTATCGACCGTAATAGGTCTCTAAAAAAACGAATATTCTGAACACAGTTCTCATTCGTCACATACATAAATCACAATCATGATTCTAAGATGTCAACTACTAGCGACACCTATGTTCTAATAGATCAATCATACGATTGTAAATTCTCTCTAAATTATGGATATGCACAAACGACCCATTTCTGGATTAGGTGCTTGGAAAGCAACGACTTTCCTGCCCATCTTATCCTATCCTACCCTCAATTGGGTTTCATTCTCCGATATGAAAATCTACTTTTTTCTCAGTGACTAACCATCATCGGTAACCTTGTGTTAAGTATCAATCATACGATGTACGCGTGCTGCATTTACAAGTTTCATGTAATTAGTAGAAATTGCATACCGAACTGGATTCTCTGCTCATTCACTATTCTGTCACGTGGAGAGGAATATTTTCCTTCCTTCCGGTTTTAGTTAAAGAGATGGGTTACGTTTCAGTTGAGCAAGCAATCAAAATGCAAATCAGATTAGATAAACAAAACGATGAGCAAAAATCGCGAAGATATTGGCCTAGGGTTTCCCTAGTAGGGAAACGGGTTTTGCCAACGTTTGCACTGATTGCAATTAGTTGGGTTAAAAGATGTGTCGAAGTGGTGGTAGTGAAGACGAATTTGATTGAGAAATTGCGATTTTCACTTAGACATGAAACTTGGAAATTAAAACTTCTCCATACAGCATGTATGCCGAGTCTACTTATAAATCCAGCTACACCTAACGACGCGAAGGATTCAAATTTTATCTTTTGTTCTTCTGTCAAGTTTGATAATATGACAAACGAACAATTCGTGTTGCTGTGTGTAGCCACAGCAAGTTTAAAGAGCACCTGCAGTGACTTAGTGACAATGTAAATTTGACAGACCTGTTGCACTCTTCTTGTCAATCTTCTTGTACTGTTTTGAAATGACAACGAAGATTGGTAACACGAGTGGAACACCCTTAATTCATCGTCTCTCATATCCCTGGCTAGTCCCATATGTTACTGGCCAGTTAAAGAGCTACGTATAGTGTCAAAATTGACACTACAACAAAAGAATTTTGTCAATTTTGACACTATACGTCGCCCATACGTCGTTCTCTCAGAGAGATGCTAATATGACGGCTGGGACGCCGTTTCGACGGATAGAGGGAATTTGTCCATCATTTCTGAAAAAAATTGAACCGTATGCGACCAGCTGTCAAATTGAAAAAGACATAACCACAGATTTTTTTAAATACTTCCAGCATCACCAATTTTAATGAAATAAATTGCTAACATGATCCTTGTGGGATCAGAATGAACGTCAGACCATTTATTTATAAATAGGCATGTTCACTAAAAAATATCATCAATCGATGATAAAATTTCAAAATAATCGATACAATATCAATCGAATGTTTTATCGATAATCGATATTCAAAGACAATAATCGATTATCGACAATTAATTATCGATTGTCGATAAAACATTCGATTGATATTTGTCAATTACTGAAGCTCGGAACCATCCGTTTTTTAACAAAAATATTAGATTGACACCCAAACAAACTAATTTGGTTAGAAAGCAACCTTAAAGAGCCAGTGGAGGTAAGCTTTGGCCGGCTTTAATTTACTAAAACAATTTCATCTTAATCCTTTTTATCGATACTTATCCGATTATCAACAATCAAATATCGATTATCGATAAAACGTTCGATTGATATTGACTTTTGAAAAATATCGATAATCGATTTCCAAGAAATAATCGATATTTTATCAATCGAATGAATTATCGAACATGCCTATTTATAAATCAGATTCAGTATTCGTACACTATTTCCGAATTGAAAAAAGCAATTTTGGAGACCAATTTTTGAACGCGTATATCTCAGATAATACGAAAGTACCTTGCAAATAAAACCCTTTACGTTAATTTTGACACCGATGCAAACGTATTTCCATATTCTGCTTCTCGAATCATTGTAGTCAAAAATTAATTATTTTGTAAACAACCGACCAATTTTGGAAAAAGTCAGCCATTTTTGACATTTCATTCGTTATATGAAAAAGGCTGACAAATTCCCTCTATCCGTCGAAACGGCGTCCCAGCCGTTATCTTAACATCTCTCTGCGTTCTCTAAATCCACAGTTAAGGTTGGATCCCTTCACAGGTCATCATTTCTCCCGGTCTCCGGTATCGATCCATTGCTTTTCTTCTTCTCTTTGCCTTGCTTTAAATTTAAATTCAAACGGTGCCCGTACGACCGGTTCCACCACATTCATATGCTCATTTTTTTCCAGTTCGCAAACTGTCGATGATGACAAATCTAGTGTCTCTGTCGTAATTATGTCATCCACCCCATTCCATATTATGTTCACATTTCAACACCGAAAATTCAGTCAACGTGTCGCGCTTTTCTTTACCATCACGATTCTAATGTAACGAAATTTTCGTTCCACAAAATAAACAGAGATTCTAATGGCGAAATATTGAAGGGAACATAACACACTGTTACATACCGTTATGATGCCATCAGTATAGCAAATTTTATTGTATGTTCGGTTCATGACATCATTTTGTGTGTATGAACATTGAACACACAGACGGAATGGATGTAATATGCTAGAAAATGCCGTGAGACGTACTCATATATTACACGATGCATGGAATCGGTTCGTCAGATAATTTCTGTACTTTTCACATTGTGTAACTGGAATAAAGAGCGAGCGTTACTCGCAGCAATCCATCATCTTTAAAAACCAAATTTACAGAAAAAAGTACGCACCCTACATCTTCCATCTACTGCTGAAGTCTATAGCAGGCAATGTGTTGCAGGCATGAGCGCCGCCGAAAATAAGCCGCCAATCAAGCCGCCGCCGGCCATTTTTCAGCAAGCCGCGCGCAGCCGAGCCGGTGCCAAAAACACGGCTCAAGCCGGCTTGAAACGGCTGGAAAATGAAATAAAGATTTCGAAATGTGAATGGGTGAAATAATTTTGAAAACCGAGATTCCTGTTGATCCTAAGCAGCTCAAGTACTTTTTGATTTTTTTTTTCAAAATTAAGAAAATTTTTAAAATTTTCTTGAATTTTCATGAATTTTCCAGAATGGTATATTACGTCCTCGCTTCTAAGTTTGTTGTTTTGGCAAGTATGACCTTTGCGGAACGAGCCGAAGGCGCACAATCAGTTAATTCACAAATTTGAGAAAACTTTATCGATCTTTGCGAATTTTCTCGATTTTTTTTTTCTTTTCAATTTTTACTTGATTTTCGTGAGCTTTCGATTTCTTCTCGAAAACCATTTTCTTAATGAGTTAAATGAGTGTACTGGAGCATGATTTTCCATTTAGTTCAAGTTTTGAGGCAATAAAACTTGACGCGTTAGTGAACCTTAGACTTAGAGACTTGCTTGTAACAAGACCAGTTCCACTTGCACTTTGAACAACCTAATCTACCTTCATTTTCGCTTTCCGTACAATTTCATTTTCATGCTTACAAGTTCATTTTCCATGAATTTATCTAAACGTTTTTATTTTGAAAAAAAGTTAAAAGGAACCTCCAGCCGAGCCGTTTTAAGCTCAAGCCGATTTTTTCGCCGCCGCCGAGAAATTTTTTTCGGCTAGCCGCCGCCGAGGTTTCTCCGTCGGCGCTCATGCCTGATGTGTTGTGGTCATCAGTCCCAATATATTGTTGATTGCAAAACTGAATAATAAAACACGCGAAACAAAATGAAAAAAAGGAAATTCAAACTAACGAAAGAACAGTGAAAATAGAGTGATTCCACATCGTTTCGTTTAGCTGTTAGGAATTGTTCCGAAAATTTGCTGTTGAATGAATCTCTGCGGGCCTAGATACTTAAACATCATTTTGTTCGACAACCATTTTTCAGATGTAATTTCTGCAGATGGCTGTCTCCGACGTATGCCAAATGTTCTAAATGTCAAATTTGACACTAGAATAAAAGAAATTCGATAAGTACGCCGCTGTGTGTAAGGCCACTTATAATAAGGCTGTCGATACAAATGAAACGAAAATTCTATCCATCCCGACATGTAAATAATGTGGTGGCCTACAATACAGTAGTAGATTACGTAATAGGTCCTTTTCCAGCTGTCAGATATGACCTAAAATACTGAATTATCAAAATGCTCTGCACGAAGTTAAACGTCAATCAATGGAGGTTAAAGAGAACGTAACGAAAGCTTATGTGGGGTTACATTGACGAGTGTTGCTTCCATTTCTTGTTGAAATTCGTGAAACCATCCGAAGTCTAGTTAGACTAAAAGAACAATAGATTATCTTCAAGTACGTTTGAAATGCCAGAAACGTGAAGAACTGCCATCAGCGTTAAAAAATCAAATACAAATGAATGAATTAATCAACGAAACTAAAGTGAGGTTATGTTTCAAGTCATTGTAACGTGTAATTGATCTGATTGGCTACGTACTTTAATTTATCTGCAGAGTGTTTTCAGGCGATGCATCCGACTCAATCACAACACTATGGGTTCAATACTATTGAGATGTGAACAAGTGCTATGCTCTAAAGATTTCGGAGATTGTGTGTGCGAACCCTCTACCTCCCTCTAGTAAATAAAGTAATTTCGAGTCGTTGTTACAGTCTAAAATTAAATTTTACTCGATAGTCTTGGCATCATACACCAAAATAAAAAGCTAACGTAATCCAATATAACTGGAAACGACGGCACTGATGCCCCCCAACCAAGAGTCTATTTTGCTTCTGACAGTATATTATCATTCCGTCGGAAGTTCCTACCATCTCTGTACGTACGTTTTATGTCTTCCTAACGCATTTAAATATTTTTATGGAAACATTGCGTAATATATTCGTTTTTGTGACAATGTTATATTTAAACGAGCCATATAGTCTCAGCGTATACTTAACACATTTTCTTCTCGAATATCTTATGTAACACGTGATGCTTCCCGACTGTCGAATATTATGTAAGGAATGTCTTGTGTATACACGTGTCATGATTGTGGGAAGGTGTAGTAAATGATCATCGGCTAATCAGCATCGACATTTTTCCATTTTAGACCAGTGTAAACGAGGTATCACACAAACGTATTAACAAAATCTTATTTTCGTTGAAATTCATTCGTCAACGAATCGATTTTGATATTTAAATTGTGATTATTTCATTGGACAGTTTGATGCGTATCTAACTGTGTCATATCAAAGAAGACATTGACAACGGAGTGACTAACCTCTAGTCATACCTTTGTCCATGCACACATTTAGCGAATCACTAATGAAATGAAACACATGCGGGTGGGTGAAGAGGCTATCATTAGTCTGGCTTAACTCGTCAAAGTAAAATTGTTTAGCGGGAACATGAAGTCCGAGAAATTTCTTGTATCTCAGACCGGGGCTTTTTTAAGAGAGTCACATTCCATAATTTCTCCATCATGCACTGCCGATTTCTCTAAAATGACAAAGGATCGAAATGTGTCCGTTGTTCTTAGCAAGGTTATATATGAAGAGGTTAAGCCGATTAACATTATTTCACCGGACCGTATCGCAAACAAACATAACGGTTATGGGTAACTCTAACTACATTTCAGTACGACATTTCAACTGAACTGAAAATTAAAGTAAATTTCAGTGGTTTTAGCGATAACGGCCCGAACTATTGGCGTAACCTCCTCATATACAATCTTGGTTCTTATGGTCTTTTTAGTCGTATACTTTTGAGCTAAGCATTCAGATTAGGATAAGATTTGTGACAGTTGGGATCAAAAGTCGGTCTACACTGTCAACGTGACGTTTTAAACTTCGAAGTAGTCACAGAATCGTTGATTTTCCTTTTATACAATAAGCAGCTAATGGGAGCTTTGACAGAAAATGTATGGACTATCTGTCATTATTTAACTGCTAGCAAAAAAATTGATAGAAAGTCCTTACATTTTCTGTCAAAATTTTTTTCACGGCTGGCCGAAGACTTAGTTTATGTCGATCAGGCATGAGCGCCGACGGAGAAACCTCGGCGGCGGCTAGCCGAAAAAAAATTTCTCGGCGGCGGCGAAAAAGTCGGCTTGAGCCGGCTTAAAACGGCTCGGCTGGAGGTTCCTTTTAACTTTTTTTCAAAATAAAAACGTTTAGATAAATTCATGGAAAATGAACTAGTAAGCATGAAAATGAAATTGTACGGAAAGCGAAAATGTAGGTAGATTAGGTTGTTCAAAGTGCAAGTGGAACTGGTCTTGTTACAAGCAAGTCTCTAAGTCTAAGGTTCACTAACGCGTCAAGTTTTATTGCCTCAAAACTTGAACTAAATGGAAAATCATGCTCCAGTACACTCATTTAACTCATTAGGAAAATGGTTTTCGAGAAGAAATCGAAAGCTCACGAGAATCAAGTAAAAATTGAAAAGAAAAAAAATCGAGGAAATTCGCAAAGATCGATAAAGTTTTCTCAAATTTGTGAATTAACTGATTGTGCGCCTTCGGCTCGTTCCGCAAAGGTCATACTTGCCAAAACAACAAACTTAGAAGCGAGGACGTAATATACCATTCTGGAAAATTCATGAAAATTCAAGAAAATTTTCAAAATTTTCTTAATTTTGAAAAAAAAAAATTCAAAAAGTACTTGAGCTGCTTAGGATCAACAGGAATCTCGGTTTTCAAAATTATTTCACCCATTCACCTTTCGAAATCTTTATTTCATTTTCCAGCCGTTTCAAGCCGGCTTGAGCCGTGTTTTTGGCACCGGCTCGGCTGCGGCGCGGCTTGCTCAAAAATGGCCGGCGGCGGCTTGATCGGCGGCTTATTTTCGGCGGCGCTCATGCCTGATGTCGATCTCACTAATATAATTGAGGAAAAATAAACGATTATGTGACTAGTATATTCGCATTACTTATTTTCGTTTGACGTTTAAAACGTCACTTTGATACAGATTAAATAACCCGACTTTGGGCCCTAACAGTCACATTTACCAGACACTAGAATTCCGGAAATTTTGAGAATTTTCGGGAATTTGAATTCCCTAAAATAGGCCTTCCTCTCCGATACACACACGCAACTTAAGAACTTTTTGAATTGCTTTTCTCCTTCACTCTTCACGACCTAAATTCGTTGAGTAAATAAGTAACCTCAAAGTCAATATCGCTATATCGGATATGGATTCAATTGTGGTTTTGACTATATATCGAATAAGAGACCGCAAATATGGAACGCAGTCTCATTTTCTATAAGTTAATTCATCGATTTTTAAAGTTATAATTAATGCGAACAGCAAACGTACGTGGTGGGCTCATAACACACACATCGCTTCCCATCCATCTAAATATAAATACATTCACGCTAAACCAGCCAGATTTTAATCACAAGCTAGTAGGTATATACATATATGCATGTACCCATGCACCAGTCTCCCTTGCATACAAAAATAATTATTATGCAAAATTTCTGCTATCAGTAAATTATGCTAATATCAGTGTGAGTCCTCCCGCTTGCAACTTGCGATGGAGTGGAGAGTGTGGGGTGTAGCCCGTCTAATAATAAACAAAATTGAAATGCCGTCGCTCTGTATATGATTTAATGCAGAGAGAATTAAAGCGTAACATTTCATGTGGATTTTTTTTTTCGTTTCTATTTGCAGTGAAGAAAATGTATGGAAATTATGCGAGCAAGTGAAGAAAACACGTCCAACCGAACTAGCAAAATGTTATGCCGTTTTTGTATCAAATGAAGGACGAACGGTGCCATTATGGAGACAAAAAGCTGGACGTGGCGATGACAAAGTCGTTATATGGGTGAGTTAAGATTACACATTTCATTTTCTCATATGAAGGTTGGTGTACCATGTGTGTATAGATCTGTGCATTCGTTTTTATATTGAAACGTAGCACAGGTATAAATGATCGGATAATGTTGTCTGAAATATATGAGGGTTGTGATTCGGATGAATGTATGCGATGTGTGTGAGTGTGCCGTTGCTGCAGAACAGTAGAAAAAAATGAGTGGAAACATTGATGCGAGACATGTATATAATTTTGCGAACGTTTTTTTTATTTTTATTTATTATCATATCATGTGTCTTTGATGTTTTCCTTAAAGCGAGACGCTCGGAATAATAATGGGGGTAGCTTTATTTTCCGGAGTAATTTTTTTTTTCGCAAGAAATTTTCTTTTACGAGTTTATCTCATTGTATATGTGTCATGTGTAAGCAGGACCGTATTTGTCAGGTTATGGGCTGAGGGCGCCGATTCTTGTGAATTGAAGAATTTGTAACTTGACAGGTGTCATTTAAATACTAAGAGTGGTCCATACGATGCGTAAGTTTTAAGGTGACGACTGTCAAGTTACGAATTATTAAACTCACGAGAATCGGTGCACTGTCCTGAGAAAATGAGCTGTTAAATGGTATAAAGATGTGATAGTAACGAGAGCGGTAAATTTTTTCTTCATTTGAATTTCCTGCTTTGTAATCATACGAGAATTTCGAGAATTCGTAAAACTTAAGCCGAGGGGCAAATATTCATAGAAAATGCTTTCAGTCAAAAGAAAAAAATGATTTTCATTAAACTTTTACGAAAGAAAATCCTCTATAAATCATAGTAAATTCTCAAGAAAGTCCACAAAATCATTTAAAGTCATTTTCAAAGACTCACGAAAATCAAATCAAATTAAGAAAATCGATGAAATTTGAAAAAAATTCTTTGAAAATCCATTCAGAATCAGTAGAAATCCTTGGAAAATCCTCAGAGGATTATCTGTCTGAAAATCATTTGTCAACGAAATTTACAAATGTCTGCCGCTCGACTACAGCTGTGAAAATGAAGCTTTGACAGAAAATGTATGGACTTTCTGTCACTTTATTCGCTAGTAGTGAAATAATGACAGGCAGTCCATACATTTTCTGTCAAAGTTTCATGTGACGGCTGACTTAAGGTGTTTTCAGTCTAAAAAAAATTCATCCGTTTAGAAGAAAAATTCATCCGTTTACAACAAATGTTCATCCGTTTACGTAAACTCCGCCTACATTCTATTGGTTGAACACATCTGTCAAGTACAGGGATGAACTAAACGGACGACTCTGAATCGGGCTTTAGCTTTAAGACGAAATCCAAGCAAGGGAGGAAAAAAATATTTCGATTTGACATCTGTGAAAATGATGTAAACAATGCAAGAAATGTCACACATTTCCATGCAGTTTACATTGTGTTGGCTAATTTTCTTTTATAAATCAGGTTCACACTACAGTCTTTAACATTTCAAATGTCTCACTGTCATTTTTTTCAAAGAATGTCATTGTGAATTCGCAATGACACAATGAAATTCTCAGAAAAATTTGACAGTGAGACATTTGAAATGTCAAAGACTGTACTGTTATTACGTAGACTTCGTGTAAACTCTTGTGTTTCCACAATCAAAAGCTGCCATGGAACCTATACTATGGAAACTACAGTTTACAGCCTTGGTTGCACCTGCTACGTTTGTCTGGAATCGAATTCACCTCACTAGCTGCAACTTAACGCAAACAAGTGTAGTTGATGTGATGACACGGTGATTTTTTTATATAAAAATCATCGGCAAAGATGATCTACGTAACCACCCCCAAAATTTATTGGCGCCAATTGTTTCCATCAAGGCTATTAGCAGTTGGTCTGCTCTGCGGTTCAAGAATAACAAGAATTTCAATTAGCTTTTTCGAGCGCTAAGACCCCCATTTTCCCAGGACTCTGAAAACGATTAGTCGGCCCTGCCTTTAAGAAAAACATGTACACAGCCTAGTTCACTCATTCTCTTTCTCGCATCCTTTCAATTTCGATGTAAATGTGTAATGCGTACTTTCCCAATTTTTTTTAACTGTAATTACGTTGTATCGTGTTGACACGTGCCTGTGAATTGAAATCACTTGTGATGTTAGTCAGAAGCTGAGAATGGGATATTTTTCGTATGAATAAAACGTAGACAAAGAAATGTTTGGCTTTGGTTCTACATACATACACACATAAAATAGGCGTTATTGGGTGACGTTAGGTATTGTGTAAGAAATTGGAACGTCGTCGCGGGTACTCAATTTTTTTAAAATTTCGTTGAACGAGTACAATTCTCTTTTAATAGTAGACATCTGTGCATCCATTGCATTTTTGGTTAATGACGCCGGTTACGAGCTATCTAGAACAGAAGATTACTTTTATTAGCATAAACTAAAATAAGTTGCGTTCGTAACCAGTGTCGTTTCTATATGACTTTTGAAAGAGCCACACAAACAGAGAGATGGTAGTATGGCGACTGGGACGTCGCGGCGACAGTAGAGGTCACGAATGAAATGTCAAAATGTCGAAATTGGTCGGTTGTTTACAAAATAATTGATTTTTCTAACAATGGTTCGAGCCCAAAATTATGGGAATAGTCGAAGCGACGTCCCAGTCGCCATATTATAGTCTATCTGCACACAAATGATACTAAAATTTAGGGACCGGCTGTTCACTTTGAGCATAAAACTGTTTGTCATGCTTGAATGTTGTTAAGGTTTTGAACACGAAGCTGGCGCTCCTCAGGAGGAGCCAACAATTTTCCTGAATAAATAGTTTCCTCGTCTTCAGCGTTCCCCCTTGGAACTGATGACGAATTTTAATGGATGCTATTTTCTGTCACGTATACGCTGACGTGTTAAGCAAAAATAGCGCGCATTTTGAATTCCATTATAAAAGTGGAAGATTTCAATGGAATACAAAACAAACTAAAAGTTCAAGAAAGCTCTTCGAAAGCAGAGGCACAAATGCGACACGTTATTTTGGGTTAACATGGCAGTTCGTATTTCGAAAGCTTGGATGTTGGTCTCCTTTCTCTATTTAAGCTATTTATTCCATCCGAATCCGAATAATTCTCGAAAGCTCTTCTGCTGACCCTGATACTATAAATCTAGATGTACACAGTGAATACACACCTGCCATATTTCTCAGTCCGCAATTAATTATCTGAAATATTATTTACATTCGCACGCACCTAAAACGCTAGTGATTTTTATAGATATCTGTTGATGAAAGGCAATATTAATGCCCTAGAGCAACCGTATCCCTTTAATCTTTCATGCGATTTCTCGCCTTAGAAATAATATCTCCATCAAAAGCCCTTCTCCAACTCTGTCTTTCTCTTCTCTACCTGTTTCTCATCGTAAATTAAATAAACTGAGTGAAACATAAAACTGGAATTTGATTTAATGTTCGTGTGTTTATCACCTAATGACCTATTTAATACATAACGCTTCGACAACGTAATGTATTCGTTTATGTGCATAGACATTATGGCACATTAGACCATATATAAAATGTACTTGACACCTTAACCTCGCGTTGCTAACCATTTCATTTACGACTAACCGTGATGACCATTAACGAAAATTTATTTTAGTCAGACAAAGTCATACGTTTGCTAATAGCTTCATTTAAAAACATTGACAATGTAGCATTTAGGTTGTTTTGACGGAGAAAATTTCTGAAAATTTTGTGGGGGAAATGTGAATATGGGTAGAGTACAGCGAAATGGATAGTGAACATTGGCAGTTGTCACTCAACAAAAAACCACTGCTGTACGCGCCCTTGAACGAAGAACTTGTGAGAAGTGTCAAATGTTTAAATAAAATTTGACACTTGACACATTCACCCCGTCATATTGTGAAAGGAGAGAAAGCAATGGTATGGTGTTCATTAAAACTTGATAAACTGGGTACTAATTGCAGAAATTGCAATATTCAAAACGTCCTTCCTTCACACATTTTTCCATAAGTGACGCACTGCAAGCATGAGTGATCGTAGTGACAGCTGTCAAGTAGAGTTCTATTTTGTGTACGAAATGTTTTTCCAAATTTTTTTACAGTGCCAAAATTTCTACCACACACAGTACTCTATTTATGGTACTACTCATGCTTGGTGTGCGATGCCATAACACATAAACTTTGACAATAAGTCAGGGATATACTTTATGAACGCAGTCAAAGTCATGAGCTGTACTTGATCACTTGGCCACTTTAGTCTTACTACTAAAGAGATCTAATTCAAAAATTTTCTTTTGTTCTTCTGTCAACTTTGACAGCATAACAAAAGATAAGTTTGAATTAGGTCTCCTTCGCGTCGCTATTTGTGGATATGTTATCCGTTATGACCAGTCAGTGCCGCCTTTTCCATATGGGCCAAATGGGCAAATGCCCGTAGCGCCCGAAGTGGAGCATAAGAAAATGGCGCCCTAAGTCCTTAAAAAAAATTTAGCTTTACTAAATTGGCGCCTATTTTTCCAATTGCCCGATGGCGCCCAAGAGCTAAAAGCGGCACTGTAGACCAGTGACCCTAGAGTTAGACGCAATTCTTCGATGATTGTCTGGTGATTAACGCATTTGAACTGTTCCATTTACAGGACTACCACGTATTTTTTATGCACAATCCAACACCAAATCGATGTCTTATATTTGACTTAGATACAACGTTACCATTTCCCACATATTTTCATAAGTACGTTACCGAGACCTTTCGATCAGATTTGGCACTACGACCAGAACATCATAGGTAATTCGAAACGGACGATCTACCACGATCGTTAATTGTAAACCGGCACTGAAAAATCCCATTTGGTTTTGAAGATTTTTTAGGGTAATATCAGCTGAAACATATTTGGCTGAGTTTTCATCGGATCGAAGACATATGCGGCGGCCAGACGATACGTGGATAAAGCCTCCGCCACCATATGCACCAATTCAAACACATGGTAATTATTACGAAAGCTTTCATTTTGTCGTTTATTATCTGTTTCTACTAGGAGAGATTCGCATGAGTCGTAGACACGTCGGCCAAACTAATCGGGATCGGGTTTGGGGGAACCTGTTTCAATTCAAGATTTCAGTTTCTACCCGAACTTAACATGAACCAGAAATTTTAGATTTCGGAGTCAATCCGAACCTGAACTTTTACTTTCGGATTTGACCCGAACCTGAAGGTGAGGTTCGGGTCAAACCTGAAAGTGTGAGTTGAGATTCGGGTCGAATCCATTTAAGTTCGGGCTCGGTTCGGGTTGAACCTGAAATCGAAAATTTCAGGTTGAGGTCAAGTTCAGATAGAATTTTAAGTCTTAGTCCAGGTTCGGGTCAAAATCAGGTTCTGGTTCCGATCGGACCGAACGCGACACGTTCCGAGCATTAGGCCAAACAAGTGTGTCTTTCACATAAAAAATCGTCAGAACTGAAACCAGAAACGTTTTGGGTTCGTGTAGCAATGACTCTCTCACATTCCGATGAACCTACTCTTCCTTCGCGATCTTGTATATCTCTACAACATTGACGCCTCATTTTGACACCTGGTTTTATCACGAATGAAAGCCTGTTTACATCCTCAATATGAGTGGTCAACTGAAAAATCACGTCTATCGGAGCTCCTCACAATTACAAGTCTGCACATAGGAATAGGGATGGCCGGTTAGCTCAACCGGTGAAGCGTTGATCTTATGACGTTTGGGTTAAGAAGTAAACACTATCATACGGTTTTTGCTAACCAAGGATGATTAAGTGTCTGCTGTCAGCTACTTCTGAATAGCTCCACCGATGATTTCTCATATGTAGCCAAATGCTCTCTGTAGCAAACAAACTACATTCATTAAGATGGTAGCTATTCGTTTACGCTCAATCGGTAGAGCATAGGACTCATACCCAAGAGGTCCCGGGTTCGACTCCCGGTGCAAAAATGCTTGCCTGGTTTTATTCTAATCACTTGGTGATTAAGCACTCGCTATTAGTTATCTAATGGCTGTACGACCGTAACAAAGTCGCAAATTTCGAAGAAATCCAATATTCGATTTCTTCGCAACAATCACGCCATATTGACATAATGTCAATGACACAATTCACAATATACAACAGACTGTAGGATAAGCGCCATCTATGATCGACTAGTCGCTCATTGGGAAAATGCATGAGTCATTAGTGATGGTTGTGGTCTTCGATATGATGAAAAATCACAATTCATATGATCAAGTGACTTGTGCAATAGCACAACAGGCCCACTAGAGGCTTAGGTGCTGGGCTAACCCCCTTCCCATCCAATCCAATCCAATCCAATCCAAGATGGTGAAGACATTTGTGAAACTCTGCTACTTGTTTACGATTCGTGAGTCTGTTCACTTTATGCCTTACGAAGAAGCAGAGTAGAAGCACCATCTTGTCTAAAGTGTCAGAATTTACAATCGTGATTCGGCAGCTCCATCCATAATTCCGGATGAATGTTACACGTACTGGAGTTCATGCCGAAGATATACATTGTGGTGGTGCACTACAGGCCCATCGAAAGCCAAGTTGGAGAAATCTAAGAAAGTAAATTCCAACCACTTCATCTAATCGAGGTAGATAGAAACATTACCAAAAACCGATACAAAGCCGACGGACTGCAGCACACTCTTCACAGAAATAAATTCCCCTAAATCCACTGAACCTAAAATATTTTCATATTTTTCCCTCCCACCAACAGCGAACAGTCACAGTTTGGACGATTTCATATGTATGACGCCGGGCAAAGGTCCGGGCACCGTTTATAGTCTACAACAATTTGTTTATGTGTTTTATAAATTGCCGCAAACGCAAATCAATGCCGAGAATAAATAATTTATAAATTGAACCAGCAGCACCAAACCAACCAACGTGGCAATGGAAATGAATGATAAATAGTTTAATTGTTCCAGATCATCAGTTTTTTTTTCGTTTTGATTTAGATTACAAAATTATATCACCGCAAATCCAACGTCTAAGTGACTTAAACTTATAAAAACTAAAAATTAATTGAAAAAAAAGTTAAAAATAAAAAGTTAAAAAATTTAAAGAATAATTATAAAAACAACCAACCAACCAACCACACAGCAGTCATTTCTAATAATAAAAAAGCCCAAACAAAATGAGCAAATAAAAAATAATTTTAAGAAATTTAGGATCTAAGAAATTTACAGAACAAGAAATGAATTAAATCTTCAAAGACACACACAGTTTACCTATTGATAACGGTAAAAAAATTGCAACTTCTACACTCACACTTAACGAACAACCCACAATAAAAAATCGAGATAAAAAAATGCAAAAAGTTAATTGTAAAATGTTGAAAAGTTTCAAAGTTTTTCCGTATTGTCATAAAACCAACTCCGTTCGGATTCTACTAGTCCGGGTCATTCAGCCGTTTCTTGACAACGCCGAGTAAAATTTTAGGGTACGCAAACAATTCATATTTCAAGCTCACCATCTCATATGAAATCGCAGAAGTTCAGAGAAATGACATCCTTTCTTCAAGGTTGAACTTGCATACATCATTTTCATTATACGGCACTTGTCAACGTAACCCCACTTTAGTTTTCGTTAAGTTGTCATTAACCTCAATCAATTGACGCAAACTGCGCGCAAATCGCTCGTTCAATTCATTCAACATGCCTGACAGCTGGGATAGTGTCTGACGTTTACAAGGTCATGAAAATGATGCATAGTTGGAGAATGAGCTGCCGTTATCATTTCTATGTTGACGTTTCCATGGAAATATTCAACGTCAAAGTCAATGGATTTTTGTTGGCCGCCTGAAACGATTGTAACGCTTACTACGTTGATCTAACAATGAAATGTGCAGCAACTGTACGAACTATGATTTTTGCTTTTACTGCTCCAGTTACCTGCGTAATTTGATATAATAAAAAACATCCATTTTTACGGAAGTGAAACAACAAGACTTTACGCTAGAACCGGTTTCTTTTTGTCGCACAGGCGACCCGGACTATTTATGCAATACACACACCCCTAACACATATATACATTCCACTGCTAAACTTCATTAATTACGAAGTTGCATGCATCCTTTCAATTTACACATTTTCTCGTTTATTTTGTTTCTTTCCTTCGGTGTTTATTTGCTGTTGTTTCGTTGCGTTAAACGACTCCTTTTCCCATGTGTGCGCTTTGTGTGTCTTCCAATTTTCTCGAAAACTCAAGCGATGCAAAAGTCTAATTTGAAAAAGAAAATGAAAAAACGAAACAAAAGTTTTCGCTAATGCTTCTCGGGATGTCCTCTCATCGTAATTAGTTTCTCTAACCCATTTCTTATTCTCTTGCGAACCGAGTAAATCGAGTGCTCGTTTGTGGATAAAAGTGTATCGGTGTGTGATGCGGATGAAAATGCTTCCGCAAAACTTTTTTTGTTATTAAATGTGAATTATTGCGCGCAAAGGATTTAAAAGTAAAATCTCATGTTGGTTACTCTTCCAGGTAGCTACCGACTCACTGAACTAATTTTTATATCAACTTTCGAGCGATTGTGTCAGTTCAACGAATTTTAAATGAACAAAAAGAACTAGTTCGCTTACAGGACGCTAATGTTTCGTTTTCACATTCAGTCACAATCAATCGGTACCCGGTATATATGAATGAAACCGTAATTTCATTTGACAGATAAATGCTACCCCAAGCAAGGTGTACCGTTTCTTCTGACGGTGAGCTAAATATAGACACGGCTAGTAAAGAACCCTCGAGTATGTTACTATATCTGTAGCTACACATATAGCGACGTGGAAGAGACCTCATTCAAATTTTTCTTTTGTTCTCCTGTCAAGTTTGACAGTAAAACAAAAGAATTGGTATTTTCATACGTGCGGCGTGAATAACCTTATTTTCGCCACCGGTAAGAAAATGGCGTTTCATTGATGCTCTTGATGAAAGTTCAGGTAAATTTTAGTTTTGTCAAGTTTTGTTTCTTCCATCGGGCGAAGAAGAGCTTTTTCTTCGTTACAACTGCCACTTTGTTTTGGTTTTAAAAAATGTTGAGGCAAATTGAAGTGTTTGTTTCGTGGATGAATAATTATGTGTTCACCTCGGGGACAAATAGGAAATTCCAACTCGAGCGAATTGTTGGAATTTCCTATTTTCTCCCCCTGGAAATTTCCAACTTTTTCCCCGAGGTTTTTCACAACGTGTAACAGCTTGTGAAGATTCAACTGAGGTGAGAAAATGACTATTTTCTCGCCAGCGTTGTGAGAAAACTTGAATGATCGCCTGCAGTATTTGCAAAATTCGTAAATGGAAAATTTCTCCCAGGATTCTTTGATACAACTTTCTCAACTACTGCAAAAGGCTAATTTGAATTAGGTCTCTTTCACATTGTTCTTTGCATCTTAAGTAATGATCCAGTGCCTAATATTCAAAAATGAATCGCTACAAATTCCCTAAAATTCGCTAATTCTAGTCATTAGCGATTCAAACAAGTTTCAGTTCTTCGTGAATTTATTTCTGAGTATTAGGACATTCGTATGCGTTCACCACTGACACTGACTGTTATAATACTTTGCATTTTAACTGATTTTTATTGTTACATTTTAATCTTGTGATATTTGCTTTTAAGACTTTTTCCAGACAAGACAAACCAAATATAACGAAAATAAAATTTTAAAGAAGAAGAAACTCCATTGCGGAGACACTGGTCTTCTTCTTTTGAATGAACTCGCACACCTTCATTGTTTATATTGTAAAGTTTAAGTGTTTAAAACAAAACAAAAAATGGAGAAAAAAGGAGAAGAAGAAGAAGAAACGAAACATATTTTAATGCAACAAAAATAAATAGATTTGATGATTAAAAGCAAAAACAAAAACGAAAAACAAAAAACTTTATGTGTCACAGTTGATAAGACTTTGCAAGTTACCATCACCATTTTATTGTCTATTTTGAACATTACAATTTTACCAAACGAAAAATCCTAATATTTATATATCATCTAACTTTGTTAATTGTATACTAAGAGAAAATGTTAAATTTTGTTCTTCTATGAACCTAAAAATTAAAATTAAATCAAAAATGTCCTTTAAACCTTTTAAACAAAATAGTTAAAATACACAGACGAAGAAGAAGAAGAAGATTATGATGACAGTCGTTTCACTATATGCTGGCAACGTGTAAACTCGCTCGCTTCGCTCGCCTCAGATACGAAATCATTTTCTGATGTTTTTTAAGTGTAACAAGCCACTGTCGTAATTTAAGGTATCGGTTCAATATTGACATCACTCTCAAAAATCCATTATTAGACTTTGAATGATGGAAAGCGTATCGCTAGAATCGAATCTATTACTTCATTAATTTTGAACAAACATCTTTTTATAGTCATAGTCTCCAATTGACTTTATTGCTGGTGCTAATCACAATACATACAAAACACTAGGTATGGCCAAATGATACAAGTCGGAACACAAACGGATTTTCCTTGACTTTGCATCAAACGTACTCATTGATGTGAAAAGTTTGAAGTTATTTTGAACGATTTTACATGTTTCTGGTACGTTCTCGACGCGAAAACATGCGATATCCGTATGTGCTGTAGCCAGAACACATTTTTATCATTAGCCATTTCATATTCATTGGCTAATCGACTGATATGGCCAGATAAGTTGTCAGCGCCAGGGCTATTGTTTGGGAATTTCAATTCAGAAAATTCGGAACATATTTTTCGGAATAAAAATTCATACAAAAAATCCCTGGTCAACCCTGCACGGACTCATATGTCTTATAGCTTAGTCTTAAATCAAGCAAAATAGAAATTGACAATTTCATTACAATCTAATGCCCGTGCCATAATCATCATCCACAAATATAGGCAACATTTCATACATTTCAACCTTCACAATTTTTATTTGACAGTTTATCTGTCAAATCGTGTGGCAATATTTATATGGTGTGTGTGTGTGTGTCATATTGTGTGCGAGGGACATAACTATTGACAGCAATGTTAATTGTACAAACTATGTGCTGGAATCTCAGGATTCTACGACACATATTTGACACTGTAGGTTTTAGGTTTCTTCAAAGTTTTTCAGAAAAAATGCTTTTGAAGCTTCGGTGCCTAAATTGCGAGCGAGACAGCGTGTTGCTGACATTACATTGTAGTGAAACGTATACTGTGACGAAGGAGAAGAAACGATTGATAAGAATTAGATTAACCCTTTAAATTAATTAATTAAACGAACGAAATCCTTCGAAAAACTATAAATCCTTTAAAGATAAAACTAAAAGAAAAAAAAATTAAATTTCCATCACATCAATGAACGCAAAACCAATTTTAGCACAAAATCCTTAGAACTTCCTTGATTCTATTTATAATTACAAACAAAAAAAAACATAAAATTTGAACATGAAATGGTTTCAATGGAACACTGCGCGGAACGGGTAGCTTCTCGGTCATTTGATTTTTGTAAAAATACCAATCGTCTAAGAAGTTAACTGCTCGCGCAGTCATCCGTTCAAGAAAATTAATTAAACGACAAAATTAAGAATTTTCTTAAAATAATAAAACAAAATGGCGCAAGTGAAGCGAAATTTCGTTTGAACGCACAAAATGGCAGAGAATCTTTTTTTTACAATCAATTCGAGTGTTCGATTCAGTTAATGTCAAAACCAAATGTCTGCTTAAGTTGGCTTCAACTCTTTCAGCATTTAGTTCACTCATGCCATCATTTTGTACGTCTTTGCATGTGTTTCAGCTTCATACTTAAGTCTGGTTCTTAAGTTTCCATTCCACTCAACAAAAAATAACTCCGTGAGAGAGCCGTTAGAGAGCGAGCTGTCAAATAAACAAAGCAAAAATCGAAAAAATTCAATTTTGTCTCTCCCACTGAGTACTTTTTTGGTAAGAAGAAATCAAGCATTATACGCGCTCCAGCGTGATAGTGGTAAGACCATATAAAGCAGTGTGATTGTATGAGTGGACCAGCCGGTAAAGTAGCTGAAGGAACTAAGACACAATTTCGGTTAACATCAGCTGTGCCCTCTGTCAAAAATCAAAAAACTTCGACTAAAGAGAATTGTAGGACTTCATTACATGACAACACGATGGCGTAATAAAAACACGTAAATTCCACGTATACACGTTACTCAAGGCTGTATACTTTGGGGAGGTCACGCAGATGCACATGCGCGGGTTACACACCACGTTTCATACAAAAAATTCACCACACCATACAAATTCAATTTTGGTGAATTTGTTTGTATGGAAAAGGTGGGTTCCCGCGTATCTAATAAAATGGCGATCTGCGTGACCTCCCCAAAGTACACAGCCTTGCACGTTACTGGCCTAATTTTTAATTCATCTCGTTTTGTATACTGGGCTTTACGATGGAAAACTTCAGCGAATGATCAAAGGTGTCAATCACTTTAATGGAGACAACGAATTTTGTACATTTAACAAACCTAATCCGAATAGCTCATGAACATTGGGTAAATCATCCAGCAAGTCACTATCGAATGTTACGTTGTACTCTTGATAAATCAGAACTCTAACTTTCCTGCGAAGCTATGTAATCCACAAAAAGGTGTCACCTAGAGAAGTTGCTACGCTTGTAGAATGCTTCTGTGAATGACAGCTGGGTTCTATAGGGCGTTCCATTTCGGATAAAGTTCACTTTTATGCCGTGGGACATCATACAAAACATGAGTTACGTGTTCACTTTCGGTATTTTTTATATGAAGATGCCGTGGGACAAACTTGAACCATCTCTGAAATGGAACACTCTATGGAATAGCTGGGACAAAACTGTCACTCGCATTCGCCACAGGAGTACCAACTTATCATTTCTCTGTTGTCAGCACTCAATTTGTACGATCTCGAATTAGTAGATTTAGGTGAATGTGGTGCGCCATGTGCGCGATATTCTAGTGACGAATTAAACCATTATTGAATTCGACCTTCCTATGAAGTCAGTTCAATGAATCAATTTCTCCACGCTCAGCATTCTTCGGGATGCACAGTAAGTGTAAGAATTTCAAACGGGTGTGTCTAGTCATTAGATTTCATCAATCATTGCGTCTAGTCATTATCGAACACGTTCCAAATAATGATCCTAACTTGAGCTGGAGAAAAAGGAACGCTTCAAAATGTATGGCCGGTTTCAACAAGGAAAATCGTTTCGTTTCCATCACAACGATTATCGTTTCTAGTCCCCACCTGTTCGAATATCTTTTCCAGTCAAATGAAATTGGCACCGTTCCATTTACTAAATCAAAATTTAATCAGATCCAACTTATGAACTCACGAACGAAATATGGCTGTGTGTACATTTATACAACAGATGTGTATGCCGCCTTCGGCAATTTGAAGTGGGGTAATTAATTTTATTGATTTGATATCACCCGGCCTGTTACACACATAATACTCACACATTCGAGAAGCATAATTCTGAACGCACAACAACGATTTTAACATTTTTTGTGATTAATGGTGTTGCTTGCGGTCGTCGGGTAACATTGCCTGTTATTGAATCACCTGAAGTTTAAACGAACCATCAGCAACGAACAAAAAGTGTACCAGCCAGGGAATCAATTATGGTGAGATTTGGATCTCTGGTTTATGCATGTGTGTGCAGAACATATAGTATGCTGTCCCGCCTCGGAACGCACTATTGTTTTTAAAAAGTGTTTGTCCTAAATTTTCATGACTTCATTTCGTAAATTGACTCTGGTAGCCACATAAATTATGAACGAAATTATGAAAATCGGTTGCAAGCGCACCAGTATTCGTGTCCATTAAATGTTCGTTTTTATTGCGATGAGATAATTAAAACCGGGTCGATAACTCCATTAATAGCTTTCCAATTACAAATTGTGACGTGACACAAACAAATCATCGTCGCATTAATTGAATCAGCGAACAGGTTAATTTAAATCTCCCACTCCCCCCCCACCAATGTTTTCAACAATGAAAACTAGAGACGCCCCTCCATTTGGCTGACGACTTAAATATTTTGTTCGAACAAACTGTCAAACGGAAAAGTTCTTTCAAACAAGGAGAGAGGAATAGATGAACGGTCCTCAATGGATGAATAACATCCACAAAGATGGTTCGTAAATGATTTATTAGACTATTGACGGGGAGCGAAGATCAGTTAACTTTTACTGGCCTTGCGTGCGATTTCAATTTATGAATGAAAATAAATCGAAATTCAAAGTTCGAATTTTCGAAATACAAATTGTGTCTCTTCTGTCATATTGCCCACAAGGCCAGTTGCGTTTAGGTGGAACCGAAACATGTATGGACTATTTAAACAAAATGTCAAAAAGAGTGAGCCCCCAACGAGCTCAGTTAAATTAACTGGTTTGTTTCTTGTTAACTGGACTTTTACATACAAATTTTGACACATCACCCATCGAGAGCAGTTGAATAAGTGGTCTTTTTACTCTCTCTCTCTTTCCGCTATTGGTGGATTTGGTACCCAAGTCTGGGGGAGACTGGTTGAAATCACATTTGTCGTTGCGAAAATGCGTTTAGTATTTGATGAGCGATAACCGATAATGAGCGGCGTAATAAGCTACTTTCGGTCCGTAGCATGCAAAAAATAATTTTGTGCTGCCAGCACAAGAGTTCAAATTCAAAGTCTGTGGCATCATGAAAATGTTAATTTATTGAATGAAGCGTCGAAGTAATGACAAAGCCAAGTGCGCAATGAACAGCACTTTGTCTTAAGCTAAATTTCTTAACTAATTCTCACAAAATTCTTGCAAACTGCCATTCCAACCACGACCCAAAGCGCTTTACTGACGGTCCAATAAACACTTCCATTCGGCTCGTCACCAATTTGCCGGCAACGTGTCGTCTCCACCTTCACCTCATCCAGCTCAGAATAGTAAATGGACACCGGAAATGAACTGAAGATTTGACAGGCCGATCCATAGTTCCCGTCCACATCGACGACAACTATTGCGGCACTGTTTTCGGGATAATATTTGCCTATTCTAGCGATTACCATGTCGGCAGCTTGTTGCGGTGTGTAACCATTCCGAAGAAATTCGACTCCTAGAAATGAAGCCGAGAATCGCATCATGACGTCTCCGTCTCCGGTCGCAACGGCTCCTCCAACACTAGAAGAAATTCGTTATCACTCAGATATGGGGAAATCTTAAAGAGGTCGAAGAAGATCGGACACAATTAGAACAGAGGGAGGGACAGTTGTATTCACCTATTATCAGCGTAGGCACCACTTCCCTGGGATCAAACGAAAAAATTATTTTCTGGATGATAGAGAGACTCGATCGATTCGTTGCTACTTACTGGAATCGGAGAGTCGCCTACCCGACCAGGAATTTTATATGTCAATCCATTCGTTGATGTTCCAGCAGCTACATTCCCATTTCCATCGATTGCAATCATGCCAATGGTGTCGTGATTGTGTTCATCGACTGGTGGCGAAAGAACCCGAATGTCTTGAATCGACGACGACACTTTCTCATATGGCCCACAGGCCGTTTCCGGCGATGGCAGCATATTTCGCCAGTAGTTCGGTTGGCAATTTCGTGCTTTCCAATCGTTTATTATTTGCTCGTTGTTCGGTGTCGACAGTGATTGGTGTTGGAATCCCATTTTAACTGCAAATTCAGTCGCTTGATCGCCAACCAGCAGGGTGTGCTTGGTATAGTCGAGGACGTGTCGTGCGACAGAAATTGCTTCTTTGATGTAACGAAGGCCGGCTACAGCGCCCACATTCATCGTTTTACCGTCCATGATCATGCCGTCTAGTGTCGTTTCACCTTCTTCACTCGGACTACCACCTGTAAAAGCAATTCGTCAATTTCTCGTTGATGTCTCTCATTTCGTCGCAGAACACTTTACGTACCATAGCCCACACTTCCGTCACACTGTTCCACTTCGCAAACGGAACAACCTTCCTCCACAGCGTCAATCTGAAACACAGTTTCCGGTCAGGTCAAGTTTGAGGTAACGGAAATGGTTGAGCAAAAGAAAACAAAATTCCTGAGAATCTGACTCACGGCTGATCGTTGCTGGCGATAAACAACGTCCCATGCTTTGATGGTAGCGTTTGTAAAATTCCACGTATTCACCACAATCGGTTGTCGCTTGCAAGATACATTCACCGCGACAATAAATAAAATGGAAAAATATTTCACGAATTCCATGGTCACATATATGTCGGGTCTTCTGATTAGACGAAACACTACTGAGACATTATTTGAAGTGCGCTAATCGATTTTCGTTTTATTGTTGTGCTTTAATTGCACGAGATAAATTTATCTTTTCGATGAGCGACTATAACAGAAAGGCAGGGCACGGGAGGCAAAAAAAAATGATTACGTGAAACGATGCGTAATCAGTAGAGAAGTTTAAGCATCGCAACTGTGAAGCTGTTGCGAGATATCTTTGTTACGTCTCGGACGGAACTTTAAAACTTTGTTTGCTTTAAACGCCCTCAGCGCCATCTAATGTAATTTGTCTAGAACGTTTTGCTCATTATATGGCAAGTGTGTCCACTGGTGCCATTGGTGTCGATGAACCATTAGAATCACTTCTTGTGCAGTCGTCGTAAAGTATAGTCACTTCAGCAAATAAATCAATTTTGTAAATAAGATCGAAACCGAAAGATTTATCAATCATTACCCGCTTACCCACCCAAATTACAAGTTCATTTTAACGACTGTATAAGAAATCAATTGGAATAAGTCTGAATCGATCAGAAGTATTTCGGTCAGGATAATTCAATCTTCATACCAGCTTTCAATTCTCAAACTTCGTTTTTAAGCTAGGTATACAGTCAGCCGTCACATGAAACTTTGACAGAAAATGTATGAAATATCTGCCATTACTTAACCGCTAGCGAAAACATAGCTAACGCCGACCCGTACGAAACACCTATTCGTATCCAAAGCCTTTAATGTGAAACTCTTCATTTCTCTTACTTCATTTTCTTCTCTGCTGAAAAACTATTCGCCCTTTAAAATCACTTACATTATCCACTCTTTGCCTTGTTATCATATACAATTAAATTGCCGGAGGCAATATAGACAGCCCCGTACGAAGTCAAATTTCATAAATTCCTATTTAAACAGCTATATACCGCCATATTTACCTATATTTCACTGTAAATAAACATTTCACAGAGGAATATGCTATTATATAGCTCTATATGCCTGTATATAGCTGTATATAGGTATATATAGATGTCCATATATGGAATGCCTGAAACACCCCACACACATAACAAATTATTTCCATGTTAACAGAAACTCTCTAAGTATCATTTTTCCCAAGATATTTCTATGTTACTAAAATCCAATATGGCCGCCGGCAGCCATTTTGTTAGGAGACCGGAAATAGTACCGACGCTTTACATTCGTTAATACCTTTCAAACAAAAAAAAATTCATGAAATTCGGTCAAAATTTACTCGAGATATTGACAAAATACTCCACGTTCACTGTACGGCCGAGTAGCCACATATAAGCTCACTCCAAGAGACCTAGCTCACGCTCCGGAGAACATAATTTCATAAAATTTTTCTTCCCTGATTGGTACGGTCAATACCTATCTAATAAAGCTAAAACAGACGAAATATGTTCGAATGTGGCCGACCTACAAGCAAAAACTGCTTGCCGCCCTGTGCCTGTTCCACACCAAGGGGTCTAACTCACGAGTCGGTCATCCGATTTCCATAAACTTTTTTTTTGTCGATCGGTATTGTAAATATTTGACGTATCACTGACAAGTGTAACGTTTGAATGTCCGGAGATATCTTCGAAAAACCGTAAAGCACTTATTGGGCCACAGCTCGGGAGGGGTCGATCCAAAATCACTCATCTTCGAACTTAGCCTGTCTTTTGACATTACCAAACGGGAAAAAAAAGAATTTTCAAAATCGGATGCGTTTTACTCAAGTTATCGTGCAGACAGACAGACGTACAGACGGACAGACGGACAGACGGCCTTTTTTTCGCGGATTTGGCATCTCTAGACAACCACAATAGGTTTCCCCTTACTCAGGGAGTCCAATTCGACGTGTTACAAACGTATGCGTAAACCTATAAGACCCCAGTACTTCGTACGGGTCTAAAAAGTGACATATGGTCCATACATTGTCTGTCCAAACCTTATTTCACAGCTGACTGTATGCTTAGCTTTATGCAGCAGTGACCTTTTGACCAAGTTAGCATATAAACATTCAACTCGGAGCAAAAGTGAAATATCTCGGTTTCTTCACCAAACTTCACTCTCGCCTCGGACCTACCATCCTACTTTCTTGCGTTTAATCTTCTATCTGATTAAGGTATGATATCTGTGAAGGGAAGCGTATTTTACAACGAATCTGTGGCGCTAGAATGTGATCAAGAGTAAAGGAAAAAGACAGTTTTTGCCACACAAAGAAAACTTGCCTAATTATGCCGGTAAAGAAAGAGTGGCTAAAGGTCAATTGTAATAGACTTTTGTAAATTTCTTTAGATCATCTTCAAGGCTGTTTGAAATGCCATCCACGTCAAGAAATGCCATCCACGTTAACAAAAAGTCTCATACAAATGAATGAATGAACGAAACATTTAACAAAACTTAAGTGAGGTTACGTCTGAAAGTACCGTATCTTGAAGATCTATAACATTCCTAGTACTTTTCGTCATAAAATTACTAATGTCAGAGATCTATGTTTTTGTGAACTAACTTCACTGCAATGACGTTTCATGGAAATTTACCAGAGGGAAGTTATTTCACCTAAAAATAGACGAAAATAGAGCGCAAAGAATGAAGTACTGAAAAAAAATTGTGGCGCCTTCTACAGGCCAACCGAAGTTTCCAATGGCTATGGGTACCATTCAAGAAATAACTGCGAGTCATCAGTGGGTCATGTAAGCCTAGAGTTTTATCTTGTTTGCATTTTGTGCCGTTCCAATTAAATTTCCTTTCGTTCACAAAAGTATTTCTTTTTGCGCTAAACCATTTTATTTGACCAATCATGGTGTGTCAATACTTATGTGATGATTCCTCTTAAGTGGCAATGAATGACTAGAACAAAAATTGTTTAAAAGATATCTAAAAAAAAATGAAAGAAAATAAAGAAAAACGAATGTTAACATTTATATTTAGATAAGAGACAAAATTATAAATTGAAATAAAAGAGAAAATTATTAAAAACCAAAATTCCAAGAAATCGATTTACAAAAGAAAATTTGAAATGAAAACCAAAAAAAAAAAATTGAAAACTAAATTTGAAGAAAGAAAACAAAAATATTTGTGATGTAGCTGATGTTTACTGTAGACTTTTTTATTGTTGTTGAATTAACCACAAACACATTTTGATTGATATGATTCATCGAAAAGTATTTGCGATCAAGAAAATGTTGCATTCTAAAACACTAAACTGCTATACCGATTGCAGATAAATGGGAAAAACTATCGAGACTTTATCCACAGAGTAGAATGCAGATTTCGAAAAAGATGAAAAAATCACCCAACAAGTGCGCCAAAAACTCAAATTTATCAACTTACATTCACCGCAACTGGAGAGATGATAACAGTTTTCACAGCGCTGACCCTACCGTCAGAAAACCGTATTGCCGTCAGAGACATGATATTATGCGAGATGTTGTTGACAGAAAATGTACACCGTCTAGTCTATCATATTGTCTAGAAACGCTATTAAAGTGCTGGATCGAGAACTTCGTCGAGGAGGCATCACCTCTTGAAGAGGTGGAATTTTCGACTTTCACCTTCTATTGCTCTGCGACCAAATGACCGAGAGCAATAATTTTTACATGGTTGTTCTTAGAATTTGTCCCTCTACCGATTCCAGTTTCAAACACTGGTCCAGCAACTTCCGCGGAGCCAGGCGACGATATTCCTAGTTCTCAGAAACGGCTCAGCGGTTGCGCCTGAAACATGTGCCGTTGGATAGTACACGACTCCCCTAACTCAGCTATGAAAAGAACCGAGATGGAAGTCGACATGTTTATTTAAAGTTCGTTCAGCACCACCGTGGTATGTGTCATGTTGTGACGTTATTTTTACCCTAATTTTCTAATTAAACTTGTCACTTTGCTCTAGTGACGCCACTCATGCTTTCGTAGATGCGTAGGTTAGAGGGAGACTGCGATTTTCCCTTTTAAATATAAGTTGACGTAAAACTTGGAAATTTTAAGCAATTTTTGCATACAAAATGTGTGTGGAGTTCATACGCATTTAATAGGCCAATTTTAGGTCCCCCAATTCGCTAAGTTGCTTTCGACATCAAAGTAGTCAATGGATATTTTCACCCTAAAGACGCACTTGAACTGAGTAACGAATAACAAGTTGATAGAGCTGTTGAGCCCAGTACAACTCTTTACTCCATCAGTTTCACTTACCGCATGCATCTGTTTTGCATCTGATTCAGCAGATCAGCGCTGCGCCACCTGTTACCATTTCTCTGATCGGACCAGAGTCGTCAAAGTGTATATTTTTGTCATCACTTTCGACAAGTAGTCCACTGCACATCGCAACGTTAAAGAGACCTAATTCAAATTTGAATTAGGTGTCTTTCGCGTCCGCTATGCGTAGATGATAATAGTCAACAAACGGTCGTATGATTTTGTGAAAAATGTTTGATGTATGAGCCACCGCTAGCTAAACTCTCGTAAAATAAAAAATAATTTGCGAGGAGCTCGGCCATTTGTTTTTAGCAGAGATTCAATTATTTCGATGTGCACATCTGGCAAAAGCTGGTTTTTGTATCCATTTCAGCTGATGAACATTGCTTATCTTGCTGTTCCCTTTATATGCGCCGGTGATGGCTAATAAACGATAAACTGCAGATCGTGACAAACAATAAAGACCAGCTAAAAGAAAACGGTCTGTTGCTACATGTGCACAACGAAATCACCTACTCCCTGTATGGTGAAAAATCGAAAAAGTCGAAATGGAAAGTTTACTTTTAAATTGAACAAACAAAAATTTTCTTCTTCTAAAACGCTTTTTGCTCAACAAAAATGAATGTTTTTTTCATTTAATGAAATTGCAATTTTGTTTAATGCATTTTGATGTCTTTTACTATACATATTGTAACTATTTTACATAAAAATTTGAAAAACAAAACAAAAATCAGAAAAAAAAAATCAATTGTACAGCAAGGCTTAAATAAATTAAATTATATACACTAAACCAGACAAGACCTCTCTATTTATTGGTATCATTCAGATCCTCTCGTATCCTTTCTCTGTGCCTTCACTTTCCGATGAATGCATATTCGAGCCAAAAAGTCTGCATGATGGCGTCGGCTTCTGTCAAAGTAATGGAATCGACCGCAACAAAAGAAATGTTTTTCGTTTATCTTAAATTGACGTTACGCAGCGTTGTTCGGTGTGTTCAAAGGGGCGTTCAACAAAGAACTTTTGTTTCTCTTCGATAAAATCAATTTGCAAAGCGACCACAACGAATGTGTACCAGGATGAGTCGTAGCGACGATAATATTGAAGCGGAGATGATTATGTGCCCGATTTTAGTTTGCTCCAAATTTTCAATCGATTGGACATCAAGGATTTGTGCAACGTGGCGGACGTAAACAAACCATCAGTTCAAGCGGGTGTTGAATAGGTCTTTTACTGGACGCCGTGCAACGTTGAAATTTCTTCAAAATTATTCCGAAATATCGAGATTCTGTGCCGGAACTATGGATGAATTGGAGTTCGTACTGTTGAATTCAGAGGCAAAAGGCTACCAGCCAATTGCATAAATTCTGCTCCGGTCACTCTACTAGTTCTACTACTATACTGGTGGGATATTCTCCCCAGCTCGAAAGCGCCAATAGGACTACTATTGAGAAACAAACACATCATTTAGGGCATGTTGCCCGTTCAAGCTCTGTATTTGTTCTGATTTTATTCGGTGCAACTACATCGTATTTATACCTATTTCTAGGGTATCTCGATCTGTTTTAATTCAATTGCACCCTTTGATCCTTTTCATTTTGTAGAGTGAAAACACTCTACATTCAGGATTCAACATACTCCTACCAGTTTTACGGAGTAAAAATCAAATAATCCTGAATGCCATCGTGAGACTTCTGATATTGACCAACTAACGTTGTTGACCAACCAATTCTTTGTTTGCCATCTTGGGACTTTGACTTCCTTTTGCAATGGACTTGTGGTTCTTTACTTCTTGAGTGACCATTAGGTTCTTCACTATCTTGAGTGACCATACATTGCGCAAGAAACCATCGTCGGCCAGCCAAAGTGATATGGTTGCGCTGACCAACCAATGTTTTGTTCGTCGACCAGCCAAATAATCGAAATGAATTGTTGACCGACGAAAATGAAAATGAAATCACTAACCAACTGATCAACCAAAATTTTTAATCGTTGACCATCGATTGATCAGCCATGAAAGTGAAACTGCTGACCAACCAAATTTTTAATCGTTGACCAACCAATGTTTGAATTTTATCGATGCTACCATTTCCCAACCCGACACTTCTGGTGAAGCCGATTCTGGGAGAACTCCGTAGTCTTACACAACCCAAACTTAACGTTTGTTTATTTCCGACCAACGGACCAACGAATTGAACTGCGTGTCTCCGACCACACAGCACAACCGGTCATGTTGTAGAACGACCCAAATTAATTACTTGTCGAACTACCGCATCGTTTACCAACCAAATCAAAAATTGTTGGCCAATCAAATCATCGTTGTCGACCAGCCAAATTGAATTGATAACCGATGCTCATGAACAGCTAAAAGGATTGTAATCGCTGTCCAACGTATTGAATTGAAATCGGATTTATGTATGACCACGTTTTATAAACGTTCACACAACCGAATTTAGTTGTAAAACGAACAACTACATGTAAGAATTGTTTGACCAGTCGAACGAATTCAACGCTGACCAACTAAACAACTATTGACCGAACGACCCAATGAAAATAATTGTCGAACGATTTGACTGTTGACCAACCAAACTAATTGCTTTGTTGACCAACCAAACGAACTGCATGTCTCCAACCACGCAGTAAATGTGTACTTCGGATTTATGCATGACCACGTTATATAAAACGCTCACACAACTGAATTTGTAGAACGACCCTCAAAATTGTCGACCTACCAATGCATCGTTGACCAGCCCAGTGAAATTGAAATTGCTGACCAACCAATCCATTGAATCGCCGGACCTGGAACTTCAAATTGACTTCCGGCGTCACGTCCTACTGCCCAAGAAACTAGCAAGTGACCAATAAATCATGTCGGGGTCACCATATGTTGAATTCAGAGGCAAAAGGCTACCAGCCAATTGCATAAATTCTGCTCCGGTCACTCTACTGGTTCTACTACTATACTGGTGGGATATTCTCCCCAGCTCGAAAGCGCCAGTAGGACTACTTTGAGAAGCAAACACATCATTTAGGGCATGTTGCCCGTTCAAGCTCTGTATTTGTTCTGATTTTATTCGGTGCAACTACATCGTATTTATACCTATTTCTAGGGTATCTCGATCTGTTTTAATTCAATTGCACCCTTTGATCCTTTTCATTTTGTAGAGTGAAAACACTCTACGTTCAGGATTCAACATACTCCTACCAATTTTACGGAGTAAAATTTAAACAATCCTGAATGCCATCGTGGGACTTCTGTCAAATCATTTCTTTATTGACTTGCCATCATGGGACTTCACTGTTCGTCTCTTCAGGGACTTTATTTGCAGAATGTTTTGCCTCTACAGGGAACTTGATATATTTGCCTCTTCGGGGGACTTTGACTTCGTTTTGCAATGGACTTGTGGTTCTTTACTTCTTGAGTGACCCTTAGGTTCTTCACTATCTTGAGTGACCATCCATTACAATAGAAACCATCGTTGACCAGCCAAAGTGATATTATTACGCTGACCAACCAATGTTTTTTGTTCGTCGACTAGCCAATAGTAGAAATAAATTGCTGAACGACCAAACGAAAATGAAACCACTGACCAACTGATCAACCAAATTTTTAATCGTTGACCATCGTTGATCAGCCATGAAAATGAAATTGCTGACCACCCAAATTCGTAATCGTTGACCAACCAAATGCTTGAATTTTGTCGATGCTACCATTTTCCCAACCCGACACTTCCGGTGAAGCCGATTCTGGGAGAACTCCGTAGTCTTACACGACCCAAACTGAACGTTTGTTTATTTCCGACCAACGAATTGAACTGCGTGTCTCCAACCACAGAGCACAACCGGTCATGTTGTAGAACGACCCTCAAATTATTTACTTGTCGAACCACCAATGCATCGTTTACTGACCAAATCATCGTCGTCGACTAGCCAAATTGAATTGATAACCGATGCTCATGAATTGAACAGCCAAATGGATTGTAAGCGCTGTCCAACGTATTGAATTGAAATCGGATTTATGTATGACCACGTTTTATAAACGTTCACACAACCGAATTGAGTTGTAAAACGAACAACTAAATGTACGAATTGTTTGACCAGCCGAACGAATTAAACGCTGACCAACTAAACGACTATTGACCGAACGACCCAATGAAAATAATTGTCGAACGATTTGACTGTTGACCAACCAAACTAATTGCCTTGTTGACCAACCAAACGAACTATTGACCGAACGACCCAATGAAAATAATTGTCGAACGATTTGACTGTTGACCAACCAAACTAATTGCTTTGTTGACCAACCAAACGAACTGCATGTCTCCAACCACGCAGTAAATGTGTACTTCGAATTTATGCATGACCACGTTATATAAAACGCTCACACAACCGAATTTGTAGAACGACCCTCAAAATTGTCGAACTACCAATGCATCGTTGACCAGCCCAGTGAAATTGAAATTGCTGACCAACCAATCCATTGAATCGCCGGACCTGGAACTTCAAATTGACTTCCGGCGTCACGTCCTACTGCCCAAGAAACTAGCAAGTGACCAATAAATCACGTCGGGGTCACCATATGTTGAATTCAGAGGCAAAAGGCTACCAGCCAATTGCATAAATTCTGCTCCGGTCACTCTACTAGTTCTACTACTATACTGGTGGGATATTCTCCCCAGCTCGAAAGCGCCAATAGGACTACTATTGAGAAACAAACACATCATTTAGGGCATGTTGCCCGTTCAAGCTCTGTATTTGTTCTGATTTTATTCGGTGCAACTACATCGTATTTATACCTATTTCTAGGGTATCTCGATCTGTTTTAATTCAATTGCACCCTTTGATCCTTTTCATTTTGTAGAGTGAAAACACTCTACGTTCAGGATTTAACACGTACTGATCGAGTGATTTCTTTGTTTATGCTTTATAAGCGCAAAAACATGAAAGTAGAATGTTGCAGGGCATGTCGTAAGCTTACGACTAGTACTGAAAATTTTCACTTTTCACTTTTTGCCTACGAGTTACTTGGATTTTAGAAAATACTTTTGCTATCTCACAACAGATGGCCCAAGTTTCTCTTACATTTTTTGGTTTTTAACGAAGGAATGAGATGTCGTTCGTCTCAAACTTTCGTGCCTCCACACATCTGATTCAATTTAATATGACATTACCTACCCCCACACTGTGTCCCTTGTTAACGGAAAAAAATTTTATCCGACAAAAGTGAGGAGATTTCTGGAGTTGCAGCGATGGAAAATGTTCCAATCGAACGTTTCAAATGAGACGACTGTCCGACAGACTTGCAATTTCTTGATCGGATCCTAGCATGCGAAAATGATTCATTCGGTCACTATGTACGGTTCGAGCTTGCTAACCGTTTTTAGTGAAGAAAGAAAATCATATTTTCGTCAACGTCACATCGAACAATGTGCTTTATTATATGAAATTCCTCATGTATGTACACGGGGGCAAAGCGGAATGACTGTTAAAATTTTCGTCAATTTCAAAGTTGATGTTAAGTTGTCTTCTGTGGATGAAATTTGACATTTCAAAATGACATCGAAAATCTATTTAATTTAACGTCTTTGTTGATCCGAACAGAACGCGCAAAATTAACCAGCAGCCCAATAATTTCAATTTTTTGAGTTGAGGTTAGGGTTTTCTGTGGATGACGGTGTAGCTGTCAGTGTTTGGGTTTACAGTTACTCGGACTTTATCTATACACTGTCCTGTTTCAGTTCATGCTTGAAGTGCGTTGCTATAGCAGCGTATACGACAAGCTCTGCAATTTATTTATTGAAACATTTCACAAAATGTGTCACAAATTTACATTCAAAATTGAAGTTTTATGGTCAAAAGCCTTATCAGAATGAAAACGTTACTAGTTCAATTCAACATTTGCTGAACTCTTTGTTCTAAGTCTGTGCTGACAGCCTTCAAATTTAGAAGTGCCCGCTGCCTGATGAAAGGAAAAACCCTCTTAAGATCAGCTGCTAAATTTTCGGCCAGGTGAGCTTTATCCGTCTCAGCGAAACTTTCGTACAGCTTTGTAGCCTATGCAATCAATTATATTAATGGACAGTGTTCACACTATACAAACGATGTCACCCGTCAGTGATAAGTGAACGCATTAGGCAATAGTAGAGATAGAGATCTATACGATTCCAGAGATATGCTAATATGACGGCTGGGTCGTTTCGACGAATAGAGGAAATATGTCGAATGATTTTGAATTTGGTCGATAGAAACCAGATTGAACCAGCTGTCATTCGAAATCTGTCGAAACGACGTCCCAGTCCACATATTAGCATCTCTCTTACGATTTCGTATTGGTGATTTCTATACAAAAATATATCAAGTTACGCGGCTGAGTTCACTTATTCCTGCGGAGTAGAAATTTCGATTCTTCGTCTGTTGTCTCCTAAAATTAGTTACGCTTCCGCCATCGCTTACCTGGAAAAAGTTATCATTCGGTTGTTCGTGTCTGTCCACTACATCCGAACCCAGCCGATATGCACTGTCTTTGTATCGTGGAATTGCTGATGCTTTCATGAAGGAGTTCGGATTGTAATTGGGCATACCACCACTGTTCTCATAGACCATAAAGCCATCTCTATAACTGTTGGCAATGACCTTATTTACCGGTCGGTTGACAGGCAGTTGATTAAAGTTTATGCCCAATCTAAGTGGAGGGAGTGGAGTTTTACAGTCTGGGACGATCGCGTCTCCCAAATTGTATAAGAATAAACTTAGGGCCAAGGCTTACCGATAATACTGTGCATCCAGATATGAGAATAGCCTCGCCTGCAGCAACTTGTCTGGCGATGGTTCGATACCAGGTGGCATGTTGGCCGGATCAAATGCGGATTGCTCAACTTCGGCAAAATAGTTGTCCTGGTTTCTGTTCAGTGTCAATTTTCCGACTTCATGCTCGGGTATTTCGTCGGTGAACCACACCTATAACGTGCAATGTATTGAGCGCATAACTCCTGCGAAATTCATCAATCCATCAAACCTTCGTGGCATCGAAGGCATTAAAATGCAAGCCTTTAGCTTGCTTCGGAGTTAAAACCTGAACAGTTAGCGTCCATGTTGGGTACTTGCCTTGAGCTATGGCTTCGTACAGGTCTTGTACGTAATAATCCGCATTTTGTGCGGTTAATTTGAGTGCTTCTTGCATCGTCAGGTTCTTTATTCCCTGATCGGTTTTCCAATTGAATCGAGCGAAAAAATGATCTCCTTCGTCATTCACCAGTCTAAAAGTGTGAACACCGAAACCGGGCATGTGACGGTATGATTTGGGTGTAGAGAGATCGCTGTGTGAATAGAGAACAAAAAGCGTAGATTCATTACGAAGCGATAGTAGGTCCCAGGCCATATTTCGGTCATTTATATGTGTTCGCGGATTCCTCAATTGCGAATGAGTGATCGACGTGAACAGTCGTCCGTCACGACCTATGAAAACTGGCATATTATTACCAACCAGGTCCCAAATGCCTTCATCGGTTTTAACTTTCACTGCGAATCCACGAAGATTGGGCACAGTATCCGGTGTTCCGGGTTCGCTGGTAGCTTGAGAAAACCGAACAAACACCGGATTGGATGATCCGTTTCGAAATACCGCGGCTTTCGAATACTTTTCCAGGAAGTTAGAGGAAATTGACAGTTGACCATGAGCACCGGCGCCTTTACCATGAACGACACGTGCGGGTATTCGCTCTCGGTTGAATTGAGCTGTCTCCTTGAGAAGAAGAGCATCTTCCAGGAGTACAGGTCCTCGTTTTCCCACCGTCTTTGAATTGGAAATGTCTCCGATGGGTTGACCCTGCACAGTCGTCAGTGGATCGCCCTAATATCGTAAGAATTAGTCACTGCCTTTCTACGTTAAATCAAACTTTGAAAATTTAACCTTTTTCGTGTGGTCTTGAGTAGTTTTGAAGCACATCAACTGTTCAGCAACTGACGTACAGTAGCCATTTTCGTCACACTTGCTCAGGGTAAAGTACACCACGAAGATCAAGCACAGCAATAATTTTGACATTTTAGAAGTTCCACTCTTATTCGTATGAGTATGTGTACGGTGCATGAGTCGGATGCGATAGCAAAGGAACTCGTATCTCGGTCTATATATTTCGCATGCAGTGGGAGGAGGTGCTTGCAAATCAATACACCATAGGTTTGTTCAAGCAAATAACTGTAGATCCAAAATCAGACTAAACGAACGGTACAATTTCATCCATAGCAACATAACCTACGTGATTTTTCATACAAATACCATATTGGGGAGGTTATGTCTCAATGGACGAAATTTGGCAATTCGTATGGTCCTGGAAGCCTTTGTCTCACTAAAAGAGTAAAGTGCGTAAATAACCACTCGTAGTGTAAACTACCCTACTTTCATGCACCGCAGTACACATGTGAAGTAAGCACCTATGGAGCGGACACCGCTTCAATGATCGTAGACCATTTTCTATTCAGTTTGGGTCAAGTGTGATCGCTACTACTGTTAGAATAGATCCACTCACTCAACGCACTCCAAGAACAGGCAAAAGAACAGAATTTTAATAAGGGGTCTCCACGACGCAGCAGTACAAAATTCAGTGTTTTATGTTGATATAAGCCGGATGTTCCATACAAAATTAGAGGCAGTTATGACAGTTAATGATAGTGTGCTCTATTGACTGTTCTTGGAGTGTGTTGACTCCCCGCACAGATTACAAACTATGATCTAAGCGTCCGATCGTAGTGACAAGACGTGGTACCTTTTTGTCGTTGAATTGACTGTATTTACTGCAAAGAACCAAACGTACTTCACTTTTATATCCGCTCATATCCACATTTTAATGGCAGGTTTGTTATCAAACTTCATTTTTTAGCAAAGCAAAAATTTCGAATTGACTCATCAATTCTACAGTAGACTCGTGCGAATGCTCAGAAATACTACAGCTGCGTAAAGAGGGTATTGTGTCACAGGTTATCGGTGTAGTTCGGTAATATAAATGCCCCGAGTAAATATGGGTAAATGCGACAAGTTGAGAACAATCTGGTCCAAGAAGGGTAAGTATGCATAAAATGATAAAATACAGAGCAAATGTGGGTAGATGCCATCTACTAGATGGGTAAATGCTGTCACACGATGTTCCACTCGCTTCACATAACAAGACGTTTGAAAAATGGCTTTGTCCGATTAACAAAGGGGAAGTTTGTATCCAGAGCCGAAGGCGAGGCATATAATTCTAAGAGTGAGTTAGCGAATTTTCCTGCTGGTACGAATTGCATTTTACATGCTAGCGTCCGGTAAGCACTTTTTCACAGTCACAAACAATGACAGTAGTTAAGTGTGGATGGTGTGGATCGAGCGGAAGGCGAGTGAAGTATTCGGACAAGCCAATCTACAAGCAATTACGGAAGTTATTCCGCGGTGTTGTAATGGATTTTCATATTTTACCAGTCTAGGGTTGTAATGGAATTTCTTGTTTTGTAACATCGTCTTTGGATCAACAAGTGTTCACGCATAAGCTCCACCTTTCAACTTTTTATTGCATTGTTGACGACAACTCTAATCATACTATGTACGACAGACGAGCCCAGTAAAATTATGCGAATATTGATTGCGGAACGTGAATCCATGAATAGGTGCGTAGGTTTTCAATGCAATTCTCACGCATTGTTATCGCCAATAAAAATTTCATTCGCTTGCTAAAAACGGTGTAATTGTGTGCGCGTCTGTTGATAAGACATTCGAATGTTTACTTTGTCTGACATATTGTGCTACTAGTTATTAACCATTGTTGCAGGAACCATGTTCGTTATAACCTTTAGGCCAGGTGAAAATGTTTGCATTGTCATGTAAAGTGCCTTAACCTGGCCTTAAACCTAGTTTATACCTTGCAAGGATACAAATATGGGATTAGAATGTTTAGGTCCGAGGGGATTCTTCAAGGATTAGTTTTTTAATCTCGGCTAAAAATTTAATTCCTTCAAGCATTAAAAATTGGACTGATTGAATTAGTGAAGGTAAGATAGAAAAGACAATTTCAATTGAAAATTCAAAATTAAAATTACAAAGAAAACCAATTTTAACGGTCATTTGAAGTGGACGTGCACCAGCATTTGCAACGCGATGAATAATTAATGCTTAAAAGATAATTTAGGTTAATGAATGATGGTGTGATGGGTGTGACTCAAACGATTTTCCATTCCTGAAATTGTAATGTGCAATCAATGACATTGACATTGCAACATGTAGACTGGGATCTACGTTGAGCTATTAGATCATCTGCATTCTCTGGTCAATTGCTTCAAAAAAGCCAAGTATTTATAAACACTGAAGATAATGCAAACGCTCAGCGGATCGCAAGCTTTACGGAACCCAACTTTCGGGTGAACATAAACGATTTATTATGTTGCATCAGTGACGTTCGGCTTGCTAACGTTGGGTTCCGGCTGAGCGTTTGCATTATCTTCAGGGATAATGTTGTTCGAACTGCATTGGTTATTATTGAGTTTTGACATATGTCTTGCAACCTAACAAATTGACATGGTGTCCAACGTTATAAAGACTCTATTCGCCTGCTAGTTGGGTTCCATGCATTTCTGTTGTCTTTATATGCTTCATAAAGAATAATAAAAAAATTAATTGAGAACGGGCTCACATCGACAATGGCATTTTACATACTGGTCCGCTTATGAAACAAAAATTTCGTGCAGATATTCGAGCAAAAATTAATACAAATCAACACTGCGTCAGTAAAGTGGGTCACTAAAGCGTTAATTTGAATGTGAGCGTGAGTGTAATCCTTGGGGGAATGTTGGTGTCACGCACTCATCAGTTATGTAGTTATGTGCTGTAACATATTACATTGTTCATTGCTGCTTTCTGCCATTCTATCTACTTACAATGTCATTGTGTTGCAATCAATGAATTGCACATTTTTTATTGCCCCCAATTGCCCTCAACTGCCTTCAGAGCACCGACTCAACAATTGAATTGAACGCCATTCGATAGACAGTTTTGAGTTTAATAGAATGCAAAGCGTGAGTTTCCAAATCATTCTAGCCTTACTTCCGGTAATGGTTCGGTGCCATCAAGAACAGTATCATGAAGTACTGTCTCTGATCAGCCGGCTGAATGTCGTCTTCGATTTCGACCATAACCTTTTTCTGCTGGACTCATCAACTGATGCCAGTCGATGCTTTCGAGCAGAAGAAAATTTTGATGGAAATTTTGCACCGCAAACGGTTTACAGTACAGACCTCAATAGCAACAACGAAGACGACGATACCGGAAAGGAAATATTGAAGTCAGCAAACACCGGCAACAACTTATTTCTAATTGTGGTCGCAGAAAGCTTGAAATTTGACGTTCACACGCGACTGATGGCTCAGGTAAAGGCGATTCGTGAAGTTAAGCTAACCGTGAAAATCGGAGTGTTTTTCGTGCAGAATGTGACCTCAATGGACGTGATAAATGATTTATTTCTGTGGTGTATTTCGATGACAGTAAGAATTGATTCCATTTTTGGCGCTGTTTATTCGAATATTGTATCGAATCGATCGAATCCTACGTCGGAGCCAGTGTTCAATGTTTTCCGTTACGAATTGCTTTCACCATACTATCCGTACGATTTTGCATTGATCAATCTAACGGGAAGCGAGTCGATTCAAAACTATTTTCCCGAACGAATACGAAATTATCAAACGATTCCGATTAAATTTGAGGCAACAACTGACTTATATCAGGACGATTATTCAATGCCATTTTATTCGGCTGTGGTTGACTTCCTTAATGCATCGTACTCAGTCTATGTAAGTAGCGAGGGCAATTTTATGGTGCTTTCAGAAGAAGATGCCCTGGCCGCAAATTTCTCTGGAATTAGAGGAACTCCTCCACCTGATTATGTTAACCCGAATGACATAGCCGTAACAAACATAAAAATCTATCCGTATCGAATGGTTAAGTTGGTATTGTTGGTTCCACATGCACGGCCGTATTCAGGGTTTATGGAGTACTTACAAAATACGACGTGGACACTTCTTCTTGCTTACACCTTTACCGTAGTCGCTGCATCGACTCTGCTTTTAACCGTCTCTGGCTATTTTCAAACGAAGAAAATTTTACTTGTGCAACGTGTTGTCGACGTCATCAATCTGTTGTTGAATGACAACGACGTCATTCGATATGGACGGCTTTGTCGTGCTGACATCTGTGTCATCGTTCCGCTTACATTCGCGGGATTAATTATGATGAACGGAATTGTGTCAGCCTTTCAAAGTTATCTCACTTTGCCAATGTACGAACGTCAGATCAAGACCATTGAGGACTTATTCCAATCGCCCATTCCTATTTTGGCTCAGAAGTACTATTGGACACGTCAAACAGCTGCAACATTGCAGGATCTTTCTCAACATGGTGGTTGGGAGACCAAAGTGCGTGCGACATACGCTGACGAAATTATTGACCAACTCGACAAATTCAACATATCTGCCGCATTTTCAATGTTTCATGATGAGGCCCAATGGTATTTGGAGGCACAAAAACGACTAAACTTGAAAGCATATAAACTGATAACCGAAACGACTCTGGACACAGTTTTTGTAACATTCCATATTACCGGCGATCATCATCTCATTGGTCCAATTAACAATTTGATTCTCCGTTTGCAGAGCGCTGGATTGATGCAAAAGTGGTTTGAAGACAGAGACCAAGTACAGGTGGAATATCTGTTGAAAAATACCCTTGAACGTCAATCCGAAAATAGTGACGGCTCAGAAAATGATGAATTCCCAGTACCTATTGTGGTTTGGTGTGGATGGGCTGGCAGTGGAATTGTATTTATTTGCGAGATAATTTGGAAAAAAATCGAATTACAAGTCGAGCAAGTGAAGAGGACATTTTGTGCGACACTTTCCGGCCTGGCAATTTGCCGAAAGAAATGAGAAGAACCGAATACACAATGCGCTGTGGTAGTCTAGCTTGAAATGCCATTTTGTCCTCTCTACTCCTAATTCGCAATTTCCACATAATGTAGGTGACACCATTCGTTGCAAATCGCCAATAGGTTTGTTGCAAGGTCATTTCAAAATGTCAAATTTCATCCACAGAAGGTAGCTTAAACCTCAACTTTTAGGTTGACGAAAATTTTAACGAAAAATTTACAAAGAATTTTGTTTAGGTTATGTTCGTCTCTGTGGATGAAATTGTCGGCGTTCGTGTTGTCACAGTTCGGGATTACAGTTATTTAGAACAAATCTCTAAGGCATGCTTTTGTTGACTTATTTTTCCATAGCTGAATATGGCGCTTTTGTAGTTTTCAGTACAAACTAGTACTGCGTCACATGCTTTATTGTATTTTGTGAAGCTGTCGAGGTGCGCAAAATTTCAGCCTTCATTCCCTGATATTTGGGATTTCCTGAAGCAAAATTGTTCTGGAAAAGTGATTTTTCCACGTTTCCGATCTGCAATAATCATTTATGAATATCTCTCACGCCTTCCACTCACTCCCACTCCCCGCCATTGAACAACCATCAATCGATTAAGCTCATGGTCCTCTTAAAGAATTAAATTGCAAAAATAGTACACTTTTTCATGCAAATTTGTTCTTCAGTTTATTCGCCCGAAGAAAACACAATTTTGTTTATCTTCGTCGCTCATTTCCGACACACTATAAACAAAACGTTGTTCCTAACTCATGCTAAAGTATAGTTTCCACTTAAAAAGAGCACTCCGTTTAGCCTCCGTCTACATGACAGTTGTAAAATAGAACAAAAGAACTGTCACGCAAACGGAGTGGAAATTGAATTTATTTACGTGACAGTTCCTTTGTTCTATTTTACAACTGTCATGTAGACGGAGGCTAAACGGAGCGCTCTTTTTAAGTGGAAACTATACTTAAGACTGTTCTTAAGAGGCTTGTTTAGCGAACTCGATTCCAGAACTCGTTTCCTGCTCGTGCTGGAAACCTCTCGTTCGCTAAAAAAAACCTCTTAGCATGAGTTTGGAAAAGTGCTATTATTGTCAATTTGCATAGCAGTGTAAACGTGACAGATGCAAAATTTTTCTTTTGTTCTTTGACTTTTGAACAATAGGACATCTGACACTTTCACATTTCTATGTAAATCAATGGATCAATTTGTGATAGAACCCCATATGCGCCCTGTAACCAACAGGCTTTGAAAATTGTTATTTTGAAGCATCCTTTATTCGAAGTGTCAACAAAACGTATGAACTGTTTTTAAAACGGACACTCTGCGATTCGACCTTGTAGGTCTGAATTCGCAATCGTCCGTTTTGCCTCTGTTAATCTCCGTGACGTTTCTATTCTTTAGATGAATTTTTCTTTGTTCTAATTCCAACTGTCATGCAAACGGCTGGATAACGAACGACTGTGATGCCTCCTTAAACTAACGTAATTAAAATAAGAGAATGAGTGCACCGTTCTCTCCATTATAGATTAAAGTGCATGTATGTGCAACGAATATAAAAAATAAAGAGAATTCATTGTTTCTAAGTCCCCGACGACCGTAGTCTTAATTACAAACTAATACAAAAGAGCAACAACATTCTACATTCAACGCCTTTCGTTATTACACATCGCATAAAATCCAAATGGTGCATGTTTTTTGGTGACGGTTTCTCCACTTGTCAGCAGTTTTCCCATAGCTGAATATGGCGCTTTTGTAGTTTACAGTATAAATCAGTACTGCGTGGCATGCTCTATTGATGTCAAAATGAAGGTGAAAATGAATTTTAAAAAAAGAACTGAAAAGACAGCCGCGTAAAAAGAATTTATTTATTTTTGGCGCAATTCTAATTTGAAGCTTATGGTCCAACTGCATCAGTACGATAAAGTTACTTGTTCAACATTTTCTGAATTCTCTGTTCCAGATCTGGGCTGACAGCCTTAAAATTTCGCAGTGCCCGCTCCCTGATGAAAGGTAACACACTTTTAAGGTCATTCGCCAAATTTTCGGCCAAGTGAGCCTTATCCGTCTCGGCAAAACTTTCGTACAACTTTGTAGCCTATAATCAATATAATCAAACAATGGGAATCAAATTATACGGAAGAGATGGTCGAATGTAGCACTCTGCTGCAAAGAAATGGTCTCCTAACATTTCCTAAAATCGCCTTTGCCTACCTGGAAAAAGTTATCATTCGGCTGTTCGTATCTGTCAACCAAAACCGGACCCATACTCAGTCGATAGTCGCTGTCTTTGTATCGTGGTATTGCTGATGCTTTCATGAATGAGTTGGGATTGTAATTGGGCATACCACCGCTGTTCTCATAGACCATGAAGCCATCTCTGTAGCTGTTGGCAATAACCTTATTTACCGGTCGGTTGACAGGCAGTTGATTAAAGTTGATGCCCAATCTAAGTGAAGGGAGTGGAGTTTTACAGTCTGGGACGATCGCGTCTCCCAAATTGTATAAGAATAAACTTGGGGCGAAGGCTTACCGATAATACTGTGCATCCAGATAGGAGAATAGTCTCGCCTGCAGCAACTTATCTGGCGATGGTTCGATACCGGGTGGCATGTTGGCTGGATCAAATGCGGATTGCTCAACTTCGGCAAAATAATTGTCCTGGTTTCTGTTCAGTGTCAATTTTCCGACTTCATGCTCGGGTATTTCGTCAGTGAACCACACCTACAACGTGCTATGTATTGAGCGCATAACTCCTGTGAATTCCATCAATCCATCAAACCTTCGTGGCATCGAAGGCATTAAAATGCAAGCCTTTAGCTTGCTTCGGAGTCAACACCTGAACAGTTACTCAGGTGAAACGGCTACGATGTTTCACGAAACGCCACTATAAATTCAACTTTTTTCACGATGTTGAAAAGAAGCAGCGATACAGAAAAGATCTACTTTATCATCTGTGTCAACTGTCACTGCGACGGTTAAATACAAAAGTTTTCTTTCTTACATTTGCCGAATACACAAAGCACAAAACAAGTAAACAAACTCAAGCAATAAACAAATTAAGGATCATCATGGATCAACTTAATGTTTCGTTTGAGATCGATTCAGATGAATCGATTACTGATTTACTCAATTCGACAGCCGGTAACTGTTTCCCTTAGCCTTCATAACTCATTGATATCACATAAAACAAGTTAATTTCAGAGAGCATTCACAAGTTAAATGTTGACACTGAAACGCTGCAAGAAAACTTAATAAGCGCAACCGACCAATTTATTGACAAAATCATTATTTACTACTTGCGACATCTCAGCCTCGTTGGTCTCGAAGACTTGATGGAATTGCTAAACGAACAACGTAAAAGCTTTGACCGGCTTCCAACACACAAAAAACAAATCCTACAAATGTTCCGTGAAAATAGAGAAATGATTGATGTGATTTACTTCATTCGGTGTTCTAAGTGTGATAAAATAATTGAAAAAAATTCAGAAAATATGGAACGAGCTGTATGTTGCGATACTATTTTGAAGAAAACAGAAACAAATTTTTTTGTGTACATGCCACTGGAAAAGCAAATTGTCCAATCCATCAACCGCAATTGGGAGGCCATCAAAAATTTCGACACATCTAACCGGGACAACGATAACATATCCGATGCACATGACGGTGATATTTTGAAGGAAGTGTTGCAGAAATACGACGATGACGATCTGAACATTTTATCATTATGTGTTAACGTTGATGGCGCGAACAGGTTCAATTCGAATTCAGTATCGTTGTGGCCGATTCAATTCATTCAAAACTATCTACCACCGGAAATTCGATTCCTACCACACAATGTACTTGTGTCTGGTCTGTTGTCCACTGAAGGTCACTTTGATTTTCGCGAATATTTCCTCCCAATTGTGAGAGAATTGGAACGTTTGGAGCAAGAAAAAATCGTCATGACCATTGAAAATGTAGTTTACACGTTTCAACCAGTAGTGACACACTGCGCTGTTGACCTGCCAGCTAAAGCGAAAATTCAGGAAACAAAACAGTTCGGAGGCTACAACGCTTGTAGCTATTGTCACATTCCCGGTGTGCAAGTTTCCATCAGCTGCAAGACCAAGAACAAAAAACGTAAAATCAAATACGGACAGGAAAATGTTCAGTCGAAGAAAGTGTTGCAGATTCGCTATCCGGAAGGAACTGATTCGTTCGCGCTACGTGATGAGAAGGACACGTTACAGAAAATGATTGCTGCATCGAAGTGCACTAATAACGCTGTGGATGGCATAAAAGGTAGGTTGTCTACTCAACGCAGTGTGTGTCTAGGGAAGTATCTTAATGATGCTTCATGATAAACATGCACGATCTACTATTAACGTTGAATTCTCAACTGACCAGAAGTCACTTTGTAACTTTCAGACGTTTCGTGCTTAGCAGCGTTACAACATTTCAATATTGTGAGAAGCATCGGCATTGACTATTTGCATGGTGTACTGATTGGAACCGAGAAGCAGCTGATCAATTTTTTTTGCGATCCATCGAACAGCCAGTCCAGTTACTACATAACGAAGAAGAAACGAGAACTCTTAAACAAGAGAATTTTGTCGATCAAACCGATTCGTGAGGTGAACCGTAAGCCTCGATCATTGGACATGCGATCAAAATTCAAAGCAAGCGAGTACCGGTCAATGCTTTTGTACTACCTTCCGGTTTGCCTTCAGGGTTGCTTGCCTGATGTGTACTTGCAACACTTCCGCATTCTATCGGCTGCAATTTACATATTAATGAAATCGGAGGTCCCACGCAAAGCAATTGATGAAACCGAAATTAAGTTGCACCGGTTTGTGAAGCAACATCAACAATTGTTTGGTGTTGAAAGTATGGTCATGAATGTACATTTGTTGAAACATTTGGCACAAGACGTGCGGTGGTTGGGTCCGCTTTGGTGCCATTCAACATTTCCTTTTGAAAGAAACAATGGTGTCTTGCTCAAAAAGGTGAATGGTACCACAGACGTCTTACTTCAAATTTCTTCGAAGTATTGCCTGGCAAAATCCATCAAGCAAACTGCACGTTCGAAACCAAAAACTAACAAAAAAGTTTTACTTGGCAAAAGTGTAAAGCTTGTCGATCCGTCGCTGCGCGTGTTCAACATTGAAAGCTTAAAGGAAATTGATCTTTCAAACATCGAGTTGTATGTCCATAAACGCATAAATTTGAACGACACCATTTTCACCAGCACATCATACACTCTACCGAAAAGATCAGTCGACTATTTCGTCGAGGCGACTAATGACATAGTTGGTAAAGTAAGATTTTATTTTGAGTCTAACAGCAAAGTGTATGCGGTCATAGAGGAGTTCGAAGTAATTGACAATATTGCGCATATATTGAAAGTGCAGCCGACAAATCGTAATATTTTGGTATCGGTCAACCAAATCGAGCAAAAATTTATTTATATGAAGGTCGGGTTCCACGAATATATTGTTTTGCCTCCGAATCCGTATGAGAAAGAGTAGTGAAATTGTAAATCTATCGATTGAATTAGTTGAGTCAAAGAAGCCAATCAAATTATATTTAATCGACCTTTCAGTTCCGAATTTTATCGAATTGTCTTTCTTTGTTTTTTTTTATTATTTCCTTACTTGATTTAAACGACTCTTTACACCTAGACCGATTGTAGTCTCATAAGGACGATTTGTGATAATTTCCACTATTTTTCGATTTACGAGCTTTATATTCAGTAGACATAAAACGAGCATAAAATTGTGTCTAGTCTTTAGTATGTACATTTGTATGCAAACTATAAAAAGGAATTTGCCTCCAATGAAATAAATGTGTTAAATATGAATGATTATTTTGACTTTTTTTTCTATAATTGTGAAATCCAATTTAATTCGGTTTATTCATCACAACAGAAAGGGTGTTGCTCCTCACCGGTCGCATTCGAACTAGCAACCTCTGGTTATAAAACCAGCGCCCATCCAACGAAAGTACCGTTTTGTGTCACAAATATGTATATACGTCACGGAGCACGTATACTCGAAAACTGTAGTATAAGGAAACAGTCTAAGGCTAAGGGAACATAACTATCCCGACAAATCAAATTGTTGCATGGTTGATATGCATTGGTAGCATCTATACGTTTGTCGAGAGAGTTAGGTTTCGCTAGACTACTTTCGGCACACTGATACCAAAAATTCAATCCGAATTTTTTTTCTAAATTCATTTATACAATTTTGACGAATGATACCAATCCAACGCTGAAACTTCGACTCAGATGCTTTCTATACTGGAATTCTCGTGTTCCGTATGTGTTCATATGTTCAGTGACAAATGTGAAGTACATGTCAGATGTAACTACCAGGGCATATGATAAGAGAGACACCATTTGAAAACGTATGTTCTATTTTAGAGGATTTGTTGTAGCAGCAGATCCTATCAAAGTGCGCGATACCCCGGAAAGTAGTTGTATTCAAAAAAGTAGTGATGTTGTGCGATTATTCTGGGAAAGCTGTGAATGGAACTAGAGCACTGCGCCGGCCAGCCGAGCCACAGTTGGCGGCTGAGACACAACCGAGAGGTAATGGCGGCCGGCGAGTTTAATTATGGCTTAATTACAAGTCGATATCACAAAAAAATACCGCTGCTTTCTACTCAGATCCAAAATTTTGTCTGAGCCGATCTTTTCCGTAGTGTGTTGTTTGCATCGAGGCTATCTACGCGAAATGATACAAACCTCAAGAAAGGTCAGAGAGCTTGATAGTAGTATCAGTTCCAGACGGGTGATTTTAGGCCATTTCGCTCGCACGAACAAAATTTTAGGCCACAATCAGCCGCCGATCGTTACCTCGGCTTCTGCAGATCTATTTTTCGGCGACGGGATCTACCCTATTGCACAGCGTTTATCGCTCTATAAGTTTCTGTATCGCTCTTACCCAATGTTAACATCAAAGTATTATCAATAACTTTCACGCTCCAATTAAACAGAAAATATTTTATTTTTCTTCATTTCGATAAAATCGAATACAAATTCGATTTAAATTACAAATTCAGATCCGCGTTCTGATTTGATCGCACTTCTTGGGGTGCCTGTTTGTTCGTCACGGTTCTTACAGCATTCGCGATAAGTTCATTGAATCTTAGCTGGTTAACTCGTTCTCCTGATTCGGTAGCAACACATTTGCATCTGGCTATTCGATCGATGAAAAGTTGTTGTATCCGAGCAACCTTCTCGGGGGTTAACGGATCTTTTGGAGGCTTGACAGTTATCACTTTACCCTCTTTAACTTCGTACTTGCCTCTGGTTCCTTTCAGAGTTTTGCTTGTTAGTGATGCTAAATTTTCTTTGTAGGCATATTGCACGCAGCTGAGTATGAATGTCGAATCTCTGTTCTTGGTGAGGGCAATTTTTTTCAGATTTGTGATTTCATCATCCGTGAAAATGTCAGTGCCCACTGCGGATGCCGAAGATATTTTGAATATGGAGCTTGAGTTCTGACCTGTTGCCACTGGAGCTAGATCTGCGGATGTGTGTTGATCGACAAACGAATCGGTGTCGCTATGAGCTCGTGCGGTACCCGTCGACACCAGGTCCAGATCTTCGGATATGTGTCGATCGATAAACTGTTCCGTTACATCACTCGAACCAGCGTTAGTTGTTAAAAGACGGACCAGATCTTTGTGCTTCATTGTTAATTCGGAGTGACAAACACTCAGTTTGAGGAACCGTTTCTCCATCTCCTTGTACTTCTTCCGCCAATTTTCACAATCACTGCATCCGTTTGTGTCGTCTGGTGCTTGACAGATATCTTGCCGATTTGATTTGTTGTTTTCCTCTCGTGTAGTTTTCGTTGGTGGTGTCGTCGTCGATGCAGCTGCACCATTTTCGCGATCTGTGTTGTTGTCGTTCTTTGTCACACGTTCGTCATCGAAGCCTATGAAGCCATTTTAAGAAATTCAATTAGCAAAATGACATACATTTGTCTGTGCAATTTCAGGAGCACACTGTCAGAAGAACTTCCTGTGCGAAATTATAGGATTCAAAAATTCTTACTTTTCAATTTATTCAGTACCGCATCAACGTACACTGATTTTACGTTAGGCGCCCGTGAAGATTCATTGGGACCAGTTTTGAAATAATTATGAATTGAGGAGCTGGGCTTGGTTTCGGATATGGGTTTCTTTTTACTTTTCGTTGGTTTCATTTTGGTGTTATTGTTTAGTTTCGGGACAGAAAATTCGCTTGAATTTCACTTATCGGCACACATACATAACCATACGCACACGCAAGCAATCGCATCACCAATTCTTCATTCAATTCTCGTAATATTTACTTTTCAGCTAAAAAATTAGTAAACAAACATATCTACGAAGATCAAAAAATCCACCGAGAATAAAGAAATATAATTACCAAGAATGCTTTCGATCGAAATGTCTGAAAAATCGACTAAGTCCATTCTGCTATTTACACAATAAAACGGTGCGGATAATAAACGTGACAGATACATTGGCACGAGGAAACACTGTAACGTCACCAACGTTTGTACTGCATTGCCGACCAAATATATTTACCATTTCAAAAATAGTGAAAAATGTACCTGAGTAGCGTCCATGTTGGGTACTTGCCTTGAGCTATGGCTTCGTACAGGTCTTGTACGTAATAATCCGCATTTTGTGCGGTTAATTTGAGTGCTTCCTGCATCGTCAGGTTCTTTATTCCCTGATCGGTTTTCCAATTGAACCGGGCGAAAAAATGGTCTCCTTCGTCGTTCACCAGTCTAAAAGTGTGAACACCGAAACCGGACATGTGACGGTATGATTTGGGTGTAGAGAGATCGCTGTGTGAATAGAGAACAAAAAGCGTAGATTCATTACGAAGCGATAGTAAATCCCAAAACATATTCAGGTCAAGTAAATGGGTTCGTGGATTCTTCAACGACGCATGAGTAATCGACGTGAATAGTCGTCCGTCACGACCTATGAAAACTGGCATATTATTCCCAACCAGGTCCCAAATGCCTTCATCAGTCTTAACTTTCACTGCGAATCCACGAAGATTGGGCACAGTGTCCGGTGTTCCGGGTTCACTAGTCGCTTGAGAAAACCGAACAAACACCGGATTGGATGATCCGTTTCGAAATACCACGGCTTTCGAATACTTTTCCAGAAAATTAGAGCAAATTGACAATTGACCATGGGCACCGGCACCCTTAGCATGAACGACACGTGCGGGTATTCGCTCTCGGTTGAATTGAGCTGTCTCCTTGAGTAGAAGAGCATCTTCCAGGAGTACAGGTCCCCGTTTTCCGACCGTCTTTGAATTAGAAATGTCACCAATGGGCTGACCCTGTACAGTCGTCAGCGCATCGCCCTAAGATCGTAAGAATTAGTCACTGCCTTTCTACGTACAAATCTGAAAATTTAACCTTTTTCGTGTGGTCTTGAGTAGTTTTGAAGCACATCAACTGTTCAGCAGCTGACGTACAGTAGCCATTTTCGTCACACTGGCTCAGGGTAAGGTACGTCACGAAGATCGAGCACAGCAATAATTTTGACATTTTAGAAGTTCAACTCTATTGAAATTTGACAAGTCGTTATGACAATACCCTCTCTAGCACCCAAACTAGGAAAATTAAGGTGGTAAAACTGTACAGCGTATTCTATGATAGAAAATTGTACACTTTTAAAAATAAATTAAATGAAGTATGAGCAGCGATGTCCTATTTTGTGTTGAAAATTTTACGTCTCCTGTTACCATTTCGGCGTTCGAAGATGAATAATTTGTGATTTTGAAGTCTTTTTTTGTGTGTTGCTCCGTCATTTTGGTGTGCAAAAATAGAACGAAGTTTAAAATTTGTGTTTTTCGTGTGAAGTCGATATTGCTTTAGTAAAGAGCGCGGCACGGCAACTCCATTACAAAAAAAGTCATAGTAACATTTGTCAAAATAAGAAGGTGTTATTTTGACTGAGTCAAAACGACGTTTGGTTGCTAGAGAAGCTATTGGTTATGATCATCGCACACAATTTCTATTCAGTTTGAGTGAAGTGTGCATTTTTGGTCGCTTCTTCGTTCGTTGATTCATTTCGTTTATTTACTACTACTGTTAGAATAGAAGGATAACCAAAACCCTTATTCGTTAGAATAGATCCACTCACTCAACGTACTCCAAGAACAGGCAAAAGAACAGAATTTAAATAAGGGGTCTCCACGACCCAGTAGTATAAAATTCAGTGTTTTATGTTGATATAAGCCACTGTGTTTGGATGTTCCATACAAAATTAGAGCCAAATGACAGTTAATGACAGTCTGCTCTATTGCCTGTTCTTGGAGTGCGTTGACTCACTGCGTAAATTACAAAGTTATGATCTAAGCGCCCAATTACACTGACAAGACAGTTACCACGGTGTCGTTGAATTGACTGTATTTGCTACAAAGAACCAAACGTACTTCACTTTTATATCCGCTCCACGTTTTAATGGAAGGTTTGTTATCAAACTTCATTTTTTAGCAAAGCAAAAATTCCGAATTGACTGATCAATTCTACAGTAGACTCGTGCGAATGTTACAGAAACAAACGTTATTCAATAACACATGGGTAAATATGAGTAAATGCGACAAGTTGAGAACAAACTGGTTCAAGAAGGATAAGTGTCACAGGAGAGTAAAATGAACCAGGCATGAGCGGTTCATTTTTGAAACGTCAAATAGGGGACCTTTTAAATTGTGTGAAAATGAACTCCAATGAACACAGACATAAATTGAATGAATTTTACTTCGTAAAAAATAGGGCAGCTAGATAATTCAGAGCCCCAGTACAAATTCTGTGAAAATTCAACTTGAAAACAAAATAATTTCAATTTTTTTAATTTTCTTAAGTAGAAACCGTCATATAAATTTTCATAAACGTAGACGGCGCCACAGAGAAATATTGGTGTCACCGCCTTCGTGATCAACTCAGCGGTGTCTTAACATGTTCTTTCAGAACCTTGGACTTTTCAACTTTTTATTGCATTGTTGACGTCAACACTGGCAATACTCTGTATTACAGACGAGGCTAGTAATATTATGCGAATATTATATTGATTGCGGAACGTGAATTCATTAATAGCCGGTAGCTTTTCAACTCAATTCTTACGCATTTGAAAATGTCATTCGCTTGTTTCAAACGGTATATAATTGTGTTGATAAGGCATTCGAATGTTTACTTTGTCTGACTTTAACCATTGTTGCAGCAAACATGCTCAGGTGAAGGTGTTATGTATGGCTAAATGTTTGCATTGTCATGTTAAGCGCCTTAAACCTAGTTTATACCTTGCAGTACGTTTAAAAATGTTTAGGTCCGAGGGGATTACTTGCAAAAAGTAATTCTTCAGGGATTAGATTTTTAATCTCCGCTAAAAATTGAAAAAAAATGTAATTCTTTGAAGCATTAAAAATTGGTTTACAGTCTTTAACATTTCAAATGTCTCACTGTCATTTTTTTTCAAAGAATGTCATTGTGAATTCGCAATGACACAATGAAATTCTCAGAAAAGTTTGACAATGAGACATTTGAAATGTTAAAGACTGTAATTGAATTAATGGAGGCATCGCAAAGACAGTTGAGAGATGTAAAGACAATTGCAAAGAAAGCCAATTTTTGAAGTTAATTTAGGTTTATGCAAGGTGGTGTGATTCAAACCATTTTCCATTTGTGAAATTAACGCCATTGACATAGCAACATGTAGACTGGGATTTACGTTGAACAATTAGAGCGTTTGCATTCTCTTCTCTATTGCTTCAAGAAAAAGGATGAACAAAAATAAAGTGGGAACTTGAATGCAGTTGCTTTTAATGTTAACAACTTAAAGCTAAACACTCTAAAGGGCGTCTTGGCCTTTCACCATTCGTATTTATTCTGTCCTGATTTTTCATCTCAAACAATTTTCATCAGAAAACTTTCATTTGACATTCCAATAGTTAGATCACAAAAATGGCTATCGCCGCGAGGGGTGACGCACTTCCATTTAATCCATTTAATCCATTTAATCCAAAAACAAATTTTTAGTTTTACCGAAATAATTAGGCTACCGACCTGAAAAATTTGTAAAGTAATTGCGAAAAATAGATTTGCACGATCCCCAGCTCGTTTAAGAACTCGTGAGGTATAGGAATTTTTTTTTTTTGTGAAAAATGATATTAAATTTATTTAATCCATTTAATCCATTTAATCCACTTTACACCAAAAACTCCTAAAAGTGGATTTTTTCGCTTTTTAACATTGTAGTATGAGTTGTAGTACGTGGTTCGATCAAAATCAACAATTTTTAAGACTTTTACAGTATTTGGTAAAATGAACTTTTTTCCTATTTAATCCATTTAATCCAATTTTTATTCCATTTAATCCATTAAATCCATTTAATCCATTTAATCCATTTAATCCATTTAATCTAGAAGTGAGTTACCCCTCGTATCGCCGTGACCTCCTCATATACAACCTTGAGTAGGATGAGCAACTAAAGCATTATTTACAAAAGAGCAACAACATTCTACATTCAACTAGGGATGGGAGGCGTTCAAAATTATCGATAATATCAATCGAAAGAAATTATCGATAATCGATTAATCATATCGTTATCGATAATTTAATAATTATCGATAATTATCAAAATATCGAAATTCAATAATTATCAAAATATCGATATTTTGATATTTATCTGAAAATTTATGATAATATACCGATATATCGGAATATATCGATAAATATCGGATTTTCGGACCGAAATATCGATATATCGAATTATCGATATGTTGATAATTATCAAAATATCAATAATTATCGATTATCGATATTTTTTTGATAGTTTTCGATAAAAAAAGTCGATAATTATCGATTATCGATAATTGATAATTATCGATAATCATTTTCATTATCGCCCATGCCTACATTCAACGCCTTTCGTTATCACACATCGTATAAGATCCAAATGGTGCATGTTTTTTGGTGACGGTTTCTCCACTTGTCAGCAGTTTTCCCATAGCTGAATATGGCGCTTTTGTAGTTTTCAGTATAAATCAGTACTGCGTGGCATGCTCTATTGATGTCAAAATGAGGGTGGAAAATGAATTTTAAAAAAAGAACTGAAAAGACAGCCGCGTAAAAAGAATTTATTTATTTTTGGCGCAATTCTAATTTGAAGCTTATGGTCCAACTGCATCAGTATGATAAAGTTACTTGTTCAACATTTTCTGAATTCTCTGTTCCAGATCTGGGCTGACAGCCTTAAAATTTCGCAGTGCCCGCTCCCTGATGAAAGGGAACACACTTTTAAGGTCATTCGCCAAATTTTCGGCCAAGTGAGCCTTATCCGTCTCGGCAAAACTTTCGTACAACTTTGTAGCCTATAATCAATATAATCAAACAATGGGAATCAAATTATACGGAAGAGATGGTCGAATGTAGCACTCTGCTGCAAAGAAATGGTCTCCTAACATTTCCTAAAATCGCCTTTGCCTACCTGGAAAAAGTTATCATTCGGCTGTTCGTATCTGTCAACCAAAACCGGACCCATGCTCAGTCGATAGTCGCTGTCTTTGTATCGTGGTATTGCCGATGCTTTCATGAAGGAGTTTGGATTGTAATTGGGCATACCACCGCTGTTCTCATAGACCATGAAGCCATCTCTGTAGCTGTTGGCAATGACCTTATTTACCGGTCGGTTGACAGGCAGTTGATTAAAGTTGATGCCCAACCTAGGAGGTGAAAATTTATCGATTAATCGTCAAAGATCGCACCGACTGTCCCTAACGCTAACAGAATTAACTCAAGAGGAATGCCAACGATTACCTATAATATTGACTATCCAAATAGGAGAATAGTCTCGAATGGAGCAACTTGTCTGGCGATGGTTCGATACCGGGTGGCATGTTAGCCGGATCAAATGCGGATTGCTCAACTTCGGCAAAATAGTTGTCCTGGTTTCTGTTCAGTGTCAATTTTCCTACTTTATGCTCGGGTATTTCGTCACTGAACCACGTCTATAATGTGTAATGTATTGAGCTTGTGTCTCTCGATATTTCACTAATCAAACCTTCGTGGCATCGAATGGATCGTAATGCAAGCCTTTAACTTGCTTTGGAGTTAAAATTTGAACCGTTAGCGTCCATGTTGGGTACTTGCCTTGAGCTATGGCTTCGTACAGGTCTTGTATGTAATAATCCGAATTTTGTGCGGTTTTTTTGAGTGCTTCCTGCATCGTCAGGTTCTTTATTCCCTGATCGGTTTTCCAATTGAATCGAGCGAAAAAATGATCTCCTTCGTCGTTCACCAGTCTAAAAGTGTTGACACCAAAACCGTCCATGTGACGGTATGATTTGGGGGTGCCAAGGTCGCTGTATATATGAAGCAGAAGGAGTGTAGTCTCATTACGAAGTGATTGGAAGTCCCAGAGCATATTCAGGTCAAGTAAATGGGTTCGTGGATTCTTCAACGACGCATGTATGACCGACGTGAAGAGTCTTCCATCTCGAACTAAAAAGACCGGCAAATTATTCCCGACCAGGTCCCAAATGCCTTCATCGGTTTTAACTTTCACTGCGAATCCACGAAGATTAGAGATAGTGTCCGGTGTTCCCGGTTCACTAGTCGCTTGAGAAAACCGTACAAACACCGGATGGGATGATCCGTTTCGAAATACCACGGCTTTCGAATACTTTTCCAGAAAGTTAGAGCAAATTGACAATTGACCATGGGCACCGGCACCCTTAGCATGAACGACACGTGCGGGTATTCGCTCTCGGTTGAATTGAGCTGTCTCTTTGAGAAGAAGAGCATCTTCCAGGAGTACAGGTCCCCGTTTTCCGACCGTCTTTGAATTGGAAATGTCACCAATGGGCTGACCCTGTACAGTCGTCAGCGCATCGCCCTAAGATCGTAAGAATTAGTCACCTGCCTTTCTACGTAAAATTCTGAAAATTTAACATTTTTCGTGTGGTCTTGAGTAGTTTTGAAGCACATCAACTGTTCAGCAACTGACGTACAGTAGCCATTTTCGTCACACTGGCTCAGGGTAAAGTACGCCACGAAGATCGAGCACAGCAATAATTTTGACATTTTTGAATTTCAACTCTTATTCCAATGAGTATGTGTACGGCGCATCAGTCGGATGCGATAGTAAAGGAACACTTCTGTAACATTGACAAGTTTTTCTATGTGTGAAAACAGTTGTGGCAGTGTTTAGGAAAGACTTAAAGAGTTAAAGATGGAATAAGGTTCAGTGCGAGCGCACAACAGACCCATTAGAGGAGTCTATGCGAGGGCACTGTCCCACGTTTTGATATGTTTCTCAATCTCCACAGAATCACGGAGTGGTCACTGTTTAATGCAAGTAGTCCAATATTTCACACAACAACTGGAAGGATAATCTACCTTTAGCCCGTATGGGGCTTTATGGGATAACTTCACCTCCTACTTCAGTGATCACAAAAAGTTTTTTTTTATTCTACGGATCGGAGAAATGACTTGGTGACTTTGTGTGGTTCAATTTACTGTATTTACAGCGAGATACCGAACCTACTTCACCTTTATATTCTCTCACTTCCACATTTTTATGGCTGGTTTATTATCAAATTTCATTTTTTATAGTGGCAAACTGACCGATCAATTCTAAATAAGACTCGAGCGAATACTTAGATATGCCAACAAAAAAAAAACGGTTTTCAATAACACCTTTTGTGATGGTTCAAATCCGTTGTGGGCAGAGAAATGATAAGTTGGTACGCCTGTGACATTTAGGGGAGATTAGAAGGAGCATGTCGAAAAAATTGGCACCTCTATTGAGAGATGTAATTCTCTCCCACACGCGTCCCAACTTATCATTTCTCTGGTTGGGGGACACAAGAATAACACCGATCTAACTTCACTCTGTCCCAATAGAAAGAAACTTTTTCATTTTACCTTTATTGCAAGCACCGTTGACGACAACTCCAGTCATACTCTGTGCGACAGACGAGTCTTGTAAAATTATGCGAACATATTGATTGCGGAACGTGAATTCATGAATAAGCGCGTAGCTTTTCAATGCAATTCTCACGCATTTTTATCGCCAATAAGAATTTCATTCGCTTGTTTTGAACAGTAAAAATGTTCCAAGCCAATTATGTGTGCGACTTCGCTGATAAAGCAATTTGAATGTCTACTTTGTCCGAACTATTTGCGCCAACTAATTTGCTATTGTTACAATGAAATTTGAAATCTCCTTCCAACCAAACTTAATGAAAGGCTATTACATAGACGCAACATCACTATCAAAGATCGTAGCACAGGAAGATACCAGAATTACATTCCATGGTAATCCGAAAAATCCGGTGAAAGTAATTGATGCGTTCGCGGAGTGTGATTTATTTCACTTCGCTTCACTTGTTGTGCTTTTACGTATACTTTTAACACAACAAGAAATTAATTTTGAAAATGCATTCAAATTACGAGTGCGCTATAAATGCGTTCCAGCCATCATATTATCTCTTAGTTTCAAATTTACGCCTTACTGCGACGTCGGCTTATGTCAAATTTAAATTGAAGCCGATACATCTGTTTCATGTGACATATCGTATGTATAAAAAGATGGTGATTTTACCCTCACCACATGCAAAACTCTCAATTTTCTGGTCGATTCAATCTTCCCACTTTACTTACCAACGAAGGCTCTCAGTTTTCTCATACAAGTACACCAGGTAGTTAAGTAAGTGGTAAGTAACCACGGATACTAATAAGTTTTAGCCGACCGGTAGGTATCAGAGAGTTTCCGAGGGATCGTAATCATCGCATTTAATTAAAAACATTTATCTTAAGTATAAACAGTAAAACCAATGTTGTTGTCGATCACTTACAAATTTAATTGGCGTTGGCGTTCACCAAATTTTGACATTTCTACGAATTGTTTGTTGGTACCTTATTGTACAACACCGTCCATTATATCCAGCCAATTTTTGTTATTGTTACCGTGATCATCGTCGACGGCCAACAGTTTGTGACAAGACTGCCAGTGACGTTCCGTTGCAGCGGGTAAAGTGCACAGCGACTGCTTGAATTGGGATGTTGTCACTAATTTTTTTAATGTCGCGTTCGCATATTGCTGAAAACAAACGAGGCATTGAAAACGTGTTTTGGTCCTAGTTTTCATTGACAGATGCAGAAGTCGCAATTTGGAATAGAAAAAGTTCTAACTTCATTTGACAGTTTCGAAAATTTCGTCATGAAAAATAGGACCAAAACACGTTTTCAATGCCTCGTTTGTTTTGAGCAATACCATCGGGGCTAGTGTGTTCATTTTTTCTATTTTCGATAATATTTTCGAGTGTGTATCGTAGGCCAAACGCTGTAACACTTTACTGTCACACTCTGTAAAGCGAAAATCGAAATGTTCTTTTGGTTCTGCTGTTCTAATAAAAATGTCACTAGCAGACGAACGGCTCCCCGTTCACCGAATCTGGTGAAAATTTTGATTCTATGCGGGCTGCACTTACTGAACAAAAAACTAAAAATTTGCCCAGTTGGGTCTTGAAAGCTTTCGTGCCAGCAATGTCCTGACCTACATACTGACAATTTGGAAATGGAATATTTACCCAAAATGTTGTTATCGATGCTAAGGTACATGAATGCTTTCCCCAAAATCAAAACAACTACTGAACATTTCGTTTTTGTCCCGATAGGAGAATGGAGTTTAGAAACTAAGGGTAACATCTAATACAATTTAGTACTTTTATTCATAAAAAGACTGCTGTCACTGAATTATTTTTTCATGAACAAACTTCACTGCAGTGACATTCCATAGGAATGAATCAATGTGAAGTTGTTACACAAAAAATAGTCCAGTGAGATTGAAGTACTATAAAAAAAATGTGGCGCCTCTACAGGCCAACCAACCAACAGGCGAATAGCCGGATTGATTTCGTTGCAATTCCGCCTTGTGCTGCACAATTCAAAATGCCAAAGAATATTCAAAATTTAGACACAGAAATTCTCCGTAATCGTTAGTCGCATCGCATTCACCTCCTGTAACAGTTGTTTCAATGCCTCATGCGAATGGCTGCCTTCGCTATCCATCCGAATAGTCCATTCGAATAGTATAACGTTCCGCGCATGTACTCGTCGTGTCTTCTGAACAAGAAAAACTTTGGCGTATTAGCTGAGCTACTTCAGAATTGTCCGGATATTTGTCACAGCCGATTTGAAATTTGACGGGACCGCACGTGTTGCGCAAAACTGATGCAGCGTACGTTTGAGTTACACCAACCAAACTGTGGCCGTCGACTTGATCGTTTAACTGCGGAGAATTGTTTTTCGGATCGGACGGTCAATGCAATAGGAGTTGGTAATTGTTTCGTGTTTGTTCACACCGGCCGCTCACCGAGTCACACTTCAGGTTAAACGTTGCATTTTTCGTTGAAAAATCGTTTTTTCAACATTTTGGTCTAAATCGAAGCAATACAAATATTTAGTAATTTAGTATACCATAAGCAAAACACCAATTAAAATAAAATCCCGACAAAAACTCTTTCAGAGCAAAGTTGGACGCAGTCTACAGTCTATATGTGTGATAACTTCTAAAACAAGTGATATCGCTAGAGGTGACGCTGTCAGCGTCGTTACGCAAAATTGAATTTCACAACAAATTAATTGAAATTAGCTGGCCTAGTTTTCCAAACCATTCGCCAATTTTCTTTTTTTTCATAAAAAATTTTAACCAACAGTCAAATTTTTTTTTTGGAAAAATTATTTGGCAGATGATGAGAAAAACTAAGCCAGCTTGTTTGAACTAAAATTGGGTGTAAAATTTAATTTTTGCGTAACGAAGCTGAAAGCGTACTCGTAAAACTCTGAGACTTTGCCGAAGAAAGTAATTCTCTATCTCTCATAACCCAAAAAATACTAGTCCTTTCATCCTACGCTCGAGTAGCTAAAAATTTGGTCACTCTGACCACTCTAGCTCAACCTTATCTGCACCAATGTTTCTAATTGTTTGTTTGTTTGATTCGTGTGACGAATACCTTTCATTTGATGGGTGTAGGTGTCAATACAGCCAAGCTACAGCCGAAAACGCGTTCCCGACCCTCGAAAGCCACACTCAGAAACCACTTCGAGGCCAATAAAACAAAATTCTGATTTTTCCTGGGGTAATGGCGTATCACATATTCATTTTTATGCCCACCCTGAGACTCCTGCAAAATTTCATGGAGATTGGCTGACTAGTTTCCGAGATCAGCCGTCGATAGATAGATAGATCCCAATAAAAATCTCTTCGAGAAAAGTGTGACGCAGTCTTTGAAGTACAATTTCTAAAATAAATGATATCGCTAGAGTTGACGCTTTCAGCTTCGTTACGCAAAAATTAAATTTTACACCCAATTTTAGTTCAAACAAGCTGGCTTAGTTTTTCTCATCATCTGCCAAATAATTTTTACCAAAACAAAAATTTGACTGGAAACAACCAAAATTTTACCAAAAAAATCTGCGTCGCAAATGTTCAGGAACAGACCAGCAAGAAAATTTATCTGCCACATGCGACGCAGATTTTTTTGGTAAAATTTTGGTTGTTTCCAGTCAAATTTTTGTTTTGGTAAAAATTATTTGGCAGATGATGAGAAAAACTAAGCCAGCTTGTTTGAACTAAAATTGGGTGTAAAATTTAATTTTTGCGTAACGAAGCTGAAAGCGTCAACTCTAGCGATATCATTCATTTTAGAAATTGTACTTCAAAGACTGCGTCACACTTTTCTCGAAGAGATTTTTGTTGTGATATCAGTCGTTTTAGAAGTTTTAGAACACTGCTTTTTATAACAGTTTATAACAGAAATTCGGAAATTTGGCAAAATTTGAAAATTTGACGAAAATTTGACGAAAATCGAAAATTTGACGAAATTCGAAAATTTCACAAGAATCGGAAATTTGACGAAATTCGAAAATTTGACGAAAATCGGAAATTTGACGAAATTCGAAAATTTGACGAAAATCGAAAATTTGACGAAATTCGAAAATTTGACGAAAATCGAAAATTTAACGAAAATCGTAAATTTGAAAAAATTTAACGAAATTCGAAAATTTGACGAAAATCGAAAATTTGACGAAAATCGAAAATTTAACGAAAATCGAAAATTTGACAATAATCGAAAATTTAACGAAAATCGAAAATTTGACGAAAATTCGAAAATTTGACGAAATTTGAAAATTTGACGAAATTTGAAAATTTGACGAAGAAAGTAATTCTATATCTGCCACCATTCAAGAAATATCTCCAAAACCCCAATTGACCCACCCATTTTCAACTTTCGACATTTTTCGCAAATGCCCTTCTTTTCTACTCGTAAAACTCTGAGACTTTGCCGAAAAAAGTAACTCTCTATCTTTCATAACCCAAAAAAATATTAGTCCTTTCATCCTACGCTCGAGTAGCTCAAAATTTGGTCACTCTAATCACTCTAGCTCAAACAATAAAACAAAATTCTGGTTTTTCCTGGGGTAATGGCGTATCACAATTTCATTTTTATGCCCACCCTGAGGTTCCTGCAAAATTTCATGGAGATTGGCTGACTAGTTTCCGAGATCGTCCGTCGATAGATAGATAGATAGATAGATAGACAGACAGACAGATAGATAGATAGATAGATAGATAGATAGATAGAAACATAGAGAGTAAGTTGAAAGATTTTGATTGTTTGGGAAAAGTCAAGCGTCTCAAAAAATTTTCTTCGTTCTTTTTTTGGAAGTTAGACTGCGTCAAGTCCTCCGCTATCGCTCCGGACATGATTTGGCGTATTTTGTATGAAAAGTGCCAATTTCAAAACGATGTATCTCCGGTAATTTTAAAGCTACATAGTCGAGTGATAGCTCGTTTTGCTCGTATTTGAAGCGCGAATAAGATAGAATAGGTTTTGTGGGGATATATTCTAAAGGGCAGAAACTGAAATGTTCGGCTATACATACAGTTTGTTCATGTCATTTTTACACAGTTTAAGATATGTCAGAGTTTTAAATGTACCCAGTCAATTAAGTTCTTCCCAAATTATGAATTTTTGGCGCAAGATTTAAAATTTCTATCGCGAATTCAAATATTGCGCAATTTGGGAAGAACTTAATTGACTGGGTACATTAAAAACTCTGACATATCGACAATCTTTAGAAACTGTGTAAAATTGAAATGAACAAACTGTAGTTGCCGCGTCTCTAAAAAAATTATTCCTTCTTTTTTTGGAAGTTAGACTGCGTCAAGTCCTCCTCTATCGCTCCGGACATGATCTATAACCAAACTAAACGAACAAATGGAATTGCTTGTTTCAAGACTGATAAGTGATCACGCGTTTAGTTGTACAGACCTACAGACAACAACGTTAAGAGGCACCGGTACTTAGGTAAAAATGTAGCCTACATTTGCGTACTTCGTATTTCCTTTGTACATTTTTCAAAAAGGATTCTGATGGAAAGATATCATTAAAAGTAAACGAAAATCCACTATTTAAAAATCGCCCCAATGTAGGCTTTTCAGCAAAGTGCCGATGCCTCTTAAACATATATACATACAGTGGTGGTACCAAACGTGCTAAAACTGAAAGACGGATTCAAAACAAAAAATTATCGTCAAAGTTCTTAGTTCATAGTTCATAGCATCTCCTGATGATATGGCCCAAGAAGATAGTAGTAATTAGTGAAATTTTATGAAATTGACTACGAATGAACTTGTATGATGACTGACAACGTAAGAGCCGTACGATTAAATTCAATCGAACTATATTGACCCAGTGTAGCTCTAGTGTGGCAAAGTTGGAGGCTGACATATTTTATGGAGGGTTCCTAATGTTGCGTTACGCTAGGTGATTTTAAAGAAATACTCAATAACACTCAGCGCTAGGGTAGCAACTACATGTATCATTATTGCGATACGTTAAAACCCTCGCAATCTGTTTTCCACGACCGTCCATCCTTTGTTCAAGAATGGAAAACAATGTTGAGCCAGTCAGCAAATCTTTTCGCTGTTCTATTTTACGAACTGAGTGCACCTCTGGTCCTACAATGCGTGACGCAGAGTACGTCGATACTGATATAAATGGACTCGACAACAATTTTGGATGTAGCGGTCAAAAAAGAGCATCAGTTTCTGTTGACTATCTGATCAGTGTACAGTCGGAATGAGTTCGAGAGAGAATTTCAAATCGCTTTTGCGAATCGTAATTACGTTTTGTTTAATTCAATCGATTACAACTGGGAACAGTCAGTGCAACCCGGAGTTATGTGATTGTTCGAAATATCAGCAAGACAATTGGTTTTCCTGTCCAGCAAACGGGCCCACCTCCGTCACATTTAGAATCTGGGACAGCGGTAAAAGCATGGATGTACTCGATCCAGCAAAATACTTTAAACGCATCGAAGCTTATGTCACATGTTACACAAACGATCAGTTGGTATTCGATGTGCTATCGCAAATAGACGTTGAAGCCGTACATAAGATTGGTTATACAAACTGTACAGTTCCGTTCAATTCGTCATTAGCTGCTGGTATGCCAAATCTGGATGAGTTAAGTTTCCAACTCGATGATGACGCTGTGGATTTGCATTGGAAATCGGTTCACTTCACTGGTATGAACAACTTATGGAAAATACAACTCAAAACAAACTCACCGAGCCAATTACCAAACACTCCATCGGAATTACCGTCGCTAAGTGAGGTCCATCTAAACATGCCACATCCGAATTTGAATTTGTTCTCATCCGCAAGTCGAATGTTTTTGCATAATATTTATGGACGTTTCAACAGCGATGGACTCGAAAATAACACAAAAATTAGTTTTTATATTAAAAATTCTCAATTGAATCCTCTCACTGCTGCATCGATGAAAGGATTGGTTGGACTTAAATTTATATGGCTTTCCGACAATGTTCTGAGCTATGACTTCGATGCCCTGAATCCTCTGGTAAATTTAGAAGAATTCCATTCTTCAGCTAACAAAGTGAAGGCTTTTCCGTCCGAACTTTTCAGAAAAAATAAAAAGTTACGAAGCATTCACATTTCAGAAGGCGAAGTGGATACTCTTCCCGAAGAATTCTTCAGTTATTTGCCGGAATTGAAGGAAATCGACCTTTATGCGTGTAAGGTACGGACGGTTCCGCAAAATATTTTTCAAAATTCCGAAGCTATTCAAGAGATCTCGTTCATGAACAATAAGTTATCATCACTTCCAGCTGGTCTATTCGATAACCTACCAGTGTTAGAGAGCGTTAATTTAGCTGGTAATCTTTTCGAAAATACGCTAACTTCACTTCCAATTGATTTGTTCGCTAATGCGCCAATGCTTAAGTTTATATCTTTGCACAGCAATCGTTTTGAAACGGTGCCTACTGCACACATTAAAAACATTTCCGGCCTATTCATAAATTTATCATCCAACCAAATTAAGGACATAACCGTCGAAGATTTGCCCATATTCGAAAAGAACACAAAAGTAAATTTAGGTCGGAATAAAATTTCTCAATTCAGTGGTATATCATATGTGCGGCAACATCCCCACCGATACAACAGCACGCTCGTATTGGACGGAAATAGGTTCAATTGCTCCTTGTGTGATGTTTATCACCTTCTTCAGGAACAAACGCCAGCGTTTTCGATAAACCTATACGGTACAATGTGTTTCGGATACCATATTATGTTACGTTTCATAGAATTAACTTTTGACGGCTGCGATCTCCCTGCACCAAGTGATTAATAATGGGAAATTATATTCTACCGATAAATTAATTCAAAACTACCGATAAAAAATAATAAAGAACCGATAGCGAAATTCCCAAGTGCCGACAAAAATATTCAAAACTATCGATAACTTTTTACCGATAAAAAGTACTAAAGTACCGATAAACTGGTCGTTTTATCGATCATTTATCATTTTCTATCGGCAGTTTATTACTTTCCATCGGTAATTCATTATTTTCTATCGGTAGTTTAATACTTTCTATCGATCATTAATTATTTTTTATCGGTAGTTCATTATTTTGTATCGGTAGTTCATCATTTTCTATCGGTACTTTAATTTTTTCTATCGGCAGTTTATAATACTTAATGTTAATGGTCAATTGTTGTTATCGATTGGTCAAATATAAATTTTTAGTGCTCAAGATTTTTAGACAATACGAAAAGTATAAAAAACAAAATAGAAAAAAATAACGGAAGTAATAATAGAGAAATGAAAACACAACCAAAACCAATTTATAAATGTCGTAAATGTCGTAAATGTCGTAAATGTCGTGAGGCTCCCCGTCCAGGCCCGAACTGGCCATACTGGGCGTTCGGGCGATTCTCGAAGGGCCTTTTGCCTCAGTCGGGCGAAGTCCCGTCAGGGCTTTTATAAATTTCAACCATTTAGTGTTCAAACAAATGCAGCCCATTTTAGCGAACATATTGGAAATCCTACTGATTGGAAATCGAAAAAAAATTAACAGAAAGGCCTCAGGAGGAAAAATTTTGATTGGAAATTGAAAACATTTTGAAATTAATAGATAGAAATTAATAAACTACCGATAGAAAATGGAATTTGACCGATGAATAGTCGTAAAATTATTAATTTATCGGTATTTTATCACTTTTTATCGGTAAAAACTATCGGTAGTTTTGAATATTTTTATCGGTACTTGTGAATTTGTCTATCGATAATTTATTATTTTCTATCGGTACCGTATTTATCGGTCATTTATTATTTTTTATCGGTAGTTTTGAATTAATTTATCGGTCATTTATTAGTATCCATTAATAATTATTACGTATCTGCAGGAAAATTCGTTTATCTTGGAGGAGGAAGGTTGTATCCAGCGCCGAAGGCAAGGGATATAATCCTTTGCCCTAGACGCACACTGAGGTGTATAAAATTAATTTGTAAATGTTCTCGTTGATTGTAAAGTCGGACGTCAAATAAATTGTATCAAAATCATTAATTGCATGAGTTTTATTGTTACGTTTGTCCTACTCGTACTGTAAGTTACGACGGGCGGAGGTACATCAGTCCAGAGTGCTTTTTAAGGCTATTTTCGATACTCTAATATCCTCCTCCTTGACTTTATCTTACAGTGTAATCGAACAGTTCGCACCGTTTTCAAATTTCGATAAATCTGATCAGATTGTAGCTTATCAATTTAAAAAAGAAAAATGATCAGACAGTGGTAACGATAAAGCAGAAATGCGTAAGTGTTTGATAACATTTTTGGTCAGAAAAATTTGGTTTCGAATATTTCCAATCCACGCCATTAGTCGTATAAATTTATACGTCAGAGAGAGCTTTTTTCTCCTTTGTTACGATCTGTCAGTTTTTCTATTTTGCGATTTAGTATGGAAATGAAAACTAAAATTGAGATATCTTTGCTGTTTTATTGCATTGGCGTGAATATATCGACATTAAATGCTGTTTTTCGAGGTATTATACCCAACATTATTCCTAGTAGTTAAGCACCTAGGTTAATAATTTTATTATGACCTCAAGGGTAATAATGTAAATGATCGAGTTTTCAAATATAGAGACTCAACCTAACACACGCGAGATTTGAACCGGAGAATTCTTTCGTACATCCACACTACGCTACTAACTTGTCCATTCAAACTTAATGAACAAAAGTGTGCTGCATTACCTTAAATCGCTCTTCAACTCTTCCGTTCGGCCTTAAAAGCGACGAGTCGCTTTATTATTAGGAATTGTTTGTAATCTTTACAAAATCTTCACAACAACCACAAATTTGATTCCATGTGATGATTACACACACAAACTTCCACAAGCTTTTTGCGATGATTAAAAAAAGGTTGCCTACCATATGCTGAAGACATTCGCAGAACGAATATCTCCAAGCACAGACCACTGTTTCGATCCTGGAAGACTTAGTGCAATGCAAATGCTAACGGAGTACAAAAATTGTCAACATTCGTCACGTCCCACCAGGCAGTGGTAAATGTACATACAATTTTAAGCGGTATATACATTCATGCCAACGGAAAGATCTAGAGAATTGTTAAAAATATGTTGTCACACATAAAATCGTAACATAACAAAAAAAACCGAACACCAGAGAGAAAATGAAATGTTACTTCATGTAACTTATCAATTCTTCGTCCTGATGTCCATCTTTATCTATTTCGTCCTTCACCTCCTTATAAAGCTTCGTAAACGATCGTCTGATAGATCCTCTATGATTCCGTCTAGAAGACATTGTTAACACCACACAATTATCTGCGATTTACTAAATCGAATTGCACCACTTCACTGATCAAATTAATCGTTCCACTAACTGATTTTAATCACTCGATTGAATAAATAATTTTCGTTTTTCTTTTTCCAACTGCACCACTTGTTATAAATCGATATTCTGGGATGTTATCCCGTGAACTTGCTTTTATTGAATGCGAATTTTCTACATAATTTTTCTTCTTTTTTCCCGAGTTGCTCTGATCATTTCTTATAATTTTCTCTTTTCTATATCTCATCTCAATGCTAAGTTGTTTCACTGTTTCTTTAAGTGTTTAGTGTTCTCATTCTACTGATTCTCATGTAACAACTATAATGACCTCAAAAAGCCCTCAAACCAATACTAATCGAATATTGAGAGCTTCAATGATTTTAAGCGAAATGAAGCATATATGAAAGCTGTTTTACTATCACATCACAACAGTGTGATGTAATTTTATTGGCTGAATGTTGCATAAATCACGGCGAAATCAAATTGTATGTTGAACTTTCATCACCTTACATTATGCTATGTAGAGAAACTAAACTAGCGCTGTCCCCTACAATAAAGCACAGTCCACACGCTGTTCATACGTTTGTTTTACGAACATATCGACATTGTTTGAGTCAAGCGCTAAAGCTCAGAGTATGCCAAGTATGTTTTGAATGATGATAACTAGCTGCACAATACATTTGTTCACTTCCTGATAATCCATCATCTTCATAGCTCTAAAACAATCTAAAACAAACCTTGTAGGTCCATCAACTTCCAGTTCCTAAAAATCTACAATCTTCTATGTTAAGTGTTCCTCGATTTGTTATATTTTTGTGACGACTGGTGGTGGTTGGTGGAATTCCAAAAGCCCAAAGCTCTTAGCGTTCTCCATGAATTTTTATCAGCTTTTTTTCAGTACATATGTTGGCCTCGATGGTGGCGTATTCTTTGACTACCAAGTTTCATTTGTTGTCCAAACTTTGATGTTTTGCTGATTCTGCAAAACAGGGGTTCCATTTAGGTAAAAGTGGAGATTGCTGTTTGCATGGCGCAATGCAATAGTGACATGGATGCATGTCAGCGGTGTATCGAGTGTAAGGAAAAAGTGTCAATATGCCTCCTTGTGGTGCCGTGCATGGAAATAATGTTTTCTTCCCGGTAGCCAAGTCAAAACTTCCCGGGATCCGAAAATTTTGACAAAAATTTCCCGGTGAGTCGCAATTAACTTCCCGGTGGCGCGAATATTATTTCCCAAGCCCTATCTAGTCTTTTTGTGTAGATTTAAGTTTAACATTAGTTTTTACAATGCTATAACCTTTTCGTGACTTTCTTCTGTATGAATTTTCACTCATCAATTTGTCGAAGAGAATGTTTGTAAAGATGCTAACTGCACAAGTCATTTATCAGAAAAGTTTTTTTTTGTGTCACAAATCGTCTAGACTGATTCGAAATATTATAACTCAGTCGAATGTGAGTGTTCGTATCTTGTTTACCCTTGATTAAAAAGAAATTAACAGAAATGAATTTGATTGTGGGATCAGAATCGATAATTCACGTAACAACACAGAAATGAAGTTCTGTTCAATCCGTAATGAACTTAATACCGCACAAAAGACTACCTACCAGTTGTACTTAACCGAAACAGAAAATAATCTCACTCGTGATCCTGCAAAGTTTTGGCAGTACGTTAACAGCAAGAAAAAAACTGACGGTTTTCCGTCTCATATGAAATTTGGTGATAAGCGCGTATCAAACCGTGAGGAAGTGGCTGGTTTGTTTGCAGAGTTTTTCCAATCGGTGTATGTCGTCGATGACAACAGCAATCACAATGATCCATCAAACAACGTCGAATGTAAAGTGAATATTGGTAGTATCTCGTTGACTATGGATATGGTTCTTGAGGCACTACAAAACGTTGACACAACGAAGGGTCATGGACCCGATAATATACCTCCTCTACTACTGAAGAACTGTTCGACATCGTTAGCCGAACCACTACATATAATATACAGTCTCTCGTTGAGTTCAGCAGTGTTCCCAGATAAATGGAAATTATCATATCTCACACCGATACACAAATCTGGAAGCCGAATTGACATAGCTAACTACAGAGGTATAGCCATTCTCCCGACGTTCGGCAAACTGTTCGAGTCAATCGTTTGCAGTTTCCTCACGGACAAGTTTAAGGGCAAAATCTCAATCAACCAACATGGATTCATTAAAGGTCGTTCTACTGTGACCAATCTGCTTCAATTCACGAGGAAAGCGATTCGTACCATGGAAAAGGGTCACCAAATGGATGCGGTTTACACAGATATTAAGAAAGCGTTTGATACAGTCCGTCACAATTTTTTGATATCGAAACTTCGTAAAATGGGAGTCCACTCTGAAATGCTAAATTGGATAGAGTCTTACTTGAGCGGAAGGTTGAAATACGTTAAAATTGGAGGTCACTCATCAACTGTGTTCTGTGCTACATCCGGAATCCCACAGGGGAGTCACCTAGGCCCCCTTCTCTTCATATTATTCTTCGACGACATAACAAAAGTAATACAACGTGCGAAGTGTCTATTGTACGCAGACGATTTGAAGATCTTTCGGAAAATACGAACAGTATTAGACTGCTCAGCTTTGCAACGTGATCTTGATGACGTCACACATTGGCTCAGAATTAACGGCCTCACAGTCAGCATAAATAAATGCAATTCGATCTCATTTCATCGGAACTATCATCCAATTCACTTCGATTACAAAATGGACGGTGAAAGTCTGGTGCGAGTCAACCGAATTCGTGACTTGGGTGTGATTCTTGATACAAAATTAGACTTTTCAGCCCACATCGAACATATAACAAGTAAAGCGTACTCAATGCTCGGCTTCTTGAAGAGGATTTGTTACGAGTTTCGTTCCGTCAACGCCCTAAAAAGCGTCTACTGTGCTCACGTAAGATCACGTCTAGAATACGCATTCAACGTTTGGCAACCGCACTGCACCACGAAAATATCTGCAATTGAGTCCATTCAGAGACAATTCATCATCTACGCCCTAAGACGAACTGTACGGCGTGACAATACCTTCAGACTGCCTTCATATGATTCTCGCTGTAGGACAGTTGGTATTGAGGCATTATCAAGAAGGCGCATCAATTTGAGTGTAACTTTCATGTACGATGTCCTCACCGAACGAATTGACGCTCCCGAGCTGAAGTCTAAGATAAACATTCGACGACCTGCCCGCGATCTTCGTTCGAATGAATTTCTGCAAATCGACCAACACCGAACCAACTATGGATTATATGAACCAGTCAATTATATGAGCATGATCTTCAATCGATTTGCACATTTGTACGACAGATCAACCTCTAGGATTACGTTCCGTAATCGCATTCGTGCCATGGAGCTACCAGAGCGCTATTCGTTTATCACCTACAGGATGAGCTAAGTGTTTAGCTGCCGTTTCGTTCATTGCAATTTGATTGATTTGATTTACTGATTTGTTTTCCTCTTTTCCTTTTCTTTTTCTTGTTTTTGAATTTTCTTCAGCTTTTTTTTATCTTTTTGACGAATATTTTTTCTTCAATTGTTTGAATATGATTCTTGTTTTCATCTTTAATTTCTATTTTTGTCATAAATATCAGTTGGTTTTATACTGTTGATAAATAAATAAATAAATGACTTTGCATTTGCAATCAATCAATAAGATTACGCGTGCTTCTCTTTGATAAAACAGATATAAACTCATTGGAAAATTATCTTCTGTTCTAATCTGCCAGATATGTTGGGCATAACAATCTTTCGAATATTCTGGCTTAATTTATTTAAATAAAAAAAAAGAAATTCGCGAGCGGAGCGAGTGAATTTTTTTGAAGATTGACTTTTGATGATGCGAAAATAGTACCATTCTTTGAAACTGTACAAACTCTAAATTTTAAATGAAACTTTAATTTGAGCAAAAGCGCCGCAGACGAAAATTTTAAATTCTTAGGTCTATGTCCCCTATTAGGAACTGTTTCACCAGAAGTTTAGTTCGTAGAAGAGAATAATTCATCGGGATAGTGACGAAAACTTCTTGATAAGCTCTTCCCGCTGATAAAAATTTCCCGATGAGTATTTCCCGCTGATAGAGACTTAACACTGTCCTCTAACAAAATAAAAATTCCCGCTAATAAAAACTTCCAGATGAGCACTTCCTGATGATAGAGACTTCCCGCTGAACACTGACAAGAAAAAAATTTCTCGCTGATAGACTTCCCGCTAACAGAAACTTTCCAATAAGTTCTTTTCCCGTCGGTAGAAACGATAAGTTCTTCCAGATGATAAAATTTCCCGGAGAGTTCTTCCCAGTGATAGCTTTTTCCGATTTCCCGGTGACAGCCATTTTCCAGTTAGTTCTGAATTCTTCCCGCTGATAGATATTTCCCAGTGCGAGTTCTTCACTGATTATAGATATTTCCCGGTGAGTATTTCCCGCTGATAGACATTTCCCGATGAGGTCTAATTTTTACAGTAAAAAAAGAAAATCGCGTTCGGCGAAGGCTAAATTTCCCGGTATCCAATTTTTCGCCCGACGACTTCCCGGTATCTAGGATACCAGGATACCGCATTATTTCCATGCACGTGTGGTGCCCCTGCTAGAAGGATGTGACAGTAACTTGAATATCTTTCTTCTTCTTTTACTCTAAACTTTTTGTCAGATATGTATGAATAAAGCAGTTGAAACCGTTAAGTCCGCTGAAAATTTTAAATTAAAATGTCAAATGACGCAGCGGTCAATCGCAGCGTTGAATACGTTTAATTCCCGGAAAATTCTTGAAAAGAGAAGAAAACCTGACATGGAGGGTTCGTCCAAGATGAATACCCAAATTTTGTTTACAAAATTGGAATTTTGATTAGAGAAGCACGCGTAATCTTATTGATTGATTGCAAATGCAAAGTCATTTCTGTGTTGTTACGTGAATTATCGATTCTGATCCCACAATCAAATTCATTTCTGTTAATTTCTTTTTAATCAAGGGTAAACAAGATACGAACACTCGCATTCGACTGAGTTATAATATTTCGAATCAGTCTAGACGATTTGTGACACAAAAAAAAACTTTTCTGATAAATGACCACGCACAATACGAATGACCGGAGTCATATTGTCTTATGTAATGAGCGGGACACGGGACATACACAACACACGCATTCTGTTTCATATACAAAGTGAATACTGCACTTCACTCATTCAAAATTCGTTTACTAATCTACCGAAAATATAAAGGCATCAGTCACTGCTGGTATTATCAATTGTGACACTTTTAAGTAATCGAATTGTGGGACCTATTTAAAATAATTTTTTTCTTTCTGATCTTTGATCGATTTCAGACAGTTGCTAGACAGACATAAATGACATAATTGAACTTCCGATAAGAAATTGTTTACATGTAGACAGAAAATCGACAAAATTTCTCATTTAAATCAAGGAAATGTTTGCACCCTGTATGTGGATTCGTTTAGTGCTTTGACCGACAGGGTCAACACAAAGCGGTTGTGATTAAGGTTCTGAAAGAACGGGTTAAGACACCCACGAAGGCGGGTGACACACAAATGTTGACAAATAGACAAATTTTGTTAAACACACTCATTACAAATTGTATGAAAAGAAACATGTCCGAAGATAGTCCAAGTCCAAAATTTAGAACCCGCCTCCTGTAGAAGAAAAGACCCGCCTCTTTTCAATTTAAGTTCATAATGTTAACGTTAAAGGTGTGTCTAATTTAAGTGAAATAGGCGTGTCTTTAAAACGGGCAGTCTATTTTAATAAAATAAAATATTTCTTACCGATTCTGGACTGTCCAACTTTTTTCGCGAGTCTTATTTCTGGACTGTCCAACTTTTTCTTCGACTCTTATTTCTGGACAGTCCAATTTTCTACTTACGAATCAATTCTGGACTGTCCAACCAATACCAATTTTAATTGTACATAAAAAGCGTTTTAACACGCCGAGCGATCCGGCCCATTGCCCCGTAGCGAAGCGGAGGGCCGGAATGCGAGCCGGGCGCCGGAACGGTGTCGGTAACTTAGGAGTTAATTTTTTTTCTCTCGCATCGTCTAATAATTAGTCTGTGTGAAGGCGTTAGCTCGTTCCTAGGGAATTCATCCTTTTACGAAATTTAACGTAAAGGCGTTTTGTTCCAAACCTAGGGAATTCAACCTTTTATTGATTCGTAAGTATAAAATTGGACTGTCCAGAAATAAGAGTCGAAGAAAATGTTGGACAGTCCAGAAATAAGACTCGCAAAAAAGTTGGACAGTCCAGAATGGATTCGTAAGTAGAAAATTGGACTGTCCAGAAATAAGACTCGCGAAAAAAGTTGGACAGTCCAGAAATAAGACTCGCGAAAAAAGTTGGACAGTCCAGAATTGATTCGTAAGTAGAAAATTGGACTGTCCAGAAATAAGACTCGCGAAAAAATATGGACAGTCCAGAATCGGTAAGAAATATTTTATTTTATTAAAATGGACTGCCTGTTTTAAAGACACGGCTATTTCACTTAAATTAGACACACCTTTAACGTTAACATTATGAACTTAAATTGAAAAGAGGCTGGTCCTTTCTTCTACAGGAGGCGGGTTCTAAATTTTGGACTTGGACTAAGTTCGGAGATATGAAAAGAAAACTTGAAGAGAAAAAATTATTTTTATCGAGTTGACACTTCACACAGTTTGCAATGAAAGTGGTCAACAAAATGGTCAAAATCTGTGTCACCGCCTTCGTGATCAACTCAGAGTTGTCTTAACCTGTTCTTTCAGATCCTACGTTGTAATGGAACTATTTGACGTGAATTGCTTCTTAGCAAAATGTTGAAAGAAACTAAATTTTAAGCCATAACCTCAACAAAGAAAAATAAGTTGTGGTTATGGCTCTATGGATGACATCGGTTCGTGTTCGGTTCATTTTGTTCGGCTTAACTCTAATCTATGGAACGATTGTTATTGACGATTTGCTACGAAGGGTGCGTCACACAGCGGAAATAAATGGAATATACTGACGTCCGTTATTATTTCAGCGCTTTTCGCATTGTCCTAAAATGTCAAATTCGCGAGATGTAGCCCGAACGAAGTGCGGCCTACAAGCGAAAATAGCTTAAATACATCGTCCAAACCAAGTTCTCAAAAAAAATTCATGAGGGAAAAGAGGGAGAGAGAAGATTTCCAAAATTGACATCGATTTTGGCCCCAAGGCATGAAAAAAATACTTGGTGATGTCACTGAATTAGAAACTTAATTAGAAAACATACAAAGCTGTTTCAGCGGACGGTTCAGTGCGTAATTACTGACGCATTCATATCGTATACAAAATTCTATTGTAGCGCAGAAAAACAATGCGACGCACTGAAAAAGGTCTATTGATGAGTGGACAAAAAAATTTGTTCAAAAGTATTTGCGATTTGGAAATGAGCAGATCTAAAAATGACAAGACAAAAAATGGCATCAACAAATGACGCGGTTCAAAAAGTATCAAACTATACCCAACGACAACATGTTCGCTACATACCTACATCAAGTCCACTTTTTTCTAATACGGAAATAATCGAGAAATCTGGAATTTCCAAATTTTTTTTCTCCTCGGACATAAAAACAAGATCATGTCGCCTGCGTTCTTTTTATACATCACAATTGAAAGCATTTTTCGGCAGATACCTACTTATACGAATCTTCTCATCATTTACATTTTATGATTCCGAATTCATTGATGTCATAACGTAGATGAGTTTTTAAGTCTGTCGTTCTGATTCTTTAAAAAATACTTTGAAACAAATTTTACTCAAGATTTCACACAAATGAGTATTCCAACCGATAAAACTCCATAAAAGATGCAAACCTAGCAAAATCTGGCTCTTATTTTTTTTTAAACAACGGAGATATCAACATTTGAATGCGAATTCCCGTACCCAATTTCAAAATATCGGATTCGACCATGCAGCACTACAAACCATACCACTAAATGCCGTGGATTGTTTTGAAACTTCAAACGACGAAAATTTCGAAACTGTCAAATGAAGTTAGAATCTTTTTCTATTCAAAATCGTGACTGCTGCATCTGTCAATGAATCAATCAATCAATCATCAAAATTGCGTAGCTTTCGCAATTTTGAAGTTTCAAAACAATTGGAAAAGGCCCAAAAACAAAAGAATTGTATGTCAAACTCGCGTTGCTATGTGTATCAGCAGAAAGTTGAGAGATTTAGGTATGCAAATGGTTAAAACATCCCGTCACATAATCTCATACAGTCACTTCGTTCCATATGATAACGATGGTCAAGACGACACGTTTTTCCAGATGTTTGCTTGTCTCCTCCTTTTATAAACAAAACATTTTTCTTATCGTCTTTTTAAAACAGAAACAGAATGTTAGCAAATCATCAATTTTCATATTACAGCACTCTTCATACACAACAATTTCACATTTGCTAAAATAGTTATTTGTTTTCAGAGGAGAAAAAATAGGAAATCTCAATAAGACCGGAGCGAGGGCCGTGAATAGTTTGAGTTGGAATTTCATACGTTAAGCGCTTTTCTCTACGAAACGTGAGAGTTCTAGTGAGAAAAGAAAAATTTCTATTTTCTTCACTGTAAAGCCAAGAAGGGAGAAAACATATATTTTCTTCTCCGAACTGTCATCATTTTCCCATTGTCTTTTGAGTGGACGAAAAATTATATTAGGCTAGGCACATGCGAAAATACATTAATTTTACTTATGCACGTTTGTCTCTTCATTCAAAATGTTATTAGCACACATCTAATAGGAAACAAAATGCGTCAATCCAAGTCCAAATAAATTGATCGATCTATTTAGCCAAAATATCCAAACGAATTTCCATTCAAACATTCAAAATTCCCGCGCTACAAATCCACCGAAAAGTTTTTTATTTTTCCCTCTTCATTTCAACCAATCTAACAAAACCAAAAAACGAATCATTTATAAAAATCAGACCATAATAATGTGACGAAGTCTATAAAAGCAAGCGCAGTCGTGTCGTTCGTTTAGATGTCTACAGACGCTCGGGGCGTATAGGTTGTTTTGAAATTTTCGTGTGTGTTTTTTCAATTCATTTTTGTTTTCGCCAATATTCAACTGTTACATGGTTGTTTGGGTGTGTTTTAACAGAAGAAACGCGAACAGAAATTTTATTTTATTTTTATCCGTTGGTTTGATTTGATTCTTTTTTTTACTTGGATTCGTTTTGCGGTTATTACTGTTACATCCCCCGTTTGAATGCTATAATACGTGAAATCATCTGTTCGATGTGTTAAACAAAAAGACCTCTGTGAATACGACAAGAAAAAAAAAATAATTTGGAAATTGATTTGGTGTGACAAGATTGAAAATAATTTCGAAAAAAAATCAATTTCGATTCAAACGACTTGGTAAAAGAGAGAGAAAAATCTGTGTTTTTATTTGTGGAGTTATTTTGTGAGTGTCAAGAAACAGAAAACAGAAAAATTATCAGCCAAAATGAGTGGATATCAGGATTTAAGCACAAACATTGAAAATAGCCGGTAAGTTGCGAACATTTTTTGTGCACCTAAACAGTAAATAGGTTACCATTATACCATTCAATCGAGTATCTCTATTGTTCCGTTTAAATAGGATTAGGTCCAAGTTTCATTTTCATTCGAAAATCAAACTTTATTAACAAATGAACCCGATTCTTTTTACTGAATTATGACAAGCAAACAGACTCAATTGCACCACTTCCTTCCTTGTCTCTCACATTTTCTCTGTCAGATTGAATGTTTGTTTTGGTAGACTGTCACTCAATGGAAAACAAAGTTTCTAATGACAAAATGTTCTAATTATGGAACGATTTCACATCAACTTTTTTTTTCGTCTTCTCAACTAGATGATCATGATACACAACCCATACAATTTCTCGGTCTTTTTTTCGGTTTGAAATGTCAAAATCGAATGTTTTTCTTTTCTCCTCGAAGCCTGCGTACAAAACTACGAGAATCACCTCATGTTTTGCAGTTGATTATGAGGACCGAAAAATCGATAGCCAATCGTGTTGTAATGATTATATAGTTGTTGAGGCATTCTGTTATGTGTTTTAAATTGCGGTTACAGGCACAGGGTCAGTGATTTTGTTGAACATGGGGGAAAAAATCCGAAGAAAACTGAAGAGTTCGGTTCATGTTGTTGGCTTCTCCGAAATCAATTAGTTTTCGAAATCTACCTAGAAACTCTGCCGCAATTAAATGGGCAACGAATTCAGAGTATGATTCGCTATTCTAACAGACTAACAGAGTCGAAAAGTGATGAATATTCGAAATGCGGTCTCTGAATAAAATTCGTTAAAAAAGGGTGTTCGGAAGGTGGCTGCTCTTTCGATAACGAAAATTTCGTTCATCGTTTAAATAGGAGTCGTAGCGACTCTGTGCTTTTGTTCAAATTTGACACTGACTGTGTTTCATGAGCCATTCAAAGTGGGTTATTCCTTCATTCTTTTGTAATCCGATGAGTCGGAACTGTGCCGCTGAAGCTGTGAAATTCCGAATCAATTGCTCCATTGGTTCATTCGGCACCAATCTTCTTCAATTTAGAAAAAGTAATTTTGAAGAGTTCGATTCAAAAATCAGTATTCTTCGTCGATTGCTCGTTTTAATGTGAAGGTGACGACAAGGCTGCGTACTCACAACTTTCTTTGTACCTTTTAATGAGCCCTCTAATGTGAATAAATTTCGAAATTTCGAAAATGAATTTCGCTAAATTTTGTGTTAGCCAACGACAACTGGAAGACGAAATACTCAAATCTAAACATTTATTTTATTATATAACTCGCTGATAACAAGAATCAATGTCACACTACGAAGCGTATACCACACCTACAGCACAACCAAAATTTTCGTGAGTTTTTCATAGTTTTATGCGACCTTATCAAGGACTTCAACGAATGTAAAGTTCTGTTAACAAGGTTTCGTTAAGAGATCAAAAATGCTTAATTTAACATGAAATGGACACCGATAAACCGACCTTTATATTGACTACCGATCTTCCATTCGTCAGTTTAGTAATTTTGAACCCGAAGTCAATTGAGCCTCGATTCATATTCTCACTTTATTAAGTAAAACAACCGATAGTAGCGCGTTGTGTAGCTTATGGTTAAGTTGTAATCAAACAAATTATGAACTGAAATGACGATAAATGGAAATTAATCATCAGCGCACTGTGTGGCTCTCATTGCTCATGTCTGAATAGGGGAATTTACGATTTTTTTTGGTGATAAAATTTACGTTAGAATTTTCATGACTCAAAGAGTTAGATAACGAATGATGTGCGAGGTGTTCTTTAGGAGTAAATGGATTAAAATAATTGAATTCGAGTGCAGCGCCATACTCTCCTTGCTGTAGCGCACTGGTTTCCATTAAAATTGGTGGATTTGATAGACGGAATATTGGAAGTGTATTTCACTGGGGAGAGTGAATTCTATTTAAATTGAGGTGTCTTACTGACAGGAACATGAAATTAGAACCCCTTGCGTCTTCGCCAGGTCGCTGCGTTTCCTTACTTTACGGTTTTGGTGCGAATCCAATCATTGAGTTGTCATCAAGAGGATGCAATAGCCCATTTCTAAAACTTTGCAATTCAGAACACTTCCTACTTCACCCTTTCACCCGTGAACATATCAACTACAACCAAAATGAATCAGCACAAAATCGAAACCGATTTTCGTTCGATTCATTTTCCTTTCGAATTAAAATTGCAAAAATCCAACAAATTGGCTTCATTATTCTAATTGCGAAAATCGAAACGATTTTATTTGAAAAATCATCGTCTCCACTTAGTATGCATACACGCACACACGGCAGAAACGTTTATTAGGTGCGTTAGCGCAATGTAAATTAAGTGTAAAAGATTTCTCAAGGTCAACTTTCGTCACTTGTGAATTAAGTAAAGAGAAAAAAAAAAAATAACGAAAGCGTTGTGCACGAATGGTTTGTTCACAGATCCAGCTATGTGGAGCCAGATTTTATTCTTGTCTTGAGACCAAAAAAAAAATTGCAATTGGACTGATAGCAACTCAGCGTAATCCCATTTCCCTTTTAATATCATTGTAATATCATAAGGTACTTCCCAATTAACATTACCGGGAACGTTGTTAGACCAAGAACAGTGCCATTTCCAACAGTGCAATTTCTAGTGCTTTCACTAAGCACATCCACATGTGTCTCTATACCTCAACCAGCAAAATTAACTAAAACTCTGAATTGAAGTGCAGACCGAAACAGAAATTACTCAACAAGCACGAAAGTTTACGATGGGTCCAAATCGAATTTTTTAATGGTCTCAATAACAGTTGATTGGTTTGAACAAAAGAATCGACTGTGGTCGTGTCTTGTTTTTCGCGTGTCCATATGAATGTAATTTAAGTGTAACTGAACAGGCGACATGGAGTCATTTTGAAACTTCTGTGAGAAAATCTATTTCGAAAACATCGAACGTTTCATTCGAACTGTCTCTGCTCATTTGGAATAAAATTTGTCTACAAATTGAACGGAGCTCTACTTGTCTTTCGATTAATTTCACAAAGTCAAACGTCGTCGGTTTTGAAAGAGTGATGCAATGATTTCACAATAAAAATTCGAAACGAAAAAAATCTTTCGACAAAAATAAACCGGAAGACGTCTATTTATGATATTGTTGGTCACTCGACAGATAATACTCCTCCCGTGTGATGTACATGCACAATCACAATACAAATTTCGTTTTTTTTTTGTTTGTTTTGTTTTCTAATTCATATCAGTGAGTGGTTCGGTAATCTCAATTGAAAATCTTGATAATGGACCGACCGACTCATACACTCATTTAATAAGCATTTACCTTTTCCTCTGACAGAAAAGATATTTTTGTGCTGCTGTATGCATATACAGCGCAACGCACACATCTGAACCGTATTTTTGTAACCAGCCGAGACATGTGTATAAAACGTATGCTGATGAATGAAATATAGAATGGTAGAGAATTGGTGGCGTGATCGTATGTTCATCGTGCGCAGACGCACCACTTTTCTATACAACGAACATTGTTGTATATCCAAAATGTGTTTGGATATTCATTCAATTCACGTTAAACATTGTCGAACGTCACTTAATTATGTCCATTAATATTTATCGACGATTACAAAGCGATCTTGTACAATGTCAGTACGTACAGTACGTACATTGAGTGTAATTCATTGGAATTCCACGGATATGAATGACACCATTTCGAAAAATTACTTGGAACCGAAACCGTTGTCGTTCGAAAATTGAGTACGAAATTGATAAATGTTCGAAGGGACCAAGCCCCTTGCACACCGAATAAAATCACAATCGTCCGCCTGATCGCAATAAATTATTTCGTTTTGCGTCCTAATAAAATTTGTCATGTAACCGCGCATGCAAATTTACCGTTCGTGTTTGTAATGTTTGTTGAAGTTGTAAATAATCACTTGATTAACATTGAATCGTTCCGTTTGTTCCGTAAAACTAATTCACCTGTGTAAGTTCGATTGTCTGACATGAAACCGGAATAGCAACTAGCCAGTAATTGAAGATAATTGACAGTGGAGAGACTACTTATCGATTCGTGATACTGCGTCTCTTTGAAATTGAATTTTCAATCGAAATGTCCACAGAAATTAGTAGGCATGTCGTCGTCAAAGGCAATTTGAATTGACGAAAGACTAAAGTAGTACAGACCTAAAATCCTCGATTTCCTACACCCAGCCCTAACTTCCGAATTTCTGAGTGACTTTCTCGGCTCTAACCAGGGGAACATTTAAGTTTCGTCATTTTTCATGCAGACATGCTAGATCATCGAGCGAAAATAAATATTTGACAGAAAACATATAAACGGACGTTGTGTCATTGTTTTCGTGTAAACAGAAAAATTGACAGTCTGGCCCTACTCTTCTTGTCAAATCTTTATTTTCGCTCGATAAACCAGGCCTAAAAAGTAATGGCTTCGGTCGAAAGGGTTATCTCCACTTTAGGATTGCTGAACATCTTTCGATAGTAAATGTATGAGGCTGCCGATATACGTCTTAATCAAATGTCGTCTCGGCTAACCCGGGATGCTGAGTCCAAGGACTTTTCCATATTTATATCGAAACAAAAAATCTGATTTAATTTTCTTGTCAATTCGGGCAGAGCCAATAAGGTCTTATCGATCTAAAAATAGAGAAACATTTTGTCACATTTTCTGAATCTGTTACCCCACGCTCTAATTAATCGATATGCTTAATAGCGACGACGTCTTACATAACACCGAATGACCAATTTGATAACTAGTCTCGACTATCTTAATGAACCAATGGCAATAAATTCTGGAATTTGCATAAAACCAAAAATTTGCCAAATTCGTGAACTGTGCGACATCATAGACAGTACGGCGAGATTTTCAAAGATTTTTTTTTTCTCGAAATTCTTTTCCTGTTTCATTCGCAAACGAATCCATTTGCCGAATGACTCTTCGATTATTTTAAAATTTATTCAAGCAATAAAAATCGTTGCCATTGACGTGGGCAAAATGAGTCGATGTTTATGTATAGTATACCTTCTCGTTGGATTTATTATATTACAAAAAACAAAATGTAAAAAAAAAACTTTATTCTGACGCATGAGAACCAGTTGACTACACAGACTCGTACGATTCGCTGGATATTACGATCAGTGGGTCTTAGAATATTCTTACAAACTGTTCCTCATTAAACTGTCAAAGTCAAAGAAACAAGCAAACCAGTGTCATTTACACTACCTAGGCTAATGCATTTCTCAGTCGACTTCGACTTTTCGAATTTGTCAGACACAACAGAACTTTCAATAATTTTGTTTCAAATTTAATTCTTCATGGTGACGCGAAACGATCTTCATTTCGACAATAATCTGATTATTCTACGATTACTAATCTGACCGCGATGTACATCCCGCATCTATCTCGTTAGTTACCCTCTCCAGGTCTAAGAACCGAAAGTGTCACATTTTGTATTCAATATAGGTTTCGAGCGAGCCGTGGTCTTCAGGCAAGCAAGTTCATGGTCGCATACATCGCAAATTTGACAGACTTTATGAACTGGCCGTAAAAGGGCTCGTGGCTCGTTGGCTGCATTAGCTTTTCCTTAACCTTTTAACCTTTATTACAGAAAACCTAAAACGATAAGTCATGTAGTGTCCATTTGACAAGTGCCTGGTTTTGAGGGTTTTTTTTTAGAGAAAGGTTACGCAGATTGCTTGGTGAAAAAGGACTTTACCTTCCACAAATTTAAGAGCTTTGACATTACTTGACACTGCAACATCTGCAACATGAAATGCTTTACCCGTGCTTCCATCTACGTAGTAAACACGTAGCCAATCTTAATCTATTGCAACTATTATACGAAACGTTAGAGCCCGCAGCCTCGTACAAGTCTAAAAATTGCGTCGAATTATGGGAACTTCCAAATCAATCAAAACTATTTTTGGGACAAGAATTTTTGCACGGCGTTCGTAAGAAATGAGAGATAGAGAGAAGAAAAAATAAAACCGAATTAACACCGTGACGCTGCAGTATTTATTTTGGACGCGTTCTTTCTGTCCATTACATTGTTTGCAGATGATATTTATACCACATCGTAACCTGTTTGCCTGCAATTAGAACTATTTTTATGCCATCCGGTTCTATCTGTCGAGTGTTTTTGTCGGAGTTCATTGGTTTTTCTAACCGTTTTTTTTTGTTGGTTAGATTTAGCATAACAAATCACGTCACAAGATCTCTTCGGTTGTTGATGGTTTGTTGTTGTTGTTGTTTTTTATCTGTTCTTGGTAGAGTGTAATCGCTTGAGGTCAATACTTGACCTTAGCAAACAAAACGAACGATTTTGACTGTGCTATCTACGGAATTTGCATTACAATGACATGTCGAAATTGTCAGACATCGTGCACTGAAATATGGCCAAAACGGCCAACCCAATCAGGTTCTATCTGTACGAAAAATGTACCGAACCGAACAAAAAAAAACGAAAATCGAGATTGGTCAACACACCCGTCAACCGTCAAACACACATTACAAAATCATAATAAATAACACGACGAGAAACTATCATTATGCGAGAGCGATACCCACCGACCGACTCTTTTTTTTTTTCTTTACTAATAGCATGACCTTGACCTAAAATGAATTTTTGTGTCTTATTAACCTTAAATTTCGTACCTCATATTTGTTCGTAAAACTTTCACTAGCATCATGGTTGGCCGTTTGTCCGCGCTCTTCAACGACACAACCATTTCGGTGTGCATATCGAGCTGTGTGTGTGGCTGAGGCTGGTTCACAACATTTTGATCGTTTTGTTATTGTTGCTGTTGTTGTGCATGAAGGAATGTTGCAACACACGCACACACAATCGTCGACTTTAATAGCAAAATGTCACCAATTAACAATATGTTGCGATGATATAACTGATGTTACATTGAGTTTGTTGCTGGTGGTGTTGTTGGCATGGATTTTTTACTTCCAGTTTTCTTTTACGTTTCCAACCTGTGATTCGGTAAGAAATGTCTATGTCTGAACAGGGGGAGATTCTAGTCTATTATCAAATTTTCTGAATATGAAACATTTTCTCGACTGCAGAGCTCCTATGAGAGTCACTATTGTTTACAAAGCATGATGGGAGAAGACCAATCAAATCTTACCACACGCCCTGTTCAAAAGCTCTCATTTCACAAATAAGAATCGGTCCAAATTCAATTGTCAAACGACAAATGAGTAGCCATACTATCATTGAAACTGCTAGTACTTCCTTTGGTCCAAGTTCACCAATAGTGTCCGAAGCAAATTATTTTACTTCATTAGTTTAAACGCACTCTTTGCTATAATAGAGGAACACCAGTCAGAGCTTGTTGTTCTTTTTTATCGGTGCTGTTGATGAATAGTCGTTTCCTGAAGGTTTCAACGATAGATTTCATTTGTTTGGCCTGATATAAGATCTGTACCACCGACATAGAAGATGAGTCAAATTGACTGAGGTCCATGTAGCCCTAATATCTATCCATAATTGGTGGAATAAAGTCCTACTGTTCGCACTTATGCGTCGGTGAAATGAAATTTTGACAGAAAATGTATGGGTCATTTGTCAAAATTTGCAGCTCGTGTGGAGAAATGTTTTTCATTTATCCGACTGGTTGTATACTTGCCTTAATAAATCTCCTTGCAACAGTTAAAACAAACAAAAAAAAATCACCAGAAACCAACCTCATGGTGAACCAACCTACTCAACAAAAATCTTGAATTACCAACTTCCAGCAGTAACTGTAACATGGTTTGCAATTCAATAATTCGATTAATTAGCACCAAAAAAAACATCGAAAATACAATTTGCAAAATTCGAATCAGTCTCGGTCTCTCTCGGCGCTATGAAGCAGAAATTTTGCTTTGAGGAAACACTTTTTTCGTTGCCTAAAAAAACCAACCAAAAATTCTTACGATTTTCCATTGGTTTCGTTTGACTTCACTGTTTTGTTGTTGTCGTTTCTTTCGTTGAAATCTGATTCTGGTCGGTCAGTCTGTTTTCTGGTTTTGTTATAAAAATTCACGATGAAGGTTACACAACAACATTTTAACTTTATTTAGGAAATTGAATTTACTGGTCGGTTAATCAAAAAATAATAATGTGATTTGAGGCCTGAGAAAGGTCAAGCAGAATGGTCGAAATTTTATTATGTTACCAGCATAGTAGACCATCGAGAGAGGAGAGAAAAAAAAACCGTGTGCGAAAGTCAAGGATCGTTAAGTTTATTGTTTATGCAAAATCCGACGAATGATCTCCAACCAGGATGAAGAAGCAGTTTCGTTTAATATATTGAAATATTTCACACGATTCGTTCGATACATTTTTTACTCATTTTTGGATGGGGCGAACATAACGAGTTTTCGCACAATGTAATTGTCTAATAGGCCGATTTATGAATGTTTTTCTACTTCTTCTTCCTGCAACATTTTTATAATCGGTGATTGTATTAGGCGATGACGAAACGAACAGGGAAGTGAATTTTTATTTACAATTTAATTCTTTTTGTTGTTGAACATTTTTCACATTCTTTCGTCACTTAAGTGGCGATAAGTTTCCTGCTTTGAGTGTAGGCAGTAATTTTCAACAAAAAACTACAGAGACTTTGTCAGTAATGACATCGAACACTTCAACCATTTTGTAGATGCAAATCAATCAAAGGAAAATTCTCTGTCCACTGTAACTCATTAATCCGTTCCTCCATTTATATACGACAACATTGCAGGTATCTTTCACATTTTTGAAGTAAAATATGCTTCAATATGTCCCATACTTTAATTGGGCTATGCACTTTGTGTCACATGAAATTGACCCCATTATGGAAGTAAACGAACGTCAACGAATGACTTATCACTCATACGTATCACTCATAAATTGGGACTAATTGAAAATTGAACAAAACATCGAATTGTTTCGGCGAAGTAACACAACAGTGAACCTGCAAGTCGCAATACTTTGTTTGTAAATCGGAAAAAATTCGTTGAAAATGAATTCAATTTCGAAAAATGGTTCTCTCTGCATTACAACAATCAATGGAGCATAATTCCAGTTGCGTTGAGCAATAGTTCGTCGGTAAAATGTTTCATTAAATTTCAAACACACTGAAAAGCTCCACTCGTTTTGAGCGAGGGGAAAAGCACTCAATGGATATTTCAGTTGTTGGAAAATAAGCGAAAACCAACAGGACCCTTTGTTCTATACCATTCCAGTACGACTTCTAAAGCAACCACTCAGTGCGGAAATAGTTGTCCATTGTTCCAGTACCCATTAATTCCATTATGTAAAATGTAGTCATTTGACATGGCTGGCAGCACTGAATAGTGTTTTGATAAATTTAGCTCAGTGCTGCCAGACATGCCTGTTGTCTGTCACAAAGTCACAAAATATGAAAGGCTTGCCTTATCTCTCCAATGTACTTTGAATAGGTCCCACAAATTCCACAATTAAAATCCACAAATTAAACTAAATTTAAGCGACAAAAATTCTAATGATCCGTTGCACTGAGTGACCCTCGGTTTCGATTGTTTTTTTTTTTTGCGGCATAGATATTCCGATTCGATGGTAAAGCTATAGCATTTTTTCAGTGCTACCTGCAATAAAAAGTAAAAATGTTTCACAAAAATAATTTTTATTTATTATAACAGCCTGGACGTAAACGTATATAAAATGCACGGTAGAAACTGCTTACCGTAATTAAAATGCTAGCAGAATATCATGTAAATGTACTGTGTGTTTTGGTTTGTAAGTTTTTTCTTACTTGCCGCAGATAACCTTCAATTTATTGAACAAAAAAAAACTCTGTTGAGATCGGTTCTTGTCTGTATGTGGATGCATGCGTATGTGTGTGTGCCTCATTCAAACAATTTATTTAAAATTAATAATATCGTCGCAACACGATAATGTTTAATTAAACACATGAACATCACCTGCCATTATTTTTGTTTGATTTATTTCCAAATGGCTTGCACGACCTACCGACCCAATAAAAATGTTCGGATAAAACGAAATCATTTTTGCTTCATTGGCATTTGCTATTGTATGTCAACTGGATTAGATTTGATTGGATAGGAGGTGACCGGAAGAAGTGTAACCCTAAAGTTCCTATAACACCCATTCTGTGGTGGGAATCGTATTCGTTTGTTGTTTATACTCGGAATTTATGTTGACCCTCTATGGTACCTTTGTAGGTGGCAGATACCTGAAGGCATTGATAAATTCCAGCTCGTGCTGTCTATAAAACCAAAGAAAGTACCCACAATCCTTCTGGAAACAGTACATACACCCAATGAACCAGGTATGACAGATTCTTCAATTCATCTTGAATTTATGTCAAAATAATATGAAAAATGAGTGCGTTTGAATCCGCTTTCAAAATCGTTATGTCCAGTGAATATAAACTACCAGGTATGGTCTAATGTTACCACGGAGGACCAAAAAGATTAAGAAGACGGATTCAAACGCACTCATTTTCATATTATTTTGACATGATAAATGAATCGATCGATTTTGAAGAATCGGCCTTACCTTGTGTGTACAGTCATTGCTTATGTCCTCTGCGGTTACATTACACCATATCTGGTAGTCGTTCATTGCATACACCATACACCACCGTCTTCATCAGAGTAAAATCTAAAGAATTGACAACTCAGTATGTGCGTGTTGATCGCCGTTAATTCACATCCGCTTCGACGCTAAAAGAATCTCAATCTAACATACGCAATTGCATTTCTAGAATTAAGTGTGACGTTAATGTCACTCCTCCTATCCTAAGCATGCAATAAAATCAAATCAAAACAAAAAAAACATTTTCGATTTCTCAGTAATGTTGAGCTGTAATGATTGCATCGCGGGGTCCCACTTACTTTACGTAATTCTTACAGTAACAAATAACCTGTTGTCCGTCTCAATTGAAATATTTATGTAAATAGCCGCGGTAAAAATGCAGAATTCAACGAGAAGGAAAAAGAGCCGTGCAAACATAACAAGCGTGCGTCTTGTGACGAATCGAACAACGTCTCAATTGAAATCAATGGATTTTAAAACGTTACACTACACTGTGGTGAACTGATTGGAGACACTTACGTAATTTACGATAAATAAACTAAGAAATGTGAATTTACAATTAACATATTTGGTACGCTCGAACTTGACACGTGTGGTCTGTTCAATTGAATCTGCCGCGGTCATTCATACAGTTGTGAATTTTGAGAATTAATTTTGGGAATTATTAACATTCGATGAACATACCCATCAGCATCTCAATGCAAACAAAAGCACATGACATCAGTGAATGAGTCAAGTTGTCTGACACACCCACAACTTCCTAAACTGGTAAGTCATGCGATAAGTTGGTGCCTGGATATTTAAACGGCTCACCACTTTTCATGCTCCAAATTAGTTTAGCCAGGAACCACTGGACACTCTTTGAGAATTCACTTCTACTCGACGACAACTGTAGGCCGTGCCGTGTGTGCTTGTTCATATTTTGATGTGTGATTTCAAGCACGTACACATTGTCCTGAAATTTCGACGACATGAGTATCGGTGACATCCTGAAGAAACGGTGACTTACTGAAAAAACAACGAGAAGAAATGGTGACTTCCTGAAGAAACGACGAGAAGAACCTGCCACTATAGTCGCCGTTTCTTCTCGTCGTTTCTTCAGGAAGTTATCGTTTCTTCAGGTAGTCACCATTTCTATAGGATGTCACCGTTTCTTTAGGAAGTCACCGTTTCTTCTCACCGTTTCATCAGAAAATCTGAAGAGTCGTCTTTACATGTCACCATTTTTTCAGAAAGTCACCGTTTCTTCGAAACCGTCGACTTCCTGAAGAAACGACGAGAAGAAACAACGACTTTCAGAAGCAACGCATCTCACCGTTCAATCTCTGATTGCAAGCAACTAAAACAAATAAAATAAAAAGCTTTGTATTTTATTTCAAATGAATAAAATCTACGGACAGTGGCTTATTCTTGATTTGAGATGAAATTTCGATTTCAAGAAATTGTTCAGTTGACAATCTCAACTCAAGATTACTAATTCAGCTGACATTGAGATCCCAAATCAACTCTAATTTTCGTCTCGCCGTAAAGGCGTTTTGTTGGTTCCTATGGAATTCATCCCTTTACGAAATGTAACGTAAAGGAGTTTAGTTCATCACTACAGAATTCATCTTTTTACAACATGAAAACCAATTTTCATTGCACATAAAAAGTGTTTTAACACGCCGAGCGATCCAAATATTAGACACAGACACAGACTACTTATGACACGATGCGAGAGAAAAAAATTAACTCCTAAGTTACCGACACCGTTCCGGCGCCCGGCTCGCATTGCGGCCCTCCGCTTCGCTCCGGGGCAATGGGCCGAATCGCTCGGCGTGTTAAAACGCTGTTTATGTACAATGAAAATTCGTAAAGGGATTACTTCCTTATGGTTGGTATTCAATACAGAAAGATTATTACAGCAAGACTATTCAACAACCAAAAAGTTACTGCCAAAAAGTTACCGCCAAATCGCTTATTATCGACTTTCTGTATAGAGACGATAGAATTTGCACTTCATGTATAGCTATAGAGACGATAGAATTTGGTTTTTGGCCTTATGAAGAAACGTTGACTTCCCGAAGAAACGATGAGAAGAAATGGTGAGTTCCTGAAAAAACGATTAGAACCTTCCGTCGCCGTTTCTTCAGGAACTTGTTATTTCTTATGAATTCACCGTTTCTTCTCGTTGTTTCTTCAGGAAGTCATCGTTTTCACAGAAAGTCAGCGCTTTTTACATAAAACGGCGACATCCTGAAGAAACTGTGACTTTCTGAAGAAACGACGAGAAGAAACGGCGAGTTCCTGAAGAAACGGTGACTTCCTGAAGAAACAGCGACTTCTTGAAGAAACGGCGACTACTCGCCGTTTCTTCAGGAAGTCGCCGATACTCATGTCGTCGAAATTTCAGGACAATCACGTACACAGCGTAAAATATGCTTAGTCCAATGACATGACCAATTGCGATTAGGATAGGACCGATAGGACACGATATTACGATAGAAATACAAACCAGGTGGATAGAAAGTGACTGCAGCCTATTGTAGTCAGTCTTAACTGCAATCTAGAAATTCGAAACAATTAGTTCAACGGATCGCGACTGGAAACAATGTCCAGCCGAGTAATTTTCTAATTTTTTTTAAATTGAAACGAAGAAATGGCCTCCACTTACACAACCATTGTGCTGCCTCTCTCATAATCGTTTGGATAAAATAATTTTTTTTTCTACTTTTTAATTGCATTCAGACCGACATATTTGAAGAAAAAAAAATTAAAATTGCTCATAGAGATCAAGAAGTGATATAATCGTGCTTTTTCGAGTTACATGAGTCTCGAGTGTGTGTACAACGTTTGAAAACCGATTTATTATTCAATCGGTCGATAGATCTGAGAGAGGCGAAAAAAAAGGTCAACTCGATTAATAATGAAATGATTTTTCAGTCGATATATACCACAGCTCCATATCACATCATTGTGTTATGTATACCAATTAGACAGATTTATTTGCCCAGCCGATATTAGCTATTTGTTTGACAAGAATCGTATTAGCTGCACTAGATGTCAATTGTCACCCCGAGACGAAGACGAGATTGGCAAGACATCATGTGCTATTATACCTATACGAACATTCGATTCATGTAGCGTGTGTAGCGTACATCGTTGTATGCAGTCTGTGACGACATTTGTTGTTTCAATGTCAAAACACGGTTGACAGTTGATAAGTTGGTACGCCTGGTCGGGTAGAATATGCATGGAAGTGACGGTTTAGTCCAATGGGAGAGAATTTAGTATGACATTCTCTCGCATTCTCTCCCAAAGAACCCAGATGTAATTCACACAGGTGTACCAACTTATCGTTTCTCTGGTTGCCAACAACAAAAAACGCTAACATTTGCCATGTTGAGAAAAGTGCAGTTCTTTCTCTCCCGTGGGGAGAAAATAGAACTTTTCTCATTCGAACTGTCACTTTGTTTATGTTTTCGAAAATAGTATGGCGAATCGATATTTTCGTTTCGCGGAGAGAAACAGCTTAATGTCAACATGTCAGTGACGGGATGGCTCAGTGGTTACGTACTAGCCTTCCACCAAAATGATCCGGGTTCGATTCCCGTGACAGACAAATTCCGTATGGAATTTTTCTAGCGATTATATCGCATTGGTAACGTCCTTAGTTCACTCAAGCTTCATAATTTGGGTAGTTGCGGTGTGTTTGGTGGCTGCAACGATGTACACACTGAATGAATCGTATGACGTAACCCAAATACGATGAATTTGTGTACATATGTCTAGCCTACATTAAGGCGAGATATCAATTTCGCACCTAACTTTCCTCAGAGAGTAATTACATACTTCGAGGCGTGGTTCGGAAGTCACGTAAAGCCGGTGGTCCAGACTGAACTTGTTATTGGCTGTAAAAGGCTGTTAGAACGGTCTCAAAACCAACAAATAAATAAATAAATAAATAAATAAATAAACATGCGTTGGTGAAATATCTTGTGTTCATCACTGGAAGAAATAGAAAATTCCAACTCGAGCGAAATTGTGGATCTCGCTTCGTTCTGAGCTCTGACCTTTGTCAATAGTTCTTTGTTAAGTTAGTGAAGAAAAGATGGATATTTCATTCGGAGGATGTTGTCACAAGTCACCCGAGGAAATGAAATTTCTAATTTTTTCCGGAGTCAACACAACGTTTTTCACATAGTAGGCGAGAAAATACTTATTTTCTCACCTCGACTGAAACTTCGGGAACCTTTGTTCTGAAAAACGTTGTGTTTACCTCGGGAAGAAAGGTTGGAAATTGCATTGTCTCGGGTGACTTCAGCTTTCAGCTGTGGTCAGACCAAGATTTTTTTCTCGCCTGCGTTGTTAAAGAACATTTTCAATTTAACAAGAATAGTCTTAGCTTGATGTGTGGGTATGTCAAAGTCTGTTACATTTTTCTTATGATTCGCTCAACATGCACACGCATGAAACTAAGACTAGCATCTTTATATTGAGAGAATTTTTGCTACGGCCTATGCAGGAGAGGTTTGTTGTGTGTCTGAATAAATCGCAATTTCTCCTGAGTGCAAGACTTTCTAGTGCTGCAAACTTTCGTGCAATAATCTTCTTCATTACGATATCGCAAAAAATGCAAGAAACGATTCAGTTGCGTCACAGAATTGCATAGATAATCATACCAGTCATACGATTTCTGTACTTCATACATTCCATCGAGTTGTGTTGCTGTGTTTTTTTCCCAATTCAGGAGATTTTTTCTTAAAAATTTTTTCAATTGATTATGCTGTACGTACACTCTCGGTGTATGTTTCGTAGTTGAATGGATATTTACTGCCACATATACACACAATATGTGGCAGTAAACATTGAAGTTCTTGTCTGAACGTTTTTATCGTCTTATGTAAACGTTTTGACGAGCTGCTGATGAAACACTTTAACGTGTTTTCACTATATGGTTTATCGATGTGTGGCCGTTGTTTTTTGTGTGTGCGCTGGGAAAAAAAAAGATGTTTCTTGTCTGTTTGACCTTGATTTGAAATCGTGTTTTGTCTGGTATAGAGAACCGAGTGCTATGGCTGTTTTTTTTTGATGGTTATTTGAATTGACAATGTCCATCTCGAAACGAAATGCAATTAATCCGTCGACTCAGCACATTAATGAGAATTTGTACATTTTGCGTGCCAGTTGAATAACCGAATCAATAAAATGAAAAATGCTGATGATACAACAGGCTTGAACGGTTCGATGGAATTAATGGAATGCGCCTCGTAGAGACAACACATTTTTTACATTTTACTTTTTCACTTAAAATGATGATGCAAGGCAAAATAAAACGTCGAAATTTCACGCAAATTTAATGGACTCACACTCACTTAACGTATGAAACAGCACTGCAACTGTAACAACACTTAAAAGTACGCAGCCAAAAGTCGTTGACTTACTTCGACAAACCACAGAAGATGATGACACTGTCTACATGTTTTGTTCCTCTTGCAGCTGACGCTCCTTGAAAACTCGCCACATTATCATTAAGTTAGGTCTGACACTTACATCTGTGTTGGTATTACCTCCTAATGTTTGCAGCCTTCGAATGGCTCACCAAATTCGGCACCAACAAATTTGCATGAAAATTAGTCCGATCACTGACCATACATCATAGCCGCATACTTGGCATTCCTTTCGTTAATTTGCAAGAATTATTATTGTTGTGCAAATCGAAGTACGCGATGCGTATTCATTCATGGCCTCGTCCTTGATGCCACCGAAACCATTCCAGCGAAAAGCCAAGAATGTCACACGGGGACATTGGAAATTAAATGTTTCAAAGTTAAGACCCGATTTCGGTTGCCGTTGATCGCATTAATTGGTTGCAAATTGTGTCTGCGTTGGCTGTTTAAATGAAAGTTCGACGACCGTCACTGTGTTGATGGTTTTTTTTTTGTTCGTCTTTGAGTCGATAAAGTCATCGGTACGCGTTGAACGAATATTTAGCATATCTTGCAAAATGTGTTTTTGCCATTTTCTACGATTATACAAGCATCTGATTACGCGACTCATATATCCAAACATTCAACATGTCCATAAAGTCATCATCATGTGCTGTTGTTGGTAAATATAACCTCCACACCGTCGCCATTTACATTGTTTACAAACAAACAATCCGAAAATACGCAGACGATTCAGTCTCGCTTATCTTGAGATTGGGATGGGGTGTTGTAAATCGTGCAGAAGGCTTGCTTGATACACCCACCGACTGCTAGAGAAAGTCAGCTGTTTGTCAGCGGAACATCATTGCGATTGGGTTGAAGCTGGGCATAATATTGAGAACTGTGTCGCTAAATTTCACCCAATTTCACTAAAAAATTCACTAAATCTGATGAGCCGATTTAGTGAATTTTTTAGTGAAATTTGGTGAAATTTAGCGAAACAGTTCTCGACTTTTGGTTAGCAAGTTTCTTCCCTTCTCTTAATCGAACGCTCTGACTCTGAGATACAAAATACTGTGGCCATTCCGTTCATTCATTCACTCATTCCACACAATTTCGATGTTGTTTTAAGAGGTACCATTACGACGATGACAACCCATTAAAACACACTCGACGAGGTGCATACCTATATGTAAATGTTGTTCAAACCGAATTGTTATTTCTGTTGATGTTTTCGTATTTCGTTTCACTGTTTTTCGTTACACACACAGGACTTATTTGGGTTAATCACACATAACATGAGCTCTAATTATGCAAGTAATACTGCACAGCGATAATTTATTGTTGCTGGTTGCGTAACACGGCTTTTTTTTAGTTCGTTGACTTCGTATACCTGTTTCTTCGGCTTAATCTGGTAAAATCGATTTTACTACGCGACGCCCATTACTACAATTGCAATATTCAAGTAGGTCTCGTGGAATAGTTACCGCAGAAGGTGATCCACTTACGAAATCCGACTTTTCTTTATTGGAACTCGGAAAATATATTTTCGGAATGATCAACAGTAACACTGACGCCAATTCCGTCCTATTCGGCATTCTGCCTGTAGATCTGTTAATCATGAAGTTAGGGTTCGACAGCCTAAATCGGGGTTTGGCATCAATTTGTGTCACTCGCATTAATTCAGACATTTCTGCGCAGTCAATAGCGTCAAGATATTGCACTTGGAACAGACCTATTCAGAGAAGGGAAAGGTGACATTTCTACACGGTCAGTATCGTCACGGACGACCTATTAATTGTTCGTTTTTCGATGAACTCGATTTTCTCGGCCTATTATTCATGCTGGGTGGTTGTGTGATCATAATGTCGCTCGTTTAACTCGCATCAATCTGTTTCGTAATATGGAACTGACTTCGATATGCAACGCCTGCAAATCGCCTGTGCAAAGGTTTCATTGCGATTTTGTCAACAAAACATCGCTTCATACACTCACAAATCGTGTTGGTCAACAATGGTGTTTGGTGTTTTCTATTCCATTCAAAAATAAACGAAACGAAAAAGAAAATAATTTTTCGTTTTTTGCTTAATCGTTCACAATTTTGCGGCTCCGTATTTTCGTTCGAAGACAACATTGACCGAGGTTGCTTCACCATTCGGCCCCACAAAAAAAATAACAATGATTTCACTCACTGTCTCATGATTCGGCGAAAACGCAGAGCCATCAAATTTGATCGTTTTTCGGTTTTTGTTTTAATTACGAAAAGAAAAAACAATCCGAAATTTCGTCTTCATTTTATGTTGTTTCTATAACTCGTCAGCAATGTAATGAAACGGGCATAATTGACACACATTCCATTACGATCCGATCGCATGTTGAGTGTATCGGTTGGTGTTGTTTTTTTTGTGCTCTGCTCTGTTGCGGTCTATTAACTAATCATTGGAACGTACATTCGTGTAAAATGTGAATTGATCAATTAACTTCACTGCTAATTTTGATCGCAAAGTAACAGCACATTACGTATCAATGGCACAAATGATGATGCTTCTTGTTGGGAAATTTGCAGATCCGAGGCGAAGCCGAGGTTAAGAGAAGTCATTTCCATTATTTGTCACATTGTCAAATAAGTTATTTTACTCGAAAAATTGAGGTACAGTCAGGCATGAGCGCCGCCGATCAAGCCGCCGCCGGCCATTTTTGAGCAAGCCGCGCCGCAGCCGAGCCGGTGCCAAAAACACGGCTCAAGCCGGCTTGAAACGGCTGGAAAATGAAATAAAGATTTCGAAAGGTGAATGGGTGAAATAATTTTGAAAACCGAGATTCCTGTTGATCCTAAGCAGCTCAAGTACTTTTTGAATTTTTTTTTTAAATTAAGAAAATTTTGAAAATTTTCTTGAATTTTCATGAATTTTCCAGAATGGTATATTACGTCCTCGCTTCTAAGTTTGTTGTTTTGGCAAGTATGACCTTTGCGGAACGAGCCGAAGGCGCACAATCAGTTAATTCACAAATTTGAGAAAACTTTATCGATCTTTGCGAATTTTCTCGATTTTTTTTTCTTTTCAATTTTTACTTGATTTTCGTGAGCTTTCGATTTCTTATCGAAAACCATTTTCTTAATGAGTTAAATGAGTGTACTGGAGCATGATTTTCCATTTAGTTCAAGTTTTGAGGCAATAAAACTTGACGTGTTAGTGAACCTTAGACTTAGAGACTTGCTTGTAACAAGACCAGTTCCACTTGCACTTTGAACAACCTAATCTACCTACATTTTCGCTTTCCGTACAATTTCATTTTCATGCTTACTAGTTCATTTTCCATGAATTTATCTAAACGTTTTTATTTAAGACTTTTTCGCCGCCGCCGAGAAATTTTTTTCGGCTAGCCGCCGCCGAGGTTTCTCCGTCGGCGCTCATGCCTGGGTACAGTTTCCTCGAGACAGTTGAAAGTCATCTTGAAATAATGTTTCCTTGTTACTCATCACTTCTCTAGGACCTTGCGTCCTCCAGAGTTACCGCTGTAGAGTCAGGAGTAACAACCACTTTCGGGAAATGGGAAATAGAACTTGTAAAGAGATCTGTTCAGCTAGTGCTGATCTATTCTTCATCGAACAAGTTAGGCATCTAGTACTTCTAGACTGACTGAATGAATAAATGATCCTCTAAATTTGAACAAGACCTGATTGCCTGTCCTTTCCCTTGTTGTTCTTGCAAACAACCGATGTCTCGCTCACCCACCAACTGATAATTGTTCATCACGTGGCTCGTCATAGCATGCAAAAACAAATAGATAGAAAAACCACACATCGTCGAACCGATGATCGTGTGCTTTTTATGTCTATTGATAGAAATGGCAAAAACGGAATTAAAATATTTGATTTTGAGCTCATTACCGAATTAGCATTCGAATTTCGAAAATTTAATTAAAAATCCGCAAAACATGCAAAAATCGCTCTGCTGTTTTGTTACGAAAATATTTGCAAACCACTTCTTTTCCGGCTTGCATGAAATTCACGTTTGGCTTCATTGTAAATATTTACCTTCGGAGAACATTACCCGTTTCACGAATCCATTTATTATAATCATACGATATCGTTACACACTGCCCAGGTGTATGACGTCTGTCTGTGTGCTAATTTCACGGCGGCAATTAATAATTTTAAAATTGTAATTTTAACCAAACGACGCGATAAACAAATGGACTTCCTTAATTGTAAAGACGATTTGGAATGAATTGCCAAAAAAAATGTTCTACCGAGACACCGATGTCTTTTCAGTTTCGTTTTAAACGAAACTGGAATCATATTCAACATCAATATTCATGCGGCATGGTTAACGTGAATTCTATTTCTGTCGTTTAACAAGAACTGTTTTTTGTCAAAGAAAGATATTTTTAGGTTTAAATCGGTTCCGTACTGTACCGTTACAGTAGTCGAGGACGTTAATTCTAACGAAGTTTCTAGCGACGAGATAGAGACCTAACTTAAATTTTTCGTTTGATAAACTGTCAAATTTGACAGTAGAACAGAACAGTAGAATTGCAGTAGATCTCTTTCCCGTCGCTAAGTTTCCATAGAGTTATTGTAGTTTCACGCGAATGAGACTTAAAGGCGAGTGCTCAGTTCACAGTACACAGAAAAATGGTTGAAAAATGTGTTGAATTACCGTCCAAAGTTACCAATTTGCATTCTACTGGTATACAAATCCTGCGCTATTGGTAACTTTAATGAAATATAATTACCAAAAGCGCTGCATTTGAATACCATTAGAGCGTAAATTGGTTACGTTGGTAACACATCTTTCGAACATTTTTCAGCCAGTGGGCCGTATGCTATTTTTCAGCCATTTTCAACCACTGTTCACGAACTGTGTATGTACTCATCTTAATCCAACAATCTTGTGTTGTTCTGTCAAACTTGACGGAAGAGCAAACGAAAAATTTGAATTATGTCTCTCTTCCATGTCGCTAAGTTCTGCTAGAGTCGATCAAAAAGGTAAAAGTCTTCGGAAATCAGTATCCAAAAGTGATGCTGTCCTTTCACACTAGACCCAAGTACATTTATAATAGACGTGGTTCGACAACAGTCTATATGCAAACAAGGTACAGACTCTTAGGAGGTATGTGCGCACTGAACGGACTGCTTACATTGTAGGTAAAAACGAGTGTAGAATTTTAGATTCAGCCGAAGATCTTTTTCCAGCAGTTCAACATTACGTTGCCGTTTAGATCTGTATAGGTTTTTGATGATTTAACTGTTAGAGATTCCAATTTGCGGTGAGGAATAAAAGCAGTGATACAAAAAAGTGATGTTTATTCAATCGCTGATTCTAACAGAATAAACATAAAAACTGGCTTTCCTCAAGTGCCAACTTGATTGATTTAACTCAATTAGAATTTATGAGAATGCTAAGTTCAATCTTCAACACTTCTTCTCATTCCCATAAATTCGACCACTTGAATAAATATCATCCTCCGTTGCATAGCGACAACATAATAAATCAAATTATATCTTAAGTCTTCGTCTCCGTTAACTTCCTCCTTAACCAGAACCATATGGACTGCCGTAACCAGCTTCTCCATCATAACCATACACTCCGCCGTACGAAGAACTATCGAAGCCTTCACATGCAACTTTGCCACCAACGACCGACTCTGCGGCGACCGATTTCTCAACCATTGTCCCAATGAATCTTCCACCTTCGTCTTTTGCCTTCCGTCTTCGTCTTCCGCCTTCTGTTTTGTTCTTTTCTTTTGTTTATCATCCTCTCCAAGATGCTCTCCTCCATCTTCTTCTTCTTCTTCTTTTGTCTTCTTCTTCTCTTTTTGTCTTCTTCTTGTCTTGTAAACTTTTTCTTTTGCTCAAACTTTGTTGCTCTCCGCTCAAGTTCTGTTGCTCAACACTGTTCCACTTTCTTCTCTTTTCTTTTCCTTTCTTTTCTTTTCTTTTCTTTTCTTTCGTCCGGTAAACTTTGCCAATGTCGATGCCGTAAATAACACTTGTTTCTTCTTCTTTCATTGCTCGCAATCCATTCAATCCATTCTTTCGTCCATTTTTAGTCCTGTCGTCAACGTTCTTTCTTTTCCAAATCATATTCCAAATCCTACTCCGTTTTCAGTCCATGTCAGCATACTTTCATTCTCGATTTCATTTCCATCTTCATCTTCTACTTTTCACTGCCCTATCCCCGATCTGGGCCCATAACCTGTTAGAGGTTCCAATTTGCGGTGAGGAATAAAAGCAGTGATACAAAAAGTGATGTTTATTCAATCGCTGATTTTAACAGAATAAAAACTGTCTTTCCTCAAGTGCCAACTTGATTGATTTAACTCAATTAGAATTTATGAGAATGCTAAGTTCAATCTTCAACATTAATAGCATATAAGAATGACAGCTGGGATTTATGGTAGAGAATCTCATTCAAAATTGTGTCCATTCTCTCCCATCGGACCCAACTGTCACTCACATGAATTTCCATTCTACGCGCAAAAGTCCCTGTTCAAATGTTAGAATTTCCATTCCTGCATCCGGCCACAGGCGTACCAACTTAATCATTTCTCTGGTTTCAATCAATTATTTAAAGGATGCTTTGTGTTGGACGTAGAATTTTCGATGTAAGCACCTCTTCGATTAATAATGGAAATCGACTTGTTCCGAGTGCAGTTTCCGCAGTATAATTGCCCTGGCCTATAGAATATGATTGTTGATTGAAACGCATGTATGTTTTACGATTTGGCGCATTATGTGACTTTTCTCGATTTTTTTGTCTTGTTCGAGAAATTTTACAAGTTGGCTAGCGACAATATGCGATAAATGAATATGGGTCACACTTACCGTTTTTTACAACAAAGTGTTCATTTGGCCAGAAGTTTATTATTTACAATGTCGTTGAGACCTTTCGGGAGAGACAGATTTGCCTTTCTTTACGTGTTTTTATTGAAAAAAAAAGAGTTGAACTCAAATGATATTCCAAACATGATTTTATCAATGCTAAACGAATAAAAATCTAAAAATAATTTTTTATTGCGAAAAACGACTCGATTTTACTGTTGGTTTTTTGTTTTGCGCCAACCTGGTACAACCTTTACAGTTTTACCAATTTGGTTGTTTCGAATGTTTCTTGTCATTTAGTCGTTCGTAAGCCACAGCCTACACCGTTCGAATGGATGGCTATTTTCGGTGAAATATTGCTGATAACCGCCAAGCTGATGTAATTAATCCGTGCCTTCTTTGGGATCTACTGCGATGATCATTACGCATTCGCAGTTTTTAATTGGGCACGGGTATCGGATCGATTAATCAATTCGACATTATGGACTCTCGATTTTAAGCGTGCCGCCAGTGTCGCCTACCAGTTAATAATATTGCGCAGCTAGTAATTGTTTGTAGTGATGAAATTGATAAATATTAAAAATTCCTTGGCAAAGCCAATGATTCGGAGAGAGAAAGAGAAATGAATTTAGTCAAAGTTGCAGCGCAGTTTTCAATCGGTAGATTCCGACCTATGAATTTCCCGATTCGTCGAAATTCGAAATTGTTTACGCACAATGAGAAACCATTGTTTTGGACATTTTATTCGATCCAACGAATGAGTTATTGTCTCGGTGAACAATAAATCTGGAAAAACTTTCATTTTTTTTCCAAACATTTTCTCGAGTGTCACGGCCATCGGCGCACTTTCAATTTTTACAGTTTATTTTCGTCGTGTTTACATTTTTCTATTTTACATTTTCGTTGTGTGCCACACGAAAGCGTTACAGCCGTTTTTCGAAATTAGAAATGAGAGAATCCCGTCCGACCGCAGAAAATAATTTTTCGATTTTTTTTTTGTTACAGAAATTGCCTTCGACGCATAGCCCGAAATGATGGACAGGAGTTTTCACGCGAAAGCATCGTCAATTTAATGGAAAAATTCGTCAAAACGGTGAACGTTATGGATGAGACAATATTGGTGCCATGTCGATTGATGGATCGATCGGTAAGTTTAGTTTTCATTGCATTGTACACCGTTCTACAGACTTCAAGTTCGTTTTCTTTTTCGATTTTCTTTTATGTTTAAGTCGGTTGAGTCAATGTACTCGATTGTTTATTTAAAGGCCGACCGCTTTGAGTTATTCAATTTTCATTTTTCGATTATTTACCAGCGATATGCCATTCACAAAGTTTATATTCAATGTGGAATCGACCGTCGTTCGGAGCGTTCATGTAATTTTGAAGTGTCGTAACCATTATTCTTTATCAAATTGTCTCGTCGAGTTTATTTACACGATTAGTTGACAAGAGATAGTGAGTATGAGTGTCAGAGACACGTAACTTTATGAGTCAATTTTCCGTTATCTAAAGCGGTCATTATACCAGTTTTATGTGTTCTCCTTCGTTAGAAAAAAACTCGTGTTTACAAATAGTCTGGCTTGTCCGGTCATTACAATGGAGATGACAAACCGATCCCTTTGAGATTAGTTTGAGTAAAACAATTGGCGATGAAATTGAAACGAATAAAGTTAGAAAACTGACGTCAGCTGTTTGAACAATGTCACCATCTGCTTAACAGTCTGATGACGATCATGAACGTTTCTAAATATTAACGAACAAGCATGTCTCGCTGATTTTCTTAACGAAATTGGGAAACAAAAGATTTTTAAGCGATTTCGCAGACAATCGGTATGGCGATGATCCAATCCGTTCAATATATATTCCGTTCAAATCGATTCAAACAAATGCACATGTCAGCACGATATGCATCGTCAATATGCATTTGCATTGTTACTATGCAATTAAATCGAATTGTTGATCGGCCGCACGTGTAACTATATTCCAAATAAGTGTTTCACTGCATTGACGATGAGCGACGTCATATATTTGGTCGATTTCATTGAATCGGAGCCAAAATGCAAACAAAATGTTTTTGTTTTCGTATTAAGTTGGCTGCACGTTTTCGCTAATTTCGTTTTTTTTGTTTTGTTCTCAACAGGTGGGCGACTCGTCCGACAATGTACGCGATGCTCCAAAAGCCACGTCGACGCCTCACACGAAACGCAAACGTACATCGGTCCACGAGAATCTCAACTCAGCCGAACTGTTCAACCTGTACAACATGCTAAACGGCGTCAAAACCGATCTGCTGTGGGGCCGAAACAGTGAAGAGCAACCGGAAGAAACACTGGCCGCCGATCAAAAGTCTCTCGCCAAAACGGACAGCAGCCAATCCATTGTCAGTGAAGCATCAACGAAACAGCAACAACAGAAGGGTCATGTTCGCCGGCCGAGCACCGCATCCGTTGCATCGTCCAATTCATCCACAAATACGCTCAGTGATTCGGACAGTGATATATCGAATGAGAACGATTCGGGCATCGAATCGGAAAGTAATAACAATCACGAACAGGACAAATCGACCGAATTGGCCAAGCAATATCGCACACATCTGCTGGGATTGTACCGTTGTTTGGAGCAAATGACCGAAGCGGCCAACTATTTGACCACTCGATATCAGAGCGATGTTGGACCAGCTTAGACATAGAGAAAACGAGATAGAGAGAGAGAGAGAAAGATAGTGGTAATGGTAGGGGGATCAGAGTCGATGGTTTGTTGTTTTTTTCCTCTTCGACTTTGATCGATTTTATATTTTGAAATGATAGATCACCTTTTAGTTGAACTAATTTCGGTGTGTAAAATTTGTGTAAAAGAGATGAAGTACCAACCAAAACACGCTCCACGTTTTAAGGAAGAAGAAGAAGAAGAAGAAGAAGAAGAAAAATTGTAAACTAAAAGTGACGTAAACGAAATTGGTGAACCAATTAGCGTTCATCGATTTTTAAGGATTTTTTTCTTGTGAAAATTGTTTTTTTTTTTATTTTTTTATCCAACGCATCGGTTTCGGGTTATTTGTCATTTTTATGGGGTAAAGGAAAAGCTCTGGTGATTTTTGTGTGTAATAATACATTGGGCGGGAACGATTGGGGGGTAACTAAATTTATCGATAAAAATGATGAATGATTTGAATCTGTGAAGAGAAACAAAGAGACGAAGAATAGAAGAAGTTAGGAAAATAATTTGTGAAAAGGAAAATCCACAAAACACTAAAAAAAAGAAAAACTTAAATTTGTGTGGCTTTGGCAGCGGCTTTAATAATGTTTTGCTTGTTTCTTGTTTGTCTTTTTTTCTTTAAAAAAAAAATCTGGATTGTGTTTAAGAGTTGTGCGCCCAAAACCAAATATAATTTAAAACAAAACAAAAACTGAAATCAAAATCGAAACCAGCTTCATTTACGTAACGATTGTGAACGCAATCTGTTACGAATTCCGTTTGTGACGAGGAGACAAGGGAAGATACATTTAAGGGAAAAGAATTTTTTTTTTAAATTTTAATTTTAACCGAGAGAATTTTGTGAGAAACAATAACCTTGGTTTGTGCTTCGAAAAAACGCAAAAACATATTCACGATGAACGAAAGTTAAATGAACTTTGACGGCGTCCATTCGGATTATTTTCGGTATACATCGGTATGCGGAGCCCAAGTTTCAGGGGAATTCAAGCGCAGCGTCATATTTCGTTTGATGTAGCGTTAACGAAATTCTATAGAACTGATGGAATGTGGTGAATGTGTTAGTATGAATACTGCAAAAGTATAATTTTGACACACTGCCAACATTCCATACCGTGTTAACGGAGAGTGAAGACCAGTTACATTTCATTGAGAGCAATAAATCGAAATTGAAAGTTCGAATTTTCGAAGCATGAATTTCGACTCTATTCTCGAGACCAGTTAAATTTAAGTGAGCCGGAACCTCTCTCCGTTGTATTGTATTGTACAATGAAGTGAATTTTCGCTGTCCACAAATTCGCCCGAAACTTGCGTTTCGTGTGATCTCATTGGTCACATTAGCCCATCGTGCTGTTTTTTTTTGTGTGCAAAATCAGCCAAATTTCCTTTTTGTATTTTGTATATCAGCACTAAAACAGTGCCAGATTATCGCTGAAACAATTCGTATAGACGTACCGAACAATAGAACCGAATGGAAATCTTCTTCATTATTCAATCGATTTTCGTTCAAATTCACCGTACATTGAGATTGATAATTGGAAAAAGACCGCGGACTGAGATCAGGCGTTGTTTGGAAAAGGCAAATACGTTGTCAGGCCTCCCGTTTTTCGTAAAATTTCTAATATTCCTGGAATTGAATTAAATTAATAATTTAACGTCCCCTTTCGGAGTATCGAGCAAAATTTTTTGTTTGTCGCAATCTCAGAACAGACAAGTAATCCATGTTTTGACTTGTGATAGAGGCTGGAATTCCATGTATTGTTAGGAAGACTCCAATTTTTATTAAATTCCTTTTAAACTAAATCTAAAGTCTCTCTGATGAACACACGCAGATTCTATGAAATCTCCTAAAACTTTACTTTCAAATTCGGTCAAATTCCTCACTTTTTGGGAGCACCTGTTTCGGAGTGGGAGTCCTGTCATTTTGTTCCTTTTTCGAACGGACTGTCAAATTTCAATGGAATTTTTGACGCAGAAAAAGTGGACAAATTTCAAGTGAGTGACTTGAGTTGCGAAGATTTTTGTGACTTTTCATTCGCTAAAAAAAAATGGAATCAATCGTCACATCGATCGTAAACATTGATATTGTTGGCTGTCTTTTTTAACGCTTAAATATTTGCTCATCTAACGGTAAACGAAATATAAAAAAAAATAATTTTAATTTTTCATCTAGTCAATGGCCATTGAAAACAAATGTTCGCAACAAAAGCACGGAGAAATTTGTCCAATTTTCTAACAAAGAGAGAAAAACAACTGGTCCATTCGCATTGTGTGTTAAAATTGATGTTAATATCGGTCGGGAGAGTAAAGTGCCCATTCCACTTAAAAAAGTACTCCGTGAGAGAGCCGTTAGAGCGCCGTGAGAGAGCAAGCTGTCAAATAAACAAAGAAAAATTGAAAAAATTCAATTTTGTCTCTCACACGGAGTACTTTTTTTGGTAAGAGGAAACTAAGCATAAAGGTAAAACCGTGTTCGAATCAACGGAGAGAAATTTTAAACCAACAAAAAAGTCGTCTACAGTTTGAGCTGAAGTCTACAGGCTCTCTTGTGGCGTTTTAGATGTAACTCTCCCCTGTAGAGATCTCCACTCTACTCTTGCATAGGTTTCTCTAAACCGATAAACCGATAGTGAGATTGTCACCTATGTCGGTTTTTTTTCAGAACAGTTTGCCTTTAGGGTGGTAGTTCGTGTCTGCATTGGTCTTTGTGCCACGATTGCATTACAATTTCGACACATTGAAATTACAGTAAAACTGATCCCGGCATCCAAATCTATGTTAATAACTCATCGCATCACTTACAACACACAACGCCAATGGGGACTAGATAACTTCCTGTGCTCGTATTGATAACAAATTTGAATTTACTCAGAAAAAGAAGAGAGAAAATATTTTCCGTTTCTACAAATCACCAACACAATCCGATGGTGGTGGTTTCTAGCGTTGGATTGCCATTCAGCGAAAGCGAAGTCAATTCGCTGGGAGAATTAATTTGTGAGAATTCTGTCATTCCATTTTTATTTGTTTGTTTCTTGAGAGTTTTAAGGAAACGCTGAGACAGTTTTGAGTTTCGTGCTTTATTTTTCTGGATAATTTACGATAATTAGAATTAATTTTTTTTAAGCGCTGAAGAGATGCCCACACACTCTTCTCACCATGTGCTTGAAACAGTTTTCAAAAAAGCAAAAAAAAAAAATAAATAAAAAAAATTGAGGAAAGGAAAAGGAAGGAAAAAAATTTAATTGAAGACAAGAAGTGTGATAGCCTAGGCACAAAAACGTAATGTAAATTTATATAACAAAAGAAACACAACAAATGAACTGTGTAATTGCGATATTTGCATGCTAAAAAATTAAAAAAAAAAAATCAGAAAAATTAGTAAAAAAAACCGTGCAAAATCAGTGTGCTTGTGGAGTTTTATGAGAAAAATAATTTAAAATGAATGAATGTCTGTGCGTTAAAGCGAATGAGAAAAACAATGGAAATCTCAAAAAAATAGTTTTTGATAAAAAAAAAAAATTGGAAAAAAAAGTGTTTCCAAAATTAGCACGCACAGCAGCCTCGAATTTCGTTAAGAAATACCCAAGCTGCTTGCTGGAATAATTTTGGCAAACATTCAATCAAAAAAATTGTTTAAATCAATACTATTGTAGGGACAGCAAAAAAAAATTATTTATTTATTGGATTGAGTTCAACAAAAAAATTGTTTGTAAAAATTGGAAGAAAAAAAAATCTCGGGCGGTCGGTTCATATGAAGAATTCGCCATTTTCGGATTTTACTTTAGTTTTGTCAGTTGCTGAAAATCTCATGACTGGAATCAATTACAAATGACTTTTGCAAAATTTTGAGATATAATCAAAAGAATCGAGAGAAGACTTAAGTTGGCAGCACTGTGAGAGGTAAAATTCTCAAATTCTCATGACAATGACAAATCTCATGCAGTGCTGGCAACTAAGGGTGGAATCGCACTTCACTGTTTTGCGTCTCCGTTTAGATATTGCGCATGCGCACAGAGAGAATTCTCTCTCTGCGCATGCGCATTGTCTAAACGGAAACCCAAAACGGTGAACTGCGATTGCAGCTTAACAACTGTGCCTTTGCACAACGACGTGAGCGAAATGTGAGCGAGATTTAAAAAAATTTTCGTTCACAAAATCTTACCGAAATGCTGAATTCGCGATATATAACACAAAGTTTTGTGTCGATAGAGTTTACATAAAATTAAGCTGTATTGGAAAGTCACCGAAAAGATCCGTTGGCAAAATTGAAAAAAAAATCAATTTTTCCGATGTCAAAGTGACAGCTCATCTGATTTTATGAATGAAATTTAGAGTTTTCATAACAGAAAAATTTGGCATTTTGGGTTGCTGGTGGCGAATATTTTCGCGTACGTCGTTGTGTGTACGATCAGTATGAATTGGATGAAGATTTCAAGGAGAATCCGTCAAAATTTCTAGGAAAAAGGAGAATTTTAGAAAAAAAATTCCGTAAACTGTCTGGCGACTTTGACGTTTCTCTGGCCAATTTTCATCCGATTCGCCGTATGATTTTTATCGAAAAAATTATTTCCGCAGCTGTCCGAACTGACGCTTTACATTTAAAATACATTCAAACATAATATAGTCGTTGCAAGAGAGGTGAAACTGTGGTGTTGAATTTTGAATCTGAACTGACTGTTACGAAACAAAAAAAAAATTGGAAAAAAAATTGGAAAAAATTAACTTCTGTGAACTATTAAGTGAAAGAAAAAAAAAATTTAAAACAAAAGATGAGAGCAAAAGATTCAAAAACATTAAAAATGTTGAGAAAACTTTGTTCATTTTTTTTATAATAAAACAAACAAAACGAAGAAAAAAAAAGAATCGTGAAAAGGGAGATGATTTTTTGAAAACATTATCAATCGATAATTTGCTGTTATTTTTTGCATTTTTTAAATGAAGAAACAAAATAGAGAGAAAAAGAGAGAGAGAGAGAACAAAAATGTTAGATCGTTAAAGGGAGAATAGAAGCGACCAGGAGACGCGAACGTTATAAATCTATAAATAATACAAAAGAAAATAATTATCCTATAATTTAAGCGGGTAAAATATTTTATTTGTAAATAAAAGAGAAAAAAAAAGAATAAAAATTTATTGAAAATAAAAGTAAAATAAAAAAATTAAAAAAAACTTTCATTGCTCCAAAAAAACCATTCGTCAACAAGGCGGAGTCGCAACCACAGAGAAAGAACGGCGTTCAATCAAATTGACAAAATGTTGACGGCGGAAGTTGGAATCTAAACAAAATTTCGTTCGACACATTCTCAAGTTCACAAAATTTCTTTATTGGTTCAGCTGAACATTCCAGCTCATCCACAAGTATACATACTGCGTAGCGCACGAGCCAAAGCCAAGTTACACAGAGTCTGTCTACTAGGTTGACGTCATATATGTCAAACATAACACTTTTTGTGAAGCAGATGGAGTAGACCAGGCATGAGCGCCGCCGAAAATAAGCCGCCGCCGGCCATTTTTGAGCAAGCCGCGCCACAGCCGTGCCGGTACCAAAAAACACGGCTCAAGCCGGCTTGAAACGGCTGGAAAATGAAATAAAGATTTCGAAAGGTGAATGGGTGAAATAATTTTGAAAACCGAGATTCCTCTTAATCCTAAGCAGCTCAAATACTTTTTGAATTTTTTTTTTCAAAATTATGAAAATTTTGAAAATTTTCTTGAATTTTCATGAATTTTGCAGAATGGTATATTACGTCCTCGCTTCTAAGTTTGTTGTTTTGGCAAGTATGACCTTTGCGGAACGAGCCGAAGGCGCACAATCAGTTAATTCACAAATTTGAGAAAACTTTATCGATCTTTGCGAATTTTCTCGATTTTTTTTTCTTTTCAATTTTTACTTGATTTTCGTGAGCTTTCGATTTCTTCTCGAAAACCATTTTCTTAATGAGTTAAATGAGTGTACTGGAGCATGATTTTCCATTTAGTTCAAGTTTTGAGGCAATAAAACTTGACGTGTTAGGGAACCTTAGACTTAGAGACTTGCTTGTAACAAGACCAGTTCCACTTGCACTTTGAACAACCTAATCTACCAACATTTTCGCTTTCCGTACAATTTCATTTTCATGCTTACTAGTTCATTTTCCATGAATTTATCTAAACGTTTTTATTTAAAAAAAAAAGTTAAAAGGAACCTCCAGCCGAGCCGTTTTAAGCCGGCTCAAGCCGAATTTTTCGCCGCCGCCAAGAAATTTTTTTCGGCTAGCCGCCGCCGAGGTTTCTCCGTCGGCGCTCATGCCTGGCACGAACCAAAGTCAAATTACACAGAGTCTGTTTACTACGTTGACGTCATATATGTCAAACATAACACTTTTCGTGAAGCAGATGGAGTAGACTCTGTAAGTATGCTCTTCCCATGTCTATCGTTGTAAACCTACCGTACTTACTGTAGAAACAGATAAAATAATTCAATTCGCATGTACCGTGATGTCAAACAAATGGTCGATTATATTCTGCCGTAATTTGCATAAGGGACTTAACGTTTTGTTAGAACAAAAGAATTTCTATTGTTCTGAAGAAAGTGCAAATTACGGCAGATTTTCGCTACGCATTTACTTTGGCACTTGAGTTGCACTGTAGAGGGCGTCACTTTTCTAAGAAAAAAAGGAGTATTTACACTTGAGGGGCAAGCGGGCAACACTAGGATTGTTGAAAAAGCACTTTGTTCGACTTTTTTTGGGAAAACATAGGAATTCTGAAAGGCCACGTCTCTATCATTTTTACATATATTTTTGACGCATCGTGATGTTGCCACAAAAAGTGTTGCCAGCTTTCGCCTAAAGTGCCAATAGAAGTTACCCCTGATTTACCCAGTGACGTAAAATAGGTTTCTTCCATCGTACGGTAAAAACGAATTTTGACAGGCCGAAAACAACTGACCGTCATCCACAGAAGCAAACATAACCGCAACTTAAACAAATTTGTTCGTTGAAACTTCAAAGTGAGGTTGTGTTGGCTTCTCTGTGGATGACGATTGACATTTTGAACGACCTTGGAAGAAGCCTATTGACAGAATTTTCTTTCGTTTTCAACTTTTTGCTCATTGTTATGAAACGTCAAACACGCACTTGCTACTTGCTACCAATATTTTCGTTGATTAAAATCAGAGAGATGATAATATGGCGACTGGGACAGTGCGTCGAAATGTCTATTACTTGATTCGTTTGTAACGTCATGTTAAGTGGTAAGCTTTAGCTCTTATTGTTCTTAAATCCAAGAGGCCTACGCTGCCGTACGCCATCAAAAAGCCTCGAACGAAAAGAGAGAAACGATTTTTGTTATGGATTTCTCATCGTCTTTCTCTTCTTCGTTCCGGGATTTTTTATTTTCCGGGTTGTACGGGATGTGTCACGAATTTGATTTATCGTTCTGCGTGAGTTCTGCGCGTCTTTAAATATTTTAGTGCACAAAACTCGTTCCTGAGGTTGGATTGAGATCACATAACTGCAGTTGGTCACCCGGTGTTATGTATCCGAAAATTTGTGACCTTGTCAAAATTGAAGATTCATTCCGTACGGTGGGGTTAACAACTATAAATAAAAGTAGGGTCTCACATATTTCCCTTTCATTTCACTGATCCAGCTGTCAATTGTCAATTTTAGAACAGTCAAATTCTAAGTAACGGTAGCTTTATGAAGACGAAAATGTCTAACTGTGCGATGCCATTAGTGCTGCTTTTGGCTTCTTGGCGCCGGGGCAATTCTTAAATTAGTTAACTTTGTAGGTGACTAAAAAAACGTATTCTTTTGCACACCGTCGTCAACTGAACTATAATTTTGTATTAAAATTACAGCAAATTTCAGCTTATTTCTGCGATAACCAAGAAGTTATATGAGGAGGTTACGCCAAGTAAAAACAAAACATGGCGGCCTTTACGAATTTTTATTAAAATAAAGTATTTTCCGTGGATCAAGTCCAAGATTATTCGAAATGTCAAAAACCATCCACAGAGATCCTAACCTGAAAAAATGTGCGGTGAAAATGAGCAGCCACTTGGATCACGTTCGAAATTAGAAATAAAAGTTTGAATGGTTTTCTTGTACAATAATGCAATGAATGTATACACAAGGTATGGGCGAATGTCAAAATTTGTATGGAGCGGAGGAAATAGCGATTTAATGTAAACAAACTCACCTTTCAATGAAAATCAATTAGAAGGAACATGTGAATGACAGCTGGCACCTATGGCACAGAATGCGAGAGAATTTAATATTAAATTGGATCAATTGGTCCCATAGGCAAGGCTGTATACTTTAGGGAGGTGACGCAGATCGCCATTTTATTAGATACGCGGGAACACACCACTTCTGATGATTTTACATGTACAAAAATTCACCACATCATCAAGATGACGAGAATCATCACAAGAGGTGAATTTGTGTATGAAATCGGCCATTTTATCATCAACTGTGGTGTGTAACCCTTATACATTGTAAATCTATTTAATTTAACATTTTTGTCGATGACAAAACACAACTTTAAGCGGCAGCTCAATAATTTCAATTTTTTCACAGAGTTGAGGTTAGGGTTTTCTATGGATGTGGATGACGGTGAAGCTGACAGTGTTCGGGTTTACTGTTACTCTGACGTGATTTGATCACCACCCTAACCGTCCCACATTTTCAACGACTTATGAACCCCTCGCAGCATTACACACCTACTTACCTTACGAATTTTGCGTATTACAAAATCGAAACAAAAAAGAGGTCATTTACGCCCATTGATTCGCGAAAAGTTCATTCAAAAAAAGAGTCCAACGACATCATGTTAAATGGGAAATTTGCAGAATTAGCCAAAGAGAACATTCAAAATAAAATCAATTAAAAAAAAATTAAATCGAGGAAGTCATGTCATGGTGAATATTGTTAAGGTCAATTTATGCAAACAAACAAAAAATCAAAAACTGTTCCAATTCCATAATACACAACACTATTTTTGCGTTCGATGATCTCTCTACTACGCGTAGCGTAAGCGCAAAAAAAAAATTGGCAACCTTTATGCATAATCAGGTTAGTTTTACATTGAAAGTAAATCAATGCAAAAAGTGACTTATACCTATATTGAAGACAGACCCACTTTATTCTCTTCATAAATATATTGAAATTGACTAAAGTAAAATCGACACAGCGGCGAAAAAAAATTGGCTTGCCTTTCGCTTTTTTCCATCGCTAATTTGGCGAACGAAAACCAAAATCGTACAGCGAAGACGACGAGGAAGTAAAGTTTTGCATTTTAAACACATCGTTTCATAATTGAATTGCTGATCCGATCCGCATTTTATCGCTCGACGCACATTTATCATTTGAAGGTTAATGAAGGAATGGGGTGGCAATCTTGTCGATTGCATAACAATGTGGGACAAATGAATGGAGTGTAAACAGTACCCTCTGTAGCAAACTAATTTATAGTTTTACTGGTGTAAACCATACCTAAACGAAGACCCGAAACGGTTAACTGCGATTGCAGCTTAAGCGTAGATCGCATGCACTCCGTCTTGGTCTCCGTTTTCGTATAGATTATTTTCGTGACCTTGTAGACGTCAGACACGATCCCAACTGTCAGACATGTCGAAAAATATCGAATGAATTGAACGAACGATTTTCATATGAAAATCAGTAAATTGAACGCAGTTAACGTCAATTGATTGAGGTTAAGGACTACTTGACGAAAAATTAAGTGGGGTTACGTTGACAAGTACCGTACAATGAAAATGATCTATTATATTCTCTCTCTGCGCATGCGCATTTTCTAAACTGCGATCATGCGTATCGGCCTAGCTAGTGTAGTGTAGTGACCTTTCGGCCTAAAACTTCTGTCTACACACACTCTTATCCTATCGGATTAAGTACATTAAATGCTTCGCGAGGCAACGCACTCCTCTACCATTTCAGTCAAATTAAATTTAACAAAAGCACACCATTCATGGCATGGCCGTACAGATCAAAGTCCAGATATATATATAAATGTATCCACTAATATAAATACGGTACAAGCGGTGATAATCAAAGTCACGTTTTGCCTGTAGTAATCATTTGTTCACAAAATAAAATTCCGTCAAAAGATTGTTTCGAAATAAATAGACCAGTTTGTCAGGCCACCGCAAATTGAACAATCTTACAAATTAAACGACTACCGATAGTATAATGCATTTCGGTGATGGCGCACATTAGGTTATATCTTTTATTGTGGAAAAACTACAATCTTTTGACGGAATGTCGATTTCGATTCGATTATCGTAACGACACTTACCACTTGTTGTTATATACATAATAGTAATACAGCTGATGATGTGGCGACAACTTTTATTTTATTTTCGGAAAAAAAAATCACATCATGGCCTAACAACTCTACTATATACTACAAACCGGACAATCGAGAGATGGTTTTTTCTTCTTCAATTTTTTTAGTTTGTATTGTCCTAAAATTGGAAAAACCAAACTCTTCTTTCGCCCGACAGTAACTAGTATTGCGACTGTAAATTTCCTAATAGGAGTAAAAGCACTTGGGTTTACATAATGTCAACCTTTAACACAAATATCGTCGGTCAACTTTCCTGTGTAAAATCTGTCAATCGTTTTAATGTTGTAAGTGTTGTAAGTGGTACCGAGAAACAGTGGAATGAATATTCCCAAGTATAGAATGAACATTCCCAATGGGACGTTTGCACTATGAGGAACTCTTTTGAAAAAAAAGCCGACCGAAATCGGACGCATTTTCCAGTGGAATTTTTTATATCTGCCCAGGAAGGTATTCAACCATAGAAGACAAAGCCACTTTTCTTTACACTTTTCTTACAGACATTGCTCGAGGTACACATATGTGGTCACGTGGGGTGTCATTATACAGGTAATTTGCATGTACTTCCGGGTAAAAGAGGGTCTTATGGTGGTTTAATGTGATCATTCGCTTGAACTATGAGGGATTCTTTTGAAAAAAAAGCCGACCGAAATCGGACGCATTTTCCAGTGGAATTTTTTATATCTGCCCATAGAAGACAAAGCCAATTTTCTTTACAATTTTCTTACAGACATTGCTGGAGACCCACTTCCACTTCCTCTGGTGCAACTTCCACGTTAACTTCCTCCGATGTAACTTCCACATCCACTTCCCCGATATAACTTCCACATCAAACTTCCCGAACTGAATACCCAAGCTCGTATGATCACATTTTCATTCCATTCATTTGCCATGTTCTCGTCCATGTTCAATACCAATGTCATTGCTACTAGTGGACTAGATTTCACTAAAGCCAACACCAGTGGTGACGTGAATTCCAAGGTTCCGAAATAACAGACTAAGACAACTCTGAGTTGATCACGAAGGGGGTAGTCTACCTTTATGGTGGTGACACGCAAATTTCGTCAACGACAACAAAAACAAAATTCAGAATTTTCCTAAAAAACATTTTCTTTAAGTTGATTCGACACACAATCTGTACTGAGTGCGCGTTTAACAATTTCGGTGTCACCCGCCTTCGTGGCTGTCTTAACCTGTTATTTCCGAACCTTGGTGAATTCGGTTCCATACAAACTTAGCACGTGCAACAACATTAGTTACAAGAAAGCATGACGATGGCAACATGACAGAAATGAGTTCACCTGAAAGTCGGGATCCATAACGTGACGATGTGGTGAATTTTTCTATATGAAAAATCATCAGAGGAGTATGGATCAAGTATCGATTTTTGGAATAGACTTCATTTCATCAACTGAGGTCTCGCCTTTAGTAACTTCCAATAAGTCACATTAAGACACCATTCAGCCCCTCACTTCGAAGTACGGTGGGCAAAAGGTAAAACAAACTGAGCCAGATTTTGGTAACCAACGTTTTTGCGTGAAGATGTGATAACTTGTCCACAATATTATTGTTAGACATCGTCGCAGATACTCATCGAGAATCATCCTGCGCAGACAGAACCGAATGATTAATTAAATTAGCATGATAAAAGCTCATGTCGACAAAAGACACTTTCAACATAATTTTCTCTCTCTCTCTCTCCGCCGTTTTTTTTTGCTTCTCATATTAGTTTTAGAATCGATAATTTGTGTGACCTCAATGTTTGGACTTTGAATTCATAGATTTTGTTCGTATAAACTTAAACTTATACACATTTCGTACATTACACTATGAATATGTGCGGAGTGCTCCGCTGTGTCTTTCTCGTATAAAATTTCATTTTTATGTTTCTCATTTTTTGCAAATGTGAATGTGAGTCGAATGCTTGAAAAAGACTGGCCAGCACAGGTGATATACATACATACAGGCAACGACCTAAGTCAAGTACGAATTCGCTTTTATTTTGGAATTTGGGACGATGGATTATGTGACGACGACGATAAAACTCTAATCAGTTTGAATTGGATAAAATGTAATCCAAGAGCAGACGAATGGATGGGCTAATGTTCTTTCCGGAATTACAATTGTGTGATAGTCTGGGAGCTCGACATATCATTCGTGGTGCTACTCGTTACGAAGTCAAATTGATTTCGCTGCTGTCATTTCAGTAATAACTTTAATGTTTAGACCGAGCCAACTCGTCTAATGTGCCTACATGTGGTTCTATTATGTCCTACGGTGATGGAAAGGCCTATGCAGAATCCGTTTACTTCCGGATTCGAACTCAGACGTTATTTGTGGGAAACCGAACCACTCTGAACTAAATCTCTCCCAGTAGCTAAGCAATTAGCTTGATATGTAAATGTTCCATGTTTCACGATGCGCCAAGTTTAGCTACTCGGAACAAACCTCCTCCGATCATTTAACATATAGAAAAATTCACCACATCGTCATGTCGACTATAATCAACACAATATGTGAATTTATAAGCACTAAAGGTAATGCAAACCCTCAGAAGATCAGAGAAATTTCGGATCCTGACTTTCAGATGCACAGAAATGTTAAGTTGGCTTGGCACGCATGTGGCGAGGAAGAAGGAACATGTGAATGACAGCTGACATCTATAGGAGAGAATTTCATACAAAATTGGTTAAATTCTATCTGACAGGTGCCAGCTCACATTCACATGTTACTTCCAGAGAAATGATAAGTTGGTTCGTCTGTGGCGAGATAGAATGTGCATGAGAAGCTGTCATGTATAAGTATCGCAAAAACAACATGGCGACTCACGGTAACTGCATTTCAGTGCGAAATTTCAACTGAACTGAAATTGCGCTACAATTTTGTATGAAAATCACAGCAAAGTTCAGTAGATGTTTGCGGCCCCAGCGATCAACTTAACCCAACTTTTATATGAAACCTTGGGCTTTTGAATCTTTTAGTCAATACTCTTACATTCAATTACCTTTCAAATGACACCCCACACGCACATGTAGCTGTCATTTAGCCGGAGAAATTTTCAGATGAAAAGTGCATGTTTTCGGTTTTCGATCACCTCTCGCTAGCCATACAAAAATCGAAGAATTTTCAAAAAAATATGTTTGGCCCCAAGGGACCAATACCTATCTAGGCACATATCAAAAAGTCCACTTTAAAATGCGTCCGATTTCGGCAGGTCGTTTTTCAAAAGAATCCCTCTTCTGTCATTACGCCATTAGTTTCGATCTATAGTCTTAAGTCAAGTATAGATCATTGTCAATGTCGTTTGAGATGTCAAATGAGCTGTCATTTTCACAAAGCTAACCAAAATGTTACAAAAATTTATATGGAGCTGTCATTGTTTGACGTTAGCTTTGTGAAATTGACAACTCATTTGACACTATTTTGAGAGAAGAACAGTTATTTGACACTGATCTATAGAACCAGCAGTTGAAATGAAATTTTGACAGAAAATGTGTGGACCATCTGTCACAATTTGATTTCAACGGCTGGTTCTGTACTTGAATTTAAGGCCTTTTTTGTCATCCTCTCTTAACTATTCCCACAACTGAATCATCATACCAGATATTTCAATTAATTCCGATGATTTTCGTCAATGCGACCTGAAGCCCAAGAATAACGATTACACTCATCCGACTCATCCAAACTAATTAAACAAATTTTTTTCTTATCCATAAAAATCAAACATCGACACTAATTTGTCTAACTAACAGACTCTGAATGATTTTTTTTATGAATCAAAGACGTGGATACAAATCGAAACCGAATTTTTTGAATTATCACCGCTGTTGATTTGTAGACAAACACATTATAATGTCATCTGTGATGTGGATAAACGAGTATTAGAACGAGACATCCAGACGTTTGTTTGATTTTACGATGATGGAATTGTATCCTCATTGATTGGTGCAAAATCGACGATCATTGTTGATTCAATCAATGATCGTCGAATTTACGAGAAAATAGAATTACTAACGGAACTTACCGCTTGACGTATTTTCATTGTCAATATTTATGAAGATCAGTATGATCAGTATATACCTCTCACAGTGATAACATGACAGTTTGAAGACGTTCACTTATTACAAACCAATACTTTATAAAAAGTGACAGCTGTGGGCATTTGTCCCTTTTGTCAGATGTAAAAAAGCAGGAAAAGCTTTGGGGCGCTAAAGTAGAGCAATTTGTTGCTCAGATTAAAATTTCAAATCGATCAAAAATTGAAAATATTGAAAATTCGAAGATTATTATTTTGAAGAACTAGACTTTGAGGAGCGATTTTAAAATGCAGTTTGAGCTATCGATAGTCGCATTTACTATTCATTTTTGTATAGAAACTTTACACAACCAACTTCAGTCCCATACATCATGTTCAATGTTGTATGAAACGTCAGCCAAGTCAGACATCACGAAAGAAAAACAAAAGAATTTATCTTAATGAAACAGAAACACAACCTCAATCCATATCCGTAAGTCCGTTGAAAATTCAAAATTAAGGGGGTCAAAGCCAAAGCATACGCAACGTTGTAAAGGGACAAGTAGCGATATTCTCTCAGAGTGCGTTGAAATTTATTTTTCACTTCATTTGTTCATTCACTGGTTCATTTAAAATTCAAATTCTGAAGCGCACTTAATTTCAATTTCAGGTTATGTTACAGTTACATGAGTTCCATGAACATGATGTATGGGACTTCCCCTCATTCAGTTCATTTTTAGTAATACAAAGAACGTTGAGTGCGTTGTTACTAAATTATTTATTTTGAAGCGACATAGTGAAGTTAGTTGCGATAAGTTTGGTTCACATTCCTGTCGTTAGTTTCGCCAACTGTCAGAAAGCAATCAATTTCTATGGAAATGTTTTCGTTAGTGTGGTCTCACACTTTATCGGTGATAAATGTCAATCAATTTAATCGATGAAGACTTTTATCACCCGTAATAACCGCGTAATCTTCAGTTAGCGATAAATGTACATTACATTGGATTGAAAATAGAGACAAAAAAAAACGTTAACATTGAATTGAGCAACCATAACACATCGATTTTAACGACTCACAATTATGAAGTTATGGTATTGTGAACCTTGAGCATTTAATGGATAATCTCGTATCACGGGTTAACGCCCTTGGCTCATTTGCCCACCGAAATGGCATGTATTAACAAACATGTAGCGCAACAAAATTGTATAGCTGTTCTTAAATAATGTGACTAAATTGTCATCCTATCGCTCATTATAGGGCTGTTCATTATTCGCTGTACATTCTACAAGAACCAACCTCAAGAATGATCCAAATTATCAGAAAGGTTCTTCCACATAGATATCAACAACCGTCTTTATTGCATCACACTGGCAAATGATTTCCGCTCATTGTAAAAACGCACTTTGTTTGAAATCGGAAAATCTCGATTGTACACCTCACATGTCAAAAATCTACTATTCTTAAACTTTAAGTGTAAAAATTGCCAATATTCTTATCATTATCAAAAGTTATTTCTGCCCTTCCTACTACTCTTCTATAAAATAGGTCATCATGTCCCGTTTAGTTTACATTTAAAAATTGATACTCGCGCAAGCTCTCGTATGCGTCCATGTCTCGTAAAAACTATGGAGCATGACAGTGTACTATTACAAAGCCGCAATTTTTCGCTGTAAAAAATTTATTCGGTTTAACCAGCGATCCCATTCCGTAGAAAAACAGATCGTTAATAGCTATTGTAAATCGGTCGCCCGATGGCATATTGAATATTACTGAAATAACAGAAATTTGTGAAATTCCGCCAAAAGAATACGGAAAAAAATCCTGTTTGAAGATAAACTTCGCTTAATGAATTACACAAAACGCACACATAACGATAATGATGTTGAAATTCCGTTTCCAGAACTTTCGCTAAAAAGTTAAAGTGAAATAACAGAACTGTAAGTATACATCTCGTCTTAAAGTTAATTAATGTTTTGTTTTAATCATTTCTCATTAAACATCTGAGGTAATGAAGAAGCTAGTCAATGCCAAGTGTAACCTTGGCATTCAGGATACCGGGATTTTTTTGCCAAAAAACCGGATACCGGGAAAGGAGTAAAGAAGCTTGAAAATGACCGGAAATCGGGAAATGACCGAAATCGAGAAGTTACAAAAAAAAAACGGAAAATTGGTCCTTGCAATCGAGATCGAGAATTGATTGAAAAACTAGAAAATCGTCATTTCAAGGGAACAGAATATTAACATCTGGACATTTACTAGTCAACTCGCTCTATAAATAAAAGCATTGTTTGTCAGCATTATCGAAAAGTTATGATGAAATGATGCAGTATGTGTTCAGGAACCTTAAATAGGATTTACATTGGTGTGTTGCTAAAGTAAAATCGAAAATAATCATGGCCCTACGTTAGTGAAGGGCCGTGACGCAAGTCCGTTCACACTGAAGAATTTGACAAAAAAATTTTCCGCAGGACTAAGGAACATATATACACAACTTTTCCGACTTTTCCCCCTTTGCTCCTACTACCCCCAAAGTATTTTATTCGTAATCTGGGCGTCCATACGAGTTCAACGAGCTATCACACGCCTCATAAAGTTCAGATTTGGCCGAGATATTAATTTTCAAACTTTGGAAAATCGTATGAAGAAATTCATTTTCATCACTCTGTCACTCTGTTAACCGAAACTTTTGAATTTACCGGCGGATTTGGCTGAAATTTTCAGGGTATGTTATGGATCTAAGCTATTGAGCTATGAGACCTATAACTCGGAAAATATGGAAGATAGAAAGTTCGTTTAAAAGCCAATTTTAAATAGGTTCAGATTCTTTTTTCGACACGTGTTTCATGGTTTCCCTAAAAAGTCGCTTATTTGGGAGCTATGAGCGTTTTAAGTGCCTCAAATTTTCGATTTTGGTCAATTTTTCGATTTTAGTCAAATTTTCGATTTTCGTCAAATTTTCGATTTTCGTCAAATTTTTGAATTTCGTCAAATTTTCGATTTTCGTCAAATGAAAGCTGGAAGGTTCAGATCAAAGAGAAAGTTAAACAGTTTTCTAAGAAGAATATTTTCGTTCAAACTGCACAATATAATTGTCTATTATCTTCGACCAAATTCTAAAAAATCACAACTTACAAAAGAGCTGATATCGCCCAAAACCACTTACAGTGGAGGTGTGACGCAAGTCCTGTTATCCACTTACAAAAGAACTGATATCGGTGTAGGTGACGCTTACAGATTCTACACACAAAAAGATATGCGTCACAAATGGCAGCTGATGCGAATGTTTTATCAACAAAAATCTTACCAGAAAATTTTAGGAAGAAAATTATAATAAAAAAGTTTGCGTCAAAAAGTGGCAGATGATTCGGCTTTCTTCCGTTTGAATTCCATTCTTTAAAGTAATATGTTTCACAATTTTAAAAATTTTCCTTCCTCAGCATCTGCCACTTGTGACCAGAGCCTATATTTGGGAAATCGATTTTCCACAATTTGCCAACATTTGCTAAAATTTTTAAAAATTTTCCGAAATTTGCCAAATTTGCTAGTGGCAAATTCTAGCAAATTTGAGCAAATATTGGAAAATTTTGAAAATTTTTAGCAAATGTTGACAAATTGTGGAAAATCAATTTCCCAAAAATTGGCCCTGCTTGTGACGCAAACTTTTTTATTATAATTTTCTTCCTAAAATTTTTCTGGTAAGATTTTTGTTGATAAAACTTTCGCGTACTTTGCTCATCAGCTGCCATTTGTGACGCATATCTTTTTGCGTGTCGAATCTGTAAGCGTCACCTACACCGATATCAGTTCTTTTGTAAGTGGATAACAGGACTTGCGTCACACCTCCACTGTAAGTGGTTTTGGGCGATATTGTTTACCGGTAAATCCGAACCTTTTTACCGAGAAATTTGAGTGGATACCGGGAAAAATCGAGAAATCGGATTCGGACACCGGAAAAAAAATATTATTTGCAAATCCCGTTCAAGGCTGTAAACTTTGTGGAGGTCACGCAGACACGCGACGTTTCATACTACAAATTCATCACGTCATACAAATGCGATGTTTGGTGAGTTTGCTTTGTTGATCCGAGACGAAGAGCCGACGATTTACTTTAATTCACGCCGTAAGTGCGGTCGAAATTCAAAATGGAAAGTGCGGAGGTCTTTTTAACGTCATTTTCATACAGGGAAAGCGTTGAAATGTGTTTTTTCAGTTCACTTTATCATCTAATCGATCACTTAAAATTCAAATTTTAGGCACACTCCAAGTTAGGGCTGTTGTAAAATCAAAGGATGGTTCCTAAATTTTGGGATGACAGGTGATTTCTCTGGCACCTTCTAACTTCAATCGGATTTTTCGATGAATTTGAGTTATAATCGACATGAGCGAGATGTTCCAAGATTGGTTTCTTCAGAATTTTTCAATTTCCATAAGGTTTTCTGATGTTGTCGAAATCAAGGCTGTATACTTTGGGGAGGTCACGCAGATGCAGATACGCGGGTTACACACCACGTTTCATACAAATATTTCACCACGCCATACAAATTCAATTTTGGTGAGTTTGTTTGTATGGAAAAGGTGTGTTCCCGCGTATCTAATAAAATGGCGATCTGCATGACCTCCCCAAAGTATACAGCCTTGGTCGAAATGACATTCTTACAAAAGCGGTGATATCAGTCAAAAAACCCTTTAAGGGTAAATGTGACGCAATTCCTCTGAGGATGACGCATTCTTCGCCTGTACGCAAAAGTTTTATCAACACAATATGAACGCAAAAAATTTGTGAAAGAAAATTTTACAAAACAGAAATTTGCGTCACAAGTGGCGGATGTTGAGGAAAACCGAATTATCTGCCACTTGTGACGCCTTTTTGTAAAATTTTCTTTCAAAAAATTTTTGGGTCAATTTTTTGTTGATAAAACGTTTGAGTACGGCGCACAATGCGTCATCCTCAACGATATCAGTTATTTTGTAAATAAGGTAAAGGACTCGCGTCACATTTACCCTTTACGGGTTTTTTGACTGATTTCATGCTAGTGACGTTGAAAATACATGAAATTCGTTGAAAAGAACGATTTTCGACCCGCAAGCACGTAAAATATAATATTCTGCCGCAACTTCTGATGTAGCAGATTCCAAGGTATAATAAACCAAACTTGCCGTACTTTTTAAATCACATTTGTATTTACGTGCTACGACTCTCTATTTGTGTATGTAGGGGAAGTCAACCTACTCGAAATCGGAAAAACCAGAATACTAATTTACTGTACAGTCCAATCTTTTGACGGAATGTTGGAACATCGCAAGCGTGACTAGACACAAACACGATTTCTTTTGTGATGGCGAGACGTTATTTTCATTGCTTATCGTTAATTAAAAACTTAAATTTAATATTTTTAAAACTGTAATTGCGTTCACAAACCAGTTCGATCATTTCGGGGCAAGTTTTGTGTAATTCACCATTTATAACGACCTGCGGGCAATGATGTTGTGTCGTTTCAGATTTGTGATTCACGGTGAGTTGATACTGGGAATCAATCGAATTGTGAAACGCATTAACTGCGCTTAAATGTTAACATGATCATAGGTTGAGTGTAATGTGATTCACAGCACAAGACTTGGATGGTATCATAGCCGAACTGGCGGTGACCACACAGATAATGCTAACCCAATCCCACCCATCAATTCGTCCTGCTTTTATTATTAAAAACAGGTTAAGACACCCACGAGGGCGGCTGACACACAAATTTTGACAAATAGATGCTATTTATTGAACATACTCATAACAGATTGTTTGAAGTGTCAACTTGAAGAAAAAAAATGGTTTTTATCAAGTTGACATTTCAAACAATCTGTATTGAGTATGTTCAATAAATAGCATCTATTTGTCAAAATTTGTGTGTCAGCCGCCCTCGTGGGTGTCTTAACCTGTTCTTTCAGAACCTTGGTTTCAAAAGCCTTACCTTCCATCACCTCGTCTTTTATTCGTCTTTCTTCTCCTTGCTTCACCTAATCAAAATATGTAAACACTGAAGGTAATACAAACCCTCAGCGGATCAGTGAAAATACGGATCGCGACTTCCAGGTAAATTCATTTTTGTAATGGTGCCACTATCACGTTTTCTTGTGACTAATGTTGCTGCGCCTGCTAATCAAACCTGTTTGCATGGAATCGAATTCACGCCGTAAGTGTGCCCAAAATTTGAATTTGAAGTGAACGATTCGATGAAAAAGTGAACCGAAAAACACATTTCAACGCTTCATTGTATGAAAATGACGCTGCGTTAGAAAGATCTCCGCACTTTCCATTTTGAATTGCGACCGCACTTACGGCGTCAATTCCAAAGTATATAAACACTGAAGGTAATGCAAATCCGCAGTTACACACGGATCCAAACTTTCAGGTGAATTTTAGCTCCGTCATGTTGCACACGTATTGAATTCGTTTGCGTCAAGTTGCATCTAGTGGTGAATCTGGAACGATTTAGCGGCGTTATGTTGCACACATATAAAATTCGTTTGCGTCAAGTTGTATTTAGTGGTGAATTGGAAAGAATTTAGGGCCGTAATGTTGCACAAGTCTAAGTTAGACAACATACGAAAATGAATTCACCTGAAAGTTTGGATCCGTAATTTCTCTGATCCGTTGAGGGTCTGCATTACCTTCAGTGTTTATATACTTTGTCGAAGTCAACCCACCAATAGCTGCAACTTGACGCAAACGAACTCAATGTGTGTGCAACATAACGACACTTAATTCACCTGAAAGTAGGGATCCGTGCGTTACTACGAATTTGCATTACCTTCAGTGTTTATACACTTTGTACCCAATCTATTCTACTACAGCCACAAAGTTTAAGGTCCGACATCCGTAGACATCCCCCTCTCCTCTCAACTTTACCAGCAATATGTCATTTTATTGGGAAACATTGGTACTCAATTACCTTTCAAATGCAACAAACTTCGAGAGGCATCGATGCTTAGTTAAAATTGTAGCCGACATTTGCGTGCCTCGTATTTCATTGGAGATGATATCTTTTCATCAGTATCCGATTTAAAAAATATACGACCGCAATAGCGACTGCTAGTGACAATAGCGACAATAGCGACCGTGCTTGGGTTAGTTTTAAATAAAATTTAGTTTTGGTTGTGCAGTCGTTTGACCAGCTCTGAGAAAAGTCATAAATTTACTGCTCAAAGCTGAACAAACTGTTTTGACCAAATCTATTTTCTGTTGAGCGCTAATACATTCGTGGTCGTTATTGCGGGCCTATATTTTTGAAAAAAAAAGGATTCGGGTGGAAAAGTGATCTAAAATCCAGTATTTAAAAAACGCCCAAATGTATGCTTTTCAGCAAAGCATCGATGCCCCTTAATGAAACCAGCTTAATTATTTACACGATTTATTATGCAAAAAAACACACTTTTAAGGCCGACTATACTCGAAAAACACTCAGACGTCCCTAGCTGAGGAGTGACGCTCCTAACATTCCCTTTTTCGAACGTAGCTCCTACTTTTTCAGGAAAAAAAAAATTGAAATTGAAATCGATTGCGAAGACCTTGTATTTCGTATGAGTCTAAGAAATACTTAGATATTGTTAAGTATAGTTTCCACTTAAAAAGAGCACTCCGTTTAGCCTCCGTTTACATGACAGTTGTAAAATAGACCAAAGGAACTGTCACGTAAACGCAGTAAAAAATTGAAATAAATTCAATTTCCACTCCGTTTGCGTGACAGTTCTTTTGTTCTATTTTACAACTGTCATGTAAACGGAGGCTAAACGGAGTGCTCTTTAGCCCCGTACGAAGTACAAAGGGGCTTATAGGATTACGATGCCGTGTGTAATTGATGGAATTCGAAGCAGACGGTAAGGGCAAAGTGTTTGCCTATGTTCATAGATGACGAATCCGCAATAAAAATTTTGTCTGTCCGTCTGTCCGTCACGTCGATATCTTAAGTAAATCAAATCCGATTTCAATTTTTTTTTTCTGAAAGATAGTCAAAATAGTGAGGCTAAGTTCGAAGATGGGCATATTTGGGTCGGCCCATCGTGAGTTAGGGCCACCTAAGTGCTTTAAGGTCTTTTGGGGATATTTACGGCAAAAAAAACGTTGGAAATGTAAATGAAACAGCAAAAGATAGGTAATGTCGACACCGATCCAGGAAAAAAAGGTTTATTAAAATCGGGTGAATGGCCCGTGAGTTGGGCCCTAGAAGTGAAAGGCTACTCGGCCCTAAGTGTATTTTGCATATAACTCGAGTAAATTTCATCCTTTTTTCGTGATTTTCGTTTCATTTGAAAGGTAATCGAAGCCCGAATAGAATGTAGTGAGAAAAATGTTTGAAATTTGGGTCCTTGGACTGAGGCCGCTCCTCGGCCCTAAGTGTATTTTGCATAATAATCGATTAAATCTCATCCAATTTTGCTAGTTTTTGTCTTATATGAAAGGTAATTGAACACCGAATAGAATGTGGTGAGAAAAATGTTTGAAAATTAGGCCCTTGGACTGAGGCCGCTCCTCGGCCCTAAGTGTATTTTGCATATAACTCGAGTAAATTTGATCCGATTTTCCTAATTTTTGTTTCATTTGAAAAGTAATCGAACGAGGAATAGAATGTTGTTGAAAAAAAATTAAATTTGGGGCCTTGGTCTAAGGCCGCTACTCGGCCCTAAGTGTATTTTGCATATAACTCGAGTAAATTTGATCCGTTTTTCCTAATTTTTGTTTCATTTAAAAGGTAATTGAACATCGAATAGAATGTTCTTGGAAAAAAAATTAAATTTGGGTCCTTGGTCTAAGCCCGCTACTCGGCCCTAAGTGTATTTTGCATATATCTCGAGTAAATTTCGTCCGATTTTCCTAATTTTTGTTTCATTTGGTAATCGAAGGTAATCGAAGGCCGAATATAATGATGTTGAAAAAAAATTAAATTTGGGTCGTTGGACTAAGGCCGTAACTAGGCTTTAGGCCTCTCAATAAATTAAAATTTTAGGTCAACTTGAAATTTGTGTTACATTTGAAAGGAACGTCGTACGGGGCTTCGTAATTGCGCTATGCGCAATTTGTAAGATGTACAGATTACATAATAATTTGACTTCAACTAGGGTGACAGACGCACTAGGGTCACGTGCGAAATAGATGTCGGGTTCGTACGGGGCTCAGTCGCAGCAAACGCTCCGACTGTTCTGACGGCTCGTTTTAAGTGGAAACTATACTTTAGGCAACAATGTAAATATCATCCGGCATGGCTTAATTAAGGCATTTAACTCGATATGCTTGGGCGAAGTAGAGTAGACCGTGTACGGAATCTAGTGAACGCTTCTGGTTATAAAATTCGAGACGACGCCAAGGTCATTGATACCGCGAAAATGAGCCAAGGTCATACAATTCTTAAAGGATTCCTAACAATTCATAAATTTTTCACTTGCAAATTTGTAGCCTACATCTGGGCGCAAAAATATTACATTTTTAATATGATAGAGAAAACTCAATAGTTCACAAAAATTGACACAAATCCTGCGTTTTCTCGGACCTAGGTTACATCACCACAACCATTTCTCTTTTTTATTCAAAGCTAACACTCATTTCAACATCAAACGATGTTCTTACTTTTTCCTCCGTGAGGATGCGAGTGCTAAACTGTCATCAAAAAAATAATATTTTTGCGCCCATCGGTAGGCTACAAATTTGACAAGTAAAGATTCCTAAAAGTAGGCCCTGCTTTCGAGCTATGACGACATTGTACCTTACATGTAATAAGCTTCGTCGAAAAGTTTACGTTTGATGAAGGGAACGCTTTTCGAACCGCTACATGTAAAAAAGTCAATTTTTCCATTCCCACACCGACTCTCATCAATATTTCTAATTTATGCTAAACTATCCACTTAACACCTAATGAAAACCTATGAAAATAAACAAACGTTTGCTTGTTTTCTCCTTTGTTTAAATATTGACCGCCGACTATTATACTGTGTAGCGTTCTGTTGGTGTATAAGTTGAAAAGAATTACAAAAAGAACGAATTTGCTTAATTACAATAAATAATTCTTCGCGCTAAAACAATGACTGATAAATTATTCAAAGATATGTGCAAATAGAATCACACCTTGCCTTCGGATAGAATAGTAACTGCGTTCAATATAATGAAAAATCATTTCTGCAATTCCGGGACATAATTCGCACCTTTCCATGCCACCACGTTTTGGTCGTTTTGTTCATGATACTTTGTTGCACTAGTGTGCGAAAACACTTTTGTTGTTATCGAAAAGCTGCACTGTTAATGTGTCCATTCATGTGTCAATTTTAAGGTCGCGCTTTGATGAATGTACCTACATACATGGCGATGATAGGTCCTTATCTCTACGAACCACAGTAGTAACCTAAGATTGTCGTCTGTTTATTGGTTGGGTACAAGGCCATAAGAACTGTCAAATTTCTATCAAATCATAGTCACTATATTGTCATCTCTATGTAGAAAAGACGTAGCAGTCGTTATATTATCATCTCTCTGTTTCTTCTAACTTTCAGACACAGAGACATAAACTCATCAATATTTGGACGAAAAATCGTGCAAGTAATGTTTCAATGGATGAAATCGTTTTCGTTCGTGTTGTTAAAGTTCGTGTTTACAGTTATTTGGAACAAACCTGCTCTAAATAGTTTTTATGCAGCTCAGCATTAGTTGCCTTTGTTGCATAAATCGTTGTATGAATTCCTGTGAAAAGTACTTCATTAGGCTCACGATGTACATTATGACACACAGCCTTCGCGACCCCGTATCACAGCCTAATAAAATACTTTGCACACGATGTTATAAACGGCCATTGAGCAGCAGCTTCCGTAAATGCTAGACGGCTCTGTTTTCGTAAGTTGCAATTCACAAACTGAAGTGTCCGAAACCACAGCTTTTTTGTATGAACAAATGGAAAGGCTTTAAACTAGTTTGCATACAAGCTCCCGAAGCGCTTTTTCGATACAGTTCAGCCCTGTCCAAGAGTTTAATTTTAGAACGCTGGAAATCAAAGCACTGAAGGTAATGCAGATCCACAGTTACGTACAGCAGGTCCATACTTTCAGGTAAATAGTGTCATTATGTTGCACACTCATCGAATTCGTTTGCGTCAAGTTGCAGTTAGTGGTGAGATGATTCGATCAAAGTTCTGCAAGAACAGGTTAAGACAACCAAAGTATATAAACACTGAAGGTGATGCAGACCCTCAACGGATCAGAGAAATTACGGATCCAAACTTTCAGGTGAATTCATTTTCGTATGTTGTATAACTTAGACTTGTGCAACATGACGGCCCCAAATACTTCCAATTCACCACTAAATACAACTTGACGCAAACGAATTTTATGTGTGTGCAACATAACGTCGCTAAATCGTTCCAAATTCACCACTAGATGCAACTTGACGCAAACGAACTCAATACGTGTGCAACATGACGGAGCTAAAATTCACCAGAAAGTTTGGATCCGTGTGAAGGATTTGCATTACCTTCAGTGTGTATATACTTTGAAGACAACCACGTAGGCGGGTGAAACCAAATTTTATAAACAAATAGTGTGAGAAATCAACTTGAAGAAAATATTTTTCTCGAAAATTCAGAATTTTGTTTTTGTTAAGTTCCATTTTTCATATAAACTTCGCAGCCGTTGACGCAATTGTGTGTCACCGCCTTCGTGAACAACTCAGAGTTGTCTTAACCTGTTCTTTCAGAACCTTGAATTCGAATGCGTACAAACACAGCAGGTGCAACAACATTAGTCACAAGAAAATGTGAGGATGGCAACATTAGAAAAACCAATTCACCACTGGCAGTCGGGATCCGTAATTTCCCAGCGGACAAACCTTGGACAAAGCACACCGTCTTGCAAGCGAGTCTTGTTGCATAAATTTCTATTTCATATGAAGAGGAACCCAATAATAATCAATGTGTAAAATTGAAGGAAGCTAAACAGCAAAGAAAACATCGTCAATTTGAATTTTGTAAAGCAGAAAATTTGAATACAAAAGAATTTCTAATTGATTTTCAGTTGTGCGAAACCGGGCCAATCAAAACGTCGTATTAATTGAACGCTTGTGATTGGTACGGTGAACGATATAGTTTCCGCATCAATGAGATTTCCTATTTCCCAGGCGGATATCGGTGATATATCAATGTTCTCAAGTGCTTTACAGATTTCATTGATCTGTCCTACTTATTCCATAAGGTACATATCAGTGGGCTAAAACAAACACTGAATCGATTCTCAAGATGCAATTCAATAAAAAGCTATCCTGTCTCTCTATATTTATCTATCTATCTTGTTACTCTCTCTCTCTCTCTCTCTTGTCTCTCTCTCTCTCTACCAAGCTATTCTGTTAATTTGACAGGGAACTGCAGCCCAACACGTCAGTCAGAATTTCTGTTCACTTCCTATTCGGTCCTGACTCACTGTTATATCAGACTAATGTAGCTGCGTTGAGTTGGCGTTTAGAGACATTATCCGAGTGTCAGAAGACCCGTTATGTTAGTTGAAACGCGATTTGTTTTTTGACCTGCACTTCTCCCGTTCTCCGTAATTCCTCAGAATCGTACGTGCGATGTATAAAACTCCAAAGTTCAGTTCATTTCACATTTATTTCAGAAAATTTTAGCGAACCAATCTTAATCTATTGGGTCACGTTTTGTTAAGCACTCTCACTAGAGATGAAAAGAAAACTTGACGATTTTTTTTTATCAAGTTGATAATTCCTGCAATCTGTAAATCTGTAACAAATGTCTGTCTAAATTGTCAAAATTTGTGCTTCACCGCCTTCGTGGTCTTGACCTGTTCTTTGAGAACCTTGGTCTTAGCCTCTTCTTACAGTACCTTGGATGAAATCGGTGTAGCCTTCGATTTCTGTCTAGTTTTTGTTCACTAAAAACGGCTTAATTAAAGGCCAGGTCTTAAATGGTTTGTGTTTGATTAGGCCGTTTATTTTCACCACCCCAAATTATAAAAGTATATAAACACTGAAGGCAATGCAAAACCACAGCGGATCACAGAAAATACGGATCCCTACTTGGATTTGAGTTACACATCATATTTTACGTATGTGTAGCGATATAAACTAAATTCACCTCAAAGTCGAGATCCACGTCAAACTGCGGATTTGCATTACCTTCAGTGTTTATATCCACTTTGGTCTGATCTACCAGTTAAAATAAAATTTGTTTAAAGTCAGATACTTCTATGTGCAGGCTGCCGATCAGACATTAATTTTAATTTTATTTATTCATTTCATCAATGGCTGTGAAGCCCCCTGACTACTTACAATACAATTCAATCTAAGTTTCCAAATAGTTCAAATTTAAAATTACAAAATCAAAATTATAATGAGTTTATCTGTCCACAAATTCCCTCGCAATGACTTTGTTGGGCCAGAGCTTTTTATCGATTATAGCATAAAACAGTTCTGATCTAACAGTTACTTTGAATGATACAAAGCTGACCGTGTCTAAATCTACATTAGGTGAGACGAGTTTCTTGCATGACTTTTCTTCATTCGACGATATTACGTTGTTGTCTAGTAGATAGTCGGTGATTGATGGGTGTAATCTGGACACATAAGCAGTCTTATGTGTCTCGGACGGCCTTCGCGTATGAATTAAATCTCTTGTCGGTTGAATTGGCGGGCTTTTGATATTAACGGATACTCGTTCGGCAACTGATGATGTAGTTAGCACCTCGGCAAAAGAACTGCTAGTAGCGGATGGAGTTTCGAGTTCCGATGGTTTCGTGAGAGTTTCATGGAGATTTACGGCATTTTGTTCTGGCATATGCTGAGCGACATCGGATTGATTCACGTCGGATGTGGTTAGCGGGTTCGATCTATTCGTAATCGAGTCATTGGCCTTTTCAATATCACGGTTGGCGTTCGGAGGTTTGGTTGGCAAAAAGACGGAACTTTGGATTGGTTTTCCACTTCGAATCGATTTGCGGTTACGTATGGCAGCAGGAAGGGAACGATGGACGTAGGATGGCGATGATGTTGGAACAACGACGGAGGAATTAAATACATGAGACGAAACGTGGGGCGAGCGTGTTTGAATGATGCAACTATCACAGAACCATTGCAGATTCGGCATTTCTCTGTAGCACAGCAGAGCATCTTTGCTGAAATTGGCACATTCAGCGTGAAAAACTTGGCCACAAATTCCATCGCAAATGATTTTATTTTGGCTACCATTTCGGAAGCAATCATCACACACAGTGCAGCTGTTCATTTTCTCGATTTATTTCCAATATTCAACGGGAAAGGAACAATACCATGTCTTTTGCTGCATTGACATACGTTGAGTGGTGACAAAAGGTATAGGTCGCACAGTGTTCCAAAACGTTACTGCCACATTCATAAATCTATTTTTGACATCAGTACGTCACTTTGCGACCCCTTTATGTCCGGAATTACCCTACAGTAACAGTAGACTTTCGAAAAACCAAGAAAAAATTTTGTTGGTTTTTTGGGTTTTGGAGCCCATTTTCCCCGTGAGGGGTTTGTAAATTTTCCATGTTAAATATAAAAATCCTAAGGACGTTGCAACTTGCATTGAGACACCTCAAGCATACTCCTTATGGTATTTTCTATGTTCCCGAACCTACCTGCTCACCAATCGCTGTAAAACAGATCTCTTATTCCACATTTTCATCAATAACCAAAAAAATTCAAAAAAGCATCATGAAATAAAATCGTTGTCTCTAACATTTCTGCAGCAGTAAGTGAAGGCGCGAGGCAGGGGAACATAGAAAATACCATAAGGAGTATGCTTGAGGTGTCTCAATGCAAGTTGCAACGTCCTTAGGATTTTTATATTTAACATGGAAAATTTACAAACCCCTCACGGGGAAAATGGGCTCCAAAACCCAAAAAACCAACAAAATTTTTTCTTGGTTTTTCGAAAGTCTACTGTTACTGTAGGGTAATTCCGGACATAAAGGGGTCACAAAGTGACGTACTGATGTCAAAAATAGATTTATGAATGTGGCAGTAACGTTTTGGAACACTGTGGGTCGTATAGGTAGCTATTGTTTGCGTCACACACACAAACATTTAATTGTTGTTAAGCGCACTGGAAGAGTTCAACTTTCGTATTTCGCTGATTATCACCAAATAAACACTCAAACTTTACATAATACACGATACTTCATTAGAAGAACACTTTACATCGTTATTAAAAAACAGGAAAACAATTATTTAGTCGGAATTTCAGTCGAAATAAAATGAAAATTTGAGAGAGATCAAAACGCGTACGTTGTATATGCCGCCATTATCGCCAGTATCGCCAGCAGAGAGATGTTAATATGACGACTGGGTCGTTTCAACGGATAGAGGGAATATGTCGAATGATTTTGAAATTGGTTGAGCGAAAATGTATTGAATTCTCTCTCAAAAACCCAACTGTCATTCGACATATTCCCTCTATCCGTCGAAACGACCCAGTCGTCATATTAGCAACTCTCTGATCGCCAGTGAGGGAACAAAACCACGCAAAAAATGTGTCATGTGCGTCATGTGTTAGTGACAGAGAAATGATAACAGATGGCACTGCGATGACAACAACGCCATCTGTTATTATTTCTCTGAATGGTGAACATTCTACATAAGATCGTATGAAGGTCAAAACACATTACCAACTACTGTCAATAGGTCTGTTCCAATGCTATACGAATTGTCAAATTTCTTCAATATTTGTATGAAAACCGATCTCTATGGATGGACTATTTATGCAGCACACACTCAGCAATTCCGTCGTCGTATATCCTACAATCAAAAAAGTCGTGCTTTTTGTTCAAAATCGGTAGAGTGAAAATGGAATTATTTTCGGTTCATTTATAAATTTGCCTTTATCATTGACATTTACCATTACCATAGGGATTTAGCTTTAGCTTTAGTGTGTGAGATTTAGCGCTAAAAAAATTGACGTTCTCTAATACGAGGAAAGTAATTGCTAATGTGTTTTGACCTTAATGCAGAGAGCAGAGAGCGATAGAGAATAATTAGTCCAACTAAACATCGCCATTCGCCTCACAGGAGACAGTTTGAACCAATCAGGTGATGGTATTAGCCTTAGGCTTGATTTCCGCTTACCAAAAAAGTACTCCGTGTGAGAGACAAAATTGATTTTTTAGCCCCGTACGAAGTACAAAGGGGCTTATAGGATTACGATGCCGTGTGTAATTGATGGAATTCGAAGCAGACGGTAAGGGCAAAGTGTTTGCCTATGTTCATAGATGACGAATCCGCAATAAAAATTTTGTCTGTCCGTCTGTCCGTCACGTCGATATCTTGAGTAAATCAAATCCGATTTCAAAAAATTTTTTTCCCTGAAAGATAGTCAAAATAGTGAGGCTAAGTTCGAAGATGGGCATATTTAGGTCGGCCCTTCGTGAGTTAGGGCCGCCTAAGTGCTTTAAGGTCTTTTGGGGATATTCGCGGCAAAAAAAACGTTGGAAATGTAAATGAAACGGCAAAAGCCCTAAGTGTATTTTGCATATAACTCGAGTAAATTTCATCCTTTTTTCGTGATTTTTGTTTCATTTGAAAGGTAATCGAAGTCCGAATATAATGTGGCGAAGAACGTTTTAAATTAGGGTCCTTGGACTAAGGCCGCTACTCGGCCCTAAGTGTATTTTGCATATAACTCGAGTAAATTTCATCCGTTTTTCCTAATTTTTGTTTTATTTAAAAGGTAATTGAACATCGAATAGAATGTTGTTGAAAAAAAAATTAAAATTTGGGTCCTTGGACTAAGGCCTCTCCACGGCCCTAAATGTGTTTTGCATATAACTCGAGTAAATTTGATCCGATTTTCCTAAATTTTGTTTCATTTGAAAGGTAATCGAACACCAAATAGAATGTTGTTGGGAAAAAAAATTAAATTTGGGGCCTTGGACTAAGGCCAATACTAGCGCCCAATGTGTATTTTACATAGAATTCGAGTAAATTTCATTCGTTTTTCGTAATTTTTGTTTCATTTGGAAGGTAATCGAAGGCCGAATAGAAAGTTGTTGAAAAAAAATTAAATTTGGGTCGTTGGACTAAGGCCGTAACTAGGCCTTAGGCCTCTCAATAAATTAAAATTTTAGGTCAACTTGAAATTTGTGTTACATTTGAAAGGAACGTCGTACGGGGCTTCGTAATTGCGCTATGCGCAATTAGTAAGATGTACACATTTCATAATAATTTGACTTCAACTAGGGTGACAGATCAACTTTTGCTTTGTTTTCTTGACAGATCCCTATCTCACGGAGTAACTCTTATTGAGTGGAAACCATGCTTTACTTGAGAGAAAATTCGTGTTATCTCCATTTGTGTTATGTACAATATGTGAATCTTATACAAACTGATGTCGGTGATACGTTTAACGTACGAAATATCAGTCTAGAGCTATGATTTGTCTGAGGAGAATGCAGACTTTAATGCTCGGCATAAAGAATTAGTAAGATCTAGATACCCAGGCCAAAGTCGTTCAGTCGTTTCCCAAAAAAAATATTTCGATCGCTCCGTAATAATTCAGTCGCAGAAGCAACGCATTAGTTCTGTCGGTGTACGGTCGCATACGTGATTATAGACATCAAGCGATTTTACGAATCTTTCTTTCTCCATCATAATCTTTGTCGTTATTTCTTTGTAAAATTTTCGATTGAGAATTTCCCTAAGAGTAATTATACCTAGAGAGGAAATTTCGAACAAAATTACGTAAAATATGTGGTCCCAACATCAAATACGAAATGTTTATTGGTATATGTGTTTGCCCTCTTAATTAAGAGGGCAAATTGAACTATACAAAGCAAACGCATACATGTATTGGTGTAAAATTATACGAAATTTGTATCTTATACAAACTGATGTTGGGACCATATTTCGTCGTTCCAATTTCCTCTCTAGGTATAGTTACTCTAAGGAATTTCCGCACTGTGTATCAGTACACACAAAATCTGAATCCATAACTCACATGGATCGGCAAGACTATCGCGTTATTTATACACACATAATGAATAAATGACCACAAAAAGTCTGTTGTGTGTATTTTAGAAGTGTTTAGTCGTTTAGTGAGTCCATAATAATGAGTCGTTGAAGGTTGCCTCTAAAATACATTGCATCAAAAATGGTATTTATAATGCTGTAAGCGATACACTAACAACGCACTGGCGTTTAATTGGTTTCGTTTATAGAACTCATCTTTCTGAGAAATTAAATGGGGGAAAATGGGAAAAGGATTTTCATTTGAATTCATAATTAAACGGACGATTGCAGTGCATAATGTTGAAGGGTTTCGTTTTGGTTATTATCCATTTTCTTCAGTTGAAATGTTCTGTAATTTGCAAAAAGCAATTATCGAAAAGAAGACCAACAAATTTCGATGCAGATTTAATCAATTTGGCTGTGGAGCGATGGTGGTATATCATAAGTCAGAGAAGCTATTTTCGGATGTGCGTTTTACATGGAAAATGAGAAAGTTGAGTGACATTAATTTCAAAACATAACGCATTGCGGGTCATTTTAACGCACACCATTTTTGACACATGTTGTGTAAACTTGAAGAGCAAACCCTGATTTAAACTTCAAAATTTTCGTCGTAAGAGAGCTTCTTGGAGGACTTGCATTAGGGTGTAGCGGTTTTTACAAAATGTGTTAGTTCTTTTAAGGCTCAGCCGTAAATCCACTCAGCTGGTCCATCTGATCATTTTATGGAAGAAAAAAAAATTCAAACTTTAATTTTGTGCTGCCGCCAGAACGATTTTCGAAAATTTCGTCGTTTTCGGTCCATGTCACATATATCGATTTTTTACGGTGGGCTCAGTGTACATAAAAAGTTGAGTCAACATGGTAATTTAATCTCCAGGCTTCACAGATTATTTTATAAAAACGATCAAGTCTAAAAAATATTTTTTGAGTTCATGACTGATTGTCAAAGTTCCCCGATGGTGATTTTGAGACTTTAAACTCGCCACAAAACTGGATGAAAATGTGCAAAAATGTAAATTAAACTTTAAATATGCTAAATGGACCGCGGTGAGTCAAATACAACATCTGATTTGATTTGGGACACCTAAATTTGATATTTATCTGACAAAAAGTTTTGTTTTTGGTACATGGAATATTGGTGGCGAAAGTCGAATTACCTCAAATCAATCATTTTTTAGCTTATAATGTATTACCAGGTTCTGACAATGTGAAACCTTCAATTTTAAGCGTTTTCTAAGCTGGAATGGGCTGGCAACACTGCAAACGTCAACAAGTGTTTTGTTTCTGTGTCTGAAAATAATTATACTTTTTGTAGTCAGAACTGACCAGAAAAACGTTTCTGTTGACTAAATCTTGGTTATGAAGTGCCATGGTCGCCGGTAAAGTTGGAGTTCTCGCATAATCATCCAATAAACCAACGTTTTCGTGCGGCTAATGATACGGTGCTCGTCATAACCTCACAGTACGCGTACCGTCGAAAAAATAGTGACAGCTGGAACCAACAGAAATTCACGACGAATATTTCGAGAACATACTTCGGTGAATTTTTGGACGCTGTGAGCGGAATTTCTTTGCGAGGAGACATTAGGAAGGCTTGGCGAGATTGGTACTCTTCTCAGTGGTGTGTCACTGCCAGGACTCTTAGTTGCTTTGCCTCACTCGCCAGCTTTAGCTCTCCGGCTGGTTCATGGTCTAAAAGTTTACTCACTGATGTGGCTGGGTCCTATTTTGCTTCTATATGAGTAAAATGATCCGGACTATTCATAGAGCTTAGGTTTTCGGGCTATAGAGTGGACAAGGTCGACGGATGGATTGGTGGTGTTATGCCGCTGAGAGATGCTAGTTTTTCCCGGCTTTTATTTTGATTCCTCGCAAAGACAACGTACACTCGATGAGGGTACATCTCTCTGTATTAATATTCGAGGAATATATTCCATGTTGTGCAAAACTCTTTGCAAAGGGACGATATGGTCGCCGTGTCGGGTCGTTGCGCTATTCAGTGGTGTGCCATCGTCTGGACACGCTGTCATTTCGCTTTTTGCACCGAAGGTCCTCGTCTCAAAGGTGGCTCGTCCGTCAGTCTAATTTAGATGTAAGGGCTTTTGGGCTAAATAGTGGTAAAGTTTGACGGTTGACCTTTTGGTGGCGCGCTGCTGAGTGACGCTTCTGTCTGGCTCGGCTTTCATATTGGCCCACTGCAGAGAAAGTTTACGTTCGAACGGGCTATTCTTATAAAATATGAGACTGGACCAGGTCAATATCGAGCGGAATGTAAATCACAGGCTTTATCAATCCCAATGACAAGGACTGTGATTCGGGCGACAATGTTGCCTTACTCGCTGTCATTAGTGTAAGGTCTAAGGGGTGAGACACAGCTGTCCTCCCAGTGGCTTTCTAGAATTTACAGTCTAATGAAACGAGGTTGACGCCAGTCACTCTTTGCTTTCTGCCCTAAGGATTAGCTATCATCTTGGTACCTAATCATAGGGATCAGTTTGTTCGCCTGGAGTGATTCGTGTAGAGCGTAAGGCAATAGGTTGAGAAGGAGATGAGGTCCTGAAAAGGGCTTCAAGATTTTCATGATGACAGGGTAGCACAAAGGATCCCATGATCTGTGTGCATTGATCAGAAATGATCACCCTAACTGATTAAATCTAATTAGATCTAACACATTTTGTAAAAACCGCTACACCCTAACTTGCATTGGTTAAAAAAAACAAGAGAGATGAATTTCAATCAATAGAAACCATTCACGGTGCTCTCGTACGGCGAACATTTTTAAGTAGAGACCAGACTTAAGGGCACGTACACAGAAAATCTACTCTTATGTCGCCCAGTGAACGCGCTGAGTTTAACTAAATTTTGACAACTCTCTTGGTGATGCAAACTAACTTTGACAGGATTAGCTGAGCGACACAAGTTAATTTATATCAAATAATTACGAAAATTGGTGCTCTTAAATATCTACGCCTCCCGGCCGTCATTAGACATTAAACCATATTTGGTTTATTGACACCGCCCGCCGATGGCTTCGATTTCCTACGAAAGAACTAAGATCACTCATCTCATTTTTCCATATATCTTTGACGTATCGTCATCTTTGCTAATAGTGTTGCCACCTACACCTACAGTGCCAATACTTTTATTGGATTTTTACACAAAGAAAGCCACCTATCGGGATGTTGTGAATTTTGTGAACTTCGTTTAGTATGTAAACTCATCAGTATAGTGGTGTGCTCCTGCTTGTATATTCTGCAACCTGCATGATCTCTCCACGTACACCCGCCTTGCGAGAGTATTACGTATGAAATTGATAGAACTAAGGCCAAAAAGGAAACAGAGCTTCAATTCCTCACATATTCACCACTGAAGATGTGATTTTAAACATTAGTACTTTCAGTGCTGAATGCATAGTGTGGTATGTACGCATTGGATTGTGTCCCTCCACAATGTTTTGATCTCAATAATCAAATACTGAAAATTCATTATCGTTTCGATTGGTAAATTTCCGTATGTCAGTTCTACCATTTAAATACGACAACGAATCGGTACGTACGGTAGGTAAAATAAAATATTCAAAAGAAAACAATGAGGAATTGTTCGGTGTGGCTTTTTCATTAAATAGGAAGTAGTGTTCCTGACCCGAGATTTTTTTGGGGTTAATCGTATGAACAAACTTTTGTATTTGCCATGCACAAGCGTACACACTATCGATAGGAAAAGTTTTTTTTTCAATTTTAAATTTCCAGGCTAAACAATTCGTATAAATTAATCAAACTGTTCGTTCGTACATAATATTACGTTATTGTCGTCAATTTGTTGCTATACGATGAATTAATCCAATCCCGATACCCGCAGGTAGGTCAAATAGATTCAATTTTATTGAAAACAAATAGTCATGGCCTCATGGTAGTTTTGGGGCAGTGACGCAAGTTCTAAGTCATACAATTTAAACGAACTAAACCGAATGTCTGTCAAATGCTACGATCCTTCTTCTATTTCGTCTTATACCACAACTCGGTTACTTCGTTGTGGGAAATGCGTGCACTGAGACTTATACGTAAAGTTTATTCACATTAAGACTTGATTTACACTTACGTCGTTTCGCCTCCGTTGAGACAAACAATGCCTCTTTTCTTTTGTTCAAATATTAAACGGATAGCACAAGCATAAGGTTTGGTTTCCACTTAGCAAAAAAGTCTGAGAGACAAAATTAACAATTTGCTCCCTCACGGCTTTCACATGGAGTACTTTTTGTTGAGTGGAAACCATGCTTAAGAAAACACAATTTTCGATTTATCACAGCTTTAAGTTCGATTCCGTTTACGTGATTTTAATTTCTACTGTCTAGTCAAGTAAACGGCTGGAAAATGGAGGCAAAACGGACGACTCAAAATCAGTATTACCAACACAGGTTCTTTCGTCCCACGAATATTCAACTTTGTGGCATATATCACACTTCTCTTCATGTCAAAGCGGACCACTAAGTGTGTCCACGTACTTACGTCGATTTACTCTCCGTTTACGTGACAGTTTGACAATTTGACTATGTTCCCAGTCAATTAAGTGATAAAAACGGTGGAAAAACAGAAAGAAACGATAAGTGATACTTAGTTTTTGTTATTTTGGCGCGAAATTTGAATTCGCTGAGACGTTTTCAAATTCTACCCCAATAAATCATAAACTGGACTGGGAACGTCGCTGACTTTTAAAACTCTTAAAAATCTCAAATATCTTCAGAACTAAAAAACCACAATGCATGTGTATGTACCATTAACTCTATCGGAATCTTCGACTTCCCATTTTGCGCAATTTAAATTTGATGGAAAATTGTTCCATTTCGCTTATAATTCACTTAAGTGCCCACTCCACTCAACAAAAAGTACTCCGTGAGAGATCCGTGAGAGAGCGAGCTGTCAAAAAAACAAAGGAAAATTGAAAAAATTCAATTTTGTCTCTCACACGGAGTACTTTTTTGGTAAGAGGAAACTAAGCATTATATTATCGCATGGGAGTAATCAAGCCATTCAGGTGGCCTCACTACACTCAGTTATCTGTTTTCATTCCGTTTATCTCTCCGTTTTGAAACGTCGCCTATTGTTTCGCTTGAATTTGTGTTGTTCCAGTTATCATGTAAACGTCATGCGGAGAGCTGAACGGAGGCAAAAGAGACGACTGTGAAAGCAGACTTATAATGAGACAGTGGACGTGCAGTGCGTATTGCAACTGATTTTTACGTTTTTTGAAGCAAAATTTGAGGAAATTCTACTCTAAAATCTGTGAACTAGGATTCAACTAAAAATGACGTCAAAGTGACGCATTCAGCTCAAATTGCAGCAAATCTCCTGGGAATTAATATGCCACACTAAATGTGTAATACAGCACATTAATTGTCGCCATATCGTCTCGTTTCCAATCACAAAACATTTATTAATCGTCTGAAAACTGAATAAATATTCCGTCGTTAAAATTCAAATGATGCAATTGGTATAATCATAATCAGTGCACGAAGAGTGCACGGAAAAAACCAGCAGACAAGTTGTAAGGTACGTTTCCACCATGAAAAGACAATGCAATTCCAATTCAATTAGAAAACAAACGTTTAAGTGCAGTCGTCGGCAGCGCAATACAACATATACAATCCGCAGAATTTCAATCAGAATTATTGCTTCGACCGTATTCGTATAGCCAGTGTGCTAGCGCATTCAATCATTTTGACCAATTACGCTGCTGATTTGTATATAAGTACATTACAAACGGTGACAACTATTCTCGATTGTTCGGCGGGTCGTTTTAGATATCCACTCACCTCATTAACCAAACGCGCAGCATTAGGTGGATATATATATGAGTCGATTATGTTATCGCATTTATGGGTTCTGTGTATTATGCAGGTGTAAGCTAACAGGTGGATTTGAAGCACCACTTCAACGAAGAAAACAATAGAGTAGGTCAAGTCATCGTATATGATTAGATTAGGGTACAATGTTAAACTTGCATCGTTCCCCTTTCTTCTGCCCCCGTATTCTGTTGTGGAGCTAATGTTTTCAAGATAGGATGCTCAAATGTGGATTGTGCACTTTACAACAGCTGAGGTTTCAAACCTTCGGGTATTATGAGCTCCACTATGAGGATCTGCCATCTTTAGATGGACAATGTTAGCAAGCATAGGGAACTGGAAGATTCCTTCTATCTGAGTTTCTGATCCTCGTTTAAGGATCATCCCACAACATCTAGACATCGGTTCAGGTAAATCGGGGCATAGTGTCCCGATTTATGCGAACTGTTTACGAGATTTCCGATAGGTTCATACCTTGTGCCCGTCCCCTGTAAAGCATCTATTCAAATGGCGCTGACATTGATTACAACAATCGAAATTCAATTAGCACTGCGTCGTACTGAAGGAGCATGAGCACCTCTTATTTATGTTCGCGATCATGAAAAGAAATTTCAAATCAACAGAAAATCGTATTCCGTGCCCCATTCGAATGAGTTATGATGCGACTGTATATATATTCAGAGATGTTTAACAATTTCATCAATTTCGCGATGGTTTCGCATATGGATGTATATGTTACAGTACAGCGGAGAGATGCAATGTGGCGTGATATAATAATTGACAACGCTTATTGGTCAAAAATGATCTGATGTTTTCAGAATCTTTTTTTTCTGTTGAAAAATTTAGACAGCAATTTGCTGAACATTAAAGCACATTAAAAACGTGATGTTGGTGAGAGTGCCGGGGCTTACTGCATCGTTTTTTTTAGGAGAAAACGAGAATGGGTTATACGATTTGATGCGTTTCTTCGAATTCAACATAGAAACGGGGGTTACGGAGTCAAAAAAAAAATCTTAAAGGGTAGATGTGTCGCAAGTCCGTGTGTGTTCACCTGTCTGATCTTGAAGTCAAAACTTTTGCTCTAAATATATTGCGAATTTTCTTAGAAGTGATGACGCATCTGACAGTTGTGACGCATTTTTTTGCTCAATTTTTTACTTACTATGCAGAATACCTAGCGAAATCAGTTTTTTTTTGTAACTTGCGTCACTTTCAACCTTTCGAAGTCCTTCTTTACTAATATTAGTTTTTTCGAAGTATGGTTTGATGGAACGGGTTGGATCAGTGGTGGCGTTGGGCAATTTTTCAACTACATAAAAGGTGAACTCGCACACGATTATTCGACACCAAAATTTTGTAAAAGGAGTCATTACAGTGAACGACATCTCAAATGTCTCACTGTCAAATTTTTCTGAGAATTTTATTGTGTCATTGCAAATTCACAATGACATTCTCTGAAAAAAATGACAGTGAGACATTTGAGATGTCGTTCACTGTAGGTCGATTTTGAAGCATTTGAAGCAATAAACTTGCGAATTCAACTTTTACGTAGTTCAAGAGTGTGTTCTTTTGGCACCGTGTGCCAGATTCCCCGATACAAGGTATCACTGAAGTGATAGCGTACTAGATTTCTACCAAGAAATCCCGGGTTCAGTCCCGGTGAGGACAAACTCTGTATAGGATTTTTCTTCAATGCATGAAATATAGCATGAAAGTAACGTCCCTTATCCCACCCAAGCTTCATTGTCTTGGTAGTTGGAAGAATGACGCAATCCATTCACTATTAGTTCTGTGTACAAATAGCTAACTTTAGGCTGGGACATCATTAGCACCAGAGGAAAAATCCGAAAGGCTTGCTAAAACCTATAGGCATGGATTCCCGTAAAGCATGTGGTCCAACAAACAGGTTATGGTTACTCATACTCACACAAATGCCCTACTATAGATCATTGTCAATGTCGTTTGTGATGTCAAATGAGCTGTCATTTTCACAAAGCAAACCAAAATGTTACAAAATATTTATATGGAGCTGTCATTGTTTGAGGTTAGCTTTGTGAAATTGACAACTCATTTGACACTATTTTGAGAGAAGAACAGTTATTTGACACTGATCTATTAACAATTATAAAACGTGTGTCTGATCTTTATTTTTTCTGGTCTTTCTTTCCATCTGTCTGTCACAACAGCAGTGTCGCCATCTGTGTGTTCGATTTGTAATTAATTGCGCGGGGAAATTTAAAATTTTTCCATGTGTGGCTCTGATTGATATTTTTGGACCGATGTGGGTGAGTATTTATGACGAATGTCGATCAGTTGGAAATCACTGTTTCAATTATGTTCTTAGACCTGTCTCTGGACCTATGGAAGATGAGATATTGGTTTCTTAGGCAAAGTCACAGATTTTAGAGTAGAAGATGGCTGCATTCATGAAAAATGTCGGGCAGTTGGACATTGGTATTTCAACTAGAGTTTAAGATTGTCGGATGAATAGATGTTTAACGGGAGCTAGACTATTTTTGAGAGCTAGAATATGTTTGTTGACGACTAACGACTGAGGCACAATGGGTCCAACAAAGGATGGGTTTCGTAAAACGGAGAATCCAGGAGCGAAAATGGGAGCAGGTTTGTTATGTCGGAAATAATCCAAATTCATCGAAAAATATGAAGTTGGACATGCTAGAGGGCTCCCCTACAAAATCCGGAGAACTAAAATCCGGAATTACAAAATCCAGACAAAAAAATCCGAAGGCTTCAAAATCCGGAAGCCTCAGAATCCGGAAGCCTCAGCATCCGGAAACCTCAAAATCTAGATGCTTCAAAATACCGAATTACAAAATCCAGGTTAAATTTGGTGCAAAAGCACATGTGCCTGCACCGACTCGGTACAAAGATCAGGATGGAAGGAAAAAGCTGTACCGAGTAGGTAATACTCCTTTCTTAAAAGAAATGGCAGCTGTAACGACTAGACAACAATCAAGATGGAAGGAAAAAGCTGTACCGTGTGGTACAACTCCTTTCTTTAGAGAAATAAAAGCTGTACCAACTAGGTACAACAATCAGGATGGAAGGAAAAAGCTGTATCTAGAAGGTACAACTCTTTTCTTTATAGAAATACAATAAGTCCATATAGTTGTGACAAGTATAAAAGTTGTACCTAATTCATCATAAAAAATCTGTACTAAGCTAACTTTTCAGACACATCAAAAACACCCGGACAAAGTGTCATTGAACCTTCAAGGGGGGATTCTCCCCCCTTGACCCCCCTCAGCGGGGGCTGCCGCCCCTCGACCCCGCTTTTTTATTATTCCATTTATTTCAGGGCCTGCGGCGCTGATTTCATCCATTAACTACTAAACCAAACCTAGCAATTAAAGAATATATTTCAAGAATAACCAGAAGCAACCTTTTATATTTTCACACTTGAAATTACAATATTTAATTGTCAATGCAACTGTGTCAATTACAGTTGGTAGCGTCCATATTTTATGTCTTTTCTGTATTTAACTTTTGACAGCATTTCACGTTTCATTACGTTTTCTTTTCCTGTAGCGAAAACCATATCTCAGCAAAAACAATCTATAATTTTTATCAAACAAATATCTAGAAATGACGGGTCCTACTCAGGTGGATGAGGATTTACAGTTTTGGACGCCATTTTTTAGAACTTTTTCGCAAAATTTCCGAGGTCGAAATAGCTCTCTCTTTGCTCAACAGTTATACTATCAAAATGATCTCTACGTGAAGATGGAAGAGTGAAAGTTCTGTAAAAGATTGTTGAATGGTATCCGTAAGTCTAGAGTATACACCGAATTAAATCCCTATGTACATTGACAAATGTGATTCTAAAAATTGCAATAATTGCAACAATAGGAACAAGGTCGTTGAAAATGTCAATCGTCATCCACAGAGAAACAACACAACCTCGCATTTACGTTTGACTCTCGTTCGTTTTCGTCTTTTTAAAACTCTTTTTTTACTATACTATAGGATGGAACAAACCTATGGAAAGTGTGTATTATTTGCCTCCGACGACTTTTGAATTTACACTGCCACTGTGCCAATTATGTGACACTGCAGTTTCAATACTATCACTAATAGCAGTTTTCAGAATTTTACAAAGTTCCAACATCTTCGCCAAGCTAACATCTTCGTCAAAGTTATCCGGAAAAAATCCGGACGAAATCCGTAAAGTTTAACATCGATCAGGATTTTGAAGCTTCCTGATTTTGAAGTTTCCAGATTATGAGGCTTCCGGATTTTGAGATTTCCGGATTTTTTTGTCTGGATTTTGTAATTCCGGATTTTAACTCTCCGGATTTTGTACGATTACCATGCTAGAGTAAGACATCAACTTACAAATTTTGACAAACACGGCGGCTCAGTTAACAACATTTTTATTGTCTGGAACGATACCCCGACCAATTTATTTTTTTGGCCGTAAGATGCGGTGGCAATGACACCTTGTGAATAATTGGTTTTTGGTTTGATGAACTCGCACTGTGATATGGTTGATGAATGAGGCTATGTTCGCTGACATTGATCAAATCCGTTGTTATCGGTTCGCCAAAAATATCTCATTATCACTAATCTCTGTGGGGTGCATTAAGCACTGTCGATAACATGCATCAACAATATATAAATATCGAGTTGCTGGGTGTGTTATGTGAGATGTTGTTATTAATAACATCGAAATTTTTGTTTTCGTTTTTTTTGCTGGTTCTTCGTTATCTGCCTTCAATTTCATGATAAGTTCAATGAAGAATCGATTTTAGATTGGCGAGTTGATAATAATCGTTTCTGGCAATTTTACATGCACATGTATCCATGCAATGAAAATGGACACGATGTATGCTGTTTCGAGGTAGTTCAGTACAATTTCATTTTATGTTACGATTCTCTAATGTGTCACACGTATCTTCAGAAATGCTCTGATCGCCTACAATTACACAGTCATCTGTTTTGCCTCCATGTACGTGACAATTGTCATTTCAAACAACAGGTGAACCATGTATCAAATGTCTAACACGGAGGCAAAACAGAATGAAAACGGGGATGTAAAACGGATGACTGTGAATTCAAACTCTTAATCTTTCGATGCGATACGAGATCAGTTCGTCTGGTGGACGGATGGCGGGCCCACCTCACTGATTCGTCAATGGTTTTTCATGGGAAATCATGCCATTGATTGTTGTTTATCGACAAATTACACACAATATTTTTGCGCAGAACTTCACAATTTAATTAATTTCGTTATCGCGAACCATTCATAAAACTTGTCGATTACATTGTGCTGCGAAGGCTGTGTGTGGTCAATACATAACATTTATTTACAAACAATTATTTATTGTTTCGTACGAGATGAGTCTAAATGATAACGCATCTCGTGTGACTTGAACGAGAAGTGGAACATGCTCTTCAATGTGTGATGTCGAGATGGTTGCAATAATTGTAAATATTTTCGATTTGTTTCTGCAAAAACGACGGTTTTATTGGAACATTTTTTTTTAAAATAAATATTTTCATGCGTCAGAGTTTCGGTATGATAAGCATCACTCCGAATACAGCCGTGAATTTTTTGAAAATTTTGTTTTTTGCTTGATTTTGAGAAAAGACCAAAATAGACCCGCAATTACTGATTAGGTTTAAATCACGCCATTGGGTGATTCAACTCATTATTAAGACGAAGAACAAACCATACGCATCACAACAATATTCATTGAGATAAGTTAAGTTCCATTTTTATATTACGCATGAAGCGTATGCATCTGTGGGACAATTTGTTTATTTTTGAGTGGCTTGGGTTCTAATCCAATGCGTGGGATATGTGTAATTCCCTTCGAAGATGAACCAATAGATCAGTGTCAAATAACTGTTCTTCTTTCAAAATAGTTGCAAATGAGTTGTCAATTTCACAAAGCTAACCTCAAACAATGACAGCTCCACATAATTTTTTGTAACATTGTGGTTAGCTTTGTGAAAATGACAGCTCATTTGACATCTCAAACGACATTGACAATGATCTATTATCTTACAAAAACGTGTAGTACATTACCAATCGGACAAATGATGAAAATGGTACTTTCTGTGTGACATTTACCGATCCGAGGCGAAGCCGACCATTGCCTTTTTGCACTGGAGTCAATATCGTATAAATTCGTCTTTGTTAGTTTGACAAATTTCAAGTACGGAAACCCTAATTTATGGTTGACCTGACCTGATGAGTTACATTTGTCAGATCAGGTCAGATAATAATTCTATTTCAGGTCGAGTCATGTTTCAGATCAGAAACTGAAATTCGAAACTCAGGTTCGAGTCAACTCAAGTTTCAGGTTGACCTGACCTGTTCTGAGCCTCAATCGACAATGTTGCTCACATACCATTCATGAATGTTGTTTTGGCCGAAGTATATAAACAGTGAAGGAACAACAAAGGTGCACTGATGAGTCTTATAAAGACGAAATCAGCGTAAATTTGTAGTTTATTGTGTAATATTGTGATCGGTTACATTTTCTGGAGTGTTCGAGGGAAGAAATGTTTGTTTTACCTTTTGGATTGTGTCATTAAAATCGTTTTATAAAATTGTCGTTTTCGGGGAATTTTTTCCCGAATAAAAAATTTTAATGTTGGAACAATAAGGCGCGTAAAATTTGTTTTGAAAGTGAAGGTAATGTCTCAGCGGATCGGAAAAGTTACGGATCCCGACCTTCAGGTGAATTCATTCTTGTCATGTTGCCATCATCAAGGTGAATAGACACACTGAAGGTAACACAAATCCCTACTTTCGGGTGAATAAAGTTTTTATAATGTTTGGACACACAGGTGTAATTCACTTCAAGTGTTATATTGTAGTACATGCAAAACTCAATACTAAACAACGCAATTCCAACAACATTATTATGTTAAACGTCATGGTTGCAACATAACAAATCTTATATTCACCCGAAATTTGTGGTCATTATTTCTTGCAGTTACCCCATTACCACAGGGTTTGCGTTACCTTCAGTATGTTTCTATACCTTGTGTGTAAAGTATAGTTTCCACTTAAAAAGAGCACTCCCTTTAGCCTCCGTTTACATGGCAGTTGTAAAATAGAACAAAGGAACTGTCACGCAAACGGAGTAAAAATTGAAATAAATTCAATTTCCACTTCGTTTGCGTGACAGTTCTTTTGTTCTATTTTACAACTGTCATGTAAACGGAGGCTAAACGGAGTGCTCTTTTTTAGTGGAAACTACACTTAACTTGGCATCAGGCATCTGCCTTACCTTCAGTGTTCATATACTTTGGTTTTGGCGTGTGTAGCAACAGTACAAATTTTGCAGCGTCGTATCAAGCGCCGGACTTATAAAACCTTGACACTTATGTACTGCGTCAGTAAAACTGGTGGCCCGTGGCTGATTTATATATCAAATATTGCAGATTCGGGAAAATTGTTAATAGAATTCTTGTCAATTTCCATCTTAAAGTCAAATGTCAATAGTCCTTTTTAGTTAGAAAAAGGACTAGATGGTCTGGTGCTATGAATTGACAGCACCAAGTAATCAGCGCTTCTATAAAAACCTTGAATTTGAGAAATGCACGCGTGGTAACGTGAGACGATCCACTTGTACATACACTACCACGGTGCGGTTGAATGAATTTTAACTGAGCATTTCGATGCGCTTTTGATATTTTTGGATATTATTAGTCAGCTCGGAGCCCTGAACAAGGTTACACAAAATTTTTTGACTTTCATTCGTACCGTCGGTGACATTGGTGCATAGCCCATCCTGTCTACAGAGAGAGTGGTGGAAAACTGGTTGTGGTTTCAATCGATAGTGCCTGAAATTCTAATAACAATTGTACAAAAAATCGGTACCATAAGTGCAAGTGAAGCCGGCAGAGACATGCTAAAGTTGAAAAAACGTGATTTTCAAACAGTCATAGGGGCGTGGATACTTGAGGAATGAAGCTAATAAATATTTCTAGCAGTAGAGCAACATTTCCTCTACCAATGACCAAAACATTATTTTTGGAGGCCAACTACATAGAGGCCGACAGTAGCTCAAAGTTTTTCCCTCATATTTGGTAAAATTTGCAGGTTTCGGAGGCACCTGAGACACACATATTAAAATATTTTGTAATTAAAATCGTTAATTCTGAAATGCGGGACGTCTCAGCTGTCCATCGACACCACACTTGCAATGACTCATGTAAACAGTGCCGATATGTTGCGTGAATAAGTGAAATGTGTCCTTCCACGACGAAATTTTGTGCAAAAAAAAAATATTTCGCCCAGCTGTATGTAAATCAGCTGTTAATCGAGTGAGCAAAACGTGTCACATCTTTGTTCTAAATCAATCTTTGTCAGATTATGAATGATGATAAAATGTCTACACAGACCTTGCGAATGACATTCAACTTGATACTCGCGTGATAATAAAATTTTAGAAATTCAAGTGCAAGGTGGTGCTGATATCAAATCAATTGACTAAACTAAAAATGAAAAAGTAAGCCGTTGCCAGTGATAATGAATGCATGATACACAATCACGTTAAGTAATGCTTTGTACTGCGTGACTTTCATAATTGTTTATTTTGCACTTACTTGTTGATTGAACAAATTATACAGAATAATGGAGGCGGTTAATCTGAAAGTCCTCTTTCGAGTATATCGAGAACCCATCCCGCATGCGTATCAATCTAAATGTTCCTAGTTTGCGTCACACACACAAAAAATCTTTGTTCTTTCACTTCGATTTAGCAATTAGAGGAGTTACACACGGAAGCAGGAGTATGGGCCATATAGGACCTGTTCTGTTTAGAGTAGCTTTTAGTCTGAACGTCTTTTAGTTTCGTTTTGATAATATCTTTCTACCAGAATTCATTTTCAAAAATATACGACCGCAATAACGACCATGAATGTGTTAGCTTTCAACAGAAAACGGATTGGGTTGTGGCACTTTGACCAGCTTTGAGAAAATTGAGCAGTTTATGTAAATTTCGCTGACGTTTCTCAGAGCTGGTCAAACAACCACAACCAAAACTAATTTCTATTCAAAGCTAACAAATGTGGTCGTTATTGCGGTCGTACAATTTTCAATTTTTTTTATTGTTTTCATCGATTAAACCCCAAATTTGTATAAAAACATGAAACAAATTCCACCCACGAATTGGCTTCTAATCTTAGCAAAAATTGTCCAAGGAGCTGCGGGAAACCGTTCTATAAGACATTCCGTCAGGCTGCGGAGGTAGTTTATTACATGAGGGATCAATTTTGCGATACGAGCCGAACTCTTTGGCTTTAAGCAACAAGCTTTGGAAACGGTTATTTTGACAAGCGCAGAATTTGCATATCCGAGCCAAAGGCTAGGTATGCAACTACACGAATAAAGAATAAATCAGTCAAAAAAGTCTTTAAGGGTAAATGTGACGCAAGTTCTTTATCTTACTTACAAAATAACTGAAAAAGTTTTATCAACAAAAAATTGACACAAAAAATTTGTGAAAGAAAATATTACAAAAAGAAATTTGCGTAACAAGTGGCAGATGATTCGGTTTTCTTCCGTTTAAATTCTTTCAGTAACCATTTTCCTAACAATAGGTTCCTCAACATCCGCCACTTGTGACGCAAATTTCTTTTTGTAAAATTTTCTTTCACAAATTTTTTGTGTCAATTTTTTGTTGATAACGCTTTAGCGTACGGCGCACAATGCGTCACCCTCAGCGATATCAGTTATTTTTTAAATAAGATAAAGGACTTGCGTCACAAATACCCTTTAAGGGTTTTCGACTGATATCACCACTTTTGTAAGTATGTCATTTCGACCACATCAAAAAACCTTACGGAAATTTAAAAAAATCTAGAGAAATCAGTCTGAATCCCAAAATCTAGAAACCGATCTTGGAACACCTCACTCATGTCGAAAATAACCCAAATCCATCGAAAAAACAGACGGAAGTTAGGAAGTTCCAAAGGAATCTGTCATCTCAACATTTAAGAACCAACCTAGTGGAAGTTTACACTTAATGATTCCAGGAATTTCCAACAAGAAACACATCCCTAAACAAGACACACCTTTCATTTACATTAACATCCATATTTCATGCACCAAAATATACAACACACACACACACACATACAAATTGGCTTTTATATGGAGACTTCGGATAGCTCCAGCTCCCAAGATATGGATTTTTTCCAACTTTTGAAAATTCCACTCTTATTTTTGGGCCATTATTAGCCTACAACCAAAATTTCAGGAAAATCTACATAAAAGTTTAGGAGTTGCTGGATCCACTAGCACCAACTAACGTAGGCGATTTGCATTATCTTAAAATTCGACATTTTGCTTATTTTCATACAAACAACAATATTTCGAAGTTCAATATCTCGGCCAATTTTGAAGCTGCAGTAACGTGTGATAGCTCGTTGAACTCGTATGGATTTTTAGATTCCAGATATCTTAGTTTAGGGGTCATCGGACCTAAGAGAGAGAAGTCAAAAAGTTGCTGTAAATATGTCGTATCCAAAAAAGTTGTTTGTAAACTTTTTTGGTAGTGGACTTGCGTCACTCCCGAACGTGCAGGCATGATTTAAAGACCGTGTGCACAAACACTTTTATTTATGAAGCTTAGAGCCCTAAAACCAATAGTGGTAAAAATCACGTTTATGCAGATGTTTCATTTGGAGATAACCATTGTCAGTTTTGACATACTGGAAGCCTGTACACGCTGTCATCTTTACAAAATCATTTCCTTTAAATTCTCATTTTGCTTCGACATTCATATAGAGACTCTCCTCCTCTTAGTACCAACAAATATGCGAACATATTGGCCCAATTGTGAACGGTATCGATATCGGTACAAAAATTGTGAAGCTAGTTCCATGTATGTTAATTCCAAGACAACTCTGATATGGTTTTTGTTAAGCAAAAATTTACCATTACTTAGATTTAAGAAATTGCGGCGCTATATGACAGAAGATTCAGAATATTTCTTTGGTTTTTTCAGAGAAGTTAGGTGTTCAGTGTTCCAGTGTTCAGTGTTCCAGTGTTCAATGATTAAAATAGGCAAACCTCGGATAAATCATGTCCGGAGCGATAGCGGAGGACTTGACGCAGTCTAACTTCCAAAAAAAAAGAGCAAAGAAATTTTTTTGAGACGCGGCAACTATGTACTACAAAGAGAATGAGACACCACACGCCTACCAAAGTGCTCGGGAGCCGGAGATATTGCGTTTTCCAAGTCGTCATTTTCAGTACAAATACATGAAAATCTCCAAACAATCAAAATCTTTCAACTTACTCTGTATGTTTCTATCTATCTATCTATCTATCGACGGGCTATCTCGGAAAGTAGTCAGCCAAACTCCATGAAACTTTGCAGGAACCTTAGTCAGGCCATTAGAACTTAAGTTTCATTCATCGTTATCCCAGGAAAAATCAGAATTTTGTGGAATTAATTAATTAATTTTCGGAATAATTTCTTTCATATAAAAATGTACAGCCATTTTGTGTTGATAGTGTTGTTATGATTGTTGTGAAGTTGGTTGTAATTCGATCGAAATTTCAAAATTCAAAGTTTATGAATATTATGGTTTACATGATGGGCAATTAGAAAAATTTGGTCACTTTCGGGGTGTGTTGGGCAGCTGGAAAAATTTGGTCACTCTTAGGGTATGTTGGGCAGCTGGAAAAATTTGGTCACTCTTAGGGTATGTTGCGCAGCTGGAAATATTTGGTCACTTTCGGGGTATGTTGGGCAGCTGGAAAAATGTGGTCAATTTCAGGGTGTGTTGAGCAGCTGGAAATATTTGGTCACTTTCGGGTAGCTGATTTTCGTCAAACTTTCGAATTTCGTCAAATTTTAGATTTTCGTTAAATTTTCGATTTTCGTCAAATTTTCAAATTTCGTCAAATTTTCGAATTTTGACATTTTTAATTAGAACTGTTCTGAAAAACAGTGTTGACTACACTTCTAAAACGACCAACAAAAATCTCTCCGAGAAAAGTGTGACGCAGTCTTTGAAGTACAATTTCTAAAATGAATGATATCGCTAGAGTTGACTGTTTCAACTTCGTTACGCAAAAATTATTTTTTACTCCCAATTTTAGTTCAAACAAGCTGGCTTAGGTTTTCTCATCATCTGTCAAATAATTTTTACCAAAACAAAAATTTGACTGGAAACAACCTAAATTTTACCAAAAAAATCTGCGTCGCAAAGTGGCAAATGTTCAGGAACAGACCAGCAAGAAAATTTATCTGCCACTTTGCGACGCAGAATTTTTTGGTAAAATTTTGGTTGTTTCCAGTCTAAATTTTTGTGTTGGTAAAAATTATTTGGCAGATGATGAGGAAAACTAAGCCAGCTTGTTTGAACTAAAATTGGGAGTAAAATTTAATTTTTGCGTAACGAAGCTGAAAGCGTCAACTCTAGCGATATCATTCATTTTAGAAATTGTACTTCAAAGACTGCGTCACACTTTCCTCGAAGAGATTTTTGTTGGGATCATCTAGATTTATCAGTTTGGGACAATCATTTAAGATATCGAAACACAGATCTGTTGATCCTTTGTTTCCATTCCCGGTCATCATGTAAATCATGGCAGCCTTCCTATTGCCGATAGGAACCTGTCTAAGATGTCAGGTCCTATTGCAGCAATTTCCGAAGGAACCACCTCGTAGTCTCCGAGCATCCTGCGTCTTAGTTGAAGAAATGTGGGGCAATCACATATCAAGTGTGCATCCGTTTCTTCTTCTAGATCGCAGGAACATCTTGGAGTGTCCGAAAGCCTCAACTTATTCATGTGCCGATTCAGCCCCCAATGTCCCGTAATCGCTCCTACTACTCTTCTAATGCGATTTCGGTCCATCCATTTGGGATCATCTAAATAAAGAAGTCATTTTTGTATTTTAGTTTATATTTTATTACTTTAGTTATCACACAAAAGGTTAGGCAAAGCAACAGTTCACCCAAATGTCTAACAGCACTCAGAATCTTTAAAACACACTTTCCAATTTATTCTTTTGTTCATCAGATGCTACAATTAGAGCTGCTTACGAGGGATCGGGATGTATCATTTCGATAAAATGTAATCTTTTCCAAGCAACTTCAATGCAAAAAACAATTATGCTTAAAGCCCATCCATAAGCAATAAATATCGGAATATGAAGTCTATCTACCCCGCCCTCGTCATTCATCTCATTCAAATCGTTCAAACGAAACAGATTTTTCTTGACGACCTCCCTCTCGTAGTTGCTGATCGTTTCACGGAACCACAAATCGTACAATCCGGCGCATCTAATCCAATGAACAATTTCGTTGAAACGTTCAGTAAACGGAAACTCCCGGTTTATGGGGAATGACAGTAAGTACTTGTGCATATGCGTGCTGGCAATGTGATAGCCTCTAATGTTCAGTCGCTTCTGGATCCGTAGCATAGATTTTGCATAGGTCAGGCCTTGGAGAACTGATAGAGATCTATTAAAAAGTCTGAACTGATTTGACAGGACTTCCTGATCGGCTGCAACAATTTTAGCACTCCAATCTGTATAATTTGACTGATTCGTCAGCAAATCTGTTATTTTTTCCTTCCAATGATCATCAAAAACGTAGATTGGATTCCCTGATCGGTAAATATCTTCAACTGAATTAATTTGCGGCTGCAGTTGAGGTTTGGTGAGGTAGCTTGTTAGACTCGACAGAATGCCATTGACAATGACGAATCCAATAAAGGTTAGCGGAACTATTATAAGTCCTTCGATAAGCGATAGCTCCTGGTATTTGATGTACAAGTTGTCATTCAGCAAGAGGTTGATGACATCGGCTACACTTTGCAAAATCATTAATCTCTTCTGCTGAATGTACCGAAATGCGCACAGCAGCACCATCGTTACGACAATTGTAATTAAAGAGTAGCCAAAAAAATTGTCTGATGTAACGGTCTGTAGGTAGGCGGTAAATTGAGAGTATGGCAATGCCTCGGGTACCATGATCACAAATGGGATAACGTCGACCGGATACATATTCATCTCGACTGGGTTCTCGTTAAATACAACCAGTGGCACAAAATCAATTACGTTGGCAAAGTACTCCGAAATCGTCGAGTAATTGTTCGTAACTATTTCAAATGAAGCGTTCATAACGCTAAAGACAGTCAGCCACATCTTTTCGTGGCTGTAGAATTGGAAAGGTGCTCCCATTCGAATTTTGTATCCTTTCAAATTGGAATTCTTGTGAAAGAAACAGTTCTCATATGCTTCACTGCCAGTAAGGCTTAGCACCGTAAGTGGTTCGAATGGATCGTATGTGAAAGTGTTTAAATTGCGTTCCCGTGGTGTGGGAGTGTCAGTTAAATCTGTGTCTGACGATGATGAACTGGAAGTGGCAGCAAAAATGTTTACAATTTTATTTGTCCAGCTCCATTCGAATAGTTGCAGTAAGTCGGCATCAGCTGAAGTGATTGGGGTGGAATTAAGCGCGAAGAACATTCCAATTTTCAAATTAATTTGAAGTCGTTGAATCGCCTTAATTCGATTGAGCAGGTTAACATTCGCTCCGAAGTGAATGTCTTTTGCGACAACAATCAAAAATGTAAGTTTGCTTTCCACAGACTTCCAAGTCTCAAATCCTTTGATTTTCGCACCAGTTTTGTCGTACACGAATATAGTTTTTGGGACAAGGTCTCCTTCATTTATGAAGCGATCAATGTCGCGCATTTTCAATTTGTCGATTAGAAACACATTATGGTCAAAGTTGTACCAAGAATTCAACTTGCTTATAAGATTCAGTTCTTGATGGTACTTGGCATCAGCACAAATTACTGACAATAAAATTAGAGTTCCTAGAACTATTGCCATTTTAAGCTTAGAGAATTTTGTGCGTTTTTCTGCTCCTTTTTACTTTGATTATTACTCGAAGTGATTTATGTTTGTTGTCCGATGTTTATAACGAACTGCCAATGGAATATTCCGAGCAATAAACTAACAATAAGTAAATCTATCGACGTTAGTGGGACTCAGAGGACCACTTAAAATTTAATTCAATTTTCGAAAATGGTAATGTCGCCCCGCTATGTCCTCACACTTCACTCAGATTAAAATTATTATTTCGCTTTTAAACAATTGAACTGCCACACGAGTACATACTATTTCAATTTCATGATAATTTCATGAACAGCGGCACAATTTATTGAAATCTTTAAAATGGATTTAAGTTTTAGGAGAACCTTTTAAATTGAGTACACCATCCAATTTTCCAGCTACTATAGTTTCGTTTGCCTTACCACCATTACCGAGCGTAAGCATTTTCAAACTAATTTGGACAAACCACGTTACGCTTTACTTATGCTGTGACAGTGAAAAGCTAACATTCTAAAACTTTCTACGTCCACAGTAATGACCTAATAATAGGAGAATTACATAAAGCTTTTTCGGTTTTTCTATAATTACTAGTATTAACTCGTCACATTTAATACTCGCTGCTTTCAGCCGTTTACATTATTTCCTGTTCTTTCCTTTTCCTAGTACTGTACTGGCTAGCAATCAGGGCCATAGTTAGACTACACGTTTCAGACATTTAATCATGCCCGCATGTTAGTAAGCGGGTGTGACGCAAGTCCTCAACCAAAACATAGCTAACGCCGACCCGTACGAAACACCTATTCGTATCAAAAGCCTTTAATGTGAAACTCTTCATTTCTCTTACTTCATTTTCTTCTCTGCTGAAAAGCTATTCGCGCTTTAGAATCAATTGCATTATCCACTCTTTGCCTTGTTATCATATACAAATAAATTGCCGGAGGCAATATAGACAGCCCCGTACGAAGTCAAATTTCATAAATTCCTATTTAAACAGCTATGTACCGCTATATTTACCTATAATTCACTGTAAATAAACATTTCACAGAGGAATATGCTATTATATAGCTCTATATGCCTGTATATAGCTCAATATAGCTGTATATAGGTATATATAGATGTCCATATATGGAATCCCTGAAACCCCTCACACTTAACACATTATTTCCATGTTAACAGAAACTCTCTAACCATCATTTTTCCCACTTTATATCACTTTTAATAAAATCCAATATGGCCGCCGGCAGCCATTTTGTTAGGAGACCGGAAATAGTACCGACGCTTTACATTCGTTAATACCTTTCAAACAAAAAAAAATCATGAAATTCGGTCAAAATTTACTCGAGATATTGACAAAATACTCCACGTTCACTGTACGGCCGAGTAGCCAGATAAGAGCTCACCCCAAGAGACCTAGCTCACGCTCCGGAGAACATAATTTCAAAAAAATTTTTTTGATTGGTACGGTCAATACCTATCTAATAAAGCTAAAACAGACGAAATATGTTCAAATGTGGCAGACCTACAAGCAAAAACTGCTTGCCGCCCTGTGCCTGTTCCACACCAAGGGGTCTAACTCACGAGTCGGTCATCCGATTTTTGTCGATCGGTATTGTAAATATCTTTTATTTGACGTATCACTTACAAGTGTAACGTTTGAATGTCCGGAGATATCTTCGAAAAACCGTAAAGCACTTATTGGGCCTCAGCTCGGGAGGGGTCGATCCAAAATCACTCATCTTCGAACTTAGCCTGTCTTTTGACATTACCAAACGGGAAAAAAAAGAATTTTCAAAATCGGATGCGTTTTACTCAAGTTATCGTGCAGACAGACAGACGGACAGACGGACATTTTTTTTTCGCGGATTTGGCATCTCTAGACAACCACAATAGGTTTCCCCTTACTCAGGGAGTCCAATTCGACGTGTTACAAACGTATGCGTAAACCTATAAGACCCCAGTACTTCGTACGGGTCTAAAAAGTTTTAATTTATTTTGTCGACGGCGGAGCATATTTACAGCAACTTTTTGACTTCTCCAGCTTGGCTCCAATGACCCCAAACTAGGATATCTAGGAATCTAGGGATTCATACGAGTTCAACGCGCTATCACACGTTACTGCAGCTTCAAAATTGGCCGAGATATTGAACTTCGAAATATTGATTTTTGTATGAAAATCTCGAATTTTCAGATAATGCACATTGCCTACTATACGTCAATGAAAGTAGAGAACAGGTATGGTCGATCGCCGAATTCGTCTTAAACGCACTCACATTTTATGTCAAAATAATATGAAAATGAGTGCGTTTATGTACGAAAATCAAATTTTTATGTCCTCCGGGCGGACAATAGACCATACCTGTTTTACACTTTCATTGCTATAAGTTACTTAGTTCCTATGGAAAAGTGGATCCTGCAACTCCTAAACGTTTCTAAAGATTTTCCTGAAATTTTGGTTGTAGGCTAATATTGGCCCAAAAATAAGAATGGAATTTTCTAAAGTTGGAAAAAACCCATATCTTAAGAGCTGAAGCTCCCCAAAGTCTTCATACAAATGCCATATAAAAGCCAATTTGTATGTGTATGTGTGTGTGTGTTGTATATTTTCGTACATGATATGGATGGTAATGGTGAAAGGTGTGTGCTAACCTAAAAACTTACAAGATAACTGATATCGCTGAGGGTGACACAATCTGCGCGTGTAAGCAAAAGTTTTATCAACAGAAGATGAACCCAAAAAATTTAAAAAAAGAAAGTGGCGGAAATGTTGAGGAAATTGATTATACGGCAGCGCCTGAATTAGGTCATTTCCATTATTATGATTTACCCAACCGAAAGCAGTCTGACATTATTTGTTGCATAAACCAACACACCGCAATTATGTGGAGCAGCTTTCAAGCTTAAATAGTTAAACTTGGACTGACGCCTATATTACGAATAAATTAGCATGAGATATAATCCAAAGATGTTTCCCTCTTGTGACTAATGTTGTTACACCCGTTAAATTTTGTGTGGAATCGAATTCACCTCACCACTAGCTGCAACTTGACACAAACAAATTCAGTGTGTGTGCAACGTGACAAAACTAAATTCACCTGAAAGTAGGGATCCGTACGAAACTGTGCATTTGCATTACCTTCAGTGTTTATATACTTTGAGATAAGGCCATGGTCCTTGTGACCAAAGAATGTAAGCACTGAAGGTAACGCCAATCCGCAGTTTGACACGAATCCATACTTTCAAGGGAATTAATCTCCGTCATGCTTCATACATTCAGAGAAATGTTAAGTTGGTAGCCATGCAGTGAGATAGAAAGGAGCATGAAGAAAAATTTGGCACGTCTCTTGAGAGAATTCGTTTGCAATTCTCTCCCGTACCTTACACAGTTTTTAACCTCATATTCCTTCAATCTGGCCTCAGGCGTACCAACTAATCATTTCTCTGCACACATACTGAATTCGTGTGCGTCAACGTGCCTTTAGTGGTGAATTAAAACAATAAAGCGCCGTCATGTTGCACAAGTCAAGTTGGACAACTTTACGAAAATGAATTCACCTGAGAGTTTGGATCCGAAAAAAAGAACTTTGATCTGCTGAGGGTTTGCGTTACCTTCACTGTTTATATACTTTGATCATATATTGTACTCTAATGGTCAAAGCGTAACGTTAAAAATATCGAATTCTCCTAAATTAGACCGAATCAGCAAATTGTCCGGTCATGCAAATCGTTTAGCTTTAACAGTTGAAACGGAAAAACCACACGCATGGTCTAGTTGAAGGAAACACTTTTGAAATCTCAGTGGAGCCGCCGCTATATTGATGATGATGTGTAAGAAAAACGCAACGCTCAAAATGCTTTTTGTAAGAATCTTTGGTATATTTCAAATATAATAGGCCTTCGTCAATGGTTAATAAAGCCCAACTAGTATCATAAATACATTTTTGTTTGTTTTTTACTTTTTGTTTTCAATTATTTTGTGTCAATAACATCTTTGATTGATTTTAATATTTCACTTATTTTATGTCCAATGTTATGTCTATTGGAAGTACACTGTTATTCATTTGCAATTATTTTGTGTTTGTTTCAGGCGAAAAAGCGAGTCCATTTTATCATTTCTTTAAAGAAAAACCCCTAATTTCCCTCCCATCTTTTATTACTTAGTTTAGTCCTTTAAATTGGCCATTATTCCTATAACATCCCGCACCTATAATAAACATGATATGAGAGTAATGGTAGTGGGTTTGTTCTATACAATTGAATATTTAACGTTTGACCTTAGGAATTAATTTTAAATAAAAAATATTTGAATTATTAGCGCCACACTAACACTATGAATCTTGCAGATATGTCTGCCCATCGCGCTGAACCAAACACTAAAACAGATTTTCCGTTCAAATTCTTCTCATCATAAACCTAACAATCTTAATTTTGACAATTGAGTCGAAAATTGACTTGAAAAATTCTGTTCTTATGCTTGATTGAGTGCTATGGTCTTGGTCAGCCAGTTTGATTTGTAATTATTATGAGAGTGGGAATGGTTTTCCCCTAGCAAATGACTCCATTACCTCAATGATATGAGCATTAAAACACATTTCCCCCGGGGGTTTGGGGAGTAAAAAATCTTACGTGTTTGGTTGGTTGGCTTTAAAATTTGCCTTGCAGCCCTTGCCTTCGACTTTGACTACAACCCACAAAAATTAGAAAGTTCCAACCAAAAACACAATTCATATCGTACCATAGCTTGGTTCAGTGGCACCATCTCAATTTCATCATTCAAAACTGCGACAGAGCCGCCATTTTTATACAATAAAATCGAGGCGCTCACACTGTTTTGCTGGATGAAATCTAACTGAAATCTAAGATCCAGAGTTCAGGTTGCGTGGAGTGGCATTAATAATAAAATAATTACAGATGAGGATATGGCAGGAAGGAGGATGCAATGTCACAATCAAAGGAAAACGGAAGCCCCAAAAGTTTGAGCTCAAAGTTTTATTTCATCAATGTTGTACGGCTCATTACTCATAAGTTCTCCCTCTCGCTTTTGAAATATGCCGTTCGATGCATAGTTTCATTTATTGTTTTACTTTTACATAAAAATCTCTGAAATACAAGTCTGTGTTCAATAGGTACATAGATTCTTTACCTGTAAATGTACTTTGTGGAAAAATGTCCATTTGTAACATTATAATGTCTTGTAAGCTCATCGAGTGAATACTTTTGTTTTGTTTTGTTTAGGTAAATAAATCTCCACACCCACCACAGTTCACTGGATAGCTCAACAAAACTTTCATTTCACCACCAACGTCTTTTTGGTGAATTCGTTTTCTTATGTTGCACCTGTTGCACACACATTGAATTCGTTTGCGTCAGTTGCAGCTAGTGGTGAGGTGAAAGTGTCAATAGAAACATAGCAGGTGCAACAACATTAGAGAAACGAAAATGTGATCGTGGCAACATTACAAAAATGAATTCACCTGAAGGTCGGGATTCGTAACTCTGATCCGCCGAGGAGTTGCATTACCTTCGGTGTTTAAATACTTTGAGGTGAATGCGCAAATCGCCATTTTGCTACCACCATGTAGGTATTGTTTTCATACTTATCCACGTTAGAGAGTACAGAGAAGTGATAGCATCGTGCAACGTTCTAATATTCTAATATTTAAAGTGTGATTTCGTGGGGTGCGACGAACTCTGCATCAATTAAAAATTTCAATGGAATGTGGTGAATGGTGAGCGTGTCTGTGAGCGTCCAGTGGTGTGTGGTGAAAAGTGGAGTGTCATGGAGAATTCTTACGTTTAGATATTTAGAGTTGCTATCACAGTATGTTGTAATAATATCAAATTGCGATGAATATAAACCAATAGCACGTAGTCTATTCGTCTTGACTAAACTAAATGTTCAAGAAAGAGCCATTTATTTGGACTATTCTATTATGAAATCTACAAGCATACACATAATCAGTTGTGCTAACCTTCGCTTCTTCTAAGTCTAAAAGTTACAATTTTTCTAGACCTAAAATTTTTCTAACAAAACGAAAATAAATTTTCAATTCAAAGTGAGGTTATGGTACAATATAAGTTTTTGAAGTTGCAAGTGCTTCCGCTTCTTATGTTGCAAAAAATTTTACTTGTTGATGTAGCCGACAAATGTTCTTGATTGATGAAAAGTACAATTGACGACCGTGAAATCAATGTAAAATTACATATTTGGCTACTTGTGTTGCTATTTCTACATAATTCAGGAAAACACCTTGCAAAATTTTACTAGACCTCGGTTAACTAATGAACCGACCGTAATCGTTAAAACATCTAAATGAAACTATGAACGAAAATCTGGTTACAAAGGATGTTGTAGCTAGTGGTTGGTGGATTCATGGATTACTAATGGGAATTGAGTTTTGTATAAGGAGTCCTACACATTTGTTGGCGCACTTGAGCGTCACTTTTCTATGAAAAAGCAAAGATCTCAAATTGTCACCTCATTTGTCTCTTCAATTTTTCCATATATTTTTGACGTATCGTGATCTTTGCTAATAGTGTTGCCAGCTTACACCTAAAATGCCAATTAGCTAAATAAATTTGATCCAATGCTACATGAATGTGTCCAATTTCATCCAAACATCATGTTCAAGGCTGTTTGAAACGTCAGACATCGTGAAATCTGTCTAACATGTCGAATTTGAACGAATGAATGTAATTGCAATTATGTCAAAAGATTGAGGTTAGACTCGCTAGACACAACATAACGGAAAAAGTATGTGAGGTTATGTTTGAAGGTACAGTTGTTTGTACGTGATGTGTAGAGACACAGCTCTGCTACTAGCATGAACACTGAATTGACAAGTGTCAAATTTGGAGGCTTTAGTGATATGAGCTACCACTTAAGATTGTTTGTATTGTATGTTTTAACTCATACAACGAAAACAAGTCATCTATCTGTATAACAGAAACGCAGTGCCTACTGTGATTTCATCAGCCTCCGAATATTTTCTATGTTCGTGCTAGTAGCAGTGCTGTGGTAGAGATAAAACCACATCAACATTTATATGAAAACCAACCTCTATCGCCTTCGTTTAGCCAGTGAAAAGGCGTGTTTATGTTTACAGTTATTCGGATCAGATCTATAAGTGTCGCGGACAGCCGAGAAAAAAACGTAAAGTGAAGGGACAGACGAGTACAACGTTAAACATTGTCCTCATTTGCGATACAATTATTTAAGGAGACATTGAAATGCATTTTAACACCTCTACATTGCATTGTGTGAAAATCTCATAAGGATCTCATAAAATGACGGTTGGTGTTACCTATACCCAGTATCATACAACCTTGTATTTGTTCAGGTGCTTTATCTATTTGAAATTAAAGTTCTGTGACGTGAGTAAGGTGCTGTGATCTGCCGTTTACTTAGCTTATTGTTATTTTTTTTGACTAGAATGGAATGAACGAAGGTTTGTCTTGCAGTTTTTAAATCAAAGTTTTTATGACACAAAACAACGACAAAGGCTACAAATCATAATACAGTTGAAATGAAAATGGAATTGTAAATTTTGGAGAGAAAACATAAAATTTCGTCTACAAACTACCGACTAGTGGATGGACTTAAATTTAATTTATTTTTCTCAATTTTTTAATTTTAATTTTTATTCTTTTGAGTAAAAAACTAATCAACAAAATTAACTTGACTACGACTTTTCTAATTTTACTTTCTTTTTAATCATGAATGTTTATGTGTTACGGTTAGGTACGTTACTAATATTATCTCATGTTTTTTTCTCCTTCTTCTTCTTCTTCTTCTTCTTCTAATAATTTTAAGTACAAAGTAGATGTGGATGTTCTGCCCGATTGAATTAATTAATTTAAGTTATACGTAATTTTGATTAACTTACTAGACTACTTGAATATCTGTGTGTGAGACGTTTCCGTCGGCCTTCGTCTGTCTTTGAAACGGAAAAGTTGAAAAAAAAACTGCACTTAAGAGTCAACGTGCGAAAACTTCGAACAAGTTGTATAAAACCTAAAAACAAGCCAACGGCGATTTTTAAAAGTCAAATGACTTTTTTAGCCCCGTACGAAGTACTGGGGGCTTATAAGATTAATATGCCGTTTGTAACACGTCGAATTGGAAGCAGACAGTAAGGGCAAAGCATTTGGTTATGTTCATAGATAACGAATCCGCAATAAAAAAAATGTCCGTCCGTCCGTCCGTCCGTGACCCCTCTAGCTTGAGTAAATCACAACCTTTTTTCAAAATTCTTTTTTTCCCCGATTGGTATCGACAAAAGTAAGGTCAAGTTCGAAAATGGGCATGGTAGGGTCGGCCCTTCCAGAGCTAGGGCCCTATAGGTGTTTTTCAGTCTTTCGACGATATCTACCGAAATACGCACGCAATAGCTGCTTGTGATATATGAAATGAAAGGTACTGACGAGTAGAACAAAGTTGCTGAACATTGTTTTTGGGTAAGATGCAACGTGGGCTTGTTGGGAGGGCTCAAAGGTCGTTACTTGGCCCTAAGTGTTTTTTGCACATAAATCGAGTAAATCTCATCCGATTTTGCTAGATTTCGTTTTTTATGGAAGGTAATTGAATACCGAAAAGAACGTGGCGAAAAAAGTTTCAAATTTGGGCCCTTGGACTAAGGCCGCTACTCGGCCCTAAGTGTTTTTTTGCATATAAATCGAGTAAATCTCATCCGATTTTGCTAGTTTTTGTTTCATTTGAGAGATAATTGAATACCCAATGGAAAGTTGGCAAAAAATTTTGGGTTTCTAAAATATTGTCGTAAATTGTTGGTTTCATTTGAGAGGTACTTCGTATGGGCTTTCGTAATTGCGCTATGCGCAATTTTAAAAATGAACACTTTCAGTAAATTTGACCATGCCCAACTTGACTTGCATTTTGGTAACAGACGCATTAGAGGGTTGTAGACGTATTAGGGTTCCGGGCGAATTACGGGGCTAAGTCGCAGCAAACGCTCCGACTGTTCTGATGCCTTGTTTAATTTTACGTTGTTTACCTCTGTTTTGCGCACCAAACTTTCAAGCATAGTCACGTCATTGCGACTCAATGGTAAGTGCTTCAAAACAGCGAAGGAAGTTTGAAGTCAAGTTTTCGATACAGGGTTTTTGTTTGGTTTTGGTGCGATATGTCAAATGGAAGGTACGAGACAAAATATTTAATTTTTAAGAAAATCGGATTTGTACATATAACAGTAGCTATTGACGATACAGTAAGAAAAACTGCGATTTTTCCTACTTTCCCGTACCTCCCGATCTCTATATTTATTGACTGAATTATTCATTTAGTTTTTCTGCAAAAATTATTAGCATAATTCCAAATATAGCAAAGAAACGTAGTCGCTGCAGCTGTACAAATAAAAATTCGGCAATTTTTAATTTCTAATTAAAAGTAACTCATTTTGTAGTCTTCATATTGGGTTTTCGTTCAATAGGTACCTTTTGATATAAAAGTCATCAAAACGTTTCAAAATTCCCAGTTGGAACAACGTGTTAGTTGGAAAGAAAATGAGGGTCATATTTTGTGTGGTTGCAATTGTGGTAGGAGTTAGTACGGCTGAACGTAATGTTATTCCGTCTAAAGGTAAAACAGTACTTTTAGTTCAACCTTTCTCGTCTCAATGTACATTTAAGTAAAAATATTTCTCCTTTTAAATGTACACAGCGGTATGCGCTACATATCCGAATGAAGAGTTTGCAATCGATTTACATAGATGTCAAAATACTTGTCAATATTACGGTCGAAAATGGGACTGTCCATTGAACTACAAGCCATTCGGAGACTGCTACTGTAAAATGGGTTTTGCCAGAATAGCCGATGATTATGGAAAATGTGTTTCTGTGAAGAATAATGCGAAATGTGTATCCCAATTGCCAATTCAACCGGGTAATGTTGAGATGAATATTAAAATTTAATTTGTCACAAATTCACGCCGTAAGTACGGTCAAAACTCAAAATTATTCTCACGCAAGTCTTTCTAACGCAGCGTCACTTTCATACAAGGACGCGTTGAAATAAATTTTTCGGTTCACTTTTTCATCGACTCGTTCACTTGAAATTCAAATTTTGGGCACACTTACGCCGTGAATTTGACATTGAGTTAAATAATTATTATTAAACTGCGACAACATTTAATTTAGAGGATATGCGTCAAAACGAAACCTTATTTTGCAAACTTTAATGTTTAAAATTGGATTTTTTAATTTTCCAAAATTTAGTGTCATGCACTGGACCCAATCAAGTTTATAAAGAGTTCATCGATATGAACGACAGGGATGTGTCATGCCGCACATATGGATATGTTGTGGAAGCAGATTCAGGCAAACGATGGGCTCCGCATTGTCACTGTAAGAATCGAGATTTTAGGAAGTTGAGCGACGGTACATGTGTACATGTTAGTAATCCACAATGTGCAGCCGAATATGAACCGTCAGAAGGTATACCGTTCTTGGGCCGATTATAAATTACGTAACGCTTTAGGGGAGTGGGGGTTCTGCGATTTTGTGGCAAAGTATAACCATAACGGTGTCACTCAAGGTAACACAAAGATTTTACAAAACTTACTCGTTTTATAGATCATTTTCATTATTCGATACTCGTCAACGTAACCCCACGTAATTTTTCGCCAAGTAGTCCTTAACCTCACTTAATTGACGTTGACTGCGTTCAATTTCGTGACTGACGTTTACAAGGTCATGAAAATGATGTATTGCGGAAGCTGTTTTGCAATAAATTTATTGCTAAGGTTGAATTGTCTTCTTGTTATTTAGGTAAACAAAAATTTTAAACAGCATTTTCACGACACATCCTAATTCACGCCGTAAGTGCGGTCGAAATTCAAAATGGAAAGTGTGGAGGTCTTTCTAACGTAGCGTCATTTTCATACAATGAAGCGTTGAAGTGTATTTTTCGGTTCACTTTTTCATCGAATCGTTCACTTAAAATTCAAATTTTAGGCACACTTACGGCGTGAACGCTTCTATCACCGAAATATGTGTGCGTTGAATTTTTCTTCTTGGTGTGCCCTCGTGCACTCCATTATAGATGGAGGCAACATTCACTTGCTTTAAAATAAAATTTAAATTTCAGTTTCGTGTTCACCCATCGACTTTCGCTTTCGGTTAGCGTGACATAACAACTCCGCCGGAGAGGTGTCACGACATTTTGTGACACTAGCGTGAGAAGGGGCAAGGGGGATTCTTAAAAATGTCGGTTTAAGCGTTACGCAATTTATGGAACGGCCGCTACAACACTTTTGGATAATGTTAGACTGAATATGAATTATTTTTAAAGAACGATGCTCGGCAATCGGTCAAATATTTGCAATGAATGCTCCATGCCAGGCTGCAGTCAACGGTGGATTAAACTGTCCACCGCCAGGTCCTACATGCGTTTGTCCCAACGGTGAAGTCCAACAGAACTACGAAGAAAGCTATTTCACCCAAGAGATCATAAATGGAGAAACAACCAATGTTTGGCATGGGGTTCCGATGATGAGATGCGTACAAGAGAATTTCTATTCTTTTACAACGTCGGCGCCATTCGGTAGATAGTGATTTAGTTGTATTGATGGAATTCAGTTTTGTGTTTTTAACACAAATAAAGGCGTTTGATTTGAATTGGTTTATTGAGAATTCGCAGATATCTATTTGGGTATGATTTGTGCTTGTTATGTCTGGCTGTATCTATATTGTTATAGACCTACACTGCAGTTTCGACCGCTAAATTTGAAGAATCTATTTTCACTATGAAAAAAGGGACCTGAGTGACAGCGAGACTAAAATATACAAGTGGTTCACAGTGAACTTGAAAATGTCCATACCTGATGACGTGTCGTGCACATGATTTTTAGCCCCGTACGAAGTACTGGGGGCTTATAAGATTAATATGCCGTTTGTAACACGTCGAATTGGAAGCAGACAGTAAGGGCAAAGCATTTGGTTATGTTCATAGATGACGAATCCACAATAAAAAAAATGTCCGTCCGTCCGTCCGTCCGTCCATCCGTCCGTCCGTGACCCCTCTAGCTTGAGTAAATCACAACCTTTTTTCAAAATTCTTTTTTTCCCCGATTGGTATCGACAAAAGTAAGGTCAAGTTCGAAAATGGGCATGGTAGGGTCGGCCCCTCCAGAGCTAGGGCCCTATAGGTGTTTTTCAGTCTTTCGACGATATCTACCGAAATACGCACGCAATAGCTGCTTGTGATATATCAAATGAAAGGTATTGACGAGTAGAACAAAGTTGCTGAACATTGTTTTTGGGTAAGATGCAACGTGGGCTTGTTGGGAGGGCTCAAAGGTCGTTACTCGGCCCTAAGTGTTTTTTGCACATAAATCGAGTAAATCTCATCCGATTTTGCTAGATTTAGTTTTTTATGGAAGGTAATTGAATACTGAAAAGAACGTGGCGATAAAAGTTTCAAATTTGAGCCCTTGGACTAAGGCCGCTACTCGGCCCTAAGTATTTTTTGCACATAAATCGAGTAAATCTCAACCGATTTTGCTAGTTTTTATTTCATTTGAGAGATAATGGAATACCCAATGGAAAGTTGGCAAAAAATTTTGGGTTTCTAAAATAATGTCGTAAATTGTTGGTTTTATTTGAAAGGTACTTCGTACGGGCTTTCGTAATTGCGCTATGCGCAATTTTACAAATGAACACTTTCAGTAAATTTGACCATGCCCAACTTGACTTGCATTTTGGCAACAGACGCATTAGAGGGTTGTAGACGTATTAGGGTTCCGGGCGTATTACGGCTACGGACGAAGTATGGTTGCGGACGAAATAGGATTACGGGTTGTACGGGGCTAAGTCGCAGCAAACGCTCCGACTGTTCTGATGCCTTGTTTTTTATTCAAATTAGTAGAGGGCAGTCCCGTGATTAAGAATCACAGAATATTAAAATCGAGTGTACGGCAAAATTTTGAGATAGACGAACCTTTCTTTGTTTTGGACCTGGGTCGATCTTTTTTTGCTCTAAATTTATTTTGCTGAGTTAGCCTGTAGTCTCACCTTTCCAACGATACCGAACATACTGTGTTTCAACATGGCCAAGTAACTTTCTTACGGACTTAAGGGCTAGCTTAAGTCAGTAAGGAAGTTATTAAAGCTTTACGTTTTGCACTAGGGCTACGCAGTTGAATGGTCAATAGGGTTGAATACGCAAATTGTGGGCGTACTAGGATTGCAGACGCAATAGGATTACGGACGCAATGGCTCGTACGAGGCTAACGCTGCAGCGTCGGCTACATTATACACTCGTTTTTTGTGTCAAATTAGTAAATTAAATTTCGCCCACACGGTTGATTACGATGGAAATGAGAAGAAAGTAAAGACTTTGCCACATGACTTTGGAAAAATTATCGCGAAAAAAAAACGACTCGCGCCACGACAGAGTAAAGTTAACCAGGCAGCAGCGCTTGTTTGACTAGGGACCTGAATAATCTAGTAGCCCTTGATATTTTGCGAATAAAATTTTTGAATTTATGTCAGTGTTCATTTGAGTTCATTTTCATCCCGTGTATTAGGTCCCTTATTTGACGTTTCGAAAATGAACCGCTCCTGCCTGGTTTATTTTACTCTGCCGTGCTCGCGTTCATTACAGGAGAATTGTTTATGAATGGCTGTTGCTAGTGGCATTCAACATTTATAATAATTTGTTTCTGAAACCGTTGTTGAAACCGTTGTTTCTGAAATGAGGTGATTTTCCATTAAGGATAACGAACGTCTGTAAAATCGCTTGCAACAAAGGGTGTGACACGTAGCGGAAATAAATCGAACATAGTTATGGCCGATATTCAAGTTTTGTCAGCATAGAAAGAAGTTTTGTTCGTGAAAATCGCGAAAATAAATGTAACGACGATAGACTCGTTGTGCGAAACCAGTTCGGTAGTCAACTAATCGTAGGCGCTAAACTGAAGTAAAGGTGCCAGCGCAGTTCACCGTTTTGGGTCTCCGTTGCGCATTGTCTAAACGGAGACCCAAAACGGTGAACTGCGATTGCAGCTTAAATCTGCAATCGCACTTGCTTCGTTTAGCTCTCCGTTTACTTACAATGAAAAATGGGAGGAGCTTCCATTGTTTGTTCGTTTGTAACCAGAGAGCTAAACGGCGTAAGGTCGCTGGTAGCTTAAATGTAAATCACCCTATAGCTGCGAGCGCACTTACACCGTTTAGCTCTCCGTTTACGTTTTAACAATGGAAAGTGGGAGGAGCTTCCATTGTTCACTCGTAAACGGAGTGCTAAACGGCGTAAGTGCGCTCGCAGCCTATAGGTCATACTTGGCAAAATATTATCGGACGCAGCTCACACCCTGTTTGATTGATTCGAGTAGATCCGCACTTGATAAACTTTGGAAATTAGAGTTTTTTCTTATCCGTTTCTCAAACACATCGGCGAGCCGAACGGAAACGTCATCATTGGTTGTAACTTCTCCAGTCACACGATTTGTGTTCTTTTTTTTGTTAAAAAGATTTTTTTTTCCTTTTTTTATTCAAATAAATTCTAACGCTTCGACGCACACTTTTATAGAGCTAGTAACATAGGTAAATAAATTGGTTGGAGTGAGTTTCTTAATTATACATAAAAACATAGAAAAATTACGAGAAAAAAAACCGGCTTATTACGTAATCGCAACGGAAATGTTCATCGTTTCCTTAAAATATAAAAGTTTTTTCTTCGATATAACAAAAACTACGCGAAAGAAGAACCACACGGGAAAAAGAATCAACAATAAAAACGATTGGCACAGCATAATCATCAACAACATATCAATTGAATTAACTAAATTTGTCCATTTGAATAAAAATGAAAAAACTTCCAAGGAGAGGTATACGACAATACATCTCTTCAACCGTTTCCAGTTCAACCGTTTGAACGATCAACCGTTTGAGCCAAAATTCTGACGATACAGAATGTGATGAACCTGTTTCCAAACGAAAAATCAAATTTTTATTTAATTTCCTGACTGATCCTGATAGTCCAGGTTATTGTACCGAAAAAAGGCCCGCTGCGCCTTAAGTTTTTTAAGAATTTAGTTTGTTCCCATTGTGTTTACAATGGAAAGTTGTGGAACAAAAACTATTTCGGAAAAATGGAAAATGGTTTTTCTTGCCGGAAAAGCTATTCATATGAAAACCTTTAAAGTCGAATATCTCCGAAACTAAAATATCTTTTTCAAAAATATCTTCCGATCTGGAAAGTAAGGCTCATTATACCCAAAGTATACAAACATGAAGGTAATGCAAATCCGCAGTTACACACGGATCCAAACTTTCAGGTGAATTTTAGCTCCGTCATGTTACACATGTATTGAATTCGTTTGCGTCAAGTTGCATCTAGTGGTGAGTCTGGAACGATTTAGTGGCGTTTACGTCAAGTTGTATTTAGTGGTGAATTGGAAGTATTCAGGGCCGTCATGTTGCACAAGTCTAAGTTAGACAACATACGAAAATGAATTCACCTGAAAGTTTGGATCCGTAATTTCTCTGATCTGTTGAGGGTCTGCATTACCTTCAGTGTTTATATACTTTGATTATACCGATATGTCATGAAAGAACCATTTTTGGAGGTGTCGGAATGTTGTCGGTGTATAAGGGTTCCACCAAAAAGTGGCCCGGAAAATTCATCAGATTTGTAGCCATTTTATTTAAAAAAAATTCTTCATAGTGGTGTCTATCGAAAGCTGCCTTCAAGTACTTCGGATTTCAGCCTGCCATGTTAAGGAGCTTGTTGAATGTTCTTTCTACGCCGTTTGTCAATGAATATTTAATATGACTGGGTGCCGATTCTCGAAACATTCGTAACTTTAAGAATTCTTAACTTGACAGTTCTTATGGGATTTTATACACACAACTGTCAAGTTATGAATATTTTGAGTTACGAGAATCGGCGCTCTGATACGGATTTTTTAAGCTTTCTCTATATCAATCAATTGAATAACCATTCTTCGATGATTTTTTTTACTGTTTATGGATTGCCACACCCAATATAATGTCGAATCCTTACGTTGCTGCTACTTCTTTGTTCTGTACACTAGACATTTCTTACGTTTTTGACCATTTTTTTCAGACTTTTAACAAGTTTAAAGTCACCAGTGGTCAGTTCCCAAAAATTGGTGATGTCTTCATGGTCCACTGTCTTCTCCATCCTACACTATAAAACTACAGGGAATTCAAACGATTTTTCTGGTTCACTGCTGGTTTGTTCTAATGAACTGACCTGCTGTCACCTTAATCATCGACAGAATTCAGAAAAATCGTCCGAATTCCCTGCAGTTCGATAGTTCTAGGATGAAGAAATCACCTATTTTTAGGAACTGACCTCTGGTGACTTCAAACTTGTTAAAGGTCCAAATTTTAGCCAAAGAAATGGCCAAAAACGTAAGAAATGTCTAGTGTATCGAACAAAGAAGTGGTAGGAACGTCATGCTTCGACATTAGGTATTATGGATGTGTTACTTCATAAAAACTGTTTATTAAACAGTCACAAAACGTAACTTATCGAAGAACGGGACCAATAAAATGTCAAACGAAAAAGCTTCCGTAAAAATAACTTGCAATTTCACATAGGGAAAATGGTCACTACCACTAGAAATTAAGTAAACGGCTTGTAACTCTGTGCAAGAACTGGAAGTAGTATCCCAAATTATGGCTGCCTATCTCTTGTTGATCTAGAAAAAAATTAAAAAAATCCGTTTCAGGCCATGCATGAGTTTGCCAGGCCATATTTCAAGCTCTTGAAGATGGCCGGCTGAAATCAGAAGTACTTTGAATATAGCTTAACGAATGACATCGAATTAAGAGTGATATCGCCAAAACTTCAGGTGATTTTTGTAACTTTGGGAACAAGCGGTCTCCGATTTTAATGAGTGATAGCTCGTTGGATTCGTCTTTTAATTCTAGGCAAATATTGTTCCACATAAAAAACTAATTATTGTTCCGGAGTCCTGAGATCATGCCCTACACGCTAACACTTTATTTGAGTAAAATCCGCCGAGAAAAATTTAATAATTTTTCACTCGAATTACTAACACTGGATATGTTGTAACGATCTATGTTCGCGACATAGCGAAGCGTATAAGGTAACAGAATAGTAGATGATATGAAATTACTCCCATAGAAGCGTTCCAGACGCTGTTCCAGCAGTTGGGCCCACAGAAAGAAGGAAAAAATCTGGATTTTGGCACCAACTTTTTTTTCAAGACTTCTGTAGGCTTGCAGCCCAAAAGTACTGGTTTCATTTATATGTGGGACGATAGTGGGTGAGGCCAGCTACAACACCCCATACTCAGTTCCGCGGAACCTAGAAGCTGCAGAGAAGGCGGACTCTGCGAACATTCAATATATTATTAGTAATAACTCTCGCGGATATACTCGCACCAAGCGGTGCGTATACTCTACCTGTAGGTCTTTCCAAGGCCGACATTCGTACATCATTACAATAATTTAAAACAATTGTTTCTTGAGTTACTGCCAAAAAACTGTTTTCGTTACCCTCTGACATGTCCTCACTTTTGAACCTTTTTCACAGAAAGTTTTTTTTTCAAAAAAAATGGCAGATACTTGTTCGCTAGAATTAAACGACGAATCGAATGAGCTATCACTCATTAAAATCGGAGACCGCTTGTTCCCCAATCACCTGAAGTCTTGGCGATATCACTCTTAATGAAAAATGGATTTGAAATGGCCAGAGAAAATGACTTCAAAGTGGATGAACACTTTTTGGGAGAACCCTCATACCGACACCATTTCGACTCCTTCTTCATGAAAAAAGGTGCTCCCGAGAAATATCGGCAATGAACCATACTTTCCAGAAACGACGAAATTTTAGTTTCGGACAAATTCGACTTTGAAGAGGTTTTCATATGAATGGCTTTTCCGGCTGGAAAAACAATTTTTCAGTTTTCGTAAAAAAGGTTTCTGTTCCACAACCTTTCGTTGCAAACACAATGCGAACAAAGAAAAATTTCAAAGAACGTAAGTCGGGCGGAATTACACAAATACCTGCACTATGACTGAGCCAGGTCTTATTTTTTGGGATTTTTCCCCCTGAAAATCCGAATAATTCTCAAAATGTTCCTAAAATTTCCCAATTTTTTTAAAAGAAATTTTCAGAAAAAAAATCCCAAAAAATTAGCACTCAACCGCTGATCCATTATTGATGTGATACCTACCGAAAATAATCCAGATAAAACGAAAAAACAATTTCTCATTTTCCCATTAATTAATCTCGTTATTCCTCCACACCGTCGTCATTCAAACCGCACAGCTCGACACTCTGGTCCTCTAAACTCCGTTTCAAATCGGCAATTGTATTCAAAATCAATTGCCGTTTGGTATTGTAGCCGACACTTTCACCGCCATCGTTCACAGACGGTTCGAGTCTGCCATCGTGGTGAGTATAGCCGTTAGCTTCGTTCACATCCATTTGAGCAGCTTTTCGGTCACGTCTCAGCAACGAGATTTTGTTCAGCAAAGCTTTTTTCGATATTTCTGTTGAACGGTTTTTTTATGCGATTAATGTTGTTGTGAATGCATTTGAGGTGTTTACGACGTTGAGTGAAAGTGCTAGTGCACCGCGTAACATTTAATGTGGATGAATTGAGTGGAAAATATCAAAGATCTGTGGGATTAAGGGATCTGTGTTCGGGCATTGCCTTTGTGTAGTTAAATGCCATTGGAATGAGCTTTTGAGTTTAAAGAGCAGTAGGGTCTTGATCAGAGTTTCTTCCAGAATGTGTAGCAGTACCACAAAAAGGGTATTGTCAGTGGAACTAGTGGGACAAGTCTCTCTTTGTGAGAGAATAAGAGAGAAGGGCAGGCACGTGAACTTCGTGGGACAGATTTCTTTGCCCGCTCATTTTCTAAATTTCAAAGTTCAAACATTCGTCCGTCTTCCACTCGAAAACATTACTCACCTGGATCCATGTCCAACGTTTGCTGCAATTTCTCCAACGTTTTGCTGCCCGAGTAGATTTTCCGCTTCAGTGGCTCACTCTGCGGACAGTAAAATATTTCCGGGCTCTTGTTGCCCATGTCAATCGACCGGAACGACAACATCGGTGGCTTTGTTCGAGTGTCGCCGGTGCCGACCACATCGCTCAGTTCGAGATTCCGGTTCAACACGTCCAGTTCGTCGATTTTCTGCGATGTCTTCGCATCGTCGCCCTTCGAACCCTTAGCCGAAGATTTGCGGACATTTTTGCGTTTGACATTTTCCTTGTTTCCGTTCACTTCGGCCGGCTTTCGGCACCCGTTCTGGCCAATTGATTTGGCTCCGTCGCTATCCGAATCCGATTCGATGGTAACGTGGGCTCGTGCGCTCTGACTCTGACTGCGAAATCGTCGTCGAGGTGTTGGAGATTTGGGTGGACTGAGCATCTTTCTACCGTTCAGATGGAGTTGCGGTGAAAATTGACTGCATGCGGTGGACTCGTGTTCCGATTTGCCATTTTCCGACGAGTTTTTTCGTCGCAATAGGTCGGTTGGTGACGCATTTTGGCAAATGAAATTCGACACGTGAGTCTTTCGTGGACTGAATCGCCCCGATTTTGGACTGTTCGGTGCAGACGATGTCTCGAAACGAAGTATTTCGATGCGCTTATTCATCAGCAGATTGTCTTGATGACCCGACAACGGTGCGTCTGCGCATAACGGTTCGTTAGTTAGTTTCTTGTTGGACTCGGATGCCTTAGCCAATTCACGTCGTAAATCTGTCTCGCAGTTGCGTAGCATTTCGACACGTTTGTTGGTCGGTAGAGCTGGTATGCGACGTGGACTAGGTACGGGTGTTTCGCGTGCCGTTGACGAAGTGGTCGTAGTTTTCATGGAAACTAAAATCGTTTCGGCTTCGTGAATCAGCTGCTTGTATTTGACGTCAGCCTCCAGATCCGCTTTGATCAGCGCCTTTTCACTTTCGGCAATTGCTAGGAAGCGGCTCCGTATGGAATGGATTTCGGTAAATGTGAGAGAGTTACAGCGATTCGCCAGTGGGGTTATCTTTTGCTTGCTGCAAGGATTATAATTCCAATTAAATCTGCCACAGAGCGATCTCACATCCCCTTCTCATTTACACTTACCATTTAGCGTCGCCCGACTTATTTCTCCGCAAACTAACCGGCGTACCGTTCAGACTCTTCGATTCCCGAACTCTGCCGCACGGAATTGCCGACAGTTCATCGGCTATGCGACCGTTGCAACTGTTGTCACCGCTTCGCTTTCTGGTCCGGGTCAGTCGCTTTCGTCGTTTGCCACTTCCAGATTCATCAATCTGCTTCTGGCTTCGTCTCGTTCGCGACAAACGCTTTTCGGATGCGAACGATGGGACATACGAACAGCTGCCCGTGTTTTCGTACAAATTCTTGTCGATTATTTCCTGTATTGACCCATTGTCGATGAAATCGATGTCCAGCAGTTCATCGGTGTCGCACTCATCGCCACCGTCTTGTCCCGTATCCAGGTCAGATATGCATTCCGTCGGATCCGAGTCACTGCTGTAGGATTGGATAGTGAAACGATTAGTGTTTTAGAGGAAGGTCAGAGAGGGGTTACAGCTCTTCGGCTACTTTTCCGAAGCGTTAACTTACCTCAGAATGTCCGTTTCCTTCTCATAGCAATAACTTTCGTCGAATTTTCCCATCATTTCGTTCAGTGTGGCATCTTCATCACTGTCGCCCGGTTGATTCAGGGTGACGATGGCATGCGTAGACTTTTCGCTTTTCGTTTCGTTTCGTACCAGTTCGCGTCGCCTACGGATCGTGTTCGGGGTAAACAATTTTTTACTGAGATCGATCTCGGTTGACGATGAACTTTCCGATTCCGATGACACGATTTTTTTGCTGAAAATGCAGTTGTGAGTGTAAGGATGGTGATTAGGGCGTATCGAATTTTTAGAATTTTAAGGGCCGCGATAGCCTGTGTTCGGAAAACGTACATCATTGAAAACTAATTCCAGGCATATGGTTGATGGATCCGAAGGTGCCCGGGAAGAAGTCCCCCCGGACGACTTTAACTTTCAAATGGTCATAACTCGGAAAGTTGAGAGTATTTCTGAAAACAATGTTCTAGCAGGATGTAGAGCGTTAAAAACTCTACAAAACTGCCAAAGAAACCGATGGTCCAAAAGGTGTATCTGTCGAGGTTTTCTAACATCGAAAGTTCGACATTTTCGTTTTTGACTTTCATTTCCTGAGAGACAAATTATTAAGTTTAGCTTTTGGCATGAGGTTGTAGAGGAGGTCGAGTACTACCAGTACACTAGGCATTGTCCCGGTCGGCGATCCATCCGAAACCACTTTTTCAACATTGGTGATTATAGATTGATCGTTTGTTTGAGTGTCACCGCACCGGCCTGTCTAAACTTTCTTACATTTAAATTCGTTAAAATAGAGGCCCTGAGTGACGCAGTAAAAGCTTTGACTCGTAGATGTCGCAGCAAGTCATTCTCTTCGAATGAAAACTTTTTTTTATCTCGCTTCGCTCGTATAATCAATCTGACATCTAGTGCCAGTGCCCAAAGCAGACCCATTTCATAACTTAACCCGAAAATGGCTATTCTCTAATCCAACGTCAATTCGGAAGACTCACCCATTTTTGTCATCTGTTCCCGCATCACTGCTGGACTTAATTCCAGACGATGTGGAACTGGTATCCATGTCAATTCTTTTCGAATTGTTACTATTCGGAACGATGCACGTAGGATCGATGGCTTGGAACCATGGATTCGTTCGAATGCGACATCGTTGCCGTGGTGATGGAGCTGAAAGAATTTGATTAAAGCCGAATTGCGTTAAAGTGACACGTCCAGCCACTCCGAAATGCTTACATTCCATTCCCTTGTAATTCTGCAGCGCTAATCTCCGTTGCAGATCCGGACTCAGACCGGTAGAAACAACAACCGAATTGAAATTTGCTTTCGCTGCAAGCACATGACCATTTGCAATAACATCGGTGCCACCGTTTAACGGTCGACGATTCGAATCACACGATTCCGTACGTCTGTGGGAATTCGTTTCGGCACCAGTTGCTTCATCAATTTTATTCAAGCCGAATTTGTGGCGACTCTGTTCAACAACAGAACTCACACCCCTCGGAAAATAGTGGGTCCCAGTGCGCATATTAATGTAATATTCCGGTGTGTAGGTAGCACCTGAAAACAGAAGGTAAAATTGTGTTAAATGTCGTTGGAAATTGCATCGATCAATCTCAATGTTATGATACATGCGAGCACGAACCAGAGACAATTCAACGTTTGTTGGGTATAGTCAACGCACTTCAAGCATGACTGGTAGTCGAAGTAGTGTACTGAAACTGGACAGTGTATCGGACTAATGTTGGCAGTGTACAAGAATTTGAAAAATGTTTTCGTTCAAAATAGTACTCCACTCGAAGCATTCATTCTTGAAGTGCGTTGGTATAGTAGAAACCCGTTGATGGTGTAACACACATTACAATTGATTCTGAAAACATTAAAGTGATCTTCCCGCGAGTCTTCCCGTTAAGTCATGACGGCAAAGTATTCATTTCGTAATTTCTGTTCGGCGATAACAACTTAATTGGTGTAGAACAACATGAAGCAGTAGCGGCTGATCGATAAATTTTTGGAACGAAATTCTATTCTTGTGGTTGGCGTCTTGTACATACATTAATTCACTGTATCTGAACGGAAATGAAATACAATTTATAGCAGGGATACGAACTGTACTTACACACAACAAAACGTATGTGGAAATATTCGCCACAGAAACACCAAATGGACCAAATGTCAAATTTTTCTGTAATGGCAACTCTAAGTTTCATTCATAAAATCAGAACCTCTGATTCAGAGGAGCTGCTTCAGGAGCTGTGACCTTTGTATAGGCAAAATTGAAATTTTTCAATTTTTCCTACGTATCTTTCCAACGACTTAAGTATAGTTTCCACTTAAAAAGAGCACTCCGTTTAGCCTCCGTTTACATGACAGTTGTAAAATAGAACAAAGGAACTGTCACCTAAACGTAGTAAAACATTGAAATAAATTCAATTTCCACTCCGTTTGCGTGACAGTTCTTTTGTTCTATTTTACAACTGTCATGTAGACGGAGGCTAAACGGAATGCTCTTTTTAAGTGGAAACTATACTTAACGACTTTCCAATCCAGCACATCAAGAATTCGACGTAAAATATTATCGATGTTGCGCAACTTTCGATGTGTAGCGTAAGTTCAGTGTATTTTACATTGATAGTGTTTACATCACTTGATGTGCTGAATTGAAGCTGTATTCGAAAGTCACTCGAAAGATACGTAGGGCAAAATTTAAAAAAAAATCAATTTCGCTGATGCGAAAGTGACAGCTTGTGTGATTTTATGAGTGAACGCACTCCAATTACAGAATTTTAATAAGTTAATAAAATCTGTACCCTTGCTGCCTGTTCTTGGTGTGCGTGTATGCAATTAAGAGATGTCATAGCAGAGTCAGATTTTTGAATGAAAAATTTTAAAATCTCGCGTCGCAATACAGCATTGGAAATATCGCATACGTCGCTGTGTGAACGCACAGTTAGGGTGCTCAATTTGACAATTTTGTAAAGATAGCAGAATTTCTAATCGAAATAAGCATTTTGGCTATGAAGAAACGTTAAATTTATTTTTCCTTTTTTTCCCAGTTTTCATCAATAGAACAGTCTTGAAAGGCTCCACAAGAATCTTACTGGGAAGACTTAATTGTTGAGCAACTTAGACTGCAAACAGAAAAAGTTTGGTAAAATTGTTCCGAAGATACTGCGAAGGAAGTGACATTTCTGAAGTTAGGTAACGTTTTTCGAGCATGGTTTGAGCGTTAAGAGTTCGAGTCATAAATTTCGATCAGTTAAAAGGTATCTGTCAGGGGAAGAAAAGTCTATGAAAATCGGTTAAGTATTTCCCGCGATATGGTACTCAAAGTGAGACCGAGTCAGGCTACTTGTCGAGTTTTGACGAGTCTCTTGACGTATACTTATACGAGATATATCATACATATTCGTAAAACAAACGAGTGAAATAGGGTACCGAATACGAGCCGCCACATCAACATGAGCCCCATGTAGTTTTACCCTATGGTATTCTTTAAATGTTCTGTAACTCGTATCGTGAGTGCATTTGAAGTTTAAGGAAGGGGTCAAAACGAACACTGAGAATACAATAGTGTTCAGAGGCCCAAATGTGGAAGAATATGCCAAATTACTGGCTACAAGAAAGCTTTGGTTGTAGCTCCTTAGAATTGTAACACTGGAGCTAGTCGGTGTACTTAGTTTAAAAACTATGTTTAAAAATATCAGTCAAAAACACTCAAAAGAGTAAAAGTGACGCAAGTCCCTGTGCATACTTCCAAAACAACTGATATCGCTGGAGGTGATGCATTCTGCGCTTGTACGCAAAAACTGTAACAGCAAAAATTTGACCAAAGAAATTCTAGAAACAAAATTTGACCAAAAAAATTTTGCGTCACAAAGTGGCAGATGATTCGGACGTATTAGGACGTATTCTTGCCTATTTTAAAAAATTTCTTAAAAGTACTTTCCTCAACATCTGCCACTTGTGACGCAAAATTTTTTTGGAAGAATTAGTAGATTGTTATATTTAAAAAATTTTAAAAATTTAAAAAATTTTAAAAATTCTAAATTTAGGAAAACAATTGAGGCGACCATCCACACACACACACTTAAGGTGTTCTTATATGGGGCCTATATGGGAACTTCGAGGAGCCCTAGCTCCGAAACGAGGCCGGTTCCCCCCAATTTTTTTTTCTGGAATGTCTTAGAATGACGACTAGAATCTACTCCCAAAATTTCAACAAAATCTAAAGAAGACTTTAGAAGATAGGAAACACGGACGGACGGACGGACTAACAAAGTAACGTAGGATTTTTTCATTTCGTTTAAAGTACTAAAATTGACCAAAATGTATGGAAATGGGGCTTCTTGGAAGATTTTTTGTGTGGCCAAATTTTAAGCTGCAAGAACGTGTGATAGCTCGTTGAACTCGTACGGACGCCTAGTTTTTTTTAATGGTAATTTGGAGTCTTTGAATTGTAGAACTTCAATATTTACTGTATATATGGTTCTGCAGTCTACGACAAAATTTTTTTTTTTTAATTTTTTCTAGTAATAGGACTTGCGTCACGGGCGCTATGCTAACGCGCGCCCATGAAATGAAATTGAAATTGAATTGAAGAAAGCTTTAACTGACGGTGTGCGACCCGCATACTATTCTTGACATATCAGTCGAACGACATTATGAACGACTGAAACGATCCAAAAATTAGAAAAATTTTCACATCGAAATATGTTTTAATCAAACCACAATACAGCCCGCGGATGTTGACTTTTTCTCACTTCATGTGCTATAACTGTGTATGGTATACTGTAGCAACAATACAACGTCATTGATAACAAAATATTAGAAATAAAACCACAACGAAAATGACGTAAAGTAACAAGAACTACGGTCATAAGGGGCCGTTCATAAAAGACGTCCACACGAATAAATATGAGTCCCACCCTGTTAGGTACAAGCTGCTCGAAGAGCTTAAGATTTGTATGTCTTGAGACATGGATTTGTAAAAGATTTTTTTTTGCATATCGACATCGATGGCAAAAGTAGAATCTCACGATCTCTTATCACTTCGCGAGCTGTCACCTTCTGACTCTTAGTTATTTTTTAAGAAATATCTAACTTGACGAAAACACAGACTTTTCGTCAAGTTGGATTTTCTTGTAAATAAACCAAGCGTCCCAGACGTTGACAGTTCAGCGACTATAAACAGGCTCCAGATTCTGGAAAACAATTTTTTTTAACGGTCAAAAACAGAGACACTTCTAACATACAAGCTCGTGGGACAAATCCCCCGCAGGCCCCTGTCTCGTCCCCCCCAGTTGACCTTGCTCTCTCTAACAAATCCCCCGCAGTGGGCCCCTAGTGTTCTTAGTCTAAAGGGTAATGTAAGGGCTCATTACTAGAAAAAATTGGGCCCCTGCATAAAGCGGTCCCCGCACTGAAAAAAGCTTAAAAGTGTCTCTGGTCAAAAAGCCGTTTGTCGCCGCGTTGGTATTATATCAACATAAAAAACCAAATTTCCAAGAAAAATTATTTAAATTCTTTTCTGGTGTCTATTCATGTTGAAACAATTGAAGTAAAAGATTTTCCCATTTAACATTTTGAAAATTTTATCGATCAAAAGAAGTAGTAGTCTCGATCTAATTATGTTGGTGACATGCTTGACGTTTGCAGAAGTTTCATTCCCGTTGAGCAATTTATTAACTTGCCGAATCCGCTATAAATCAGGATGATGTCCAATCCAACCTGATAAACTGCAACAATAAAATGTGTCACCGTGAAAAGGTATGTGCAAGAGGATGGGTAAAAGAAAGGAAAGATTTTTCTTCACTAAAATGCAGTAAGAAGATGACGTTTTATTGACGTTTTCTATTATGACAGATGCGATGAGAAAATTTTGATTTTCTCACCTCTTGTTTTTCCCTTACCCCATGGAAAGAGTTTTTACTTTACTAGGGATGTAAAGTGGCCTTTCCCTCCATAAGTCTTTATTTCGCTCGTAAAGTAAAAGTTTATACTGCACTCGGGAAATAATTTGATATTTCGTAAACGTACTTCGGACTGAAGCCCCACTTCTACTCATTTAGATACGAAATGTCAAATTACTTCCCTGGTATAGTAATGTACTATTTATCTCTGCAACTGTCACTTTGTTTTGATCTGGAAAAATTGTGGATTGTAGGTCAAAATGGTTATTCATGCCATGCACGGATGAAAAAATTACGAGTTCACCTCGCCTTGTTGGGAAACAAATAACCATTTTCCCAAAGTCTATCAGGGCTAATTCCTCGCCTTCTCCTCACTTACTAAGAAGAAATCGAAACAAAGTCAACGCACTCGAGTATGTTATACATAGCAACTTCTATGAGCACACCATTAAACTGATATTTATATCAAATGCAGGAACGGTTGCGGTTAGTGAATTTGGTATAAAATCCATCGCCGAGAACTGTTTTCCTACAGTTAAATTGTCGCATTCAATCGGTGTTCACACGCAGTGTTTTGTGTAATTCGACCTCATCTCCCCTTAAAAAAAGGTGAAAAATGTCTGACGACACGAGCAACTTATTGTTACTGTTCCAGAAGCCATTAGAGCCAGTGTTTACCGTGAAAGACAACGGTAAAACTGCTTTCGATTTGCCGGATGATTACTACACCGACCGTTACAAGCCAATCGGATCTGAACTTGCCTCTCGATTCGGCGACGATGTGGAAAAGAGAGTGTCACTGGTGCCGGTGGCACCACCAGATCTATCATTCGCTGAACCCCTAAAGAGGACAGCCGGTTTTTCACTGTTCAATCAGAAACATAAAGAAATTGCCGCCCAATTGACGAAGATCTTTCTGGACGCACCGAATGCTGCGTCACTGCTATCGACGGCAGCCTATGTGAAGGATCGCGTAAATATTTATTTGTTCCAGTATTCGTTGTCCGTTGCTGTTCAACATCGTCAGGACACTCGAAATATCGATTTGCCATCCATTGTGCAAACGTTCCCGGACCAGTTCGTTGATCCGTCGGCATTTCCGAAAGCTCGTGAGGAACTAGCGCTGGTTTCGCAAGAGAATCGAATGAATATCGATATACCGCTGAATTTCACGGCTACCGACAAGGAGGCAGAGCAACGGATGGGCTATTTTCGGGAAGGTTTGTCGTATCTACGGATGTTCCCCGTTTCGGGTGTTTAAATTTGAAATCAAAATTCGTTTCAGACATCGGAGTCAATATGCATCACTGGCATTGGCATTTGGTCTATCCTGGAGAGGGCGACCGCAGAGTCGTTGACAAGGATCGTAGAGGTGAACTCTTCTACTACATGCACAATCAGATCATCAATCGCTACAACGTCGACCGAATGTGCAATGGTCTGGAGCGTGTGAAGCCATTGACCAATTTGCGTGTCCCTGTGCCGGAAGCCTACTTTCCGAAAATTATCCGCAGTTCGAACAATCGAGCATATCCACCGCGGCACGCAAATTCTATGCTAAGCGATGTGAATCGTCCCGGCGACAATACGATCGTTGAGTTGGGAGATATTGAACGGTGGCGAGATCGCATTTACCAGGCCATCGATCAGGGATATGTGGTTGATGGTGGTGGTCGGCAAATATCGTTGTTAGGCGACGATGGAATTGACATTCTGGGTAATGTGATCGAGGCGAGTTCTCTTTCGCCGAATCGATTGCTCTATGGAAATTTGCACAACGAAGGGCACAACGTGATTTCGTTCGTTCACGATCCGGATCAAAAGTATTTGGAGGAGTATGGTGTGATGGGAGATGTTACAACGGCCATGAGAGATCCCATATTTTATGTAAGTACCGGCCTCAATAGACACCTTCACCAACACTGAACTAATTATTCGGGTCTTTGCAGAGATGGCACAGCTTCATCGATGGCGTGTTTGCTCGCTATAAGAAGAACATCGCTCCGTACCACGCCGAAACCGAACTAATGTACAACGGCGTTACCGTGACATCGGTTGGCGTTCAAATAACAAAATCGAAAAGCGCTAAGCAGAACGTTCTGTTGACCTATTGGCAACGATCGGATGTCGATTTGAGCGCCGGTCTCGATTTCGGAAGGGACGGAAATGTCTACGCTCAATTCACCCACTTACAACACGCTCCTTTCGAGTACACGATTAACGTGGAGAATAGTAGTAGCGCTCAACGCCAGGGCACATGTCGCATCTTCTTATGTCCAATCAACGATGAGCGTGGCACACCATTATCATTCGAAGAGCAACGCAAACTGATGCTGGAAATGGACAAATTTACCGTGCAACTGAATCCGGGATCGAATATGATTCGTCGCCGGTCGCATGAATCGAGTGTCACCATTCCGTATGAACGATCTTTCCGACGCATTGGCAGTCAATATCAACCCGTCGATCCGGTACAGAGAGCTCAGTTCCAGTTTTGCGGTTGTGGTTGGCCGCAGCACATGGTACTGCCCAAGGGAACGATCGATGGTGCACGATTCAACATTTTCGTAATGATTTCGGACTATGACCTTGATCGGGTCGATCAGCCGGATGCCAGCAATGTGTGCAACGATGCTGCATCGTTCTGTGGATTGAAGGATCAAAAGTATCCGGATAAACGGGCGATGGGCTTTCCGTTTGATCGTCCGTACAGAGTCGATCAACTGATCGATTTCAAGAATCTCGGCACGAATATGGCCATTGGCGAATGTCAAATTAAATTTACCAATGCGGTCATCAATCGCACGGCTGCATGAGAAAATGTACCATTCTGAGCTTCGATTGCAATAAATTTCTTATACTTCGCCAAAACCGCACGTCAATGCTTTCATTATGTCTGAGTATACCACGATTCGTCCACTACCACTGCTTTAAATCAACTATTTCCGTGACAATAATTTCATTTCATTCAGACCGATTTTCAAGCACTAACTCTCCGCTGCTAATTCAACGTTCTCACCAGTTGTGTATAGCAAATTAATAGACTTGAAAATGACGGTGTGTGTGGTGTAGACTCTTGTCTCGTTCACCATTAATTCAACGCTGATGGTTGGTTATAATCATTCCGCCACGTTAGAGTAGACAAACAAAATATTCATAAGCTGTCGAGCTGTCAAGGTTGTGTGGTTGTGTTATTGTAGGCAGAGAAACGTATATTGTAATCAACATGAAGGCTTTTGGTTGCTGCCTTCAGTTATTATTACGAGAACTTGGCATATGATACTCGATTCAACGAGGCGGTTGGCAACGGCCGCATTTACAAACTAGTTTTACCTTGACCTAATTGGATATGGTTGTTTGGAGTGTGTGCTACTTTGCATACATCATATCTAAGACTGTTTCACGAATGACGGGCGTAAAATTTCGTGCATATCTAATGAAGACCGTCAACTGACTCAGAGCATCCTATTGTCCTGAAAATTCAACGACGTGAGTGTCGATGACTTCCTGAAGAAACGGCGACTAGTCGTCGTTTTTCAAAAGCTCACCGTTTGTTCAGAAAGTCGTCCCTCCTTCAGGAATTCATCGATTCTTGTCCTGAAGAAACAACAAGAAGAATCAACCACTTCCTGAAGAAACGACGACTTCCCGATGAAACTTTGAGTTAATGAAAGACGGCTGGTCGCCGTTTCTTCAGGAATTCATCGACACTCACGTCGTTTCAAGGGAATGAGCATACTCTTTATTGTAATTTATCAGATGAATTGTTGCGCTTTTAATGAATTTAAGGAAATTTGGCGAAACTGTCAGTCAATTGAAAGCGCTACACTTTCGATTGCAACACTCACTCATTTCATTTCGTATATTGCACAATTCACCTAAGCTTTAATCTTTCTTTAAGGTGCTTTGAGTCTGAAAAAATTCATCCGTTTACAACAAATGTTCATCCGTTTACGTAAACTCCGCCTACATTCTATTGTTTGAACACATCTGTCAAGTACACGGACGAACTAAACGCACGACTCTGAATTGGGCTTTACTTACGTTTCTTATGTTGAACTGTTGGACCTCAAAGACATCAGAAGTTTAGTCGGTCCCTAACTCAGGTGAAATTCACGTTACATTTTCTAATGAAACATTAGAGCAAAACATTCGAAAAACTGGGGAAACAGGCAGATACGCCGACTGTTTTGAGACCCAACATATAAAATTATGAGTTGTACGTTGTTTACCTCTGTGTTGCGTACCCAAAGTATATAAACACTGAAGGTAACGCAAATCCGCAAGAACACACCTACTTCCGGGTGAATATAATCTTTACAATGTTGGACACAAGTCAAATTTACTTTGTTAGGTTGCAACACATGCCAAAACTCAACACTAAACAACACACTTCCAACAACATTATCGCGCCAAACGACACACAAGCAACATAACAAATCTTATATTCACCCGGAACTCGGGGTCCACGGTCCTTGCTATTCCCTGAGGATTTGCGTTACCTTCAGTATGTATATTTACCTTGTTGCGTACCAACCCATTTTTCTAGCGTAATCACGTTGTCGCTACTCAATGGGAAGGGTTTCAAAAGAGCGAAGGCAGTTTGAAGTCAAGTTCCCGAAACATTGATTTTGTTTCGTTTTGCTTATTTTTCAATAAATATTCAAGCATATCTCTGGAAGTTTCTGCTCAAAAATCGTGTGTGATACACCAAATGAAAGGTATCGACGAGACCAATCTGAATATCGAAATTTTATAATTTGAAATCAGATTTGTCGATCAGTAGCTATTGGCGAGAAAGCAAACAAAATTGCGTGTTTTGCTTGTTATGATTTTCTTTGTTGAGGCATTTTGCCCCAATTTTAGGCCAAACAAACACTCACGACACAAACGTTTCTCTGATGATTTAAAAAAAACTTTTCTGTTTTGCATAGCCTACATAGTGGACCTGCTTAGGCTGAAAAATGGGCTTAATCGTGCATCTTAGAAAATCGTTATAACGATGATTGTGGGTTGTTCCGTATCGATTACTGATTCTAAATTGATGTGGGGCCAAGACGGCAGCTCAATGGTTCTCTGGTGAGCGGCCGTTATGTCCCTTTTTTCTATGATTTTTCATTCGTAAGCGAGAAGAGATGTCAATCCACTTCCAAAGGATAAGTTATAGAGAAAAGTCTAAATTTTTTTTTGGTGAAATTTATTTTCTGACATTTGAATCCAAAATGGCGGAAAAAATTGGTCAAATTCGAAAAATATGGTCTTCTGGTGTTAATGAGATGGTAGTATTTTGGTTCTCAAAATTCCTCCATCCAACATGGTCTACTATCTTCCCAGTTCTAGAGTTTTGAGGTTTCTTAGGATATCGTTTGAACTTACGGGATTGTTAAGATGACTCTCAATAATCCTGAATATCCAGATGATGTACCATAATGGTTAAATTTTAGGATCTGACCAGTTCTATAATCCAAAAAGTCCAGAAGGAAACCCAGAAAAACTTGACAAATCCTTCAAATTACTCAAATTCTAGAACTGATAGCATGGTATACTATGTAAGGTGGTGGAATTTTAGGAACTAACATAATATAACCTCAACAATCCCAAAAGTCCAGAAGGGAACCCAATAAAATCTCAGATATCCTTCATAATACTTACGTTCTAGAGCTGGGAACATATTGTGCATGTGCAGTGACATAATTTTAGGAACTGACCCACTACCACCTCAACAGTTCAATAAATCCTGAAGAGAATCCAAAAAACCCAAAGATCCTTCAAAATCCTTAAATTCTAGAACAGGGAGCATGTTTTCGTGAATATATGAAACTCGGTTACGCCTTGCGTTACTAAAATTTACAGAAAATACAACTTTAGGTCGATTGTCATGGAAATACGTATGATTATTTACTCTAACGAAAAAAAATAATAATTTCGTTGTATTTTTCCATGAAGAGCATATGGTGACTTCACTGTTACGGACATATCTCCGGAACGAGCTGCCCGATTTCAATCAATAAAAAACGAAACCGTAGCTCTTTAAATTCTCCATAAACCTTTTGAAGAAAATTTTTGCGAATTTACAGTCTTTCTATCAGTTTCAGAGATTTTCCTTTGAGAAAAAAATATTTTTCGACTTTGACCAATTTTTTCCGCCATTTTGGATTCAAATGTCAAAAAATAAATTTCACCAAAAAAAAATTTAGACTTTTCTCTATAACTTATCCTTTGGAAGTGGATTGATATCTCTTTTCGCTTACGAATGAAAAATCATAGAAAAAAATGGGACATAACGGCTGCTCACCAGAGAACCGTTGAGCTGCCGTCTTGGCCCCACATCAATTTATAATCAGGAATTGATACGGAACAACATACAATCATCGTAATAACGATTTTCAAAGATGCACGATTTTTTGCCTAAGCAGGTCCACTAACAACATTCCCAAGAATTTAAGCCCACTTCAGCAAAAATTGAATCATTTTCCTGATGAATTTACGAAGATCATCTCAATTTTTCATAGTCGGCGAGGAAAACTTTTCCGACAAATTTCTTCCGGATTTTCTTTTTTTTTTCTGTTGCATTAGACTCCAATTAGTAGAATAGGACTAATACAGCAAGCAAAAATCTCAAAGAAGTTTTTTTGGTAGAGGTCGAAATAGGTGGGAGGCAGAAAACTCGAAAATTTAGCTTCTATGATTTGACGCAAGTTGTAAAAGAATTTTTCAAAATTTTTAAAATCGATTTTTGACATCTTGGGACGATAAAAATTTTTTGTGGACTACGACAGTCTCGATGCTTTATCCATCGCACACCCCTATTGCACTTCTAGCATGAGTAGTACTCTAAATAGAGTACAGGAAGTGGACAATGTACCATTGGCACTGTAAAAAATTTGGAAAACATTTTCTTCTGGCAGGAAAGACTCCAACACAATTCTTGAGTATTTACTTCAGTGGAGGAGGTTAAGTTCTTCAAGAGGGTTACTTGGAGCTAACAAGTGTAGAATGAAAAACGTAAGGTCGACTCACCTGGTGAAGTTCCGTCAGTGGAATATCCCGTCGAATACGCACTTTCCGGTGAGCTCAACGTATTTATCATGTGAGCCAATTGGTGCGTGCCCGGAGCAGTCAAATGGCTCCCGTTACTGTACCGATTCGTTCGCAGCATGTTGCGATTCTTTTCGCCGCTACTGAGTCGAATGTTTGTTTGGATCGTTGAGCTGATGGCTTGTCCCGGATGAGCCTTATTGTTGCTGGCACATTTATCAATCGAAAAGCTATCACTCAGATTGTTGTTGTTGTTGTTATGGTTACCATTATGATGGCTGAACTGTTGCGATTGTCGGCCGTCATAGTGGTTATTGTTAACACAATTCATCACAACACCATTCGAATTATCACAACGTTTGGTACCGTTTTTCAACTGTACATTTGCATTGCACCGGTCATAATTACCGCCGCAAACAGACGATGATGTCTCACAGCCACCATTCGTCGACGACGATGTGGAAAACGTTCGCGACTGTATTCGACCGTAAAGATGTTCCGCATTTTCATGCGATTGCTTGCCAAAACATTTACCATCGCTAATCGCATCTGACTGATATTCATCACGTTTCCTTGCTGCTGCGACTTTCTCGTGTTCGAATTTATTTGATTTTGCCATTGCATCAATGCCACCTCCTCCCACTGTCGGTCCAACACCACCACCACCACCACATCCTCGTCCCGATAAACCCTTTGCGGAAAAGTGATTTTCCTTGATTATTTGCTTGCCGGCGGCGGTGCTATTCGTCATAGTTTGATGATGTGATTGATCCATCATCGGAACTCGTTCGTATTGAATGGGTTTCGGTTCGATGGTAACTGTTGAACTTGTTGATGACTGCGGATGGTTGGATGTGTTCGTATTGCTGTAACAGTAATTGTTTTGTCGAAAATGATGGATGTTTGATTGTCTTGTGTCGATTGGATCGGTCCCAGTGTGGTGCATGTACGCTTGCTGGTCAGTTGGTCGGGTAAATTTTTTATGGTCAGCGCTTTTCGAATACTGTTGATAGTTGGGATGCAAATGGTTGGTACTGCTAGCGCTGGTAGTTTTCTCCAAAGTGTAGGAACTTTTGTGAATCATTTTCTTGGGCGATGAGGATTTTACCGTATGCCTGTACGGGTATTCGTCGGAATTCAGCTTAGATGACATGTCATTGTCTTGGGGAGAATGCCAACCTGCTCGGCTGGATTTCTGTGAATGAAAGAAGAAAAATAGTTTTAACATGTAGGCCGGTATCATTATGATAAATATGTGCTTGCAAGTGATGTTGATATCATTCACGAAACTTCAGATGACAAAAAAAGTTATTTGTTCACCGAGGAAAGAAAATAGGAAATTCCAATAGGAGTGAAGTGACGTATGGTAATGAGGAATCTCGCGCCGGCGTTATTCACAATGACTCTCAAAGTGACATTTCCCCTATACAAAATGTGTCATTTTCTGTATCATTGTGAATCACGCCGGCGTTAGATTCCTAGCAGCAGATGGACGAAAAGTGTTACTTTCGTTGCCTCTTCTGACCAAAACGTTGTATGCAACTCGGTGATAATAGTTATTTATGACATCGAGGGCAAAGTACTTTATTAGTCTCTAAAAACCATAGCACTGTCAACCACCGAAGCTGACTTTGACGTCACTCAAATAAACGGCCTGGACAACCAAAGTTGGCTATTCTATTTCATTCAAAATACAGTATGAAAGGCATTATCCAAGGTAAATACAGTGAGGAGGTAATGCCATTCAGACGCGCGGCCTAGCAACATAAGTTCGATGCCAGTGACATCTTTTTTTAAAATGGTTGACTACGATTTTCTTGTATTTAACAAAAATATTTTCACTATCTCACAACAGATGTCCCGACTTTCTATTCCATTTTTTACTTTCAACGAAGGGATGAGATGGCGTTTGTATCGAACTTTCGTGTCACCGCACATCTGATTCGGTTATATATGGCATTACCTCCTCACTATATTTACCTTGGCATTATCAAGCGACAGTGCTATGACGTACGCAAAACGTTGTCCTGACCTCTGGGAGACAATAGGAAATTTAAATTCCAATCGGTAAACAAACAACTATTCCGTACCAGGCAAGAGCGCCGCCGAAAATAAGCCGTCGATCAAGCCGCCGCCGGCCATTTTTGAGCAAGCCGCGCCGCAGCCGAGCCGGTGCCAAAAACACGGCTCAAGCCGGCTTGAAACGGCTGGAAAATGAAATAAAGATTTCGAAAGGTGAATGGGTGAAATAATTTTGAAAACCGAGATTCCTGTTGATCCTAAGCAGCTCAAGTACTTTTTGAATTTTTTTTTCAAAATTAAGAAAATTTTGAAAATTTTCTTGAATTTTCATGAATTTTCCAGAATGGTATATTACGTCCTCGCTTCTAAGTTTGTTGTTTTGGCAAGTATGACCTTTGCGGAACGAGCCGAAGGCGCACAATTAGTTAATTCACAAATTTGAGAAAACTTTATCGATCTTTGCGAATTTTCTCGATTTTTTTTCTTTTCAATTTTTACTTGATTTTCGTGAGCTTTCGATTTCTTCTCGAAAACCATTTTCTTAATGAGTTAAATGAGTGTACCGGAGCATGATTTTCCATTTAGTTCAAGTTTTGAGGCAATAAAACTTGACGTGTTAGTGAACCTTAGACTTAGAGACTTGCTTGTAACAAGACCAGTTCCACTTGCACTTTGAACAACCTAATCTACCTACATTTTCGCTTTCCGTACAATTTCATTTTCATGCTCACTAGTTCATTTTCCATGAATTCATCTAAACGTTTTTATTTAAAAAAAAAGTTAAAAGGAACCTCCTCCGGCCGAACCGTTTTAAGCCGGCTCAAGCCGACTTTTTCGCCGCCGCCGAGAAATTTTTTTCGGCTAGCCGCCGCCGAGGTTTCTTCGTCGGCGCTCATGCCTGTTTCGTACCGACATATTCTTAAAGAACAAGATATACAAAACAGCATTGACATCTGTGTGAATAACCGCATTCGGTAACGTAACTTAAAGTTTCAAGCAGAAAATTAGTTCCATTCGCTCTTCCAAGGAACTAAAACCCAAAAACCAAACAAAATCTTTTATTAAAACAAAAGACTTGTCCCATTGAATCAACACAAAACTTCAACGGCAGACACATTTTAATGTAAACGATATCACTGTCTCATTGTGTATAGACACTTCACTGATATATATACACAGTGAGAGAGAGCACTTCCATTTTCAGCAAAGATTTTCCATTACATAAACGCAAACCCACAACATAACACCCCGACCGACGACGGCCCCAGCAACGTAAAGTTCAAATAGACTAACGAGACACGTTGTTACTTTGTTACGAGAGTCTGTATGTAAACTGCTGTGCAAACATACAAAATTGTATGTCGAGTTCATGGCAAAAAATACAGCGAAGCATTTTATGTTAATGCAGCCGATGAAAGTAGCCTTAAAACTCGGATGAAATGTAAAAAATGTTCAGTGAAATGACGACGAATAGATATTTTTTTGGGGATGAATTTTTTTCGTACTCTATGGTGGTGCAATACGAACGAGGATGCCACTGAAATGCTTTTTTCTTCTTTTTAATAGAGGAATGCATTACCATGATATTTCTGGTCCAGCGATGTTGCAAATGAGTTCTAAAAAAACCCGTTTTCACGATGATAAAAACGGTGGTTTTAGAAGCCAAACACTGAACAGATTTCTGTGGACAAAAATGTTTTGATTCTCGAAAAACTGAAAATGGTCCAGTCTTTACGTTTTTTCGTTTTTTCCAGTGATGAAAATGAAATGTTTTTCCTGACCGCACTTCACAGACAATAGATAATATCCTTGAGAGAGAGAGAGAGAGAGAGAGAGAGAGAAGTGTTCATTGTCTTTTTGAAAACGGAAGCGTAAACGGAGTGCCTTCGTTAGCGCTGATTCGCAGTTGTTTTGGTCGCCGTTTTCAAAATAAGAACGAAAACTGTTCTGCCTTTCTAATGTTATAGTTTCCACTTAAAAATGTTCGGCGTAAGAGAGCACCTCGAAGGATTTCTATTGGTTGAAATTCGTCTCTCTCGTTTTTTAACCAATGAAAATCATTTACGAAGCACTCTCACGACAAAAATTTTTGAGCTGAAGTCAAGCTTTAAGCTAGTTTGGTAATCGGTTTACATGACAATTAAACAAAAGCCAATGAATCAAAATGAATTTTTGAGAGAAATATGTGTACTAAATGGTGGCAGCATTGAATCGTGTCAAAGCACAGTGCGTTGATCGTGTTCAATTTTTCTGCGTATAAACGAAGGCAGAACGGAATATGAAAACGAAGAACTTGTTCGTAAACGGAGACTGTGCACCTGTGACAGATAATCTTTCCCCAGGTAATGTAATTTCTCATACAAAAACAGCATTACCTGTCACAGATAATTTGATTTTTATATGAAAAATTACATTACCTGGGGACAGAACTGTCACCGTTTTTCTCAGTGTGCGATTTGTGCTTCAAGTATGATTTCCACTCACTCATTTAGTCACTATACTTTTCCACTAATCATCAAAAAGGATGTAGCGACAGAAAATCGAATTTCTGGACTTCAACGATTCGTATCTACTGTGGAAAGCATTGGAATTACTAGAGTATTAGTCTTAAAACTCAACTCTTTCCATTGATCATCCTAATCTGCTATTAAGACCATTTTCGATCGAATTAAATCGCAATGACAGACATCACTAATGTCTCAACGAATTCGACGTTGTGAAGCACAAAAAAATGTATTTTCGCAATTTAATTGATATTTCCAGTCTGGTAACACACAACACATAAATCGACAGCGAACGAATAATTCTGAATGTCTGCTGGTATAACTGAGAGTTTCATAATCCCTCTGGTCTTATCTCGAAATTTCTTTACGACAAAAAAAAATTGCAAAATAATACGAGAGAGAGGAAAAATGTAGTTTTTTGAATAAAAATTTTTGGAATGCCAACAAAGAAACTAAAAAATTTGTTTTTTGCTCATAAAAATCATGTCGAAAAGTTTAAACGAGTTGTGAAAGTTGCCAAGTTATTTTTTTTGCGCTCGCTCGTATCGGGTACAAGGTACAGTACATATCAAATCCTGTTCCACAGCATTATTGTACGTATAGATGGGAAAATTGGCGAATTCTATTCAGAATCATATACATCCTATAACGTACCGTTACATGCATCGTACAGCAGATTGAGATGAGACGAGGAAGCATAGGAAGGAAATTATTATTTTTGTAATTGCAACGGTTTTTAGCGTATACAGTGATGGGAGATGGATCGATTACGTTTTCTTTTCTGTTTAAATGATTTAATGCTAAACAAAAGCTAATCCCAATGCTCCCACGTTGCTGGGCGAAGTTTACTGGATATTAGAAATGTTTCGAGCCAACTAACTGTTCATTATCCATGAGAAATTTCATTTCATTGAAGTGAGCGTTTAACTAAGCTTAGAAGAAAACGTTTCAATAGAAAGCAAATGTGGATTTCATCTTTCGTACGAGACGTTGACTGACAACAGCATCCAGCGTTGGTTATGCCATTAAAAATAGGTGTATACACAACTTGAGTGGGCACTGGGCACACACTTCAGTGGGCACACAAACTTCAGTGGGCACACAAACTTCAGTGGGCACACAAACTTCAGTGGGTACACAAACTTCAGTGGGCACACAAACTTCAGTGGGCACACAAACTTCAGTGGGCACACAAACTTCAGTGGGCACACAAACTTCAGTGGTGACACAACTTGAATGGTCGCAACTTCGCTGCTACTTTAAGTACCGCAAGTTTAGATTCCGACACATTTCAAATGCAACCTTTTGTGTGCAAACTTCAAGTCTGTCTCCATCTTCTCGACGAAGCCACAAGACGAAAAGTCTGGCTTCAATTTCAACGTGTAATTAGTCTGTCACAACCGAATTTCAAAGACTAAATTCTTTTCGTTTCAATTCTGACCTCACTTGTGCTTGGCTATCATCTCTCGCAGCTTGGCTTCGCTCGTCGTTACGTCCACTCGCGCATTGTTCTTATAAAATACGAAAGTAGGAACACCGACTACGTATTCCTGTCGGGTGATATCCTGGAACATTAAACAAGGAAAAGAAATTGTTTGGACGTGGAAAAAATGAAAATGAAAAACCCGACCCCATTCTCATCAATGTCAACTTCGAGGAAGACCACGGAACTTTTGAATTCGTTGTGCAAGTTTTCAATTGCTGGTTTGACCATTGTACAGTGTCCGCACCAAGTGGCAAAGAACCTAATTACAACCAAATTTCGACCGGCCTGTAGGATCTGTGCTCTGTAGTCTGCCTTTTGGGGTTGTGAATGAAATGAAAATTTTAATTTTCCGAATTGCAGTGAGTGCCGTCAGTGTCAGTAGTTATAGTTACTTCGTTGATGATGTGATGTATTCCCATTTCGGTATAAAAAGCCCTTGGAAAAACTAAGAATTTGTACAAGACTAACAAACAGCAACGAAATTCGAAAATGTCACTGACCTACTCAGACTTGGTTTCTAAATTATATTTATCTTCCATGTGTGACTATTTCATACATTACTCGTTTCTGTATATAAACTCTAAGCCATACGTTATTCTGGTTGTCTAGGGATATAATTTTATTACTCTTCTAGGGTAAATTTTATTTCCGTTTTTTATTTTGAAGAAAAAAACCAAAGACCCGACGGAGATTCGAACTCCGAACCTCCTGCATATCAACAAACTACGCTAACCATTACACCACCGAGTCTTCTAATACACCAGATATGCATACTCTAATGTTGCAGCGTGGGACTCAATTTATAAAGTACATAAGCAACATGTACTACAAAATTTAGGGTGTGTGTGTGTGTCGACGCCATGTGTTTTTTTTTTCGTTTAGAACGAAAAAAAAATCAAATTTTGACTAAACGGATTCTCTTCTTTCAAAACTTCATTGTTTTGTGTTTTACCTTTCGTAATTAGTTTTTCAATTGGACAAATATCTGCTGTGAAATATGCCATTGCATACGTGGTGTATCAATATGTAAAAAAGCGTAAGGTCTCAGTGCGCAGCAGATATTCGTTCGATTGGAAGTTTACTTACGATAAAGAGATCAGAATACTTTCTTTGCAATTTATTTTGATAAAACAAAAACAAACAAAAAACAAAAAATGTTTGTTGCGGGAAGAGAACTCACGATCTTATGCATAAAAAGTTCACGCTCTAGCCGATTCGGCCATTGAGACTCATGATTACATTTGATTTTGTTGTCATGAAACCCCGCATGTATGTAGAACATAAGCAATGACCATATATGCGTTAGTGACTCTGTCGCAGGTAGTCTGATCATTTTAAAAAGTACATAAGTATTTAACATGCACGACAAAATGTCGCGAGTGTATGTGTGACTCGCATAATTTGTTTAGAACGAAAAATAATCAAATTTTGACTAAATGGATTCTTGTTATTCAAAATTACGTTGTGTAGTGTTTTATCTCAGGATTTCGGTAACGCAATTAGTTATTCGATTGGACAAATATCTGCCGAGAAATGTGTCATTGCAAATATGGTGTAATCAATATGACAAAAAGGCTAAGGCCTCGGTGCCCAGCAGATATTTCTTCGATTAAAAATCTAGCTACTATACTGGAGATCAGTTTATTTACTATTTTTTGTGATAGAAAATGAAAAAAAAAAATGGAAAAAAATGTTTGTTATGAGGATAGAACTCAAGATCATATGCATAAAACTGACGCGCTCTAGCCGATTCGGCCACCGAGATTCACGATGATGTTTCGATTTGTTGCCATGATTTTGTTTAATTGTCACACATGATGCTTTTGTATACACATAAGCCAAACCTTTCAGTGGTGTTTGTATGCCTTCGAGTTTATATACAGAAACGCTGAATGTATGAAATAGTCACACATGGAAGATAAAATATCGTATTGCTATGTGAGAAAAATCTCGAATCACTTCTTATGTACATATTGTATACACACGCGTTCGCTTCGCTCACTTGTTATATACAATATGTACATACGAAGTAATTCTCGATTTTGTCTCACATAGCAATAAAATACTATTAATGGCAGTGTTTCAACCAAAGGCAAAGCTAATGGTATTATTGGTATCAAAATACATACTACTCTATTTGACGTGGTAAAACCTCTATTACCCTGCTAGGTGCTTTGCCAAAGGTCATAAACTAGTGAAGTTAATGCAAATATACACAAACACACAGAACCCAAGTTTTGGGTGAATTTGAGAGTCGCACTTCAATAGCATTTTCACTCTGGTGAAATACCGTTGCAACATTCATATTCACACGTAACACGTAAAGTCTCAGGTCGAATTTAATTCCATCGATCAGCGGGCGATCAATGTATCTTTGAACAAGCAACGGTTTCCGTTTCGGAATCTGCGATCAGTTCTATATAGAAACTATAAGGGAAAATTGGGTTCCGTATTTTTTATGATTCGCTGAGGATTCGCTCAATGAAAGTCTAGAACAGGTATGGTCGATCGGCGAATTCGTCTTAAACGTACTCACATTTTATGTCAAAATAATATGAAAATGAGTGCGTTTAAGTACGAAAATCAAATTTTTATGTCCTCCGGGCGGACAATAGACCATACCTGTTTTACACTTTCATTGGATTCGCTTTGGTTTCAAGTATGCAGTCTAACTATTCTCGTCAAAAAGTCTCGTTTTCGTGTGTTTATTGACCTCGCATTCGCCTCGGATCAATAAAATTCACACGAATACTCTAGGCTTCGTCCTCTTTTCACTATTCTTGTAAAATACTGTTGTTTTCAGGTCTATTCCCATTCACGCCGTAAGTGCGGTCGAAATTCAAAATGGAAAGTGCGGAGGTCTTTCTAACGTCGCGTCATTTTCATACAAGAAAGCGTTGAAATGTATTTTTCGGTTACTTTTTCATCAAATCGTTCACTTAAAACTCAAATTTTAGGCATATTTACGGCGTGAATTATTTTGATTTTGATGAATTAATCGACTAAATTGAATAACTTACACTAGTTTGACATTTCAAAACAATTGCGAAAAGCCTGCAAACAAAAGAATTTTATGTCAAAATCGCGTTGCTATGTGAACGTACAGTAACTCACGACTATGGTTGTACATAGCTAGAGACACAGCTAGACCTGGAAAATTGAATGATTAAGATCCATCATTTATTCTGCAAACCCTGCAAACAGACGAATAATTGAAAATCAGTTACGACTGACAGATGTCAAAAATGACAATAGAAGAATAAAAATTTGATCGCCATAAATGATGGATCTCTAAAATTCTAAAAGTAGCTGATGACAGGCGTTTTTATCGAAATCGACATATTTTCGGTTGAACTTTTGTACCAAATTTGTGGACATTTTAGCGATACTAAATCCTAACCTAACTCAGTCGAAAAATGAGGAAATCTGTAACTTAAACAATGTTCTCTACAGGTGTTACGATAAACAAACGAATTAGCTTAAGGAAAATTCATTTGTGTTAATCGAGACTGAAAAATAAAAAAAAAACGAGCCATCAGAACAGTCGGAGCGTTTGCTGCGACTGAGCCCCGTACAAACCCGTATATCTATTGCGTACGTGACCCTAGTGCGTCTGTCACCCTACTTTGACCGTAAGCCTATTGCGCCGGTTAATGTAGTTAAAGTAAAATTGTTATGTAATGTATACATCTTACAAATTGCGCATAGCGCAATTACGAAGCCCCGTACGACGTTCCTTTCAAATGAAACAAAAATTTCAAATCGCCCTAAAATTTTATTTTTTTGAAGGGCCTAGTATCGGCCTCAGTCCGAGGACCCAAATTTAAAATTTTTTTCAACTACATTCTATTCGGCCTTTGATTACCTTCCAACGTTTTTTCTTTTCGTTTTCGATGTTCGTGTCTATGCCTATAGAAGCAACATTGCCTATATAACTCCTCTTTAAGTTTCCTGAGCGCATATGACATCATTTCGTCGTAATTTTTCGATAATGTTGACGAACGATGCTTTTCTTCATGTCATCCGGAAGGCTTGAAAAGGTCTTGAAAAGGCTAGAGAAGATTTTGTGAATGTAGTCTTACGGGTGAATGGGAGTGTACCGGCCTAGGAAAATGACGCGAGTGCAGCGGGCGAAATGGAGTTCACTAGTAAACGTTCAGACGTTTGAAGTCTGTTCCTTTGGAGTGACGCGGAAAAAGGCAGAGGAAAAAGTATGTGTTGACGAAGGCTACGCTATTTCAGCTTTTCCGAAGTGTGTTTACGGTTTTCTAGTTTTTCAATGAATTCTCGATTGTAGACCCATTTTTCCGTTGTCTTCCGATTGTCTAGAGAATTACTCGGGCACGAATGATTCGTTTGATGTCGAGTAGAAAGACTGGTGTTTGTAGATCAACGTTATAATTCAAACTGATTTTTTTATTTTTTTTGTACGGACGACAATGCAGTGGTTTACATCAGTTAAGGACGTTGTTGGCTGTAAGGATTATGCGTGAAACACAACTGTTCTGAACAGATTACTGATCATTTTACCATTTTTAATTTACTGGTAATTTCCTGATTTCTGGTTATTTCCCGATTTCTAGTTATTTGCCGATTGCTAGTCATTTCCCTGTTTCTGGTCGTTTCCCGATTTTTGGTCATTACAAGATTTCTTGTCGTTTTCTCATTTTTAGTGATTTCGCGAATTCAGTCTGCTTCCGTGTTTCTAGTCATTTCCGAATTTTCCCGGTTTCTAGTAATTTCCCGATCTCCATCCATTTCCCGATTACTGGTCCTTTCCCGATTTCTGGACATCACCCGATTTCCTCCTTCCTTCCTTTTGAGGTAGTAAGTTGTTGTTGTGAACGTTGGAAAGTTTTCTGTTTCGTGTAAATAGCCTCAATACGAACAACGCACGCTCTGCGGATGGTGGCGGCAGAGTCGAAATTTTGCTTGATTTTTGCAAGTGGTTCCAGGTGGTTCCGGGTGGTACCTGTGGTCCAATCGAAAAGTGATGTATGGAAGGTGCCCCTTATTTTTGATAATGTACAAGTCGTCCATACATCATTTTGTCCAAAAACTTCAAATTTAGCCGATATAATTTTGGGTCATTTTGACTCTGCCGCTATTATCCGTGGAGTGTGTGTTGTTCGTATTGAGGGTATTTAGTTTCGTGGAGTTACTTTAAAGTTTTAAAGAAGTTAACTGGATCCCGAGTACTAGCTTACGATTCGACGGTGGTTTGGATGGTTAAATGTAATGAAAATGTTCATGTTTTTTAGTATTTAACGTAAAGTGGTCGTGGGTTCATCTCCCTCGTTGTCGACAGTCTGGTCCACGAACAGTTTAGTGAGCCCGCGACGCTCTTAGGCACGAATGGCGTAAGGTGCACTCTTTCCATCGAAAACAAGAATCAGGCCAGAATGACCAGTGAAAGTCGACACATGGCTGGAAGTCGATGAACTAAAGTTTACAATTGTGTTATGCTTGAGACGAACCTATGACAATTAAATGTCACAATTCATAGCTTACAAATGATGATGAGTGAAGTAAAAATGAAATAAGAATGACGCGATAATGGTAAGGCAAGATCAAAAGATAATTTGTAAAGTGTGAGCAGGAATGAGGTAATTTGATATGAATGTTGTTACTATGAATGAACCTGTAGCTAGTCCGATCACTTTGTCGAGCGACGGTGATTGTTGTTAGATTAAGTTACAACATACCTCGAGTAGCGATCCAGCGCTGTTCACGGTAAACGTGACTTGTTTGACATACAATGCACGCTTACTATGAACCGGAGAGTAAAAAGGGGGATCCAAGTGGATAACTCCCACTGTCAGTGGTTCAACGTTCAAACTCTACTGGTTATGTGCACAGGCACCAGCTCTTGATATGTCACGGTCACGGTCACGGTCACGGCCTTTGATTACCTTCCAAATGAAACAAAAATTACGAAAAACGGATGAAATTTGCTCGAGTTATTTTACACATAGGGCCCTAGTAGTGGCCTTAGTCCAAGGACCCAAATTTTTTTTTTCTACTACATTCTATTCGGCCTTTGGTTACCTTCCAAATGAAACAAAAATTACGAAAAACGGATGAAATTTGCTCGAGTTATTTTACACATAGGGCCCTAGTAGTGGCCTTAGTCCAAGGACCCAAATTTTTTTTTTCTACTACATTCTATTCGGCCTTTGGTTACCTTCCAAATGAAACAAAAATTACGAAAAACGGATGAAATTTGCTCGAGCTATATGTAAAATACACATAGGGCCCTAGTAGTGGCCTTAGTCCAAGGACCCAAATTTAATTTTTTTTTCAACAACATTCTATTCGGCCTTTGATTACCTTCCAAATGAAACAAAAATTACGAAAAACGGATTAAATTTACTCGAGTTATATGTAAAATACACATAGGGCCCTAGTATCGGCCTCAGTCCGAGGACCCAAATTTAAAATTTTTTTCAACAACTTTCTATTCGGCGTTCGATTACCTTCCAAATCAAACAAAAATTACGAAAAACGGATGAAATTTGCTCGAGTTATATGTAAAATACACATAGGGCCCTAGTAGTGGCCTTAGTCCAAGGACCCAAATTTAACTTTTTTTCAACAACATTCTATTCGGCATTCGATTACCTTCCAAATCAAACAAAAATTACGAAAAACGAATGAAATTTACTCGAGTTCTATGTAAAATACACATAGGGCCCTAGTAGCATTTCACTTCTAAGGCCCTAACTCACGGTCCACTCACCCGATTTTAAAAAACTTTTTTTTCCTGGATTGGTATTGACAATACCTATCATTTGCCGTGTCATTTACATTTCCATCGTTTATTTTGCCATAAATATCACCAAAAGACCTTAAATCACATAGGTGGCCCTAACTCACGAAGGGCCGACCCGAATATGCCCATCTTCGAACTTAGCCTCACCATTTCGACTATCTTTCAGGGAAAAATTTTGAAATCGGATTTGATTTACTCAAGATATCGACGTGACAGACGGACAGACAAAATTTTTATTGCAGATTCGTCATCTATGGACATAGGCAAACACTTTGCCCTTACCGTCTGCTTCGAATTCCATCAATTACACACGGCATCCTAATCCTATAAGCCCCTTTGTACTTCGTACGGGGCTAAAAATCAGGACGTCGTTTATGAACGACACCCATTGTCTTCGCCATCATTGCGAAATTCAGTCAAAATGACCCTTCCAGCTAACTGTTCTCACCCTGCTCGGTAATGAAGTACTTTTCCTACCCGCATAACAAACATATCCAAACGGAATCTTCCTTTCGCTTTTGTTTGTCTTTTCTTTTCTTCCTTATCACGAGATTTAAATTCAGAAATCCCTATTTTTTACCTCTATTCATCTGCCGTTCATGATGTAAATTCAAAGTTTGTAACCGAACGAAATGATATGTGTACGAACACGAACAGCACTTTAAACTCTTTCTTCCGCATGAAGCAACTTTTTTCTGTTTCGACAAACACAATTCGAATTATCGTTTGAAACGTACGTAGAGGAATTTGCGTCTGTTTCAAGTGAACATCTCACTGCTCTATCATATTTATTCTTACTCTATACGCATAGCATACAACCGTTTTCTACTCTATCTTCTACGTCATATACTACCTACGCTAGCTTAAAGTTTCGAATTATCCATCTCAATTCCATATGTCACTGTGTGACAATGTTGTTCAAATGATACTCGAAGGATGGAGAAAGTATTTGCAATTGGAACGGTAAGGTATCAAATCAACATTGAAACAGGGCAGGGACGTATCTAGCATCTGATTTGTCTTGTCAATTTTAAGGGCAGTATATTAGTATATCAGGGCAGTGTAAAGTTAACCAGAGTCGATTTGACGAGGAACCTAATTGCATCAGTAGGCCATCGATTGTGGTGCGAACCAATGCATGAAACGAATACGTAAGCGATTGTAACGGGATGTAGGCCCCTCCTTTGAATGGATTTGACGAAATAAAGTCTAAATTTTTGGTGATACCAGCGCAATTCAAGGAAAAGTGTTTCGAATGACAGCTGTCAAATAGAGTACTATTTTCGTATGAGACTTGAGAGCGTGCACTGATACCGATACGACTCTGCAAATCACTCAAAACTTTAAAACAAAATTTTTATCTTCAATATATACGACTGTTAGGAAACGGGTAGAAAAAACTTCGTATTACGTTACATTAAATGGCAGCAAACAATGAGCACAGACTTTTCTATGCTAAAAAAACACACAAAACAGAAATGTGGATACAAAACTCCTGAGTCAGAAGTTTGCCTTTTTTCTTCTTCCTCAGACGATGTTGCTGCAGTTGTGCGACAATTTTCAATAGAAAAATTGTCGCTTTCCACGTTGCTATATATATACGTAATGTCGCTGCTGAAGCTACGTATGCTCGTTTATATTTCGTTTTATGAGTGTGTGCAAAGCATCTAGCAGGGTAATAGAGGTTTTTACACGTCAAATAGAGTAGTTTTTGATACCAATAATACCATTAGCAGCCTTAATGGTAATATTGCAATGACATTATGAAAAACAAGAATAGACCGGCTAAAGCCTGGTGAGGTCTTTTTTCTAATTTCTGTTTGGAACTACCAACTACCAACTATTTGACCTACCAAAACTACCACATTTTCGAATTGCAATGTTAACTGTGAACTATCGGTTATCAGATAACAGATAATTATTATTTGCCTGGTGTTGATATGCTCATGGTGGCTTTGCAATTTTGAATGTCAATCCAGCTCACAACTACCAAAACTACCGACTACCAAATTCCCGATTTATAAATAGCCGAGCATGTAGAATAATTTCGTCAGTCGGTGCGTAGTTCTCGAATAGTAAACATCTCTTCCCCAAAAATTACGTTTGGTAGTCAATTATAGCCTTGGTAGTCCGACTACCAACTACCAAATTTTCGAATTGCAATGTTAACTGTGAGCTGTCGGTGATCAGATAACAAATAATTATTATTTGCCTGGTGTCGATATGCTCATGGTGGCTTTGCAATTTTGAATGTCAATCCATCTCGCAACTACCAACTACCAAAAATACCAACTACCGACTGAGAGCTACTAAAACTACCAAATTTGTGGAACAGACAGACAGACAGACAGACAGACAGACAGACAGACAGACAGACAGACAGACAGACAGACAGACAGACAGACAGACAGACAGACAGACAGACAGACAGACAGACAGACAGACAGACAGACAGACAGACAGACAGACAGACAGACAGACAGACAGACAGACAGACAGACAGACAGACAGACAGACAGACAGACAGACAGACAGACAGACAGACAGACAGACAGACAGACAGACAGACAGACAGACAGACAGACAGACAGACAGACAGACAGACAGACAGACAGACAGACAGACAGACAAACCGGCCATAATAGGGTATTTTTTCTAGAAGGAAAAAGACCTAAAAAGGTATGGAAATGTTCGCATACTTCGATTAAAGTACTAATTCATTTTTTTCTATTACCCTGCTAGGTGCTTTGGTGTTTGTGTGCAGAATGAAATTAAGTAGAGAGAAGAATGCAATTTTCCTATTATTTGGAGAACAAAAGTTTTTCTTTTTATTGTCTCTTATTGTTGAACCACATCGTTATCTAGTATGAAAACGTACTCGAATCATCATTTGGGACATTGTCATTGTTATATAATATTGTGGGCATGGGTGACATGGGTACCTACTTAATGTATGGATTAATAGTGATTGAATGATTGCAGGAAAAGTGTTTCTTCACTTCATTTGTATGATTGCGTTGCTCAACTTAAGCACATTTGATACAATACTGAATCAGTATTACTGATACAGTTGATTAGAGCGTATGCGACAGAAAAAAAGAAAAGAAATTAAATTGTGAGTTGAGAGCAAACATTGTTGAATTAGAAATGAAAAGAAATTTTGACAGAAAACCTAGGGGTCATCTGTCAACATTTTCAGATCGTAAGGAATTTGACAGATAATGAATGGTCATACTGTCAATTTTCCCGCGTTAACACAAAACCAATGGCACTACGTTCATATATTTTCTATTACATTTTCATTTTCGCTCGATGGATAAACCAGGCAGTTAGCCAGCCAATCGTGTATACTGCCTCTGAAAATTAAACAAAAGTGGCACATCTAAATTTTAATGGAGTATGAGCCGTTTTCTATCCGACTCTACTCTGGAGATATATTGATTCTGTCGAAAATATTATTAGCAGTCACTGGCAAGTGTTTTCACTTTACTAAAATCACAAATCAAAGTGTCCTTTTCAATTGAATAAGATCAAGTAGACATCGAAAAGGCCTATAAATACGGCGAATTTATATGAAAAAGATTCAGAATAAACACAACTACTGAACGGGCAACATGCCCTAAGTAACGAGTTTTTCTCAAGTAGATGTACTGGCACATGCGTGTTGGGGAGAATATCCCTCCAGTACAAATAGTAAAGTGAACCATCGATGCAGCGGCCGACCGACGAATTTAGGAGAAGTAAAATTCTTAACAGATTCAGTTAAGGTCGTGACAATGAGGAATGAAAAACAAATCAAACTTGTTGTAGTGTGTTGCCCTACACACTACTGGACTATAACGATAACAGTGAAGTCGAGGAGCCTAATAACAGGCGATTTTTATATACCAAGGCAAAACTGTATAATGTTCCAAAGAGAAAGCTAGTGAGCTTTACTAGTAGAAATCGATTATATCTTATCTGAAAGTTGCATTTTGAAAAATCCAACCGAACCACCGATACCTTTTTCTGTGCCTCTTTTAATAGCCACAGAGATACTCGCAAAAATCGATGGCACATTCAATCAAAAATGATAGTAGCCTTCTGGTGTGTTTGCATACAATATAATCCCATGTCTATGACGACCATGAATAATACAGAGATTACAGTGAGATGAAAAAGGATGATCCAATATAACAAGTGGATACCGACGCATAACAATATCGAAAATCCTAATCGTACTTTTGAATATTCAAATTGAATTTGACAGCCCCATCCAATAAAACAAGTTCGTTGTTAAAATCTTGCAATTCATGCCATCAGTGGGTAGAAGTTTGTAAATTCATTTATTACTATCTTTCTCACAGTCATACTTGTCACTTGTTGTCTTGCGGAGTGTACAGACCACCAAAAGCGAGAGCAATTTTTCTTGGGCAGCAATGACTGTTATCGACAACGAGGGCATATTTAAGCGACAATCTCTTCGTAAAATCCGATGAAACTGTGACCATCGATGTGGGTTCTTCTATCGATGAAAATGATGTGTCAGGTCAGCGGATAGTAATATTCATTTGGTTACCAAGTGGATAAAATAAGAAATTCCAATTAGAGCAAAAGTTTCCGGCGAGAGCGGAGCGATGGCCGCAATTCGCTCTAGTTGGAATTTTTTATTTTCTCCCCGAGGTGAACACATAAGTTTTCATCCGTGCGTGGCCTGAATAACCGCTTTGATCCACGAAATAAGCACATCAATGTGTCTCATGATTTTTCAAACAAAACAACGCGTCAGTAGCATAGAGAAAAAGTTCTCGTTCCCACCGCATGGGGAAAACATGCGATAAGAAAATAATAATTTTCTCACCTGAACTGTCACCATATGGAGCGTCAACAAAACTCCATCTTATCACCTCATTTAAGTGGAGAAAATGGAGTTATTCACGCCGCACACGCACGGATGAAAGTGCCTTATTATCAACACTGATGTAACCGAAACAAAATAGAATCAAAGATTTTCACTGGAGTGAAATCTAATCTACTATTTTGATCGACCCACATAATCACCATGTTTACCTTAATAGCAAGCGAGCATTGTATGTAGTAATACACTTACACCCGAATGAATAAGAAAATATTTTGGGAGAAAAGTTCTAGACATTTTCCATATATTTATATTCAATTATAAATTATTTATACATTTTCTTCCCGTTGAGTTGCCCGGACACGGTGGGTTGAGTGCGTGTTTGTTGTGTACATAGATATGAGATACTATGGATGTTATGGTATAACGTCACCATTGATTTAGTTCACATATTCATTGGAGAATAAATTTTATTAAAAAAGATCCGGAAAATGTTTTAGAGGGATGATGATGGATGTTCGAGCATCAAGGACAACGCTGGTGTCTCTTTCTCTATAGCCGCCCAACACACGGATAGTTTATTGTTATTCAAGATGGATAACAATTTGTAAAACGTAAAGGCTGAATAATGGTCGCTCTATCCATTTGCTTTTCCTTTTCGAAAATAAAATTCGAGTGGAAGTTTGTGTGTATCGAACAGGAACAAAAAAACATTTAGGCTACGCGGACCCGTACGATAGCGTTTCGAAAGCCATTTCACTTTAATGAAAAATTTTGCGCTAAAATCTCAATTTCTTTAAATTGTCAGCAACATTCATAGACGTACAAGGTCCGATTTTAAAATTCGTAGACGTCCCCTTCCCCTGATCTTCAAAACGTTATTTTACCGAAATCGGCTCAATTTTACTCGATCAACCTGACAAAAACACCTAGGGCCGAGTGAAATTTTGAACTAGGAAAATCACACTGGAAACGTAGTTCTACTTTCAATTTTACTGGTGTATCAAGTGTCCCGACCCAACGTTATAATAACTGACTGTTATGATATGGAGAAAGGAAATGTAATTTGGACCAGTTATTTTAGCTTTCCTTGGGGGATATGTCAAAAATGTATATGAAAATATGCAATGACAAGTACCCCGATGCAAGTTATAATTAACTGGTCTTCGGAACTCTCACTTTGATCATAACAGTCTATAACTTCGCGAGGATCACAGTAAACCCCAACTGCCTTTGATTTGGTTGTTGGGCTTTTCATTTTGAATTTGCAGTGGACTTAAGTATAGTTTCCATTTAAAAAGAGCACTCCATTTAGCCTCCGTCTACATGACAGTTGTAAAATAGAACAAAAGAACAGTCACGCAAAGGGAGTGGAAATTGAATTTATTTCAATTTTTTACTCCGTTTACGTGACAGTTCCTTTGTTCTATTTTACAACTGTCATGTAAACGGTGGCTAAACGGAGTGCTCTTTTTAAGTGAAAACTATTAGTCAAAAACACTCAAAAGAGTAAAAGTGACGCAAGTCCCTGTGCATTCTTCCAAAACAACTGATATCGCTGGTTGTGACGCATTCTGCGCTTGTACGCAAAAACTGTAACAGGAAAAATTTGACCAAAGAAATTCTAGAAACAAAATTTTACCAAAAAAATTTTGCGTCACAAAGTGGCAGATGATTCGGACGTATTAGAACGTATTCTTGCCTATTTTAAAAAATTTCTTAAAAGTACTTTCCTCAACATCTGCCACTTGTGACGCAAAATTTTTTTGGTAAAATTTTGTTTCTAGAATTTCTTTGGTCAAATTTTTGCTGTTACAGTTTTTGCGTACAAGCGCAGAATGCGTCACATCCAGCGATATCAGTGGTTTTGGAAGAATGCACAGGGACTTGCGTCACTTTTACTCTTTTGAGTGTTTTTGACTGATATCAATTCTTTTGGAAGAATTAGTAGATTGAAAAATTTAAAAAATTTAAAAAATTTAAAAAATTTGAAAAATTTGAAAAAATTTAAAAAATTTGAATATTTTGAAAAAATTTGAAAAATTTTGAAAAACTTAAATAATTTAAAAATTTTGAAAAATTTTGAAAAAATTTGAAAAAATTTGAAAAAATTTTAAAATTTTGAAAAATTTTGAAAAATTTAAAAAAAATTGAAAAATTTAAAAAAAATTGAAAAATTTAAAAAAATTTGAAAAATTTAAAAAATACTAAATTTAGGGAAAAAAATTAGGCGAGCAGGGCTTATCAAATACCAAAAGAGAACAAAGTTCTACCATACCCATCCACACACACACACTTAAAGGTGTTCTTATATGGGGCTTATATGGGAACTTCGAGGAGCCCTAGCTCCGAAACGAGGCCGGTTCCCCCCAAATTTTTTTTCCTGGAATGTCTTAGAATGACGACTAGAATCTACTCCCAAAATTTCAACAAAATCTAAAGAAGACTTTAGAAGATAGGAAACACGGACGGACGGACGGACGGACTAACAAAGTAACGTAGGATTTTTTCATTTCGTTTAAAGTACTGAAATTGACCAAAATGTATGGAAATGGGGCTCCTTGGAAGATTTTTTGCGTGGCCAAATTTTAAGCTGCAAGAACGTGTGATAGCTCGTTGAACTCGTACGGACGCCTAGTTTTTTTAATGGTAATTTGGAGTCATTTGTATTTGAATTGTGGAACTTCAATATTTGCTGTATATATGGTTCTGCAGTCTACGACAAAAAAAATTTTTTGAAATTTTTTTTGAAATTTTTTCTAGTAATAGGACTTGCGTCACGGGCGCTATGCTAACGCGCGCCCATGATACTTTAGGGTGTGAATTTACGCCGTAAGTGCGGTCGAAATTCAAAATGGAAAGTGCGGATGTCTTTTTAACGTCATTTTCATACAGGGAAAGCGTTGAAATGTATTTTTTGGTTCACTTTTTCATGGAATCGTTCACTTAAAATTCAAATTTTAGGCACACCATTGATTTCTGTCATGTGAACAATATTAGCGAGACCATGAGTTGTGTAAGTTGGTAGACACGCATTTATATGCCACTTTACCCATGCCACATTCCCGAGTTCAAGCTATGTTAAACCTAGACACATTTTCGATTGTCTTTCAGTAAAGACTTGCTGAAACAGATATGCATCTAACGGTCGGTTAAATTGTTTGTGCGGATTGGGTTTCTTGTGCTGAAGACAAGCGCTTCATTGTTTCTCCCAGCTAATAATTGGAAATTTTTCAAAACGAAACATTGAAATAGCTTGAAACCTACAAAGGGTACCGCAGCTATCTGCGAAATGAGTAAAGGGATTCAGCATGAGTCAATATGCATGAATCTAGTAATCCTTGCATTTTACATTAGTCAGTTGTTCGATAAAGATATCAAATTCCTGTTTTGCTCTTTCGATCGTAACCATTTTCAAAATCGACAAGTTAATTGAACAAAATTGATTGTACTGTCCGCAATGACGACGTTTGATAGCCTTGACGATTACTCCATTATGGACATTTCGAAGAATTCCACGAACTATGAATTAGTACAACATTCCCTAGTCAACAAAAGGTGGAAGGGCCTTGCATCTAGAGTTTTCATTGCGAGAATCCGTAAACATGGGCTGGTATATTCAGCCACCGACGGTCTCGACAAATTCATGGAAGTCGCCCAGCGTTTTGCTACGGAAATTGCAGAACATCTGACAACAGTAAAATTCTTCGGGCGGGATATGATGGACTGTGTCCCGTTTTGCAATTTGATAGCGACATACGCACCATTCAAGGAAATTACCGATGTTTCGGTTACCATTAATGGCGACCAACCGACACAGGCTCACGGTATTAACATGCTAACTGCTCTGATGGATCTCGCAATAAGCCATAACAGAATTGAAACGCTCTACGTCAATATCGATTGGGCAGCGACTCACGTAGGAAATTGGCATGAGCTTTTTCATAGTTACTTTGGCCGGATGGACAAAATGATAAGGGAAGAACGTATCGTTGAAATTTATTGTAACCAGGATACAATGACCTTTCCGTTGCTATATATTCTCCAATTTTTCAATTCTGTGGACGAGTTTTTCTTCCATTTCATTCCATATGATTTCAGGTTATTGTGATTCAAATTGAAACGAAAATAAAATTTGGAAAATAAAATCCGATCCTCTCGTGTCTGAACTGTGAACTGCGTCTGTGAACGACTTCACACATCGAGGAAGGTTTCTCGGAAGAGTCTCGTTAGCAAGTGTAAAGTCGAAGATTTAAATGTCTTGTCTGAATGACTAAACTCAATTGTCTTCAACGTACGTTTCTCTCTCATTCTCATCAAGCCAACAATTAAGTTTCTACCCTTTGGTTTGTATCACCACAAATCCTATTCTATCTTATTCGCGCTTCAAATACGAGCAAAATGAGCTATCACTCGACAATGTAGCTTTAAAATTACCGGAGATACATCGTTTTGAAATTGGCCACTTTTCATATAAAATGCACCAAATTAACGTTTTCCAAACAATCAAAATCTTTCAACTTACTCTGTATGTTTCTGTCTATCTGTCTATCTATCTGTCTATCTATCGACGGTCGATCTCGGAAACTAGTCAGCCAATCTCCATGAAATTTTGCAGGAACCTCAGGGTGGGCATAAAAATGAAAATGTGATACGCCATTACCCCAGGAAAAACCAGAATTTTGTTTTATTGGCCTCGAAGTGGTTTCTGAGTGTGGTTTTCGAGGGTCGGGAACGCGTTTTCGGTTGTAGCTTAGCTGTATTGAAACCTACAGAGGCGTGCGACCCATCAAATGAAAGGTATTCGTAACACGATTCGAACAAAAAAATAATTTAAAAAATCGGGGCAGATTCGTTTGAGCTAGAGTGGTTAGAGTGACCAAATTTTGAGCTACTCGAGCGTAGGATGAAAGGACTAATATTTTTGCGATTATGAGAGATAAAGAGTTACTTTCTTCGGCAAAGTCTCAGAGTTTTACGAGTAGAACAGAGGGGCATATGTGGAAAATGTCGAAAATTGGAAATGGGTGGGTCAATTATGTTTTTAGAGGTATTTCTTGAATGGTGGCAGATAGAGAGCTACTTTCTTCGGCAAAGTCTCAGAGTTTTACGAGTAGAACAGAAGGGCATTTGTGAAAAATATCGAAAGTTGGAAATAGGTGGGTCAATTGGGGTTTTGGAGATATTTCTTGAATGGTGGCAGATAGAGAATTACTTTCTTCGTCAAATTTTCGAATTTCGTCAAATTTTCGAATTTCGTCAAATTTTCGATATTCGTCAAATTTTCAAATTTCGTCAAATTTTCGATATTCGTCAAATTTTCGATTTTCGTTAAATTTTCGAATTTCGTCAAATTTTCGAATTTCGTCAAATTTTCGATATTCGTCAAATTTTTGATTTTCGTTAAATTTTCGAATTTCGTCAAATTTTCAAATTTTGCCAAATTTCAGAATTTCTGTTAGAAACTGTTATAAAAAGCAGTGTTCTAAAACTTCTAGAACGACTGATATCCCAACAAAAATCTCTTCGAGAAATGTGTGACGCAGTCTTTGAAGTACAATTTCTAAAATGAATGATATCGCTAGAGTTGACGCTTTCAGCTTCGTTACGCAAAAATTAAATTTTACACCCAATTTTAGTTCAAACAAGCTGGCTTAGTTTTTCTCATCATCTGCCAAATACTTTTTACCAAAAAAAAATTTGACTGGAAACAACCACAATTTTACCAAAAAAATCTGCGATATCATTCATTTTAGAAATTGTACTTCAAAGACTGCGTCACACTTTTCTCGAAGAGATTTTTGTTGGTTTTTGACTGTTTCGTCATCTCCAGGCATAGACAAACGATTTTGCCCATGGAAACATAGGTCGATTTTCAAATTGAATTGAACGAAAATTTATAAGACCTTGCTACTTCGTACCGGTCTAACCAATGAAGAAACATTCGCACAGGGGGACGATACGGTGTAGACTTATTGGGTAAAAGTTTTTCTTTTGATGGGAACTTTCGGAGATTTTCTTTTATTTCAACACAAAACAAACAAATTGTAAAACGGAAAGTTCCTTTTTTCCGGATTATTTAAATTGAAACAAAGGGAAATCTTAAATGCTAGGCAGATGATGGATGGTGTAGCATTGCACGAATGCAAAACAACAAATTGAATTCGTATTATGCCGATTGTGATAATGCAAATTCGGAGCCCAGAGTAGTAGATTACGTTGGATGCTGCGAAAGTTATTAATTACTGGAGGTAGCAATTTTGTGATAAGAGCAAACTTACAAGGTGTTCTTTGGCAAATGTAGAGGTGTAACAATATACAATAGTCAAAAAGCAGTTCCTGAAGCAAGTTGCTCAAAAGAACACGAAGTCAACTTCATTTTCGCGGGAGCAAACTGACATATAATGGCGTGGGGGAAACAACAATGAAAAACCTTGTCCCACATCGTTCGGCCATTCGCCCATTATTCGCCTATTATTTCCCCATTAATCGCTTGCATTTCCCTTTATTCACACATTATTTACCTTTATTCGCCTGAACCCTGTACCACCATTCGCTAGTCTTGTTTCCCACTCATGTAATGGTCAACTTTCGCTGTTTCGCAGTGAAGTAATGAGATATCTTCCCATTCAAAGATACTCGCATCGATCTGAGCGCACGTACTTTTCGATATACAAATGTCATTTGACATTTATATTGTTCGATGGAAAAGTCGATCGTCACGCCAGCGGTCATTTTAGTGATCTATGGTCTTTAATGTACGGTTTGTACGCTTTCGATGTTTCAGCGGAGGGGAAATTTCTCGCGAAAACCTTTTTCTTCGTTGACATGAGCGCTAAGACTCATTTCCATATAGTGAGTAAAAATAAGTTGGAACTTTGTATGTTGCCTCTTGTGAACCCTGGTAGGTTGGTAAAATAAAAAGTTCCCAACAAGAACGTAATCTCTTATATTCTTCATGTTGACTTTTCGCAAAAACCTGTAATGAGTGCGTTTAACGATGGTGTCTTAAGCTGTTCTTTGAGAGTTTTGCACTTTGTCTGTACTTTTATAATCTAGATTCAATGTCAGTTTTTCAATCGCGTACATAACAAATATGGCGACTTTCCACATCCATAAATTCAAATTCATCCAATTCGCTACTCGCACCCCGACCGGTCGGTGAATATAGTCATTGATTATCACTGTTCTTAATTTAATTCAAATTTTGTTTCCGTTCTGGTCTATTGCGCTAATCGTAAAATTAGCTAGCCACATAACAGACAGTTATAAATTGAACGGATCGAATCGAGGTTACACGGCGTATAATTGATGCTAATTTACAGATTATGGAACGTGGAAATATGCACAGCGAGACAATTAAAATGGTTTTTAAAAATTCCCGAATCGATAACAACCATACATAACTCTATGCATGGGGGGAATTGTAAATGGTGTCTAGTCTAATGTGAAATGACGGCAATGAAGAAAAACCGGTTCAATTAATTGGTAAATTTTTAATTGCCGCTAATCTGGTGACCTGAATATTTTGGCGCGTCACAGTTGCAATAAATGACAAGTTTGTCGGAAATGTTTGCACAACTTTTCGGTAATATAACATTTGGAGTAAGATTGAGTAATTGAAACATTTCAATTTTGGCGGCGTGATAATGACCAATGAAAGTAAATAAGTTATTTACCAAAAAAGTATTCCGTGTGAGAGACAAAATTGATTTTTTTCAATTTTTCCTTTGTTTATTTGCAATACCCTCTCTAGCAACCAAACTTTTAGCTCTCTGTGTCAAATTCACACCTTATTTCTTTGTATTCTACAAACACAATTCTACATTTTGAGTAACTACGCTGTAATGTACATGTTAATTCCAAAGGATACTTGATTCTTTCACCACCTTAATAAAAGTAGTTTGTTTGCTAGAGAGGGTATTGTTATTTGACATCTCTCTCTCTCTCTAACGGAGTACTTTTTGTTGAGTGGAATTGACACTTTAAGTATAGTTTCCACTTAAAAAGAGCACTCCGTTTAGCCTCCGTCTACATGACAGTTGTAAAATAGAACAAAAGAACTGTCACGCAAACGGAGTGGAAATTGAATTTATTTCAATTTTTTACTCCGTTTACGTGACAGTTCCTTTGTTCTATTTTACAACTGTCATTTAGACGGAGGCTAAACCGAGTGTTCTTTTTAAGTGGAAACTATACTAAAGTCCTGAAATTAAACGGCATCTCAATAATTTTAATTATTTTTCACCGAGTTAAGGTCAGGGTTCTCGATGGATGACGGTGCAGCTGTCTGTGTTCCAAGTTCGGATTTACAGTTATTCGGACTTGATCTATACATCATTTTCATGATCTTGTTAAGTCACACACGATCCCAGCTGTCAGACATGTCGAAAAATATCGAATGAATTGAACGAACAATTTTCATGTAAAAACCAGCAAATTGAACGCAGTTAACGTCAATTAATTGAGGTTAAGGATTACTTGACGAAAAATTGAGTGTGTTTAGGTACGCATTACATGCGGTATAAGCTAATAACAGAATGTCGATAGTCAAGATTTCGTTCTTTTGTTAAAAACAAAACAAAATGTCGTATATCACAAAGCAAATTCCCGCCGTAAGTATGCCTAAAATTTGAATTTCAAGTGAACGAGTCGATGAAAAAGTGAACCGAAAAGTACATTTCAACGCTTCCTTGAATAAAAATGACGCTGCGTTAGAAAGACTTGCGTGAGAAAGATTTTGAAATTTTACCGCACTTACGGCGTGAATTGTCGCTTGTGGTCGAAAGAAGTTGTGTGAGGCAAAAAAAAGTGAAAAAAACAAATTGAATTAATTTTCTACGGAATCCTTCTATAACAACAAAGGCTTGCAGAAGTGTGACGTATTGGGTACGTAATGAATGACATGACGATTATCGGAGCAATTGGCTTTGTAATTTTCGTTTATGATCTCGTTTATGATCTGCATCGCAGGGTATGTTTAAAAATGAAGGTCAAGGGTCTGCTTCGGCCAATGTTGGACGTCATTTATAAAAATGACCCAGAGGATAAGACACTGTCTACGGTTTGTGAAGCAGCAAATTGTCGACAAAGTTAGCTTACATGTTCCTAAGATGCCTCGAATCAAAGCCGATTCGTTCATTTTGTATCTGTTACGCGGATATGCCGCAAAATCTATTACAATCTGATTAAATTTAAGAAAATCATTGATACCTTCTTGTACCGAATTAAACGATACGTAAGTTCCGACACCCCAACGATTTTTACTTTTATTTCAATCAAAATTGTTCAGCGAATCGATGTTATTCGAGGAAAAAATCTACTCCGAAAAACCGATTGTGATTTTATCAAAACTGGTAACAAGATCCGAAATGCAAATGAACACGATAAGGGTACACTCGACAAGACGTTAAGGGTACACACTCAATTAATATTCACAATCTCCATTTCTTTGATTCATCATCATCACACCGCGGCAGCGTTATTATTATTATTTTTAGCCTTCTTTTCGCTTTGATTAAACAAACGAAAAATCTTTTCTCATTTTACCCATTCCGCCCCCACCACCATTTTCTATAATAAAAATTTATCGATTTCACCCAGTCTCTCGGCACAAAGCATTCGTATTTACAATGTTTATGTATACCTTACTTACCATATACACTAGACTAACTAGACAAGGCTTTTGCATTTTAAATGCACACACAGAGAGAGGCTGAGGCAGGAGACTTTCATTTGCATAAAATTTGAATAATTTCCAGCGAAAGGATGATTTTCATTTCAATAATAATAATAAAAGAGCCAAAGAGAACAAAGCACTGTGTTGGTGTGTGTAATACTCACATGATTTTGAATTGGTGACACTTCACTTCTACGAGCTGGACTGGCAATAGCTGATGATGAGTCCCCTTGAAACGAAGTCCCTTTATGTCCATTCGAAGTGGTTGATGGTGCCAAATTGCTATTATTCCGATGAGTAAGGAACGTGGAAAAAATGGAATAGAAAAATTGTAGCATCAGTTTCATCATCATTACAGTTATAGTTTATATGGATGGATAGTCATACCGTTTAGTCTATCTTAAAATAACAAAAAAAACCGATTCATAAGAGTGGAGTACATAACATAAAGAAGGCAAGAGAGCCAAAAAAAAACATCGAAATCGTTTCGGTAAAAAAAACAAGAGATACGAACGAAAAGACTGTGTAACATATTGACATTCAGGCGATCGAATCAATTCGATGGATTTTCATTTTGTCTCGTACACACAGTACACACAGTCTTATGTGAATAGTTAAATGGAGAATCGGAACGAGTCACGTTAGTGAATTATAAGAAAAATGCAATTTCATTCATTTAGCTTCGTTTCTAATAGGCCTGCGATACTTTCCGTTTTCAACTCTCCAAGAAAGAAACTTCTATTGACATTGACAGGCCATTTGAAAGGGAACAAAATCGACACGTTTTGCGACAGCGATCGATGAAACTGTCTTTATTTAGAAGGGAATGTAGGTCAATGTAGGTCTTGTGAAAATATTGCGACACCCGAAAATATCTGCTTTTTGAAGCGTGTGCTGTTCTGTGACGATACACAGCCTTTATCACTTTCAATGAACCGATTTCTGGCGAAGCTTTTGATACTCCATCATTTATGTTTAAACTCAGCCATCTGCTCACTTCCGAATTTTAGGAAAATATCAGTTGAGCGAAACACCGAGCTTTAACAACTGTACTGAAAACCGGATGTCTCTTAAAGCTTCGAAATAAATTCTGTACATCGGTCAACGTTATGGAATCATCTTGTTAAGCTAGTTCGAGTAGTGGAATAATTTTAAGAAAAGGAGATATTAAAGCCTCCTGTATCTCCAAATGCATGTGTGACAACGTGCAACAATAACACGCGCTCAAAATTTAAATTTTAAGTGAACGAGTGTCTGAAGAAATGGACGAAAAATTAAATGGCAAAACATTCTTCAATGAGTCCCATGAGCCGGTATAGATGTGCCGTTCCAGCGTTTAAACTGAGAATTGACATGTGGTAAACCATAGGTTTCTTCCAAAACGAATTTTGACAGGCCGAAAACAACCGACCGTCATCCACAGAAACAAACATAACCGCAACTGAAACAAATTTGTTTGATAAAACTTCAAAGCGACGATTGCCATTTTGAACGGCCTTGGAAGAAACCTATTCTCACTGGAAGATTTAGTGCGATTTAATCACGTTCTGTTTTGAAATTTTAGCGCAATTTAGACGTGAATTCAGCTATATTCAATTCACCATTATTTCCATAAAGACAATTTGACGTATATGTAGCCAAGGTACATATAGTCTGGATATGACTAGAGTTTCGATCATTTCTTTTTGCTTTTAATGGAGGATATATATGGCGTCTTTGTCGAACGATTGCCTCTGATTCGGTCATGTACGACCTAACCTCAACCTTGGATGTTGCGTCAAAAAACTTTTCTATGAGTCGTACGGGTTTCACGTAGCCACATTTGTTTTTGTTTCCCGTTTCGTCAAAATGCTGATATAAAAAAAGGGATATAAATGAAGACGAGCGTGGTGATAAATTTGAAGTGTCATTGCTACTATTTTATCACTATGATCCATTGGGAATTAGGTAATGTACTTCGGTTTCACATGTTTTCCGTTTGTGAATAAATTTATTCATTATTATTCGTCGAAGAATATGGATATAGGGTGGGGTAGGCAAAAAAAAAACATTTTCTTTTCGAAAAGATATTTTTTGTGCATGAGTCAACTGATTGGTAACTACACCATTGGCTTTTATCAAAACAACAAAAAAAAAATTGGCTTCCAGTATATCGATGAATATCATGAAAAGGAAATCAGAAGGAAAAATGAAGGCATTTTTGTATGCATAAAAAGGATACGAAATTTGGCGCAATGAATAAATTTTAAGTCATCGGGACGGGACACGGTACGTAATGTAGTTTCCATAAATCAATTTTTCTCGTTTACGAATATTATTCAGCGAATCGGAATAACATTTTACAATTTTAAAAAGAAAAACTGCCGCCGATGGCGTGCCTCAAGGCGCACATATATTATATGATGATGGCAGGGGAAATGAAATTTAAATAAAAAAACGAGCCGTCAGAACAGTCGGAGCGTTTGCTGCGACTGAGCCCCGTACAAACCCGTACATCTATTGCATACGTGACCCTAGTTCGTCCGTAGCCCTACTCTTACCGTAAGCCTATTGCGCCCGTAAACGTCGAGAATGTAAAATTCTTATGAAATGTGTACGTCTCAAAAATTGCGCATAGCGCAATTACGAAGCCCCGTACGACGTTCCTTTCAAAAGTAACACAAACTACACTTCCCACTGATCAGTGATTTTGGAATTATCATTTTCACCGATTTATATTGATTTTACAAAAATCCAAAATGGCGGCCGACGGCCATTTTGTTAGGAGGTGGAAAGTAGTACGGCTGCTTTACATTCGTTAGTACCTTTCAAACAAAAAAAAAATTTGAAATTCGGTCAAAGTTTACTCGAGATATTAACAAAAAACACCACGTTCACTGTACGGCCGAGTAGCCACATATAAGCTCACTCCAAGAGACCTAGCTCACGCTTCTGTAAACCGAATTCCATGAACTTTTTTTCCCTGATTGGTACGGTCAATACCTATCTAATAAAGCAAAATCCATCTAAATACGTTCAAATTTGGCCAACCTGCAAGCAAAAACGGCTTGCCGCCCTGTACCTAGTTCACACCAAGGGGTCTAACTCACGAGTCGGTCATCCAATTTCCATAAACTTTTTTTTTGTCGATCGGTATTGTAAATACCTTTCATATCACTTACAAGTGTAGTGCTTAAATGTCTGGAGATATCGTCGAAAAACAGTTAGGCACTTATTGGGCCCCAGCTCCGGAAGGGTGGACTAAAACACGCCCATCTTCGAACTTAGCCTCACTATTTTGACTATCTTTCAGGGAAAAAAAAATTTTGAAATCGGATTTGATTTACTCAAGATATCGACGTGACAGACGGACAGACGGACATGCCCTTACCGTCTGCTTCGAATTCCATCAATTACACACGGCATCGTAATCCTATAAGCCCCTTCGTACTTCGTACGGGGCTAAAAAGTTGAGAATGAAAACGGTAGAGATGAGTATCAGAAGACGCCATATGTATAGTGTAGTGCGAAAAGTTAATCTGAGTACCTAACTAAATACATGACTATGTCAATAATGATAGACATAGACAGGTAAGTTAGGGTATTGAACATTGGACATGGGTGTTTTGTTGAAAAGCTTACATTAGGGCGGTCTGTCTTCGAAAATGTTAGACGACAATAGCTTTCAATAAAAAATAATTTTTTTTGTGACAGTTTAACCATCTCTGAGAAAACGCAGCACAACCAACGCTATTTTTTATTGAATTTGTGGTGTTTATTGTCGTCTAACATCTCTAACATTTTCCCAAAAAAGGATTTTTGTAAGATATCAGAGAAAATGGAATACGACACGCCCAGACGTAGTCTCTAATTTTTTTTTTTGCCAAGTATCCATGTCTCTTAATACTCAAGCATCAATGCTTAGCTAAAATTGTAGCCTACATTTGCGTGTCTCGTATTTCCTGTTTGATGATTTCTTTTCATCAGAATCCTTTTTGAGAAATTTACGACCGCAACAACGACTACGAATATGTTAGCTTTCAACAGAAATAAGTGCTTGTCGTCGTCTGAACAGCTCTGAGAACAGTGAGCAGTTAAACGAAATTTTCATCGATGCCACTTAAGAGCATTGGACCGTTTGCAAATTTGTAGCCTACATTTAGGCGGGAAAATATTTGTTTTTTGATGATTTTTCTGAACCAAAATCTTTTTTTTTAAAGTAAAACCATTAAAGCAAATTTTCATCGATGCAAATTTGTAGCCTACATTTAGGCGGAAAAATATTTGTTTTTTGATGATTTTTCTGAACCAAAATCTTTTTTTTTTTAAGTAAAACCATTAAAGCAAATTTTCATCGATGCCTCTTAAGAGCATTGGACCGTTTGCAAATTTGTAGCCTACATTTAGGCGGAAAAATATTTGTTTTTTGATGATTTTTCTGAACCAAAATCTTTTTTTTAAAAAGTAAAACCATTAAAGCAAATTTTCATCGATGCCTCTTACGAGCATTGGACCGTTTGCAAATTTGTAGCCTACATTTAGGCGGGAAAATATTTGTTTTTTGATGATTTTTCTGAACCAAAATCTTTTTTTTAAGTAAAACCATTAAAGCAAATTTTCATCGATGCCTCTTAAGAGCATTGGACCGTTTGCAAATTTGTAGCCTACATTTAGGCGGGAAAATATTTGTTTTTTGATGATTTTTCTGAACCAAAATCTTTTTTTTTAAAGTAAAACCATTAAAGCAAATTTTCATCGATGCAAATTTGTAGCCTACATTTAGGCGGAAAAATATTTGTTTTTTGATGATTTTTCTGAACCAAAATCTTTTTTTTTTTAAGTAAAACCATTAAAGCAAATTTTCATCGATGCCTCTTAAGAGCATTGGACCGTTTGCAAATTTGTAGCCTACATTTAGGCGGAAAAATATTTGTTTTTTGATGATTTTTCTGAACCAAAATCTTTTTTTAAAAAGTAAAACCATTAAAGCAAATTTTCATCGATGCCTCTTACGAGCATTGGACCGTTTGCAAATTTGTAGCCTACATTTAGGCGGGAAAATATTTGTTTTTTGATGATTTTTCTGAACCAAAATCTTTTTTTTTTTAAAGTAAAACCATTAAGGCAAATTTTCATCGATGCCTCTTAAGAGCATTGGACCGTTTGCAAATTTGTAGCCTACATTTAGGCGGGAAAATATTTGTTTTTTGATGATTTTTCTGAACCAAAATCTTTTTTTTTTAAAGTAAAACCATTAAAGCAAATTTTCATCGATGCCTCTTACGAGCATTGGACCGTTTGCAAATTTGTAGCCTACATTTAGGCGGGAAAATATTTGTTTTTTGATGATTTTTCTGAACCAAAATCTTTTTTTTAAGTAAAACCATTAAAGCAAATTTTCATCGATGCCTCTTAAGATCATTGGACCGTTTGCAAATTTGTAGCCTACATTTAGGCGGGAAAATATTTGTTTTTTGATGATTTTTCTGAACCAAAATCTTTTTTTTAAGTAAAACCATTAAAGCAAATTTTCATCGATGCCTCTTAAGAGCATTGGACCGTTTGCAAATTTGTAGCCTACATTTAGGCGGGAAAATATTTGTTTTTTGATGATTTTTCTGAACCAAAATCTTTTTTTTAAAGTAAAACCATTAAAGCAAATTTTCATCGATGCCTCTTAAGAGCAATGGACCGTTTGCAAATTTGTAGCCTACATTTAGGCGGGAAAATATTTGTTTTTTGATGATTTTTCTGAACCAAAATCTTTTTTTTTAAAGTAAAACCATTAAAGCAAATTTTCATCGATGCCTCTTAAGAGCATTGGATCGTTTGCAAATTTGTAGCCTACATTTAGGCGGGAAAATATTTGTTTTTTGATGATTTTTCTGAACCAAAATCTTTTTTTTTTAAAGTAAAACCATTAAAGCAAATTTTCATCGATGCCTCTTACGAGCATTGGACCGTTTGCAAATTTGTAGCCTACATTTAGGCGGGAAAATATTTGTTTTTTGATGATTTTTCTGAACCAAAATCTTTTTTTTTAAAGTAAAACCATTAAAGCAAATTTTCATCGATGCCTCTTAAGATCATTGGACCGTTTGCAAATTTGTAGCCTACATTTAGGCGGGAAAATATTTGTTTTTTGATGATTTTTCTGAACCAAAATCTTTTTTTAAGTAAAACCATTAAAGCAAATTTTCATCGATGCCTCTTAAGAGCATTGGACCGTTTGCAAATTTGTAGCCTACATTTAGGCGGGAAAATATTTGTTTTTTGATGATTTTTCTGAACCAAAATCTTTTTTTTTTAAGTAAAACCATTAAAGCAAATTTTCATCGATGCCTCTTAAGAGCAATGGACCGTTTGCAAATTTGTAGCCTACATTTAGGCGGGAAAATATTTGTTTTTTGATGATTTTTCTGAACCAAAATCTTATTTTGAAAAAGTAAAACCATTAAAGCACGAAAAATTAAGCTCAGGTAGAAAAAGAAACCATATTTATGACAGCCATTTTACTGTTGATGTATGCGTTCCATATTGTTTGATTAATACACATTGGCACACGTCCACGTAACATTTTGGAGTTCTAGTGCTTTGTAGCGCACTTGTTCATACGAAAGGAAAATACGGGCAACATGCCAGTGTTCAGACCTAAAGACACTCGAAGCTCGTACTGTTCCTGCAGGTCGATCCTAAATGTTCGGTATTTTCATTTATTTACATCAATGGCAAATAGCTTATTTTAGACTATTTACACCTAAGTGCAAATACCATCAACGAACTAATTAAAAAAATATTCAGAGTGGATTTCTCGCGCATGACAGGTGAAATGTTTGTCGTAGGTAAGGGTTCCATCAATTTACAGATTTCAACTCAAAGAGATTGAATCTAAATGTGCTACCTTTCGTCGTTGAAGTAATTATGAAAATGAACCCTCCCACTCCATCTTCACCTTATAAAATGTAAATTTTTCGCAAGAAAATTACATCCGAAGAAGTATCCTTATCCCCCGTATCATCAAATAACTTTTCACAAATTATTTAAATTATGAAACGATGCTCAAGTCTATATATGGTAGACTCCGTAAACAGAATCGTTGTACGATTTTGCATAATATATTCTAATTCTCTTTCAGCGGGTCGGAATAAAAATAAAATTTCTTTGTAATCCTCAACACAAAATCATCGCAAAAAGCGGGTTATTATTTGCGGAGAGCATGCGATATTTCTTACGTTTTTGTTGTTGTTGTTGCTCACTTACCTTGTGCCATTATTTTTATTCTTATTTCCCTTTTTGCGTGGTCGAACAATATGATTTTCCATCCAAGAGCGCAATTTTGAACCAAACATTATACGGACGACCACGACAAAAAACACCGGTGCTGTTGTACGGAAATAAAGAAACACGAAAATGGAAATTTGTTTTTCGATTTCGAATTTTCATGTGCGTTTCGGTTGTTCGTATGTACGTTTCCCTTTAGCCTCTTCTATTCGAGCTCGTCCGTGTACAACTTTTATTTTTATGCTGATGACGATGATGATGATGGTGCAAAAACCGTAACAGCGTTGCTTGTTGCGTCGTCGGTTACGTTTAATAATTCAAATTGGGTAATGGTTTGGACGGATCTCTTTAACGTTGAATTAATTTGGATTATCAAAGTAGTCTTGTATAGATGTTGAACCACAGTGGACGGAGGCGATGCTGTTCAGAAATCGAATTTTGGTCCAGGATGTTTCCATTACAGTTACCTGAAAGGAAAAAAAATCATTAAAAAACTGAATTAATGTGAATGTTGGAGTTGAGGCGCTAAAAATTCAAAATTTAATGAGTGTCACGAGTGTCAAATCACAACTATATTCTCATATCAGAGTGCGTTCAAATATATTTTGGTTCATTTTGTTCAACTTAAAATTCAAATTCAAATGTTTACTAATCGGCCCGTAGTCCGTAATATAAGGGTGTTGAGGAATTTCGCGCGTGTCATTCACAATAACCCACAAAGTGACGTCTTCCTTATACAAAATGTGTCATTTTGTCAATTATTGTGAATGACACGGCGCGAAAGTCCTAGCAGCCAATATAATGCTAAGATTTGGAACTTATGCCACAGTACCCGATCCGAAAAACATTTTGTTATCTAGCGCTGGAAGTGCTAGAATTATCAGCAATCAGAATGGAATGCAACGCAGCGAATGATAATTCCCCCAAACTCTTACGAAATGGAAAATAATGTCTCCACTGCATATGTGATCGATGAAAAACATTTCCATCGTGCGTTGAGGCACAGAGTGCAACATAATATCAGTTGTTTTGGCAGTATTAACGTACATGGACTTGCGTCACATTTCCCTTTTTTAAGGATTTTTGACTGATCGAAATTTCTCGCAATTTTCGTGTGAGTTTTACGCAAAACTGAGACTTTTCTTGGTTCGAAGATCTTTGTCCGAAAATTTTCTGTGAAAGCATACGACACAAATGTTTACGTACCGAACGTAAAAATCTCTGCGTACTCTTATGGGACAAGTAATAAAACGAACGTACGACGCCATAAACGATGATGAATGATGCATGCATAATCTACTTACGATGGGCTAAAATTATCAAATTATTTTCAAAGGTCAGACTCATTTCATTTGTATCAGTCAAGCTAGCAACAGCTTATCAACTACGACTCTGCGACTGCAAAAGTGTACGTAGAATTTTTTGTCATTAAGCCCGTGTCTTCTTTCTTTGAGCTTGTTCGATTCACTCCCTTGTGCTCATACCAAAAATGTAATTTTGCATGGGAGCGGCAAGCTTCGAAGAGGATGATCCGTTAAATTTTGGTTTTCGCTTTCAGACCATTATGATTCCGTTAATCGACTGTTCATCGATTGCTGGAGGAGCATTTGAAGATGTGGGTGACAAGAATTTCGAAAAAGTTGCCAGTGATATCGGTGCAGCAATGACTGAGACTGGCATGTGCAATCTCATTAACCACGGCATTGATATGAAAAAGGTCTGTACGACATTCGTTGTGTTACAGTAGCTGTAGTATCTATGACCATGACACGCATATCTTTATCTAGATCGCCAAGGTCTACGAGGCATCCAAAACATTCTTTAACTTGCCCGTCGAAACGAAGTCAAAGTACAAAAAGGTAGACGTGAGGAAGTCCTTCAACGGATATGTTGGACCTGGTGACGAATTGTAATGTCTCGATTACCTCGCTATACAAAGTAGCGTCCGTCAAAATTTGATCACATTTCCAGGGTCAATGCGAAACAAAAGAACTCAACTGAACTGCGAGAATCGTGGGATACATGGAGTGTGGATGGCCATGACGCAAAGAACTTTCCGAACGATGATGCACCCGATTTCAAATTGGCTGTCAATGCCATCAGAAGTGAACTGGAAAACATGGCCAAAAAGATATTGCGATGCATTGAGATCTATCTGCAATTGGACGATGGTTCTCTGCTGTCTGCTCACGAAAATCTTCAAGATTATTCCATCGAAAGCCACACGATACTTCGGTCGCTCTACTACTTCAATTTGGATCCGAACGAAAGCATTCCGCCGGATGCCATACGGTGTGGGGAGCACAGTGACTGGGGAACGATAACACTACTCATCCAGGACATGGTCGGAGGCTTAGAGGTGAAAACGTTGGACGGTAAATGGTTGGACGCAACGCCCGTTGAAAATGCCATTTTACTGAACAGTGGACAACTTTTAGAGTACTGGACTGGAGGACGATTCCATGCTGCGGTAAAGTAGTCCTAGTTTAAGAAGTGTGGCGGATTTTCTGTCACCTTTGAGTTTAAAGCGATCTTCGAAAACTGGCCTTGCCAGGAGCTGATTTTTAATGACTCTTTTCAGATGCACCGTGTTCGAATCAACAACCAAGAGATGGGCAAAGTTCCGCGTCAGAGCTTTGTCCACATTGTCAATGCAGATCGTGGCACCCAGGTATTCCCATTCCCAATGACGCCAGTGTTGATGGATAAAGTGGAACAATTTGAGAAATTCAACAATCAGCCAGCCGATGCTTACGACTACTTCCAGAGACTCATAGAAGCTTCGTATTATTAGGCTTTTTACATTTTGTAAGATGGTGTTTCGTTGATTAAATAAAGAGTTGTTCAATGGCTGACGCTGTTTTATCATATCGTTTCATCGTATGCGTAGGGTATAACTGATTTTTGCTAGCACAAGTACATCTGTTGCGCAAAAACAAATGAAAAGTACAAGAATACACTAGAACCTGTTTTCTATGCTTTCTAGTGCATGTGGAACGAATCGAATGCATGTGGAACGAATCGAATGCATATGGAACAAAACCAATGCATGCGGAACGAATTGAATGCATGTGGAACAAAACCAATGCATGTGGAACGAATCGAATGCATGTGGAACAAAATAAATGCATGTGGAACAAAACCAATGCATGTGGAACGAATCGAATGCATGTGGAACAAAACCAATGCATGTGGAACGAATTGAATGCATGTGGAACAAAACCAATGCATGTGGAACGAATCGAATGCATGTGGAACAAAACCAATGCATGTGGAACGAATTGAATGCATGTGGAACAAAACCAATGCATGTGGAACGAATCGAATGCATGTGGAACAAAACCAATGCATGTGGAACGAATCGAATGCATGTGGAACAAAACCAATGCATGTGGAACGAATCGAATGCATGTGGAACAAAACCAATGCATGTGGAACGAATCGAATGCATGTGGAACAAAACCAATGCATGTGGAACGAATTGAATGCATGTGGAACGATACGACTACATGTGGAACGAATTGAATGCAAGTGGAATGAATGCAATGCATGTCAAAAGAGTCGATTGCATGTGGAACGAATCGAATGCATGTGGAACGAATAAATTGCTTGATCAATAGCGAACTGCCACTGTTTCGATCTCAGTTTTACTGCAGCAATATACTTTCCGTGTGAAAAGTGTCAGATGGCGGCCATTACCATCCGTTGCTTACTGAACCATTTTTTTTGTCGGTGTAGGAATTAAGACCCGCATTGAGATAATTCTGACTTTCGACAGAAATAACAAAGCTAATTTATAGATTGCGTAAATAACACTTTATCTCAAACACCAATTGTACGTAATTGAGTGGATTGTAAGGTCTCCTGAAGTGTTTGATAGCAGACAGAGTGATTACAAGCAATTAATAGCAATATAACGAATTAAACTGCTCCGGTCAAGATTAGTTACGTTTAGTGAATCTTTCGACAATCATCCAACGAGATTTGTCCAGTAGAAAAATGAAATTTTTGTTTTACATCTGCCTCGCCGTGACCGTGATTCGGTTTCAATGTGAGGCAGTGACCCACCTACGAGCCGACGGCGTAACCGATACGTACACATTAATCGATGCAGCGTTACTTGAACGGAGCGGTACCGTTGTCGAAACGCCAGATTGTAAACATACCGACTTTGGGCCGCACATTACCCAAGTGTTTGACGAGGAACTGAATCGACATGTGTTCGCATTTCATTCACACATTCGGCAAGATGACGATCGTTGCATAAACACTGATCGTCAGCGCGTCGAAATTAAGACGTACGACCGATCGTGGCCGGAACAACTCGGCTACAACGGTGACTTCGTGACGTATTCGTGGAATTTTAAACTTGACGCCGGATTTCGACCTCCATACTCCTTCTGTCATATACATCAATTGAAAGCTGTCGGTGGCGATGAATCGATGCCAATCATAACAGTTTCATTGAGAAAGTCAACACCGAACGTTCTGCAATTGCTGCAGTACGATTCGAAAGGCAGTCTTCTCTTTCTGAAAGAGGAGCCGCTGACGAAATTCACCGGTCGTTGGGTTCACGCCGAATCAGAAGTGGTGTACGGTCATCACGGTGCCTACAATATGACGCTCAGGGATTATGCTACCAATGAAGTCCTTCTGCACTACAGCAGCAACGACATCGATTTTTGGAGAAATGACACGACCACAGTGTCCGCTTTCGTTCGACCGAAATGGGGTGTTTATAGGAGTGTACAGGAAGCGGTGTTGAGCCGCAACGAAACGGTTCTTTTCGATGATTTTTGTATCGGTAAAGGTGAAGTGGACCGATGCTTCGATCGATCCGACTTTGTGACCGTTCCAACAACAGGCCCATCATCAACTCAAACTTTTGGTCCTACTCAAGCTTCTACTCCAACGCCGAGCTCAGCCAGTGTTTTAACGTTCGATAGGCTTGCATTGTCGCTCACAATTTTGATTTTTTCAATTTTTTGTAAATAAATTTTATTGAAACGGATTTGGTATTTGGAGTACTGTAATGTGGTGGATCTGATGTTTTGACAAACTACCAGAAGTTGAGTGAACGTTTTGTCCAACCAACAACTTCAGATTTGTTAACATTTCTTCGTAAACAGATTATGTCGGACTCGTTCCGCTGAAAAAATAGTCGATGGCAGAAGCTGCACAACAACACTTTAAATACCAAATGAACGAGGGCAGAATCGTTGATCAAAAAACTGTACCGCAAAAATTCCCATTTTACGTTCAAATTCCATGAAGACTAGCATTACACTAGCGATATTCACCCCTTACCAATGTATGGGTTTAATCAATCTCTATAATTCACTAAAATGACCGCTGGCGTGACGATCGACGGTTCGGTTTTGTGTGCAAACTAATGACAACCAACTTTGCTTCTAAGGGAATTCCCCGTATTTAGTTCATTTACATTCATTTCAAAGAATTGGACGCACTCACTTATTCATTACTATGTGAAATTGTGAAGTTGGTTTCGATTAGTTTGCACACTTTTCCCCACCATTCCTCACGTTTCCGTCATCAGTTTCACCAAACGAAGAGATCTATTGGCTGGTGTGTGCTCGAAATTAAACGGTTGCCCTAAAAAAATTGCATTGAGTGACCACATAACAAAAAGTGCTTTCAAACGAGCCATGGGACCGAAACAATAGTTATTTGTTTAACGAGGGGAGAAAATGGGTAATTCCGACAAGAGCGAAGTTTTGGAATTACTCTCTGAGCACTCAGAGAGCGAAGTGAGGGAAGAAGATGTGAAACGATCTCTCAGCAAACAGTGTGGGATGTATAAGTGCACAGAGCGCGTGTGGAAATTCACGCTATCCGCAGTATCCTCGATACTGGGAAGTTTTCAGAAAAATAACTTACCGGGAAATCGAAAAAATCGGAAAAAATGTGGCGAAAAATCAAATTTACGATTTAGATACCGGGAAATTTGACTCGGATACCGGGAAGAAAACAAAATTTCCACACGCGGCACAGAGCAAAAGAGAATAATTAATTGTCATTGTATTTCCATCTGGTTGGCAAACCAACACACGCATAAAACTGTTGTGTACCGAATATAGGCTTCTTCCAAGGCCGTTCAAAATATCAATCGTCATCCACAGAGAGCCAACACAACCTCACTTTGAATTTTTAACGAACAAATCTGTTTAAGTTGCGGTTATATTTGCTTCTGTGGATAACGGTCGGTTGTTTTCGGCCTGTCAAAATTCGTTTTCACCGTACGATAGAAGAAACCTATTGCCTTAAGCATGAAAATTTCCCAGCCAACAAAACGTTTGTCACAACGAAGACTACCGAAGTTTCAGCGGAAGGGCATTACTGGCCGTTTTTCTTGTTTTTAGCCCCGTACGAAGTACGAAGGGGCTTATAGGATTACGATGCCGTGTGTAATTGATGGAATTCGAAGCAGACGGTAAGGGCAAAGTGTTTGCCTATGTTCATAGATAACGAATCCGCAATAAAAATTTGGGCCGTCTGTCCGTCTGTCCGTCTGTCCGTCTGTCCGTCTGTCCGTCTGTCCGTCACGTCGATATCTTGAGTAAATCAAATCCGATTTCAAAAATTTTTTTTTTCCCTGAAAGATAGTCAAAATAGTGAGGCTAAGTTCGAAGATGGGCATATTCGGGTCGGCCCTTCGTGAGTTAGGGCCACCTAAGTGATTTAAGGTCTTTTGGTGATATTTATGGCAAAATGAACGAAGGAAATGTAAATGACACGGCAAATGATAGGTATTGTCAATACCAATCCAGGAAAAAAAAAGTTTTTTAAAATCGGGTGAGTGGACCGTGAGTTAGGGCCTTAGAAGTGAAAAGCTACTAGGGCCCTATGTGTATTTTACATAGAACTCAAGTAAATTTCATTCGTTTTTCGTAATTTTTGTGTCATTTGGAAGGTAATCAAAAGCCGAATAGAATGTTGTTGAAAAAAAAAATTAAATTTGGGTCCTCGGACTAAGGCCGCTACTAGGGCCCTATGCGTATTTTACATACAACTCGAGTAAATTTCATCCGTTTTTCGTAATTTTTGTTTCATTTGAAAGATAATCGAACACCGAATAGAATGTTGTTGAAAAAAAAATTAAATTTGGGTCCTTGGACTAAGGCCACTACTAGGGCCCTATGTGTATTTTACATTGAACTCGAGTAAATTTCATTCGTTTTTCGTAATTTTTGTGTCATTTGGAAGGAAATCAAAGGCCGAATAGAATGTTGTTGAAAAAAAATTAAGTTTGGGTCCTTGGACTAAGGTCGCTACTAGGGCCCTATGTGTATTTTACATATAACTCGAGCAAATTTCATCCGTTTTTCGTATTTTTTGTTTCATTTGGAAGGTAATCGAACACCGAATAGAATGTAGTTGAAAAAAAAATTAAATTTGGATCCTCGGACTGAGGCCGATACTAGGCCCTATGTGTATTTATACTCAATAAATTAAAACTTTAGGTCAATTCGAAATTTGTGTTACATTTAAAAGGAACGTCGTACGGGGCTTCGTAATTGCGCTATGCGCAATTTTTAAGACGTACACATTTCATAAGAATTTTACTTTACCGACGTTTACGGGCGCAGTAGGTTTACGGTAAGAGTAGGGCGACGGACGAACTAGGGTCACGTACGCAATAGATGTACGGGTTTGTACGGGGCTCAGTCGCAGCAAACGCTCCGACTGTTCTGACGGCTCGTTTTTTATGACTTTCCATCAACGCACTTCGAGCAAAAGTGCTTCGAGTGACAGGTGCCGATTGGAGTACTATTTTGCGTGAAAACTTTTATCAAATCTTTTTACGAGACTTAAAATGTGTGTGTATGATACACTGTCGGACAGTGACTGTCCAGTTTCCATACTATATTTAGATTAATACTCACGCTTTAAGTGCGTTGCTTTCGTCTGAATTTAACTTTTGTTTCTATTCTGAGAATTTCTGTTGGCATAGCACCTGAACGACCTGAACCACAACTCTTTTACCATTATTTCGATTGTAAAAGTGAAACGAATTCTCTTTCCACCACAGAATGATATGCACAGCTTTCATAATGGGTACCGAATTCTAGAGCCATAGAACGTGATTACAGTCTACCCGCTTCGTCATCATTTTCATGATTCATTTTGTCATTGTGCTGCGCCATAATCTTTTATAAATGAACCAGCGAATATTTAACATTTTTGAATTACTTTTTACAATACTACTACCCATACCATCATTGTCGTAGTTTCGTTTTGTTTGCCATATCCGCTTTGCAGCGAAACTGCATTATTGTGCAAAAATACGGTCTCCGTCTCTGCGCTGGATCGAGAATGTCTGGGCTGTTCAGATTGCAATAATGTTTTACAACTTGTGGTAAGGGAAGTTAATTGCGAAATGTTGCTCTTGCCTCGCACAACGTGTACATTGCATTTATTTTGTGTAACATTTGGAATTGGGATTATTGAATTACAGTAAGTCAAGAAGGAAAATTGTAAAGGCGAGTTATGTACGATATTGCATGTGAAAGGATCTGAAAATTCGAGTCAAAGACGACCACGAGGCGGCTTTGCAAGCACATGATGGTAATAAAGTTTTTTGAATGCCAACAATAGATCATCTTCTAGTACATTTCATACGTCATACACATTAAGAAATAGATCAGTTCCAACAGGATTGTATGTGAGTAGGCTCCGTCGATGGCCATTATTTGACCTCCTAGAAAACAACCTGATAATTCACCGTCATTTGAGCTGTCAAATGTCAACACAAAGGGACATAATCTCATCAATATTTGTATGAAAAATCGGGTGGGTTATGTTGCTATGGATGAAATCGTTGATGTTCGTGTCCTTACAGTTCGGTCAAATAAGCCTATGCCATCCACGTTAAAAGAAAGTCATACAAATGTATGAATGAACGAAACAGTAGACCTTTTAAGTGGATAAAAAGACTAGATGGTCTGGAGGGATGAATTGACAGCTGACAGCTGCAATCGGTTCGCTTTTCATTGATTGTGTTCACTTTCGTTGAATAAAAGTGAAAAGTGAACGATAGTGACCAAAAGCGAACCGATCCCAGCTGTCAACTGTCAATTCATCCCTCCAGACCATCTAGTCTTTTTTTTCAACTTAAAAGGTCTGTTGACAAAGTAACGTTTTCATAGACAAGGAAGCGTTGAAAACTTTTCGGTTCACTTTTTCATCGAATCGTTTACTTGAAATTCAAATTTTTGCCACACTTTCGACGTGTAAGATGTTCTGTAGATTATTTATTATCTCAATTGGCATATCCCCTGGGCTTCGCTAGCAAGAATAACTGTAACATTTAAACATTTTCATTCTGACTAGTGGAACGATAACCCTTGAATTCGAAATAATCCATCACTTTGTGACACAACACATCAGGCATGAGCGCCGACGGAGAAACCTCGGCGGCGGCTAGCCGAAAAAAATTTCTCGGCGGCGGCGAAAAAGTCGGCTTGAGCCGGCTTAAAACGGCTCGGCTGGAGGTTCCTTTTAACTTTTTTTCAAAATAAAAACGTTTAGATAAATTCATGGAAAATGAACTAGTAAGCATGAAAATGAAATTGTACGGAAAGCGAAAATGTAGGTAGATTAGGTTGTTCAAAGTGCAAGTGGAACTGGTCTTGTTACAAGCAAGTCTGTAAGTCTAAGGTTCACTAACACGTCAAGTTTTATTGCCTCAAAACTTGAACTAAATGGAAAATCATGCTCCAGTACACTCATTTAACTCATTAAGAAAATGGTTTTCGAGAAGAAATCGAAAGCTCACGAAAATCAAGTAAAAATTGAAAAGAAAAAAAATCGAGAAAATTCGCAAAGATCGATAAAGTTTTCTCAAATTTGTGAATTAACTGATTGTGCGCCTTCGGCTCGTTCCGCAAAGATCATACTTAGAAGCGAGGACGTAATATACCATTCTGGAAAATTCTTGAAAATTCAAGAAAATTTTCAAAATTTTCTTAATTTTGAAAAAAAAATTCAAAAAGTACTTGAGCTGCTTAGGATCAACAGGAATCTCGGTTTTCAAAATTATTTCACCCATTCACCTTTCGAAATCTTTATTTCATTTTCCAGCCGTTTCAAGCCGGCTTGAGCCGTGTTTTTGGCACCGGCTCGGCTGCGGCGCGACTTGCTCAAAAACGGCCGGCGGCGGCTTGATCGGCGGCTTATTTTCGGCGGCGCTCATGCCTGCAACACATCCATGACATTAGTAGTACATTATCAATGGGACAAAATGTGATGATGTAAATGATACTTGTGTGAAGCTTATCGATCCGAGGCGAAGCCGAGTCATTCCCATCATATGCTTCATTGCCAATAAAATACCTTACATTGGTCCAAAAATTTGAGATAAAATTTCGGCGCCTTGCACGGCATGTGTGTATTCTGCCGTGTTAAACCCCGCGTTGTTTTGAGGTTTTGCTTTTCAAGAGTTTTGGAGAGCTTAAAGCTTGTTTTGTATTCCACTTTTCTAATGACATCGAAAAGAAGGTCAAAGCTTACGAAAGCTCTCCAAAGCACACAAAGAATGCGACACAATGTTTTGACCTAACACCGCAGTATTGGGCTATATTAAGCTCTACCGATGCACCTACATCAAAACGCCTCTGGCTCGGAAGTTTTCACATTTGACTTGAAAAGCACCATTTCTATCATTCATTGCAACAATAATTCCACGAACAACCCAGTTCCCTTAAACGGAGACAGGCATGAGCGCCGCCGAAAATAAGCCGCCGATCAAGCCGCCGCCGGCCATTTTTGAGCAAGCCGCGCCGCAGCCGAGCCGGTGCCAAAAACACGGCTCAAGCCGGCTTGAAACGGCTGGAAAATGAAATAAAGATTTCGAAAGGTGAATGGGTGAAATAATTTTGAAAACCGAGATTCCTGTTGATCCTAAGCAGCTCAAGTACTTTTTGATTTTTTTTTTCAAAATTAAGAAAATTTTGAAAATTTTCTTGAATTTTCATGAATTTTCAAGAATGGTATATTACGTCCTCGCTTCTAAGTTTGTTGTTTTGGCAAGTATGACCTTTGCGGAACGAGCCGAAGGCGCACAATCAGTTAATTCACAAATTTGAGAAAACTTTATCGATCTTTGCGAATTTTCTCGATTTTTTTTCTTTTCAATTTTTACTTGATTTTCGTGAGCTTTCGATTTCTTATCGAAAACCATTTTCTTAATGAGTTAAATGAGTGTACTGGAGCATGATTTTCCATTTAGTTCAAGTTTTGAGGCAATAAAACTTGACGCGTTAGTGAACCTTAGACTTAGAGACTTGCTTGTAACAAGACCAGTTCCACTTGCACTTTGAACAACCTAATCTACCTACATTTTCGCTTTCCGTACAATTTCATTTTCATGCTTACTAGTTCATTTTCCATGAATTTATCTAAACGTTTTTATTTAAAAAAAAGTTAAAAGGAACCTCCAGCCGAGCCGTTTTAAGCCGGCTCAAGCCGACTTTTTCGCCGCCGCCGAGAAATTTTTTTCGGCTAGCCGCCGCCGAGGTTTCTCCGTCGGCGCTCATGCCTGAACGGAGAGTGTTGGTAATTTAAAACTCACAGTCAATTCATAGTTTATGTCTGCTTCACCTCACGTTTAAGTATACTTATTTGAACGGAAAGATTGTTTTTATGGTTTCGTTTTGAAAGAACTTTCAAGCGTTCATACTATATGCCTATGCTGCCTACCCACAATGCAGAAGAAATTCTATTAAAAATTGTATTGAAAGTTCATTTTATTTTCCCATTGAAAAAGATTTATTGTCTGAGAGGGAAGGGGTGTGTAATATTGCAAGTAACGTGCGCTCAGATTTAACGGGCGGTATAATGTGTTAAGTGGTTGCGAAGTAAGTTATTCCACTTTTTTCTTCCAATTCATCCTGCATGTGTACACTACCTACTGCTCTATTTTATTGAGGTGTTTATGCGCCGCGCTAACTTTTATTCTATTTATTTATGATTCCAAATGGATAATAACAAACGTGTGAGGTGTGAATACATTATGTGCTGTGTTGTGTATGTATAGGTAGGGTAGGTATGTTACATCAGGATAATACTTTTTGTTTTGTGTTGGAATGGATGATGGGGAAATCATTTCGACGATAAAAAAAGTGAACCGACTGAGTGTGTTCGGATGGAGTGTTGTTCGGAGAAAATGTAATATGCGGATTGAATATTGATGGATCTGTTGTCTGCATAAATTATTTCCGACGTGCGTCAGGGGATATCATTTTATTGCTACGAATTCATATATCATGTTATAGAGTCGAACGATGAATAATGTTATTTGACGATAGGGTGACCCATGCAACCAATTATTATTATTGCAAATTTCCTTGCAACCGAACTGCATCCACTGAGAATTCTGAGATATTCGTGAATCGGGAGAAGATCTAAATTAAGAGGGAGGGTTATGGTTGTATTTTATCGAGAATTGACTGCCTTAAGAGCATCATGTTTATAAACGCGTCGTTGTCGTGTAGAGTACATGCAACTACAACTTCAACCAACGATCCATATTGAATGTTTAAGTTTAGGAAATATACTAGTTACCAGGGGGGACGTTGACAGCTATTGCATGCAAAAATGTTACGAAACTGAACACATCACTCTTTTTGTTCGCAATATCTGTCAAAGTCCCCCATGCGGCGGATTCATAAGTCTCTTTCTCATAAGCAGAGAAATGATAACATTAGGCGCTGATGAACATGTCGAACGACATGTAGCAAGTAATGCATCTAATAACGTCAAATGTTATATGATTTTACATTGCATTTTGATGTATTGAATGCATGGCTATGAAACGTTATTCGGCATAATGTGACAGTTGGAATCAAAATTCGGTCTATTCCATCTGTTAAACGAAAAACATAGCTAACGCCGACCCGTACGAAACACCTATTTGTATCAAAAGCCTTTACTGTGAAACTCTTCATTTCTTTTACTTCATTCTCTACTGAAAAGCTATTCGCCCTTTAAAATCACTTACATTATCTTTCTTTGCCTTGTTAGCATATACAAATAAATTGCCGGAGGCAATATAGACAGCCCCGTACGAAGACAAATTTCATAAATTCCTATTTAAACAGCTATATACCGCTATATTTACCTATATTTCACCATAAATAAACATTTCACAGATGAATATGCTATTATATAGCTCTATATGCCTGTATATAGCTCAATATAGCTGTATATAGGTATATATAGATGTCCGTATATGGAATCTCTGAAACCCCACACACATAACAAATTATTTCCATGTTAACAGAAACTCTCTAAGTATCATTTTTCCCAAGATATTTCTATTTTACTAAAATCCAATATGGCCGCCGGCAGCCATTTTGTTAGGAGACCGGAAATAGTACCGACGCTTTACATTCGTTAATACCTTTCAAACAAAAAAAATTCATGAAATTCGGTCAAAATTTACTCGAGATATTGACTAAATACTCCACGTTCACTGGACGGCCGAGTAGCCAGATAAGAGCTCACTCCAAGAGACCTAGCTCACGCTCCGGAGAACATAATTTCATAAACTTTTTTTCCCTGTTTGGTACGGTCAATACCTATCTAATAAAGCTAAAACAGACGAATTGTGTTCAAATGTGGCCGACCTAAAGCAAAAACTGCTTGCCGCCCTGTGCCTGTTTCACACCAAGGGGTCTAACTCACGAGTCGGTCATCCGATTTCCATAAACTTTTTTTTTGTCGATCGGTATTGTAAATACCTTTTATTTGACGTATCAGTTACAAGTGTAACGTTTGAATGTCCGGAGATATCTTCGAAAAACCGTAAAGCACTTATTGGGCCACAGCTCGGGAGGGGTCGATCCAAAATCACTCATCTTCGAACTTAGCCTGTCTTTTGACATTACCGAACGGGAAAAAAAAAGAATTTTCAAAATCGGATGCGTTTTACTCAAGTTATCGTGCAGACGGACAGACGGACATTTTTTTTTTTCACTGATTTGGCATCTCTAGACAACCACAATAGGTTTCCCCTTACTCAGGGAGTCCAATTCGACGTGTTACGGACGTATGCGTAAACGCATGAGACCCCAGTACTTCGTACGGGTCTAAAAACATATTCTAAGTAGTCACACTCTCTAACAGAATTGAGGAGAAATAAACAATTTTCCGACTACTTAGAATATTTTTTGACGTTTAAAACGTCATTCTGACAAATGAAAAATACTTTTGATTTCAACTGCCACATATTTATACGACCTGTTATCATTTCTCTGCTAAAAAGTCAACAGTTAACTTTAAATGTAGCCCACGTAGCCTCACATAATTTTTCATTAAGTTATGTTTAACCTCAATTTTTTGAAATAAATTTATTCGCTTTTTCTGTCGTTTCACACAGTCATAAACATGAACAGTCAGTGAAGACATTGGCATATCCTTTGATTCCGTTAAATTTATTTGGCCACCCTAAAGCATGCAACAACAATGGAAGAAATGAAGATGCCATCAATGATTGAACATTTCCAATGCGAGTACTTTCACGTACGCTCAGATTTCGTTACACTTTCATAAGTTTTCGATGAACGAACTTTACAGGAACATTTCATTGTCCCGTGCTGAACGCAAAGGATTTCAACAGATTTAAACCATCGAATAACTTACCGTCTCTCTGTGCTTAAATTTTTTACGAGTTTTCATGTCACGATCGTGTGCATAATCTGGGCGCGTGTGTACTTTATACCTATGCAAAATTTCTTAGATTGAACATCATAAAAGTTTTGCGATTAAACGGTAAAGTGAACATCAAATGGTTTTTTGTTATTTTTCATAAAAGTCACACGAAACTTTCGGAAAATTAATTTACGACATTTCACAGAAGAAAAATGTTTTTTTTTGCGAGAAAATGCAGCTCTGCTGCGACATTTATTGTAACTTATGCTGAAAACGGACGAAGCATTGAGAATCTGCATCGATCCAAATTTTCATTGTTTTCATTTAGTTAAGCGTCAAAAATGACATTAGAACAATCAAACATTTGATCGAAAGCAACGTACTTCAATCATTAATGATACTCTAAATAGAGTAATGAAACGGGACAGTGTATCAAACAAATGTTCGCACTGTAAAAAAATCTGGAAATGTTTTTCATACAAACTAGTACTCTATTTGACAGCTGTCGCTCGAAGTACTTTTGCTTGAAGTGCGTTGTCCAAACAGTATTCGCAGATATAAACTGAAATGACTTAAAGCACTTATACAGTCGGGCTTTTACTGTCTGTCATTCTCATAAAAAATACCATTTTTCCAAATCGGAACTTTCCCAACATCAATGAAACATTCTCAAGTATTAATTTCCCCACCCAGACTCACTCAACTCGACATTGTAACAATTGAACATTTGCATTGTAAAAGAGACAAATAAAATTTACACAAAATTTACGGCTGAATCCAGCTATCCTGCGTCACCCCCATCGCCAATGTAAACGATGTGAAACAATGACAGAAGAATATCTCGCATAAAATTCTCCGATTCATCGAAATGAGAATATTGCTGTCCGTTCGTGCGTACTTTTAGTGTAGGATAACACGGTAAATCGAAATTTACATTATTATTGCCATGATGTATACTGTGCTGTGCCGTCTATTTATAGTTATCTCAACTGTTTGACTGCTTAATTCCATTGACAAGTTTGAATTTATAAAAAGCTTTTTTAATTGCACCAATGCAGAATTTTTAATTGAATTGCGCTGCTCCTCTATTATGTTTGGAACATGTACGGAAATAGCATCATAATGCATCCCACTCGCTCACTGTTTTGATGCCCACATTTATATAGCCGGCGCAAATATATGGCATGAGTGGTATGAGGTTTAATATTCATTTAACAGGATGTTTTACTGGCAGAGAGCATTGAACGGGGGCGCTTTTTGTATGTATGAGAATGAATTTGAATAGCTTTTTGATTTCGTTGCGTGAATGTTTATCGAAACCATTTTCAATATAGAATTATTAGCAGAAGTAGGGTATAACAGGGTGTCTGATTGAAAATTTAATTGAATGCAACTACAACCATCGCCAATCCGGTAGTGAACTGAAAGGACATTGGCTCTGAACGGAAACTGATATAGGTCTTGGGTATGAGGTGGGCAACTGGCAAGGTAAAAAAAAGAGGTCGACAGTAAACGAGAAATTAAGTGAGGTCAGTGGATGAGATGAACCGTTACGTTGATTATACATTTTCAATGAGAATGTAGAAAATGCAATTATGACGGTTGAAATGTTTGTTGACCCGATGTAATTGTAAAATGAGCATGGGACTCTTGAAGTAGGACAAAAAATCAATTTTGTACCTCACACGGAGTACATCAATCATTAACATACAAACAGAGCGAAATGTGATTCCTATTCATTCTTCAAAAACAACGGAGATGTTAAATGTGAATTTCCATTCAAAAGCTCGAAATGACTTCAACTGTCATGTAAACGGAAGAACTATTTTCAAAACGGGTGCAATTGGGACTGAAGATGGCGTCAATTTTCTATGAAAAATCAAAACTGTTTCCAGCCTGCACCTCAAGTGTCAATACTAGCTTCAAGTTTAATCCGAAAGTCACTGTTCTCTCTTTCAATTGTTGTAGGTGAATGGTGAGTAAACGGAGTAAAGCGCACTTAAATTGCGAATGGGTGTTAAGTCTGAATTGGCAGTCATTCCGTTTTGCCTCCGTGTACATGACAGTTGGCATTTTATACAATAGGTTTGTTCCAAGGTCATTTCGAAATGTCAAATTTCATCCACAGAAGCAAGGCAGCTCTATAGCTCACCAATTATTTACAAAAATCGTACAGTGTCCGCTTGTGAATTTCATTATTTTAGAAGTGTAATGAAATTTACAAGCGATTTTTGGCCTCCTAATTTTGTAAATAATTGGTGTGATATTGCTAGAGAGCTGCCTTGACAGAAGGCAACTTAACCTCAACTTTCAGGTTGACGAAAATTGTAACGAAAAATTTACAAGGAAATTTGTTGACGTTTAGGTTATGCTCATATGAGTGGATGAAATCTTTGTCGTTCGGGCTGTCAAAGTTGTCACGAACTTTGACAACCCGAACCATGACGATTTCATCCATAGACGACATAACCTTTGAATTTTGCTGAAATTTTGAGACGCCATATACTTATAGTGACAGATTTCAAAAAATTTTACGTATTGAAGCTGCTTTGCGCTAATTTCGGCAGCTCATTTTTCATGATAGCAATTGTTTAGGTTATGTTGTCTATGGATGAAATTTGACAATTCGTATGGCCTTGGAACAAACCTATATAGCACATTGTTTGATATGACAGCTGTCACGTACACGGTGGCAAAATGGAATGAAAACGGACGACTTTGATGCCACCTTAAGCTTGATTTCCACTTGCAACAAAACCACTCCGTTTTGGCTCCGTTTAGCCAAACCACGCATCTTTTCTATCATTTAAAGAGGAAACAAAGAGAAAACGTAGTGCTTTTTTGGTAAGTGAAAATCAAGTATTAAGATGCGATTTTTCGGTTTGATTTGTAAATTTGCAAGTTTTCGTTGTTATTTTGAAAGAGTTGAGTGTAGCAGGGCGATTCACGCTTAATGCTTGATTTCCTCTCACCAAAAAAGTACTCTGTGTCCGTGTAAGAGACAAAATTGAATTTTTTCAATTTTTGATTTGTTTACTTGACAGTTTGCTCTCTCACGGCTCTCTCACTGAGTATTTTTTATTGAGTGGAAATCGTCACAATATCGTCATTTCATTTGACTTTCTCGACTGACTCTAACGGTATTGAATAAGAATGGTTCCAGCTGCTTTTAACATTTTTATCTGAATAGAAATCTGTGCGAGATACCATCACATACGGCATAGACTAGAAAAGCTAACAAATCGAATCTCTAACTTCATTCCATTTCAATCAAACAGAAATCTGCGAAAAAAAAAATCTTTTTTCCTGATTGAACAAATGAATCGTGCTTTCTAAACATGATGTGTGTGCACCATATACCATTCCCATATGAATCAGTTCCGATTCGATTTCAACAAATTTTTATAGGTCTGACACGTGACGCAAATCGTATGTGTATGTCGAATCAACGGAAAATTGGATGGCTTACGGTACACTTCCAACCACACAAATATGAATCGAGATTGTGTTGCGAATTCGGAACATTTCATTTATGGTAAAAGAAACATACGTTCACTCCGTCCATTCCGGTCTGTGTGGCTGCATGTGATTGTAAAAATTTTTTTTTGTCGTCGCAGTCTCATATTTTTCCAAATCCCTAACTAAGCCACTACGGGAAAAACATTATTGCATTCCAGAAATGTAATACCGGAACATCCTTCCGAAATGTGGTGCCAACAGCAACAAACAAAACGAAAAAATCTCTGCAAATAAAGTTGCACGAAAAATGGAAATTTGTTTTCCTCCTTCTATGAAACGGTAATTCCGCATAAAGTCCCTGGAAGAGACACACAACCCTTAAGTACACTTATCTCATAACAGACGATAAAATGTGTATTTTAGTAGTTTCGAAAGTGGCTGCCTCTTTATGCGTTTCACTCTCGTCTTTGTTTACAAAATAAAAGTTTTTCTGATATTCAAATGTGGAACTAAAATAATAAAAGAAAATTGGTCGTCGTATTCTCATGTGCAAAATGGATGCATTAGGGTGGATGCACCAGAACACTTTTGCGAAATTTTGAAGTATTAGAATACCGAGCGGTAGAGAGATGAGGGGCGAGAAAATGCAAAATACTCGTAGGTGTGTTATTAGCGTTTGGTGTGTTAATACCACCCACATTGCATAAATAACATCCACACTGCGACATCCACAGAGTGTAAATACCGTCCACAGAGCGCTAATACTGTCCACAGATCGTTAATATCGTCCACAGAGCGTTAATACCGTCCACAGAGCGTTAATACCGTCCACAGAGCGTTAATACCGTCCACAGAGCGCTAATACTGTCCACAGATCGTTAATATCGTCCACAAAGCGCTAATACCGTCCACAGAGCGCTAATACCGTCCACAGATCGTTAATATCGTCTACATAGCGTTAATACCGTCCACAGAGCGTTAATACCGTCCACAGAGCGTTAATACCGTCCACAGAGCGTTATTACCGTCCACAGAGCGTTAATACCGTCCACAGAGCGTTAATACCGTCCACAGAGCGTTAATACCGTCCACAGAGCGTTAATACCGTCCACAGAGCGTTAATACCGTCCACAGAGCGTTAATACCGTCCACAGAGCGTTAATACCGTCCACAGAGCGTTAATACCGTCCACAGAGCGTTAATACCGTCCACAGAGCGTTAATACCGTCCACAGAGCGTTAATACCGTCCACAGAGCGTTAATACCGTCCACAGAGCGTTAATACCGTCCACAGAGCGCTAATACCGTCCACAGAGCGCTAATACCGTCCACAGAACGTTAATAACACAGTGAGCTAAGAACAGTCAGATTGCTGTAGTAAGAGTGCTAGGCTTTAACAGAGAGAGGTGGAGAGATGAAAGACGAGCAAATGTAAAAAATACTCGTGTCTTTATAGCGGTTGGGCATTCATAAGAGTCAAAGTGCGTTAATAACATCCACAGAGCGTTAATAACACAGTGAGCCAAAAAAACATCCAGATTGCCATAGTAAGAGTGCTAAGCTTTAACAGCAAAGTGCAGTACCGGACTGGCTCGAAAAAGCCCATCGGGGGCTCCATGCAACTCAATTTAAAAAGGCCCTCAAATTACAAATTCTCATACAAAAATCCAAAAGGCCCATCGGGAATTCCCCGAATTCGCCATATGGCCAGTCCGGGCCTGGCAAAGTGAAATATATTTTCAAGACCTTTAAGGCCACTTCCAAACTCCAAACAATTCGATTTTCTGGCACACCCTAATGTGCATACATGTTCAAAAGGAAACAATCGAGAAGTTTTGTGTCCGCTGTGTAACCGTTTTGGGTCACTGAAAAGAGCTTTACGATCGTTGTGGGAATTTTTATGGTGAAATGACAGCTGGAACGTAAGATGTATAATAATGTGCTTCAAACGGAAGCCTAATCCGACATGTTAAACATTTTTCGAGTTTGCAATTCTTCTTCGTTGTTTTTTATCTTTAAATTGTCTAACGACATCGACCCACACACACAGGGGGAAAGGAAACTTTGTTCTTTGTGCAACATTTTTCGTATTTTTTTTTATTTCGCTTTTACAACAAAGATTTTAACAGGCTGCCGTTTAGTGTACACATAAAAGTTAAAATCAAATTAATGCGGGCAGAAGGGAAAAATTATTTTCAAGTTAGAATTCTTTGTTGGCTGCGTAGTCCTGGTGCTAAACGTTGTCAATCGGGCTGTTTGACTTTCGTACGCGTGTAATGATTATTTGTTTACCGATGGTAGAAAATAAGAACTAACAAGACCGAATGTTTGCGGTCATAGCAATTCACTCGAGCTGGAATTTCCTCCTTCTCCCCGAGATGAACACATAACTTTTCACATTTCTCAAAAGACTCTCCACTAGCCATGAATCGAAAGTTAATTCTTGACCAGTATACGATCGAAACAATGTCCACCTGCCCCCCGACTAAAGCAAAAATTCAGATTGAAATCGCAAAAAATATTACAACAAAATCCCATATTCCCTGACGGGTGTTCACGTTCATCAAAAATTGTGTGGGGCTGAATGAAAGAAAATCAAAAGCCTCGCGTTTTATTAATTCACTTTTTAAAAGTTAGGGTTTTCCCTCATCCCCGTTCCCAAACGTTTTAATTGAATTACATATTTCGTTCGTTCTGTGTGTCCGTTAAAAATGAGTACTAAATGATAAACGATGGGTTATGCGATGACGATGATATTTCAAAAAGTGGAAAAGAGTTCGAAATCGAATTAGTTCGGAGAATTTTGTGTGTGTGTGGCCTGGGCCGCAAATGTAATAATCGAAGATGTAAAACCTCTGTTCAGTGTCAATTTCCCCCCCATTTAATACAATATTGCCACAAGCGAAGAGTCCCATCCCATTTTCCATTTTATTTAGTGCTGTGGTAGATTAGACCCGACATTTTAGTTCTTTTTTACCGAATTTTACTGAATTTGCTGGGGTTTGTGTTATAAACACTTAGGCCCGTCATTGGGAAAGGGACAGGACAGTTTCCCGAAAATGTATGCAAAATTTTATCACAAAAATTCACCGAAAAAATTCAAAGAAACTCACCTCTTATGCTTTCCATTGTATTCGGGCATAGTCTCTTTAGGTCGCCAAGGCATATTTGAACACTAAACACTTTTTACTCGATGCAAAAACAAAAAGTTTTTTTTTTGTTTTGTCGCGACAAAAACACAGAAAATATTTCGACACAACTGTGACACTCCGCTACTATAAGTACTAGAATCAATGTTTGCTGTGTTCACTTCGGCGGTAAAATATTTTCATTCAAAAAAGTGTCGGACATTTAAAAACAATCATCAAACGGTTGACAAAGGGTAGCGTATACATTTAATAATGTTCATCGACCATTTTTTAAAGCTTTACGAGAGCTCAGCGGACATTCTCTCAACGATGGGAGAGCAATAAAAATTTAGCCTCTCGTAAGACTGCGCTGAGCGTAAATAAATGTTCGTTCCTCTTTAGTAAGCTAAGAAGACTTCGCGAAGGCTAATTATGCCACCTCTTTGAATAAAAATATCGGCTGAGGTCGAATAATTCTCCGCTGAGCTTTAACCGCTGAGCTCTAATAATTCTCCGCTAGGCTTCAGGAAGTGTCCGTTAGGCCTAAGCAAGTTGCAGGAAGGCTTAATGAAGCGAATCAGACACTCAGCGGAGATCTGCCAAAGCTAAGTGGAGTCTTATTAAATCATAGCAACAATTATTAGGTATCCGCTGATGCTTATTGAGTGTTCGCTTAGCTTCATTGCCTTACTACAACGTGCTATGGTCTGACGGACTCTTACTGAAGCCTAGCGGAGAATCATTAGAACTCATTAGAGGTTTGTCAAAGCTCAGCGGAGAATTATTAGAGCTCAGCGGAGGTTTGTTAAAGCTCAGCGGAGAATTATTCGACCTCAGCCAATATTTTTGTTCGAAGAGGTGGCATAATTAGACTCAGCGAATTCTTGTTAGCTTACTAAAGAAGTGGGAGAGATTACAATTTTAATAAATGTCTACCATCGTTGAAGTGTCGGACACTTTTTTGAATGAAAATATTTTACCGCCGAAGTGAACACAGCAAACATTCATCCTAGTCCTTATAATAGCGGAGTGTCACAGTTGTGTCGAAATATTTTCTGTGTTTTATCGCGACAAAACAAAAAACAAAATTTTGTTTTTGCATCGAGTAAAAAGTGTTTTAGTGTTTAAATATGCCTTGGGGACATGAAGAGACGGTGCACGAATACAATGGAAAGCAACATGGTTGAGTTTCTTTGAATCTTTTCGGTGAATTTTTGTGATAAAATTTTCCATACATTTTCGGGAAACTGTCCTGTCATTTCCCAATGAGAGGCATCGGTGCTTAGCTAAAAATGTAGCCTACATTTGTGTGCCTCAGGAGACGTGAGCAGTTTAAGAGGCGTCGATACTTTTCTGAAAAGCATACATTTGGGCGTTTTTTAAACCCTTGATTTTAGTTTACTTTTGATACCTTTCCACCAGAATTCATTTTCAAATACGTCAGCGAAATTTTCATTACCGCTCACGTTTCTCAGAGCCGGTCAAACGACTACAACCAAATCTATTTTCTGTTGAAAGCTAACACATTCGTGGTCGTTATTGCGGCCCTATATTTTTGAAAAAGGATTCTGATATTACCAAAAGCAAACTAAAATCCAGCATTCAAGAAACCCACAAATGTATGCTCTTCAGCAAAGCATCGATGCATCTTAATTGCATCTCTTGATTTCACCTGTGCTAAAATAAAGACATTTGTGCCTCGTTAGATGTCCTGCAAACGATAATACGTGAAAAAGCAGACAAACAGCATTTAATCAACCGCCTCAATTTAGGCTGACACCGTTATTTATGAACTTATTAGCACAGAAAAGCCATTTTTGCACAATGAAACCGAAAGTTTTGCAGTAGTATACCGTAACGCACACATCCCCCATATCATATACATCCAATATGCAGTAGCAAAGGATGGGTGTGATGTTTTTAATGTCAGATTTTAAATTAAAAACGATGATTCAGCGGAACACAATGTTCTGTTTTTTTCATTTTTCCAACTCATTTTGATCGGCTTGTTACATACAGAACTGCCGGTACGCACAACATCTCTCACCCCTCGAAACAACATTTAAAATGGGATATTATGAAGTGTAATAATTGCATAAAAAATCACGAGGGGTGTTCGTGTAGTCCGTCTGTTTTATGTGTCAGAGAAGTCGTTACACAATTTCGCGTTATTGCAGACAGTTTGTGCTGTGCGTATGATATTACGCTACTTTGCTTAACTATGCCAGTCGGAATAGGACAGGGCAATAAAACATTGAGCGAGTAGAAGATGGAGAAATATAATTTGGAAATATTATTTGGTGCTGCAATTTAGACACATCGTCTTGTTAGATTGTTTCGAAAATGATAACGGGAATACCTGAATCAGCACTGACTTAGTTGTGGGGTCAGAAAGTCAGCCAAGTTATTTACGATGAGAATAATTGGTTTTTATGGGAAGCTTTTTGTTGGGTAAATAAATTAAAATTAAAATGTTGGAAGGCTTTACGGTGAATATTGTGGCACAGAGAGGTAGATAGATAGAGAGAGATAGAGAGAGATAGAGAGAGAGAGAGAGAGAGTTGTTGAATATGCATAGCATATAGGATTAGTGAAGCGATGAATGTATGCGTCTAGAATGTTGTGAACATAGATTATCTGCCATTCATAAGTCCGTTCAAATAATCATCAAGTTCTACCTACAATGAACAGAAGATACTGCACTGGTACGTGTGTTTAGTAGACATTGAAGTACTAGATTTGAATTGATTCTTCATCAACAAAATGCATTGGATAGCTGAGCGATGCTCTGGTTGACCATTATCAGACCAGGTGTAGATAGATAGATCAGAATTTTAGGAGGCATTGTCAATTGAGAAGTAGGAACCCAGACCAAAGATCCTTTGCACCCTATTCTCTAACCTTCGAGAACGGAAATTTCACTGTTTTCGATAAGAGATCGTTAAGGGACTTGTCATCTAATGATGGTAGATTCTCATCTGGAAGCTCATGACACTCGAAGGTGCGCATTCTGACATTGGAGTAAAGTGGACACGCCCTAAGGATATGTGCACCAGTCTCTGGTACCAGACAGAGCCTAATATTTGGGAATCGTTTTTGAGAATTTTTGGAAATTTAGGGAATTTTTGGGAATTTTTGGAATTAATTCCCAAAAATTCCCTAAAATTCCCAAAAAATTTCTTTTCTTTGTATTTTTATAATTAAAAGATCAGGAAAAGTTCAAAAACCTTTAAAAACTATGAACAAGCAAAAACAAATTTGGATTTTTTTTGGAATTTTAGTGAACTTTTGAGAATTGGTTCCCAAATATTATGCTCTGAAGGATATAATTCTTGTCGATGTACTCGCACCAGCCAGGGCGTATTCTCTACTTGTAGGTCTCTCCAAAGCCGACATTAGTACAACACTACAATAATTTAAGAGCCATCTACACTCCGACCCCCTATGAAATACATTTTTGATGATAACTTTTTATTCGAATTATTTTTGAAAAAAGTGGCCTCATCGTTTGGTGCCAGAACATATAAGGTTTCGATAGCCACTGGAATTGTCCAGATTGATGTAGTGTACTGAGAAACAATGAAAGTCTAGAACAGGTATGGTCGATCGGCGAATTCGTCTTAAACGCACTCACATTTTATGTCAAAATAATATGAAAATGAGTGCGTTTAAGTACGAAAATCAAATTTTTATGTCCTCCGGGCGGACAATAGACCATACCTGTTTTACACTTTCATTGCTGAGAAAAGACTCAAAACTCCTAAAATTTGTGTTTTTTGTGATATTTTTTGGACTTTTGAGCTTTCTCGACGTAGACTGCATCAATCTTGACAATAAACCGCGAGCCTTTGTCCATATTATTTTTATTTCAATGAACACATCAAAAACACTCTGAAAATGTATATTGATATTGGAAAAGTGGAATTTGAAATTCTTAATTTCAGTTTAAAAAGCCGCTCCAATTTTGAAAAAATCTCGCGCTTGAAAAAAAAAACAATTTCGTGACTTAACAAATTGGGATGTTTTATTTGTTGACAGTTTGTTTTAATTGTGATCACCGAGATAACCAAAAAACCAACACTAACAAACAAAATATTCCTATCAGCTGACAGATACCTAATATCACATTTCGATTCTTTAGAGTTTCCGTACGTGAGTTCATCATGGCAGTGATTTTTAGCCCCGTACGAAGTACGAAGGGGCTTATAGGATTACGATGCCGTGTGTAATTGATGGAATTCGAAGCAGACGGTAAGGGCAAAGTGTTTGCCTATGTTCATAGATAACGAATCCGCAATAAAAATTTGGTCCGTCTGTCCGTCTGTCCGTCTGTCCGTCTGTCCGTCTGTCCGTCTGTCCGTCACGTCGATATCTTGAGTAAATCAAATCCGATTTCAAAAATTTTTTTTTTCCCTGAAAGATAGTCAAAATAGTGAGGCTAAGTTCGAAGATGGGCATATTCGGGTCGGCCCTTCGTGAGTTAGGGCCACCTAAGTGATTTAAGGTCTTTTGGTGATATTTATGGCAAAATAAACGAGGGAAATGTAAATGACACGGCAAATGATAGGTATTGTCAATACCAATCCAGGAAAAAAAAGTTTTTTTAAATCGGGTGAGTGGACCGTGAGTTAGGGCCTTAGAAGTGAAAAGCTACTAGGGCCCTATGTGTATTTTACATAGAACTCAAGTAAATTTAATCCGTTTTTCGTAATTTTTGTGTCATTTGGAAGGTAATCAAAAGCCGAATAGAATGTTGTTGAAAAAAAAATTAAATTTGGGTCCTCGGACTAAGGCCGCTACTAGGGCCCTATGCGTATTTTACATACAACTCGAGTAAATTTCATCCGTTTTTCGTAATTTTTGTTTCATTTGAAAGATAATCGAACACCGAATAGAATGTTGTTGAAAAAAAAATTAAATTTGGGTCCTTGGACTAAGGCCGCTACTAGGGCCCTATGTGTATTTTACATATAGCTCGAGCAAATTTCATCCGTTTTTCGTAATTTTTGTTTCATTTGGAAGGTAATCAAAGGCCGAATAGAATGTTGTTGAAAAAAAATTAAATTTGGGTCCTTGGACTAAGGCCACTACTAGGGCCCTATGCGTATTCTACATACAACTCGAGTAAATTTCATTCGTTTTTCGTAATTTTTGTGTCATTTGGAAGGTAATCAAAGGCCGAATAGAATGTTGTTGAAAAAAAAATTAAATTTGGGTCCTTGGACTAAGGTCGCTACTAGGGCCCTATGTGTATTTTACATATAACTCGAGCAAATTTCATCCGTTTTTCGTATTTTTTGTTTCATTTGGAAGGTAATCGAACACCGAATAGAATGTAGTTGAAAAAAAAAATTAAATTTGGATCCTCGGACTGAGGCCGATACTAGGCCCTATGTGTATTTATACTCAATAAATTAAAATTTTAGGTCAATTCGAAATTTGTGTTACATTTAAAAGGAACGTCGTACGGGGCTTCGTAATTGCGCTATGCGCAATTTTTAAGACGTACACATTTCATAAGAATTTTACTTTACCGACGTTTACGGGCGCAGTAGGTTTACGGTAAGAGTAGGGCGACGGACGAACTAGGGTCACGTACGCAATAGATGTACGGGTTTGTACGGGGCTCAGTCGCAGCAAACGCTCCGACTGTTCTGACGGCTCGTTTTAATTAATTTCTATAAAACATAGAAAAAGTTTTTATAACAAAACTAAACTTTTATTAAAAAAGGCTCGCGGTTTATTCTGGTGGCTATCGAAACTTTATATGTTGTGGCACCAAACGATGAATCCACTTTTTTTCCAAAAATATTCTAATAAGAACTTATCTTAAAATAATTATTTTTGAGTTATAGCCGCAAAAAGGTCTTCGGTACCCTCTGACATGCTTTCACCTTTGAACACTTTAACCGAAAATTTAAAAAAATGTTCGAAAAAAATGAAAGATACGATTCTCTAGAATTGAAGACGAATCTATCACTCCTTAAAATCGGAGACCACTTGTTCCCCTATCACCATCACCTCCAGTTTTGGCGATATGCCGCTTAAGCTCAATTTACTGAATATATTATATTCAATATGTTCTGAAATATTTGTTGTTTTTTTTTGGGGAATTTTTGGGAATTTAGGGAATTTTGGGAATTTTGGGAATTGAAAGAATTAATTCCCAAATATTAGGCTCTGTACCAGACCACAAGAACAGATAGGGTCGATAGGATCGATTCTGTGGAGATGATCGTTAAGCAAACTTGCAGTGGTTAGTGATCGCCTTATCTCCGATCTCGTAAATTTAAGGAGTTAATTCAGGATTTCGACAGAACAGATCGTAATAGCTTAGTATAACAAGACCATGTGTGTATGATAATCAATAAGTGGGAAGAAGTGCTTGTGGCACCTTATCCTGAAGTAAATTCTGATAGCTGGTCCGAGCCTGAGTCGACTATTCATCAATTTTCTTACTTTTATTTTGTGCTTTCACAATGAATTTCGTTCATATTTTGAAAGTATTGCAACAACTTCCGTCGAATAGAGAGCCAACTTATAAGCCTTTGTATCACTACGGGCATTTAATGCAAAACCATTGTAGCAACAACTTCAAATGCAACAAAACTTTCGTTTACCAAACCTGAAAATTACTTTTCCGCCTCAACAACGTCTAGACGTTTTGCCTTTCTCCATTCAAACGACTTGAAAATGTCCTTAAACCGAAATTCGAAACCACTGAATGTGGCCGAAATAAACGAAATCTCTCGAAAAACCCTTTCCCCGCCTTTTCAATTTTACAAGATTTTAACCATTTTAACGCAAGCTTTTTAATTAAACACTCGGCCTTTAATGGCAACCGCCAAGGAAATAATTTCCTTCGAGTGTACACTGTGTGCTGTACATGTAACATGAAATGTGGTTTATGAAACTAATAAACGAGCAGCACTTCAAGCGTTGCATGTATACCAGAAAAAGCTTAAAAAAACGATTGAAAATCCAGAGCAAACATTTATGTACACCGTTCCGGTCGAAGAGGGGTAAATACCTCCGGAGCATCGTATGACAAGACTTTATTTTACAAAATGATTTTCAGATTTTCAACCGCTTTTTCCGGAGCAAAATGTCAATTTTTTCGACTACTGATCAAGTTTCGAAAGAAAGAATTTTCCTGAGTGGTTTAACCCCTCGACAGCTGATGTATTTCAGCAAGTGAATTATGTACACGAACTCACCGGACTCATTCAACCTCCCAAATAAGGAAACGAAAGTGGATAAGGATCGTTCCTTATGCCACCACCGACACCCCATATTAAGCTGAGTCTTTAATGTTATTTGCGAGAAAATGAGGAAACTTTTTCTTTTCCGATTTTATTTATGAGGTCAACGTTTAAGCTTTTTCTTCTCCTACATATCCACTCAGCACACCACCATCGAATGCAATAAATTTTCCCGTGTATGTGCTTTCGTGTGCGCTATTTATACACATTCACCTAACATTATACTTATAGTATGGAATGGCCGCTTAGACTGATGTCGTAAATACGCTCTGATTTTGGCATCGATCGATTCATTTTTAAGACTATTAATCACACCGAATTCGTTCGGACATTCACTCCACCGATATAGAAGGGTATTTCATGTACACATGCACCAATGGAATCGTCTACGGACCAAATATCCAATACAACATTTTGTAGACGAATGTCTTGTTGAGGCTTGTGTAACGTATATATCCTGTAGTTATACCCCCAAAAAAAGGGAAAAAAATCGAAAAAGATATCTCGACCAGAAGTGGTTCGGTCTCTTGGCAAAGAATGCATCATTCTTCACTCTGTCGTTGAAAGTTTAATCAATTGGTCTCGTTTCCCATATCCACCCATACACATTGACCGCTTGTCTGGATGGTGTGAAAGAAAGTGTAATTGAAATCGCACTCGTGATTGAAAAATCATCGGATTCGAAGTTGAGTTTCGTCTGTGTGGAAATTCAATTTCCAGATTTTCTTTCACTCCAAATCCACTCGATAGAAAATAAATAAACAAAAGAATGTCCAGGCGACGTTGCTATTGATATGGTGGTCGCTTGGAACAAATTCGTTTTGCAATTTTTGTCTTTCTATTGCATTAGACATTGCTTGTTACCCGTGTGTAACACTAACGGAAACTGAGGTTTCCCTTATCGTCTTAGCCTCACTCTGTGTCTCTACCCAAAAGTGCATCAGTCTTATCCCGTAACGGATGCGATGACTCAGTGGTTACGTACTAGCCTTCCACCAAAATGATCAGGGTTCGACTCCAGTGTCAAACAAATTTTGTGCATATGTCTAGCCTACATTTAGGAGAGATATCAATTAAGCACCTAATTTTCCTCAGAGAGAATTTGCGTACTTCGAGGCGTGGTTCGGAAGTCACGTTAAACCGATAGTCCAGACTGCACTTGTTATTGGCCGTAAGGGACTGTTAGTGAAGTCTCTATCTCTAGAAGCCAGTGGCTAGTGGTAGGTCAAAAACCGAAAACTTACACTTTTCTCAGGGTACACGAAACGTACAGGGTTTGTTGTTTGTCATTAGAAAGGTCATGTTCTTTCGGGGAAAATAGGCTCTTTGGAGGTTTGAAAGCATCTACGATGAAGTATGAGAAGTTGAAGTGTTTAATCACTACAGGTATCCATCAGCCCACAATGTTACGTTATGGCAATCGAATGCACTATCAGATTATGTTCGTTGATACCTAGTATGCTGGTCGTACATATTATGTTGCGTGAAAACATAGACGGCATAACTTTGTAACATAAAATCATTCTGTAATAAATCATTCTACCAACCGGACGTGTCGAAGTTTATTCTGAATCACCAAGAGGTTATGGGCCCAGCTTAACCAGAAATAAGAAAACACAATAGCAGTGGGCTATTGCCGGTAGCAGAGGGCTGTCGATGTGAAAAAGTCGTTAGCAGTGGGCTATCGCCGGTAGCAGTGGGCTATCGTATTTGCATTGGAACAGCAGTGTGCTGAAATCGATTGCGGCAGTGGGCCACAACAAATTCAAAATGGAAATGGAAGACGAAAAGAATGAAATCAAGAAGCTGTATCTGTTCAATGGAAAGGACTTCAATAATTGGAAGTTCCGGGTCGAAACGCTACTCAAAGAACACGACGTTGAAAACTTTCTCGTCCAAGCATTGGATGAACACGAATCGATCGTAATAACGAATGTCGACACTGCAGCTGATCGAAGGCGGAAAGCTAACTTGAAGGAAACGTTGAGGAAGAAAGAGCGGAAATGTTTTACATTGATTGTGCAACGAATTGGGAACGACTACCTCGAATATGTTAAGGACAAGGCAAATCCGAAAGAGGCGTGGCAATCATTGTGTGATGCGTTCGAGCGTAAAGGAGTATCGAATCGCATGTTCCTTCGGCGTAAATTGTCGTCGTTGAGAATGGACGATAACGACAGTTTGGAGACCTATTTGCTAATGTTTGATAAAATCGTTAGAAGTCTGAAGTCAGTGGGTGCCAATATGGAGGAAGAGGACATTATTTGTCAGCTGCTCATTTCACTTCCCAAGATGTATGATCCAGTAGTAACAGCACTCGAAACGATGAAGCCAGAAGAACTTACGTTGGAGTTTGTCAAAGGACGTTTGCTCGATTGTGATGTGAAACGAAAAACCAATGCCATTCAAAGGGCGCAAAGAAATCTAACAACTTCAATGAGTCCCATTACCATTACGATACCTCTGCAATGGTTGGTTATAACAAGAAGCACGTCAAATGTTACATCTGTGGCAAAACTGGTCATTTTCAAAATGATTGTCCAGAAAATGCGAATCGACATTACCGAAACAATGGTACCGGATGGAAGAATTGTTGTCACAGCGCTAATCAAGCACAAACAACTGAAAGTCGAGACGATGGCGATGGTGACGGTAATAGTTCTTTATAGACGAGCATACGATTGAGGAGGTGTGTTACGTTATGGCAATCGAATGCACTCTCAGATTATGTTCGTTGATACCTAGTATGCTGGTCGTACATATTATGTTGCGTGAAAACATAGTCGGCATAACTTTGTAACATAAAATCATTTTGTAATAAATCATTCTACCAACCGGACGTGTCGAAGTTTATTCTGAATCACCAAGACACAACTTGTCGTATTTTTTGACTTTTGACGTTTTCAACTTGGTCAGGGTCTATCAATAAAAAAAAAACAATTTTCATATGCTCGATGTTCTGTTGACGCTTCATCTGATGACAGTTCGGGGGAGAAAATGTCTGTTTTCTACCCTTGTCAAAACAAGAGGGGATAAAAGACATTTTTCCCCGAATTGTAAGCTTTGATTTTGTACTGCAAAACTTGAGCGACTCGTGGTCCTAGCGCCGCCCTGGCTACAAAACCGTAAACATTTTTGATTCTTTACTTGCAATCCGATAAATGAACAAAAGTTTTTTTTTATTAAGCTGGGCTTTGCTCGGGACATTTTCAACGTTGTAAATGCACAACGGGGAAAATTTCAAACAACGTGCAACACTGACTCAGTGTCACTGAGTTAATCTACTAATCAGAGTCTAAAAATGTTTTTAAATGTTAAATCATGACGATCATGACGCATCATCTTTGTGGCAACTTAATTATATCTAGCCAAAATCCAAACCACATACAGAAACGATATGTCTTGCTTCTTGAGAGATAATTTATTACAAACAGCAATGTCAACAGCATGTCCAATGAATGGCTACTATACTGATACAGCGTATAATTGCGTAGTTCCCCCGGTATAAAAATGATTCCTAAAGTTAGCAGGTTCTCAGCTTGATTTTTGGGGGATCTAAGGAGTGAATATTTCGAGGAGAATTCAAATTCTAAGGCACAAATTTGGTATGAGTCTCTACTGATAGTGTAATGAAAGACTGGCTAAATGGATATGGTCTTTGAAGAATTAGCAGTGCGAGGAGAGCCATCGCATCAATTTGAATAGAAAGTAAGTTACACGAAAAACGTCCACTGTTGCTGTTAGGTTATGTAAAACAAAGTCAACCTTAAGGAGTTTAGGGAGGTGTAGGACCCCTGTTTAATCTTCAGATCTATATTGAAACTTACTATGATTAAGTTCGTTAGGTTTCAAGCATAAAGAACTGCTGACACTCTACAACTTTGAAGCGCATCACTCTGCAGAGTGTTTACGTTTCTATTATCTTCAATTTCTACGTCATGCCACTCAATGAAGACGTAAGTTGTCCTATGACAAACTCTGGTATCTACGTTTCATCTTATCAATCCACCAATAGATTCGATTTGACCAACAAAAAAAATTTAAGATAAAAACCGACAGCTGCTATCACCTCTGCAGCACTTCTGCTGAACATTCTTCATAAAATGTTATTCAGAGTAGCGTTATTTCTAACCGCAACGGTTTTACTATTCCAATTAGTGCATTCACAAATTGGTTATGCTACGCTTGGTGGTGGAACTAATGGTGGAGCTGGTGGTCCGACAGTAAGTGTGTCCAATGAAGCGCAACTGATTTCGGCTGTACAGGGAAATGATCGTCGCATCGTAAGGATAACAGCAAATATTCGAGTCGGCGGTCGCATTCGCGTTGGTTCGAATAAATCGATTTTGGGTGGTACTGCCAATGCTGGCATCAATCACGGTGGCTTATTCATCCAAGATGTGCAAAATGTTATTGTTCGAGGTCTTCGTTTGTCGTTCCCTCGTGATCCGTTCGATTGTATCGAAATTCAACGTTCCAGTAGAGTATGGGTTGATCACAACGAAATGTTTGCTGATAGGAATAACGGCAGAGATTTCTATGACGGTTCGTAGAGAGTGGTAGTGAGAGTCTGTTGAACATTTTTATCAAAAAATTATTTTTTGCTCCGTTAAAGGTCTTCTTGACATGAACCATGGATCGGATCTGGTCACAGTTTCATGGAATCATTTTCACACTCACTACAAGACAAGTTTGATTGGAAACTCAGATGACAATGGGGCAGTCGATAGAGGCCGATTACGAGTGACCTTCCACCACAATCGTTTCCGCAATGTTAACTCCAGAAACCCATCGCTTCGATTCGGTACTGCCCATCTCTTTAACAACGTCTTCGAAAACATTGATTCGTCAACAATCAACAGCCGAATGGGAGCGCAGGTCTTTGTCGAAAATAACATCTTCATCAATGCACGCCGTACTATTATCACCAATTTGGACAGTCGTGAAGATGGATTTGCCAACCAACGCAACAATGACTGGGGAGATGCACACAATTTGAGGGGACCATTCATCACGAGAACCGGAACATTTACCGACCCACCATACACGTATCGACTTGACACTGGCTTAGGGGCCAATGGAAACATTGCAACGATTGTACGCAATGGAGCTGGTGCCCGTATATTCTAAGTGGTAGCTTAATGGGGACAAATGCGTCGATTCGTGAGTTTAACGGCGGGAAATATAAGACAGAGTCTTTGTGCAAGCAAAATTTTGTAATTTCTAATTTGAATGGATTATCAATCCAGACAGAATGAGGTGATCATTGGCAATAACATTTCTTCAATTCCTCTCTCTGCGAAACGAAAAGGTTTTCATCTTTGATACCATACCGTGTCTGCAAATTGACGCTGTTATAGGTAAAGTAACGATAATGAATTTGTCATTCCTTAGTATCCTTTGCCTATTTAGTATCCTATTCTTAATCTCGTTATTAGTATGGTGGTCGCTTGGAACAAATTCGTTTTGCAATTTTTGTCTTTTTGTTGCATTAGACATTGCTTGTTACCCCCGTGTAACACAAACGGAAACTGAAGATTGCTTAACCTCACTCTGTGTCCGTACCCAAAAGCTCATCAGTCTTATCCACAAAAATATAGAGAATGAAACCCAACAAGGGCGTAGGGTAAGTAGTAATACACAAAAAGGATATGTAGCTATTCAGTCCTAGGCGCCAAAGCCACATTCAAAAAAAATTCTTCGAAGCTTGCACTTTTCTAACTGAACTTTCTCCGGGTACACGAAACGTACAGGTTCGTGTAGGGTGTCATTAGAAAGGTAATTTCATGTTCTCTAGGGACAAATAGGATCTTATGGAGGTTTGGAAGCATCTACAATGAAATATGAAAAGGTAAATGGTTTCATCGCTACTTAGGTGCCTATCAGCTCACGATTTGTCGTATTTTTTGACTTTCGAAGTTTTCAAAGTTTTCAACTTGGTCAGGTATCTGACCTCTTTCAATAAAACATTTAATTTTCATACGTTCGGTGTTCATATGATGTTTTGTTGACGTTTCGTCTGTTGACAGTTCGGAGGAGAAAATAGACATTTTTTCCTTCGAAGTGTCACCTTTCCTTTTGTATTGAAAAACTTGAGCTATTTGCGGCCCTGGCCGTAAAACTTCGCTCTTGTTAGAACATATGTCACCAATTTCTATACGACATGCATAGAGGAATTGTCTTCCTGTAGCGATGTGGTTTAGATCATGGTTTTGTGATGCTCACGGCGTGTGAAGCGCCCGAAGTTTGTACCAATAGTATCAAAGGTGACAACTTAATATTAGAATCCCAACCAAAATCTCTTCGAGAAAAGTGTGACGCAGTCTTTGAAGTACAATTTCTAAAATGAATGATATCGCTAGAGTTGACGCTTTCAGCTTCGTTACGCAAAAATTAAATTTTACACCCAATTTTAGTTCAAACAAGCTGGCTTAGTTTTTCTCATCATCTGCCAAATAATTTTTACCAGAGAAAAATGAGAAAAACTAAGCCAGCTTGTTTGAACTAAAATTGGGTGTAAAATTTAATTTTTGCGTAACGAAGCTGAAAGCGTCAACTCTAGCGATATCATTCATTTTAGAAATTGTACTTCAAAGACTGCGTTACACTTTTCTCGAAGAGATTTTTGTTGGGATATCAGTCGTTTTAGAAGTTTTAGAACACTGCTTTTTATAACAGTTTATAACAGAAATTCGGAAATTTGGCGAAATTTGAAAATTTGACGAAATTTGAAAATTTAACGAAAATCGAAAGTTTGACGAAATTCGAAAATTTGACGAAAAATAAAAATTTGCCGAAATTCGAAAATTTGACGAAATTTGACGAAATTCGAAAATTTCACGAAATTCGAAAATTTGACGAAAATCGAAAATTTGACGAAAATGGAAAATTTGACGAAATTCAAAAATTTGACGAAAATCGAAAATTTGACAAAATTCGAAAATTGGACGAATTTTGAAAATTTGACGACGAAAGTAATTCTCTATCTGCCACCATTCAAGAAATATCTCCAAAACCCCAATTGACCCACCTATTTCCAACTTTCGATATTTTTCACAAATGCCCTTCTGTTCTACTCGTAAAACTCTGAGACTTTGCCGAAGAAAGTAACTCTCTATCTGCCACCATTCAAGAAATACCTCTAAAAACATAATTGACCCACCCATTTCCAACTTTCGACATTTTTCACATATGTCCCTCTGTTCTACTCGTAAAACTCTGAGACTTTGCCGAAGAAAGTAATTCTCTATCTCTCATAGCCCAAAAAAATATTAGTCCTTTCATCCTACGCTCGAGTAGCTCAAAATTTGGTCACTCTAATCACTCTAGCTCAAACGAATCTGCCCCGATTTTTTTAATTATTTTTTGTTCGAATCGTGTTACGAATACCTTTCATTTGATGGGTCGCACGCCTCTGTAGCTTTCAATACAGCTAAGCTACAGCCGAAAACGCGTTCCCGACCCTCGAAAACCACACTCAGAAACCACTTCGACGCCAATAAAACAAAATTCTGGTTTTTCCTGGGGTAATGGCGTATCACATTTTCATTTTTATGCCCACCCTGAGGTTCCTGCAAAATTTCACGGAGATTGGCTGACCGAGATCGACCGTCGATAGATAGATAGAAACATAGAGAGTAAGTTGAAAGATTTTGATTGTTTGGGAAAAGTCAATTTGGTGTATTTTCTATGAAAAGTGACCAATTTCAAAACGATGTATCTCCGGCAATTTTAAACCTACATAGTCGAGTGATAGCTCGTTTTGCTCGTATTTGAAGCGAGAATATGATAGAATATGTTTTGTGGTGATGTAAACCAAAGGGTAGAAACTGAAATGTTCGGCTATATATAGTTGCCGCGTCTCAAAAAATTTTCTTCGTTCTTTTTTTGGAAGTTAGACTGCGTCAAGTCCTCCGCTATCGCTCCGGACATGATCGGAGAATTAGAATTGCCGGTACAGACAATCGGAATATATATTCCAGGACACCTAAAATTCACCACAAAAATTCCCCACCCTTACACTCCTGGATCTCTTCCGTCGTCGTTAAACGATTTCATTGATAAATAAATATATTTCAATATCTCGTCATATTTCCGGTTTCCCATCTTCTTACCGCTCTGACACAATATATATGTGCCAACTGTAGACATTCTCACAATGTTACACGATGATATAACTTCATATCCTTGACTTAAATTTCATTATTATCCATAAAAAATGGATGTATACATACCACACATAACAGAACGCACACACGACGACACAACCGAAACAACAACAACATGGGAAAATATTGTACAACTATTATATCACATCGCATACACATTTATAAAGTAGAATCTTGTAACGCTCTCTCTCCATTCAAACCCATTCAAAAAATCCACTATATTCTTTCTACCACTCAACATTGTCCCATAAATTATGATGATACCCATCTACTCTTCCATTATTACACAAGTCCTTGCATGCCATGTTATTTTATGTATGTGAGAAAACTCGACGATTTTATATTATATTTACCCCTGCCGAAAAACGACAGAAGAAAAAATGAAAACCAAAACGGAAAACCACATGAAAGAAAAATGTTTTTATGTCTTCATGGGAAAACGGTTAGATTTGTTAGTTTTTTCTCTGTTATTTGAGTGGGATGGAATTTACTTTAAAATTTATATGAAAACTAGGTGAGGTGAAAGCATTTTGTGAGTTTGTTTTTATATATTTTCATTAACAATCGTCGTTTAGAAAGCTTGTTTGTGTGTTCAACATTTATTCAGAGATTTTCCCGGTTGGTTCAAAGGAGAATCGTTATTTGTTTATCATGGGGAGAAAATAGGAAATTTAAACGAGAGCAAAAGTTTGCGACCAGAGCGAAGCGAGAGCTGGGCTCGTTTGAGTTGGAATTTCCTATTTTCTCTCCGAGGTGGGCACATAATTTTTCATCCGTTCGTGGCTTGAATCACCGTTTTTATCCACGAAACCAAAGACATCAACTTGTTTCACTATATTTCAAAACCAAAACAAAGTGACAGTTACAAAGAGAAAATGGTTCGTTACTGTCTTGCTGGGACTTTTTTTTGTTGGGAAGATTGTATTGCTGGGGTGTGGGGAGCCGAAGGCGAGAAATGCATTCTACATGCCTCAACAAACAATTGCACAGTAAGACAGTACGGTACTTTGTTGTCTTGTGACCAGAAAATGAGAAAAACCGGTTTTGAACGAGACAGTAATGTGCCATTTCATTACAACAAATAAAGTCTACTTCACCACATGGAAACAAGAGGTGAGAAAATAAAAAATTTCTCACCTGAACTGTCATCAACAAAAAGCCATGTTCTTACATTTGAATGTAGAAAAAGATGTTATTCACGCCGCACGGATGACAAAACTTTTGCTACTTTTGTGAAAAACGTTTTGCCAAACACACAACTTCTTAGTGATCCACATGACAAATGGTTGGAGAGGAATTTAATAAAAACGTTCGTTCTTTTAATTGAACTGTTTGTTCGTTCACAAGGTATATGTGTCATGTGGTGGGCGCAATAAACAACACAACATGGTTTTAATTCTACTTTTTAATCAATTATTGGCGAGAATTTTTGAAAAAACTATTTAACGAAAAATGTGGAGTTTAGTGACAGTCATAGATTACTTGTAGTCTCAAGAAAGAAGCGCAATAAAATTTTCGCACTGCAGGCGAGAAAAAAATCATTTTCTTCCCTCCGTTGAAACTTCGGAAAACTTTGTTGTGGAAAACGTTGTGTTTACATTGGGAAATTTCACGTTCTCGGGTCACCTGTGGATCTCGATACAATCTCGAAATGTAATGAACAAATAACTATTGTGGGCGGTATGAAAAGCTTTATCATGGGCGCGCGTTAGCATAGCGCCCGTGACGCAAGTCCTATTACTAGAAAAAATTTCAAAAAAACTTTTGTCGTAGACTGCAGAACCATATATACAGCAAATATTGAAGTTCTACAATTCAAAGACAAATGACTCCAAATTACCATTAAAAAAACTAGGCGTCCGTACGAGTTCAACGAGCTATCACACGTTCTTGCAGCTTAAAATTTGGCCACGCAAAAAATCTTCCAAGAAGCCCCATTTCCATACATTTTGGTCAATTTCAGTACTTTAAACGAAATGAAAAAATCCTACGTTACTTTGTTAGTCCGTCCGTCCGTCCGTCCGTGTTTCCTATCTTCTAAAGTCTTCTTTAGATTTTGTTGAAATTTTGGGAGTAGATTCTAGTCATCATTCTAAGACATTCCAGAAAAAAAAATTTGGGGGGAACCGGCCTCGTTTCGGAGCTAGGGCTCCTCGAAGTTCCCATATAGGCCCCATATAAGAACACCTTTTAGTGTGAGTGTGGATGGGTATGGTAGAACTTTCTTCGCTTTTGGTATTTGGTAAGCTCTGCTCGCCTCGTTTTTTTTCCCTAAATTTAGTATTTTTTCAAAATTTTTAAAAATTTTTAAATTCTTCAGAATTTTTCAAAATTTTCAAATTTTTCAAATTTTTTAAATTTTTTAAATTTTTTAAATTTTTTCAATCTACTAATTCTTCCAAAAGGACTGATATCAGTCAAAAACACTCAAAAGAGTAAAAGTGACGCAAGTCCCTGTGCATACTTCATACTTCATACTACATACTAAAGGGACTTGCGTCACTTTTACTCTTTTGAGTGTTTTTGACTGATTTTTTCAACTCAAAATGCCTGGACGAAATGGCGTTTTGTTTTGACTGATGACAATTTTGACTAATAAGAAATATTCTCACCTGAATTGTCAATTAGTTTTCAAAACATAAACTTGAACCATTTACGGAACACACTTCGCCCTATTTAACCTCTGCCTCTTTTGTGTTGTTTGAACAAACTGTCACGTAGACGTGGAGAACCCAAGGGGACTTTTAGATTGGATGATGTAACCACTGGTTACTAACCAGATTACTTTTCGACACTGTTCACGCCGTAAGTGCGCCTAAAATTTGAATTTTAAGTGAACGAATCGATGAAAAAGTGAACCGAAAAATACATTTCAACGCTTCATTGTATAAAAATGTCGCTACGTTAGAAAGACCTCCGCACTTTCCATTTTGAATTTCGACCGCACTTACGGCGTGAATTGCTGCAACGAAGATGTTTTGTTTTAAACGATTGCAAGTGCCACTGTTATAGCCGCTGTATTAATAAGATGTTATGAAAGTATTGCGCAGTGCAGAAATAGAACTAACCTAATCTCGCCAAACTTCTCAACCATTCAGTGACAAAGGTCGAATTCGTACACCAAAAATACGAAAGATAATGTTCCTCCCAAATGCTAACACAATTTCAGTTGCAAAACGTCTTTCAAAATGGTCAGAATTCAAACGCTTTGTTTTGTTGTAATTTTAACGATTTCGCTCGCTAATACCATGAGTTGTCCCACTCCACCGGAGTGGTATTGAGTGTAAACAGTTATCTGGAAATTTTTCGGAGAGAAGGACATAACTTCAAATTGATCGGAGAACTGGACCATTTTCCACTCGGCAATGGAATCATCAGTGGAGGAGAATTTGAAGATGCAACGGGTAAGAAGTTGAACTGCCGTGTGTGTATTGTGTGTCCAGACGAAGCTGGACCCGACCGCTTCGAATTCGAATGTGGAGACCGATACGAGAATAGATACGCCACTCTACAGAAGACGAATGTTATATTTTGCGACAATATGCGAAAATATGAATCAATGCTGCGGCGGCTGTCACCGGTACACTCATTGTCTACCATTGCACCTAATTCGAATTAAATCGATTTAACCTACTTAATGTACTGAAATGATTGGAAAATTAAATAAAGCGTCAACAACTCGAAGGAGCTATAGATGGACGTGAGCTCATTGAATGATGATCTATAAGAAACGAAAATGATTCAAACTTCATGCGGTGTTATCGTTCCTTTTACATAAAGTTTCTGCAAATGAAATTGGTGCAATTCCGACATCGATTAATCTGAGTGCACAAATCTAATTTCGCTTTTACTCCGACAAATTGCCAGCACGTTTATGTGATGCGATAAAACCCTCAAAATCGACTCATCCTCAGTTCGCCGCTCTCATGCCTACATCCGACGCAATATTACCTTTAATCAAATTATTCCCGATCGACTTAAATCTATCATCAATAGCCCCGTGTATGCCAGCCCAAAGATTATATATTGAAGCATGTGTGCAACAGGGCCTATTATTTGTGAAATTTGTGAAATTCGATTTCGCAAATTTCGCGAAAATTTCGCGAATTTCACAAAAATTTCACAAATTTCACAAAGTTTCACAAATTTTGCAAAAATTTCGCAAATTTCGCAAAATTTCACAAATTTCGTGAAATTTCACAAATTTCACAAAACGAATTAAAAAATCAAATCTTCCGCAATGAACGTCGAGAACAGCAGAAGACATAAAATAAGACTCGTATTATGTGTATACGACGGTGAATATGTTGGAAGGTATGGACTGGCTTCCGGATATTTCGGATAAGAGCTTGTATCCGGACCTCCAATAAATCACGACTTTGCCTTTCGGCTGTTTATTGAAAAGTGACTAACAACATTTTGCTCTTAACTAAGGCCACTTAGACCTTGTGATCCATGTAGACTGCTTGTCTATCACTAGATAGAATTATATCAAGTGCATATTCCAACAGACTAAGCAAAGTTGAAGTCAGATGAAATAGTATTTTTTATGCCAAAATTCAAATCGTGTGATTGCCGCCCTTGCCTGCGGCGCGGGCTGTAAACTTCACACGTTTGAATTTTTTTACTTTCGCCCCTTGTTATGCAAAATACTATTATGAACTGCCAAACTTATTTTTTGAATAACAAAGAATTTGCGAGAAACGATGAAAAGTAGATTTTTTGTCTGAGTTGGTTGATTCGAGGCGAAGCCGAGATACACGAAAACTAGACTTTACATTTTTAACTTAATGGAATGGAAGGATGTGATTGACACACGAAAATGTCGGTTTTTGACGCATGACATGGTATTGCATTACATGCTAGTTGGGAGTAATCTCACAAGTCAAAATAAAAATTTCCCAGCTAGCATGTAAATATAACTTTTTATACTCTTCATGTGTCGGGCCGAAAATGAAAGTTTTCGACCCCTTACATGAAAAATTGTTTGTGCATCTGTTTTGGACGATTGATCTCAGGCATTTAGCAACTTCATTCCTCTTATTTGCATAGATCATTCCAAATTTCAAATAAAATCGAAACTTGAGGACCAATTAATATTTAATATCAAAGAAAAATGCAACTAACGGTAAAGTTGAAAAAATCGGTGTGTCAATAGTGATTTTCGACTATTTCCTAACCCAATAAAAGTGTCTGGAAATGATCGGCTTCTTAGATAAAAGCACTTGTCAATATGTCTTGAGAACAAGGGATATGTGCAATGTCACCACAATATTGCATATTTGGGCAGATTTTGAAGATATTTTTCAGTATGCAATTGTTGATAATATTTGTGGAAAATTGTTACAAGAATAAATTTTTTAGTCAGATCATATCGGGGCTAGATTATATGGGAGGCTCATTTGGCTACATGGGCACTTTCAATATCTATCTCTTCCTTAGTCAACCTTCAACAACACAAATAAGCCCAGTACACTTCATACGAGTCTCAAAATAGTTATTTTTCAGATTTAAATACTATTTTCTAAATTACTATTGATCATTTTGCATTTACTGTATTTTTTTCTCGTTAAATAGACTCGCCGATTTTGGGCTGATTTCATAAAATTTCACAAATTTCACAAAAATTTCGCGAATTTCACAAAAATTTCACAAATTTCGCAAAGTTTCACAAATTTCGCAAAAGTTTCACAAATTTCGTAAAATTTCACAAATTTCGCAAAAATTTCACGAATTTCGCAAAAATTTCACAAATTTCGCAAAGTTTCACAAATTTCGCTAAAATTTCGCAAATTTCGCAAATTTCGTAAAATTTCACAAATTTCGCAAAAATTTCACAAATAATAGGCCCTGGTGGCAATGTACACTGTGCATATTGGATGTGTATAATATAGAGAGGCTCCATAATAAAGCTTTCGCAGCACGTATATCATACTACACATACAGCGCTATGATGTTAAAACTAACGCAATTACTCTGCAAAGAAGGAAGAAAAACTATCGATAATTGAATGCTTCATTAGATACCGATGAGCTGTCATTTATTTGCAATGGAAAGAATGCCGAGTGGAGAGTTAGGAAAATCTTTTTTCGGTTATTTTTTTGGGGTATGGGCATTGAGCAGCATACGTTGTCTGACTTCGATAGATTTTATCAGAATTCGATTATGGTTGTATGTGAGGGAGAATTTTGTGTAGCAGAAGATGATGCTACAAAAAATCGATTCCTCTACGTATGAGTTACACACAGCTATATGCCTAGGTAGCTATCAAGCATCGAGAAAAGCCAATGAAGAAATTTCTGACACAGTCCCTCAAACTAGCTCAATTAATCTATTAAACGTAAACGAGACGAGATGTGGTGGACACAATCATTCTGAAACGTACAGAAAGGCTGATGGGTCAGTTGTTACGCACTGGTCTTCGAACAAAGTGATCCGAGTTCGATTCCCGTGTCAGACAATTTCTATTGGAACTTTTCTAGCGATTGGTATCGTCCGAAAGTTCATTCAAGCTTCATAATGTCGGTAGTGGCAGTTGGTTTGGTGGCTGCAACGATGTACACTCTAAATGATATAACCCAAATACGATGATTATTTGAGTGCATGTGTGTAGCCTACATTCAGGCGAGATTTCAACTAGGCACCAGACTTTCCGCAGATAGTATTTGCATACTTTGAGGCGTGGTTCGAAAGCCAGCTCTCTTCGGGAAGCCTTTAAAACAAGCAAACCTCGATGTATGGAAGGGTGATAAAATGACATCGACCATAATTATCGGATATTCAATCAAAGCACCGTCCACAATGGCAACGGATCTGTTCAGTTCATTGGTAAATATTCAGTGCATTAATATTCACTGGCGCCCACTTTTCAAATTAATTTCCTTCCATTAGAAATGTAAAAATTCCTTTTGTCTATTTACGTGTGTTCCTTTATCTCCCGTACAATATCCTGTACGGTTTTAGTACAGTGGCTGTGAGGGGAAAAACGATTACAGTGATTTGTGGCGTACGGATGATAAGAACACGTTAAATAATATGAATCGCTCCCGTGCAATACATTTATTCATTTCGTATTAATTTGAAATGTTAAAACAACCACCGAAGGTATTATGACACTACATGTTTGTGTGTGTGTGTGTGTGATGTAGCATTTTTAAAAGTTCACTTAGCGAACCTCTGTTCATAAACCTCCCTAAAACATGATCCCGTTTTTTCTCGCTCTATTAAGTGTTTCCACACAGTAGATTCTACCAAGGAATTATGTTCCGATGTTCGTAGCTTACAATCATGGCTTAATAAGTTCAATGTTAATGGTTATAATGGATGGGAAGGGCGTCTAGTCTACCACATATCACGGGCATTTTCAACACAAAATCTACTTTAAAACACTGCCGGCTGTACAACGCCAAACAGACAACTATAACAACCGCACCACACACATATTAGATTAAAGGAAAAATAAATTTTCATTTGGCCATTGCACGGCAAATCCTTTATGATTTATAAGACCGAATTTTGTATATTTCACAATTTTATTTTAATGCCGGAATTACGGAAAAGAGAATTTATGAAAATCTAATTAAAGTGAACGTTCCCGTTCTCCGAATGGGGGATGAATAATGTGAATGTCTAGTGCTGCGTATGTGTGTGTGTGTGTTCAACGCATTTGAGAAATAGGTGCTCAATATGAGAGGGAGTATGGTGATCATTAAAATAGGCCGAAATGGTAATAGAGTGAATTAAAATGGAATTGTGAGGTCAATTTATCGGTTTAATTAAATCAAAAGATTCGTTTTTATGGCGAAAAATATTAAATTTTCTGTTCTAATGTTTATCGCCCGAAAGGTGGAAGTGTGACGCAAGTTCCTTTATCCACTTAGAAAAGAACTGAAATCGTTGGGAGGGGTGTTTACAGCTTTGACACACAAAAAGAAATGCATCGCAAAGGGCAGATGATGATATCAGGTCTTTTGTAAGTGGATAAAGAGACTTGCATCACACCTCCACTGTTAGTGGTCGTTGGGTGATATCAGTTCTATATTTACTGCGTCATCTTTTCGATCGAATTTTTATGAAAACATGTGGCTTTGCAGACTAATTTTGTCTATATCAACGCAACTTTATACCTCCTATGTTTTCCGAGATATGGCTCACATTCCTTGAAATTTATTTCTTAGAATTACGTCGTTGACATAACCTGAAAGCTTCAGGCATACCAAGAAAATATTACAATTTTTTCTTCCGTTTGAATGCCGTTCTTTCAGGACATAGTTTAACCATTTGCCTAACAGTAGTTTACTCAACATCTGTCACTTGTGACACTTGTAAAATTTTCTTACGAGACACGTATTTCAATGTTGGCTACAATTTTAGCTAAGCATCGATGCCTCTTAACGTAAAGCTGCAATCGCACTTAGGTCTCCGTTTACTTTTTAACAATGAGAAATGGGAGGAGCTTCCATTGTTCGTTCGTAAACGGAGAGCTAAACGGCGTAAGTCCGCTGGAAGCTTAAGAAGTGATGAAGTGACGATGAACTAGTTTTCTAAATTCTATTTTTCCTTTTCGCAAAACAGCGGGGACATGGCATATGATATGGTCCGGGTGTCCCATTTATTTTATGCGTTACGAAAATATGAGTTACACAGGCTATGATATAGATATAGATATAAAGCTATGATACTATCGAATACGCAGCTATAATATGCGTTCTTTTGGTGCATAATGTAGCTGAGTAATTAATATGGTTTTGTCAAAAATCGTGGATTTTGTACTGAACAACATTCGATTGCTCTGTGAATCAGCATCATTTCAGATAATTTTTCACTAATCGCACTTCACGTATCCGCTTCGATAAATTTCGGTGACTCGGTGGCAAAGGAACATACTAAAAATCGGAGATGATTCTATGCGAAAAGTCAGTAAGACGTTGAGACTGGACATGTTCAGAGAACAAAAAAAATGGTCTCGCCGTTCGGATTCTGTTGGACAATTTGGACTGTTTCGACAATATTGGGCAAAATTGTTGGTGAGTAATGATTAAGAATGAGTAAGAATGATTATGGAGCGAGTGAGTGAATTGGAAACGTGTCGTTATGTGCTTGATGATCATAAAAAAAAGTTTTAAGTCAAATGTAGACAAGATTCTGATATTCCCGTGAATAATAGTCAAAGTCAAAATCGTCAAAAAAAATTAAGAAAAAGTCGTCAGAACGTGTAGAAACGCCCAGAAAACTCGACAGACAGTGTGGAAAGAGGTGTTAATGGTAATTCGTTATTGGTAAAGATTCGAAGAACTTAGTGACATATCTTTGGTCGAGACATTTTTTAAATCGATTTTTTACCATGAAGCCATGACGGCTCATTTTTGTGTAAATGTAGTAAACAAAGCAATCTACATTTTCTACATCTGTACAAAAATGAGCTTTCATCGCTTCAGAGTAAAAAGTCTATGGCGTTTCTTCACGCTCTGGCGATTTTTCTTGGTGTTTCTATGCACGTCTACACTCTGGGATCTGCGGGAATTCGTAATCATGGGCGCGCGTTTTACTATTACTAGAAAAAAATTAAATTTTTTTTTTGTCGTAGACTGCGGAACCATATACATAGCAAATATTGAAGTTCTACAATTCAAATCCAAATGACTCCAAATTAGCAAATTTGGCCACGCAATAAATCTTTCAAAAAACCCCCTTTCCATACATTTTGGTCAATTTCAGTACTTTAAACGAAACGAAAAAAATACTACGTTACTTTGTGGTTCCGTCCGTGTTTCCAGTTAGAGGCCTATCTCCTAAAGTCTTCTTTAGAATTTCTTTACATTTTGGGAGTATATTCTAGTCGTCATTCTTAGACATTCCAGAAAAAAAAATGGGGGGAACGGGCCTCGTTTGGGAGCTAGGGCTCCTCGAAGTTACCATATAAACCTTTAAGTGTGTATATATGTGTGTGTGTATAGTAAAAAAAATTTGTTCCTCCTTTGGTAAGCTCTGCTCACCTCAAAGTTTTTTTTCGTAAATTTAGTATTTTTTAAATTTGTTAAATTTTTCCATGAAAAGCATTTTAAAGGAAATTGACCTGCCGTGTAAAGCAAAAGTATCGCATGTCTTTCCGCATTAGCTTTTAAGAGCTTTCGAAAGCTTCTGTGAGCTTTGAGCTTCTTTTGGATTCCATTCGAAAAGTGGAACATTCCATTGGAAATGAAAAGAAGCTCAAAGTTCACAAAAGCTTTCGAAAGCTCTTAAAAGCTAATGCGGAAAGACATGCGATGTTTTTGCATAACACGGCAGAATGAGGTAATCATCGAAATTTTTATGGATTCATTTTTTTAGTTATTCATGAGTACTTTTGTAATTAATAAAGTGAGCAACGGTTATTGCTTGAGTCGCTAGAAAGATTACTTCATATTGCTCAACAAATTATTACAGATTCGGATAGAATGCCTTTTGAAACGTCGAGAAAACACATTTTTGGAGAAAGTGTGTTCGCGAAATTTCGCGGTTTTCGCGATCAAATTGTTTTATTGCAGATTCGGATAGAGAGCCTTCTTAAACGCCGAGAAAATACTTTTTGGGGAAAAGTGTGTTCGCGAAATTTGGCGGTTTTCGCGATCAAAATTTTTTATTGCAGATTCGGATAGAGAGCCTTCTTAAACGTCGAGAAAATACTTTTTGGGGAAAAGTGTGTTCGCGAAATTTCGCGGTTTTCGCGTTTTCGGATGGAAGATATAGAGGATATAAATTGCGACCTCTAAATTACTGTAACCGAATTTTTCTGTGTTTAAGAACCGAGTTAAGTCTCTCTATGAGATTTAAGAGTTACAGTTTGATCAATGGATGTAAGATCTTTTTCTCTTAAATTTTTTCTTTTCTTTGATTTTCGCTTTAATCTCCTTTTGAGACAATGAATTTAATGATTTAATAACGACAACTTGTACGTAAATTAACGGTTAATATGTAATTAGGGTAGTGGCCTGTATATTAATCGGAATAAACAAACAAACAAACAAACAAACAAACAAACAAACAAACAAACCAAATCGAATCAAACCAAACTTCCAAAACAACTGATATCAGTCAAAAACACTCAAAGAGTAAAAGTGACGCAAGTCCCTCGGCATACTTCCAAAACAACTGATATCGCTGTAGGTGACGCATTCTGCGCTTGTACGCAAAAATTGTCAAAGCAAAAATTTTACCAAAAAAATTTTGCGTCACAAGTGGCAGATGTTGAGGAAAGTACTGTTAAGAAAATTGTTAACATAGGGAAAAATACTTCCTGAAAGAATGTGCAAATGAAAAACAGCCGAATCATCTGCCACTTTGTGACGCAAATTTTTTTTGTAATTCCATCAATTACACACGGCATCGTAATCCTATAAGCCCTTTCGTACTTCGTACGGGGCTAAAAACATTAATTTTGCTGCTGGAATAATTTTGCTCTCAAAAGAATGCCAATTCAAAAACAAAGTATGGACCGTGAAATTACCCCTTATAGACAGAGTAGGAATTTCGCACGGCGTGAGATTCCTCAATATCGTTGCTGGTACAAAAGTGAAACTCTTGTTTGTTTCTTCTTTTTCTTAACTTTTGTAACGATAAACTTTATGACGCATATCACTTGTTAAACAAGTGAAAATGCATGTCCGTAACAAATAATAACTCACTTCTCGTCACCATCACCGATAATTTAATATATATTACACACTTGTCACGAAGAAGTCGAGGCTTTCCGAGACTGATAGTGACAAGTGTGTACTCTATTTTATCTATCTAGAACGATAATCTCGCACTTATCTCTCTAGGGCAATTTTACTTATCTTGATATATCTGTTCTCGATAGATAAAATAGCATATGCAGCTCTTGCTGTAATTGTTATCTTGACGTGTGGGCATCACGAATCTCGCCTTCGGCTCGAAAAGCGATGCCCACACGTCGCGATAACAATTTTCGCAAAAGGTGCATAATCTACTATTATCACATAAGCGAAAACGAGACAACATCATAGACCTGAAGTGCATTTTTTGAATTAAACTTCTAGTTAAGTAATTTTGACATCCGAACACAGCGCGTATGTGATAAATAATTTTATCGCATACTATGTGATGTCGCTGAATTTTCAACTTATTTTTATGAGAAGTAGGTGACCGTAACTTTGGACGACTTTGTCCAAAGTTTTTAATTCATTTTAATGAGAAGAAGCTGACCGTAACTTTGGACGACTTTGTAAAAAGTTTTCAACTTATTTTTATGATAAGTAGCTGACTGTAACTTTGGACGACTTTGTCCAAAGTTTTTAATGAGAAGAAGCTGACCGTAACTTTGGACGACTTTGTCCAAAGTTTTTAATGAGAAGAAGCTGACCGTAACTTTGGACGACTTTGTCCAAAGTTTTCAACTTATTTTAATGAGAAGAAGCTGACCGTAACTTTGGACGACTTTGTCCAAAGTTTTTAATTCATTTTAATGAGAAGAAGCTGACCGTAACTTTGGACGACTCTGTCCAAAGTTTTCATTTTAATTTTTATAAGCAGAAACTCACCGTAACTCTGTCCAAAGTTTTTATTTACTTTCATGAGAATCACCGCAACTTTGGACGACTTTTTCCGAAATATATTTCAATCAGAAAATCATAAATTCACCACTTTATTATTTCACCTTATTTGTGCATGAGGCTTAAAGATAAATCCACCACAATTGGTTTGTGTCCAAACTTTGGACATTGGACCAAATTAATCGACGTACGATGTGTGTGTATTGTGCGCTGTATACACGACGTACATAAGAGTAAACAAATTTACCTTAGAGTGCTAAAGGTTTTGCAAGCAAAATTATATCACTTGAAAAAAAGATGTTTGCCTACTGCGGTCAAATACCTCACTGATGTAAGGCTGCATATAAGAGACTCGTACTAATACTCGCGCAAGCGCTCGTATACGTACACGTCTCTTATATACAGTAATGCACTATAATTTAGTAGTGGCATGATTCTGTTTATTCATTCAGAGCGTTTAGTTTCAGAGAACGACATCTTTGTGGTTCCTCCTACCATCGACCTACCATTGCGTCAAGCAATAACACTAGAACTAACACTAGCACCACAGTCGAACTTCTCCATTCCTTGTCATGCGCGGTACCCAATAACCTGGAAACCGTTTCAGGTGAGGAAGTGCATTCCGATACCGATTATCTTCTGTGGTAATTGTGTTTCTTTGCTATTTTCAGGGTTTTGTCGGAAGAAACGAAATTAATCACATTGAAGAGGAGGGTGAATATTACGAAGATCCTTGGTCTTACGACCGTCGATACATTAGTACAATCCATTTGACTAACGTGTCACATCATTTTGTGGGCTATTTCTATTGCGTGGCAAACAGTACCCAAGACAATTACGACGATTACGACTATTCGTGGAGGTTGGAAGTTGAACATGAATTTTATTACAAAAGAAATTTATATTCAGTTAGTGGCCTAACAAACATCTACATATTTGTTGATGGTTCGTTTGTAGCGTCGTCATCAAATTGGGATCGATTTTGATTTTCTTTGTAACGTAGACACTCAACATTTGTTGGCACCGTTTGGCGTGCAAAACGGAAAAGCTGTCCAATCGATAGCCATTTCCATTGATCATGACTTATTGTACCATATACCATGTAAACCAACGTCAAAAAACGTCGACGTGAATCTGATTGAAGACGGCGAAATGGTGAAATTTTGTTTGAGTTTAAAAAATTTCGTAACATTAATCTCATCACACCCACTTCTTGGGTGTAATGGATACTCACATGTTCTCTATAATATGGGGTAGAAGGAATTTTCACTAAATTCACTAAAAATGTGATTGGAATTTCTAAAATTTTGCAGTTGCCTGTTGGGCACCCAATTTACTACCGAAACACAATAGGATTCTGGATTGTGTTTACTTCGGCTGAAGAAATTTACGGCAGAATGTTTGCTTGTGTGCCAGACTCACGCAACGATTCGCAAATACTTTTCCCCATCCGATGTAAGTTAGACCATAGATCTGGCTCCTGTTCATTCAGTTTTCTACCGAAACCAATGACACATTTCTTACCGTACAATTGCGGTTCAAATAACGAAAAGAACTTCAATTCACAATTTAGACCACCCACCCAAGATAGAATCAGCCACTGGACTGTATGGAACCGAAGGAGAACAGCTGAAATTGAATTGTTCGATTGTAGTTCGAACAGGTGAAAAGGTAGCCATCGAGTGGAAATTACCGAATGCTTCGTTACAGGTGAAGATAGTACTGGTGTATACAGTACGTGAGTTTTACAGCTTACTTTTCCGTTAACTCACAAAAATTAGGAGGCGCGAGTTGTTCAATCCAAACTAACAATCGTAAATCATCCAACAAGACCGCATCTGCAAATAGGAATGAGCGAAATTTTAATCAGAAATGTTGACAAAGTCATGGACGAAGGAGTTTATGAATGCGAGGCTATTGACGAACTTCTAAACAAAAGTTTCGACAGAATTTTTATTGAAATTTTGGGTGAGTTACTCGTTTAGGTAGCGCCAACGAGATTGAATCCAGTGGTCGTTCTTGTCCTTATTTCCTTATTTTTCCTACTTTTCGAGAATTGTCCTTATTTTGTCCTTACTGTACTAATTGTCCTTATTTTCTGTTTGAATTTTTATGATTTTTTTTGTTCACAGAACAGAATCAAAAAAGAGATAAAAGTATGAGTAGCTCTAAATAATTTTATTTTCTTTAATTTTCCAACGCAACATCTGTATGGAAAAATCAAAACGTGATTTTTAAAAAAATTTAGGCACCCTATAACTGAAACAAAAATTTGTAAAGAAAAAATCAAGCTAAACGCAAACACCATAATAGTAGGGCTCACTAGCTGCATTTTGGTATAAAAGCGTGAATTTTTTACGATTGATAAATATGCATTTGGGGATTCCAAAACGATTAGGAGACTTTGAAAAAGTGACCTCTAGCGCCATCTGCATCCGGTTGAAGTTTTCGATGCAGAGGTAACTTTGATGAATTTCTGTGTAGCGGGAATCGAAGCAACGCAGGTGATATTGGTCTCAAACGAAAGCTGAATGTTCAAAGTTTTTTTTAGTGCAAAAAAATTTCAAGAATTTTCCGATTTTCCCATAGTTTTTCCGAATTTTCATAAAAATGAAATTTTAAAACTGAGGTGAAACTTAAGTAATTTTTAAAATTGAATCAGAAAAGTTTTTTTTCTTCGCTATTATCGTTGCACGTTCAGTTTCCAAACTTCCAGTGGTAACTAGTTTCAGTTTTCATCGAAAATTTGATCCCTTTTGCATGGCGAATTTTTTTCGGCGAAATTTTTTTTCGTAAATTTAATGAGACTAGGACTGGGAATGCTCATGATCTAAAAACAAAATAAAACCAGTTTTTCGATTTTTTAAAAAATATTAAGTTTCCGAAATCTGCTAAAATCTGTAAATTTTCCTCCTTCGGCGAACTTTGACAGACCCTAAAAAATCCATAAACGTTTCAAACAGCACAAGATTACTTATAATGCTATGCTGGGACCCTCAGCTTTCAAACGATACCAAACCCTTCACAACCGGATCAAAGGATGTATGACCTGTGATGTGAGATATGTGGTTGGACCCGATTTCAAGCAAATTTCGAAATATATGAGAGGTAAGTGGAAAAGGCAAAACAAAAACGATTTTAATTATTTTGGGTGAGTCAGCTTTTGACAACTTCCGTTTTCTAATCAATATCCCTTTAAAAATGATTTTTGCAGCTTTTCCACTTACCTCTCATATATTTCGAAATTTGCTTGAAATTGGGTCCAACCACATATCTCACATCACAGGTCATACATCCTTTGATCCGGTTGTGGAGGGTTTGGTATCGTTTGAAAGCTGAGGGTCCCAGCATAGCATTTTAAGTAATCTTGTGCTGTTTGAAACGTTTATGGATTTTTTAGGGTCTGTCAAAGTTCGCCGAAGGAGGAAAATTTACAGATTTTAGCAGATTTCGGAAACTTAATATTTTTAGCCCCGTACGAAGTACGAAGGGGCTTATAGGATTACGATGCCGTGTGTAATTGATGGAATTCGAAGCAGACGGTAAGGGCAAAGTGTTTGCCTATGTTCATAGATAACGAATCCGCAATAAAAATTTTGTCCGTCCGTCCGTCCGTCCGTCTGTCACGTCGATATCTTGAGTAAATCATATCCTATTTCAAAAATAAAATTTTCCCTGAAAGATAGTCAAAATAGTGAGGCTAAGTTCGAAGATGGGCGATTTTGAGTCGACCCTTCCGGAGTAGGGGTGTCCAAAAAACTAAAGTGCCAAAATGTTTGGGGCACAGGGCAGAAAATCAATCTATATGGTCCCCTGATAAAAAGTGTCTATGGGACCGACTCGATCCGAATCGATTTAGGGGTCGCTCAATGACGAAGTATGTGAAAAATATCCAAAATCACTTGCAAACCAGGTTTTTAGAAAAAAAATTATTTCGGACTGATGATGAAGAGTGATGTTAGGACATCTTCGTTTATATTAGTGTAATATCATCATGAGAAAACATTTTTCAACTTTTCCCATGTATCGACACCTACTCTGTCCAGGCAGCGCTTGTCAAAGATCAGATTCATAGCGTATATTCTGAGAGCGAGTCCGTATTGGTGACGAACGACACTCAAAAAATTATTGTGTAGAAATGTTCAGAAAAGCGAGGGCTTCAAGATAATGCAAAGAAAAGTTTAATTATTTCAGATTTGTTTGACAATTTTCAGATAAAACTTAATACTGGGTACCCTCGGCGAACTTTGATGAGTTGTACTGGATGTCCAGCCAATTGTTCCAATCTTGTTTTATCATTTCTTGATAGCTTACCATGTGGCCATTCAAAATAAACCAAATTTGGCATAAGGTACAAACTAAGTCGACATCGACGAGACCTAATGTGTGCCCATGTCGCATTTCTCGAAAATTTCAATATGAACTCACCCCTAAATCGATTCGGATCGAGTCGGTCCCATAGACACTTTTTATCAGGGGACCATATAGATTGATTTTCTGCCCTGTGCCCCAAACATTTTGGCACTTTAATTTTTCCATACAATTTTGGACACCCCTATTCCGGAGCTGGGGCCCAATAAGTGCCTAAGTGTTTTTCGACGATATCTCCAGACATTTAAGCACTACACTTGTAAGTGATACGTCAAATGAAAGGTATTTACAATACCGATCGACAAAAAAAAAGTTTATGAAAATTGGATGACCGACTCGTGAGTTAGACCCCTTGGTGTGAACTAGGTACAGGGCGGCAAGCCGTTTTTGCTTGTAGGTTGGCCAAATTTGAACGTATTTAGATGGATTTTGTACCAATCAGGGAAAAAAAAGTTTTTGAAATTCGATTCACCGGAGCGTGAGCTAGGTCTCTCGGAGTGAGCCTATATGTGGCTACTCGGCCGTACAGTGAAGGTGGTGTTTTTTGTTAATATCTCGAGTAAACTTTGACCGAATTTCAATTTTTTTTTTGTTTGAAAGGTACTAACGAGTGTAAAGCAGCCGTACTACTTTCCACCTCCTAACAAAATGGCCGTCGGCCGCCATTTTGGATTTTTGTAAAATCAATATAAATCGGTGAAAATGATACTTACTTAGTTTTAGGTCAATTCGAAATTTGTGTCACATTTGAAAGGAACGTCGTACGAGGCTTCGTAATTGCGCTATGCGCAATTTTTAAGACGTACACAATTCATAAGAATTTTACTTTACCGACGTTTACGGGCGCAGTAGGCTTACGGTAAGAGTAGGGCGACGGACGAACTAGGGTCACGTACGCAATAGATGTACGGGTTTGTACGGGGCTCAGTCGCAGCAAACGCTCCGACTGTTCTGACGGCTCGTTTTAAAATATAATTGTTTTTGATTCCCCAAATGTATATTTATCAATGGTAGAAAATTCACGCTTTTATACCAAAATGCACCAAAAAATGTATTTTGTTCAACTAGTGAGCCCTACTATAAGGTAAGCGAGGGTATAGCTGACCGTGCAGGTGTATCTGACCAGCTACATTATTTATCAGTTTTGGAAAATAATTACAAATGAAAATACGCAAATTAACGTTATAATTAATCTTTAGAGCCTAAAGATTAATTTTTTTCATGAAAATAATGCGATTATTATGTTTACTTATTTGATACAACCATAAAATGAAACCAGTGCACCATCTCAGTACAAAGTTGCACATTTCTTAAGAAAATCGTAAGATCGGTGTGGTCTAATTTAAGGTTTTTATTGACAAAAGAATTATTAATGGACAAAGTTTTGGTGTTTTTAGGTAGTAAATAGTTCGACAATTAATATTATTAACATAAATAGCGTCTAAAAGTTAATATTTGATTAATTACATGGTGGTCAAAACATTGCATTGCATCTAAAATATGCCATGTGTAGTTGACCGCACCAAATTCCGTACATTTTTCTTGATGTGACAAATTCACCTTCCATGTGCATTGTTGTGTACAAAATGATGTGATTAAAATTCGTTGATATTTTGTGTTTTTATGAGTTTTTATCATTGAAATTGGTTAATATCAGTGAATTAAGAGTGAAAATGTGTCGAATAATGCGAAATTATTGTGAAAAATGTCTTAATTTTGTAGCGGTCAACTACTGCAACAAGACTGGTCAGGTATAAAAACATCCGTTTTTTAGTGGTCAGCTACTGCATCAAAAACAGTGCTTCAGTAAAATCAGTTTTTTACAATAAAAATTAATTAATTGTCAATATTTCTGATATTCTACGGAATGGGAACAGATCAAATTAAATTCTGACGAAGGAAAAACTTAGCTTCATCGAAATCATCCTGAGATACTGATGACCAAAGTTGAAAAATTGCTTAGACGGTCAGCTACTACCTCGCTTACCTTACAACTTTCTTTCGCAAATAAAATACTTCTTTCAAGCGAAATTGCTCTTATTTTCAGTTCAAAATTGTCCTTAGAATGTCCTCATTTTTGCATTTAAATTGTCCTTATTTCCTTATAAGGACGAATCGAATTTCAGTACGAGCCCTGCAGATTGAGAATAGGGGGAGAGAGAGAGAGAGAGAGAGACATGACATGGTGGACATGCTTTCGGTGGCACTTTTTATCAAATAAATTTTAATTTTATTTAGGAAAAGGTGACGACGCTCTCGACATTCAAGCGATGGATGGAATTTATAGAATCGAAATCAGAAGATGGCAAACGGCAATATGGAAAGTGAAATATAAAGGGCGTCCAAAGCCAACGATTGATTGGTATCATCCATCAGGCGAAAAAATACTTGGAGATGATGAAAAATGTGAAGTGAAGGTCACAACAGACTTTACCGTTTTGAAAATATTGACCGTTGAGCTGGAAGATTTTGGCTTCTACACATTGAAAGCTTCCAATGGAGTTAGTTCAATGGAGAAAAAATTCGAGCTACGCGTTAAAGGTCAGCTTAACGAAGGGCTTCATGTCAACTTAAATCAAATGTTTTTTAATTTTTCCAGTGCGTCCAGCTGCTGAGGTTAAAAGTGTAGTGTCGCGGGTCAACGAAAATGCAAGACTTGTATGTAATTGTGCAGGATATCCTCCGTCGTCAATAACGTGGATGTTTGCACCATGCCAATGGACAATGATGAGTGTAATGCCTGATTGTGAAGACTAATATTGTTTGAGATTTGAAATAAAAGACTTCTATTTGGGACTTGTGTCCCGTGAAACTTACTTTTATTGAATGCGAAGTTTCATACAAATTGCTCGCTATTTAAGGCCCTTTCTCGGGTATCCTAGATCAAATTCATTTAATTGGCCTTCTGATTTTCATACATTTTCACAGTGATTTTCTATCGTCAAGTGTTTTAATGCGGAGCAATATTTCCTTACGATATAGGAGACTAATTTTCTCGACATACTCCCACCTTTGATAACCTCTTTATCAAATTAATATTCAAAACGTATTGGTTTATTGACTGTACGACCACTTCTCGTTACTTTGAGTTTTGGTTCCAATTGATTGTCTCCAATTTCTATACTCGGTTCGGACTCTACGACGTTCTTGTTCTGCTCCATTGTGTCCACTTCTGTGTTCTTTTTTACTGTGTCCATGTCTGTGTTTTCTTCTTCTGTGTTCGTCTTCTGATTTACAAGTTCATTGGCGAGGTCTGCGGAAGTTTCCAACATGTATAATCGTTGAATTGGACGAGTTGTTTCGGTGACGGTTCCATTTTTTGATACTCGAACCTTCACACTCCGTATAATTCCGTCTTCACTTGGATATGTTTCCAATATCTTTGCTATCGGCCAGTCTACTCTTTTCTTATTTTCCACTTCCATAATTACCACATCTCCCACCTTTATAGGTGTGTAACCACTCTTCCGTACGTTCTGATGTACTAGCAGACTTAGATACTCTTTTCTAAATCTTTCGCGCAGTTCCTGTCGAATGTTTTGACGGTGTAGGTATTTCTTCCCAAATTCTGATGATTCAATAATATCCAAGTCAATGGTCTCACTATTCTTTGCATCGTTGAGAAACATCATTGGAGTTATTGGTGTTAATTCTTCTGGATCTTCTGACACATATGTTAATGGACGGGAATTGATTATTCTTTCAATGTCACACAGTACCGTTGTCATTTCTTCATAGTCTAGTAGAACTCTATCAAGACATCTGCGCAAAAGTTGCTTTATCAGACCAACTATTCGCTCCCACCATCCTCCCCACCATGGTGCACTTGGAGGGTTGAAGATCCACTTTATTCTTTTCGCCTCTGATTGTGTACTGATTTCTTCCCAATTTAGTTTATCCATCAAGTTTTCAGTACCAACAAAATTGGTTCCATTATCCGTATAAATCACTTGTGGTCTGCCTCGACGAGCGATGAATCGACGTAATGCTTGTATGAAAGCTGGTGTGGATAACGATGTTATCAACTCTAAATGAACAGCACGATAAACTGCACACGTAGACAAGACGAACCATGCTTTTGTCCCATCTAATAAATGTAATGGTCCTCCAAGGTCTATTCCAACTACTTCAAATGTCGCTGTATCTTTCACTCGGTTCAGAGGTAAAGATGGTTCTGGTGCTGTCATTTTCTTAGCTGTGTATCTTTTGCACCTTATACATGACGTTGTTACTCTACGAGCTACTACTCTAGAGTTTAGAATCCAAAATCGTTCTCGTAGAGTATTCCTCAATGTCATTGCACTACAATGCTGCATATCCAAATGCTCCTTTTCTACCAGACGTACTACAGCTATATGGTCCTTTGGTAGCAAAATTGGTCTGCGAAAATCTTCTGTGTCGTTTCTTCTTAATAACTTCGTTTCCACTCTCCATATGCCTGAAACGTCCTTCTTTGCATTCATTTGTGTCAACACTTTATCAGAACTTGTGAAGGATTCATTTTGTATCATCCTCCATAAACACTTCTCTGCCTCATCTTCTTCATCCAAAGTTAAGTCTGCAGTTCTTTTTTGATTCCGTTTATAGAGTTTCCAGCGTCTCATCCATGCGATCATCCGGATTACTTTACGTAGATCACTGAAGCGTTTAAAATACCTTGTCGAATCGTTTTCTTGTATTAAATGAGAAACGACAACTCTTTTCTTCTCTGACATTATAATTTCTTCATCACCAATGATTGCTGACTTCGGCCAAAATTCTTTCTCTTTCTTTAGCCATTCAGGTCCCTCCCACCATCTGCTTTCTAACAATCTCTTATTGGAACATCCTCGCGATGGTAGGTCAGCTGGATTTAAATAACCTGGTACATGGTTCCAACAGTCTGCGTTTGAGTATTGATTTATCGTTTTGACCCGATTAAAAACGAAGACCTGCCAGTTTTCTTTCCTCTTGATCCAGCTCAACGCATTTCCCGAGTCTGACCAAAAATATGTTTCTATATTTGAAACATCTATGGTTTTCTGCAAGTAGTTCGACATTTTTGCACCACATTCACACGCCACTAGTTCTAATCTAGGCGTAGTTATTGGTTTTATTGTTGATACTCTTGATTTTGCCAACAATAATTGGACAGTTATTGTACCTTCAAAATTACTTCTCAAGAACGCTATTGTGGCATATGCTTTGCTGCTTGCGTCTGTAAATATGTGAAGCGAAAGTTCACTACCTATTTGTCTTCCTGTCCATCGTGGTATCTTTAACTCTGACAAAACATGTAGACTATTTCGCCAAGATAAAAATCTCTTCTTGATATCGTCTGGTACAGGTGTATCCCATTTGAATTTCTTTTTCTTGCACAATTCTTGTAATAACATTTTTGGAACAATTACTGCTGGTGCTGCTAGTCCAATGGGATCAAAAATTTGATGTGTTGCTGCTAGAATTGTTCGTTTCGTGACTGTATCATCATCCAAACTTAATATCTTTCGCACATCCAGTGACAAAGTGTCTTCAACAACATTCCATAAGAGGCCAAGTACAGACACTGAGGTTTCTTGAGAAGCATTGCTGCCTGTTGCCAATCCGCACTCCGGTGAGCCGACTCCGGCAACATCCCCAGCAATGACTTCACCTCTATTCCATACCCAACCTCTAAGATTGAATTTTGCTTCTGCACAGATTTCTGTTGATTCTCTCATAAATTTTTCACGTTCTTGATTAGTATCGACTGAAACCAAACAATTGTCTACATAAGTCGATTTCTGCAACAATTTTGCTGTGGTTTGATATTCCTTTTTCACTCTTTTCAAATGATGATTTATTGTTGCAGCCAGAAGAAATGGACTCGATGATATACCAAAGACGACTCTGCAATGTCTGAGTATTATAATTTTTCCATATTTGTACCATACAAATCTTAGATAGTCTCGGTCTTCCTTCTTTACACTGATTTGTAAAAATGCTTTTTCTATGTCAGCTATAGCTGCATATCTTTTCATTCGAAATAAAACCAACAATGACGGTATCTCTTGCAATAAATTCTGCCCCTTTTCCAAACAATCATTTAATGATGGACATCCTCTTGATTTTGCAGATGCATCGAACACTGGCCTTATTGGTGTAGTGGAACTTTTCTCATTTATAACTGGATGGTGTGGTAAATAGCTAATTCCTGTGCTTGGCTCGTTTTCCTCAATAACTTCTTCGATAATACCTAACTCCAGCCATTGATCAAAAACCTTTTGATAACTCTCCGTCTTGTTAATGTTACTTAGCTTGGACCATGATGAATGTAGTCTCCGTTCAGCAACTTCTTTATTTTTTGACACAGGTTGATGTCCTTCAATCCATGGTAGAGAAACTTCGTACCTTCCATCGCACCATCTCGATACGTTGCTTTCAAAATGAATCAATGCGGATTTCTGTAACTCTATTTTAGTCTTTTCTTGTGCCGGGTCATGAATCCCAATGATGTCTAAATTCCATAATTCTTGTACTCTGGCTGTGCTGATGTACATTGAATGTACGAGGGATACCATATTTGAAGATTCTCTGTTCGTTTCTTCTTGCAAAACACCCATCAATGTCCAACCAAACCTTGTTTCAAACGCAACTAGCCCACTTTTGGTTTCGTACAATTTTCCCGTGTATAATTTACTGCCGATGTTTGCTCCAATTAACATATGAATCGGACATTCCGTTTGTATTTTATCAGACAGTTGGATACCCTTCAACGCTAGCTCATTTAACCATGGTCCACTTGGAGTAGGATCAATTGTTCCACAAATTTTCTCCACTTCTATCAATCGATACTGTATTCCAAAACTACCATCAATGCTCATTACCTCGACATCATATACTGAATGTTTCTTCAGGCTAGTAACATAGCCACCAAATAATGAATGAGCCAATTCTATGGTTCCTACGGACTTCAACCCAAAATTATTAACAGCTGCGCTTGTTACGTACGAGCGACCTGACCCCGAGTCAATCATAGCTCTTACGGCCTGTGTCTTGACTGGACTGACAATGTTGACGAGAAGTGTTTGCAATATAGTATTATCAACATCGGAATAGGCAGAATAAGCGTTTATTTCCTTTAATGGTCTCTTTCCGTCTTTCGTACAAAGAAGCTTATAATGGGTTCCAGAGCATGACGTACATTTTACTAAAGATTTACAATTTCTTGCCAAATGATTTCCATGTAGACATTTGAAACATTTTCCAGCTTCACGTATTTTTGCATAACGTTCATTCAATGTCAGCTTCGTTGTACAATCGTAGTTCTGGTGTAACCTTCCACAGAAAATACACTTGTTTGTCGTAGAAGACTTGCTGAATAAATCGGTAGTGGTTGCGGTCTCGAAAACTATTTTCCGTTGTTTCTTAGATGATGGTTCTTCAGACTCGTCGTCTGAAATCACTCCACGCTTTGCCATACTCAAACGAACACTGCTTTCCACTTCGCCTTGCAAGAATTTCATCAATTGTTTCAGTTGGTCTTCATCTTCATCCGTTACAGCACCACGCTGATTCCTGATTCGTTCCCATGCAACCAACACCTCTTCGGAAAGTGACGATTCGACTAATGGATATAACATTGCTGCATACTTGTCTGAGGTGACTCCCAGTGATTCTAATGATCTCAACTGTGTTTCTAATTCGTCGTACAATGTTGCCAATGATAGCCGCTGTTCTCCATTTGTATTTTTCAACACTAGTTTCAGTAGATCGCGAACGTATACTTCCACTAATACGTTTTCTTTACCGAAACGTGACTTGAGGTGCTGAATTGCTTTTTCGTAGTTTTCGCCCGTTGGAGGAAAGCTTTTCACTACCCGGCGAGCAACTGATCCGTCAACAGTTGCTTGAATGAGATATTGGAACTTCTCTTCTGAAGACATGCTTTCGTCATCATTGATTCCTTTGAATTGACTCCAGAATGTCAGCCATTCTCGAGGACTTCCATTAAATTCTACCAATTTTAATTTTGGTAATTTATAACGGGACTTGTCTTTGAGCGATGTTGAGACTTGCGACGTTACAGATGCCAATTCAGCTTGATCTTTTTCTTGCTGTCTTATCAAACCTTCTGACCTATTCAGATCCGTCCATTTATCTCGATACTCTTGAATTTGATCGTACTCTTCGTCCATTTCTGCTTCCCCAACACCTCTTTCACATAATTCACTCATTACTTCGTCGTCCATCTTTTCCAACTGATTGAACCTGTCTTCCAACCGTTTCCAAAGAGATTGTATTAAGTCTTCATCTTTGTTGTCATCTTTTGCCATTTCCGCTGTGAGCTCATTATACAATCTTGTGAATGAACGTCGCACAGAACCTCGTTGATTCTTTCTTGACATCTTCGACTTGCTATTCTTTTTCCAACTTCTATAAATTCTTCAGCTCCTTTTTTAATTTCGGCCAGAATAATTTTCGATTCCTTTTTTCTTGGTTTCTCTGCGTATTCTGCCTCTTTCTTGAATAAATTCGCCTTCTTTACTTTAACTGGGTGTTTTACCAAGTGGTCTCTTTTGCTATTGGGTTGTGTCGCAATTTTTGACTCGACTTGTGTTGACTTAGTACCACTTGCTACGGTTGTTGAATTGTGACTCGTGACTTCTATTCCTTTCGTCGTAAAATGTGAAATTCTTATTTTGGGCATTTATCTAATTTGACGATCTGTATATTTAAACCCAATGACCGACTAACGACTGGATCAGACCAATAATTGAAATAAAGCCACAACTAAATTTTCGGCTGTATCGTTAAACGAATGACCAGACCAGACTAAAACTCAGCCAATGATTCGGATCAAAGACCGGACAACGACTGGGTCAGACCAATAATTGAAATGGATTTTTTCGGCTGTACCGTTAAACGAATGTCCAGACTAAAACTCAGACCAATAATTCGGCAAAGCACTGCCAACGATTTCGACGGACTAAACCAAAGCACGCCCAACGATTGGATGATTGAAACAAATTTGATTTTTTTTTTTTTTTTTTTTTTTTTTTTTTTTTTTTTTTTTTTTTTGGTCTACCAAGTTCGATTTGATTTTATTGCTTAGCCAAGTCCAACGACCGGACCAAATCCAACCGAGCCACAACCAATGTTTATGTTGTATTGTGAATTGAATGACCAGACCAGATTGAAGCCAATGTTTTGGCTGTATTGGTAACCAACGACGTAATGAACCACCAAAGCGAATGATCCAATTTCTCGGTGAACGCTCAATGAAAGTAAATAAGAAAGGGTTGACTGGAGAGTTCCACACTCCAACACGCAGTGCCAGCCAAGTCCTTCCTAATTACTTCACACTATTGTCCACGTACTTCTGCTGAAACTGATTATATCAGTTTGTATCCTTCCTGCTGCGCCACTTGTATGAGATTTGAAATAAAAGACTTCTATTTGGGACTTGTGTCCCGTGAAACTTACTTTTATTGAATGCGAAGTTTCATACAAATTGCTCGCTATTTAAGGCCCTTTCTCGGGTATCCTAGATCAAATTCATTTAATTGGCCTTCTGATTTTCATACATTTTCACAGTGATTTTCTATCGTCAAGTGTTTTAATGCGGAGCAATATTTCCTTACGATATAGGAGACTAATTTTCTCGACAAATATCGTTTTATTGAGGTATTTTGAGCAGCTTTGCTTCGTCAAAAGAAATGAACCTTCGGCAAATGTTTAGGCTCACAATGTCAAAGCAAATAAATGAAAAAAAAATTCGCAGGCAGAATCGGTTAATACAACGTCAGAGTCACTTTCAACTCAAACATCTGTTTTAATGCTAAACGCTACACAGACTGGAATAGCTAAATGCATTGCAGTTAACTCTGAAGGAATAAGGAGTTCTGAAGCAAATTTTTATGTCACAGATATTGAAGTAAAAAGGTCTTGCCTTCACCAACGGCCTTTTGAAGTTGATTTTCTGGTTTTTTACAGAGCGGCTTATTCGACGTTCGGATATTGAATAATGAAACGGAGATCGTTGCCGGTGATAATGTGACAATTTTGTGTGCAGTTTCGGCACACACCTTATCCGAAATAGTCTGGTCTCTTAACGATCGACCCGTTCGATTGAGTGACGGTTAGTGGAATTGATTCGACCGACTCAATAACATTTTCACAAATTCCTCTTAGATGTGAAAGTTGAGAGCTTGCGTTCGACGTACTCGTTCGAGGAAAGTATTACTTGGAATGCCATCAAAACCAGCCATTCGGGTACATACAAATGTCACATGAGCAATACAGAACAGTCGAACGTTTTGGAAGTTAAAGAGTTGATCATAAAAGTCTACGGTGAAACAGATGCACATTATCCAAGCACCTTCCTCTCTCATTCCAAAATTTAAATTCTTCTCTCAAAGAACCACAAAAACCGGTAGTGGACAACACAGTACCCGCAAAAGATGTGATTGAAGTGCAGTTGGACGAACCGATTCGATTGACATGTAACATTATTGGTCATCCGCGTCCGAATATTCGGTGGTACAAAAATGTAGAATTGATAAGAAACGGCACCAAGTACAGACTCGCTGACGATATGAAAACGTTGGACATTATCAAAACAGACCTCAGTGATGGCGGCAACTTCAAGTGCATGGGATCAAATCGTCTCGGATCGGCTCAGCAGATATTCAACTTAACAGTCAAAAGTATAGAGCCGAGTGCCTTTCTTGCTCACCTGACGTAATTAACCAAAAAATTGTTTTTTTTTTGTCTTTCAGGCGGATTAACAAATGTCGCTTGGATAATTGGAGCAATTGTACTGATGTCGCTAGTCTTTACCATTGTCTCAGTATATGCGGTTCTACGAAACCGAAAAGTATGACGAGGTGGTCCTGTGCTTGAATCAATAATTTAACTTTTCCCCCACTTTCCAGTTACGGCAAGAATTGGACGCATTGAAAGATTTCAATCTTGATGGTAACCCAGATGCCATAAACCCAAACTTGCCGTTACACGAGCAAGTTGATTTCCTGCCGTATGACGAACAGTACGAGTTTCCAAAGAAAAATCTGAAGTTGGGTAAGATCTTCCAGCTCATGCTTCGAATAACAGTAATCAAATTACTGCGTCATCAGGAAAGATGTTAGGATGTGGCGCGTTTGGTGTTGTATTAAAAGGACTGGCTATTGGAATATTGGCGACGGAAGATGAAACCGTGGTCGCTGTGAAAAAGCTTAAAGAAACGGCCGGAAATGAGGTGAGCGCACATTTACTAACAATTCGTAGGTTCTGGCGAAAGTAGATTCAATTTTAGGAAGTCGTTGCGTTGGTTACGGAACTGAAGATAATGGTTCACATGGGACGGCATTTGAATGTTGTCAATTTACTGGGCGCCGTCACCAAGAATATTGTGAAGCGTAAGAAAAATCAGCAAAAATTTTTTAACATTAAAACAATCTTCTTTCCGATTAAAAATGCCGTCAACCAGGCGAACTGATGCTCATTGTAGAATTTTGTCGTTTTGGAAATTTGCAAACTTTTTTGTCCGAAAACCGGAATTTGTTCGTGGATCAAGTGAACATCGAAAACGATTCCATTCATCCGGCCATCGTGGTAGGCAAGGAACAGAGCAATTTAAAATACATAAGACCGTGTTTCAGTCACAACCAAAGTGATGGAACGTATCTAGAAAATGCCGAAATTACGGAAGCAACAAATGGTAAATCCGGCAGTTCTTTAAATTGTGTGTCTGCTCAATAATTACCGTTGACATCCCAGTAGGTACAGATGTCGGTGCATCGGTGAATTCAATCACGACGACAGATCTAGTCTGTTGGCTGTTCCAAATTGCGAGGGGAATGGAATATTTGTCATCGAGAAAAGTGCTTCACGGTGACTTGGCCGCTCGTAATGTTCTGTTGTGTGATGGTAATGTCGTTAAGATATGCGATTTCGGTTTGGCAAGGTCAATGTACAAATATTGTAATTATGTGAAGCAGGGCCAGGTGAGTGTACCACAACAGACAAACGAATTAAATTTTTCGTTTTTGAACTGCGTTGGCTTTTCACAGACACCTCTGCCGTTTAAGTGGCTTGCCATTGAATCGATTCGCGACCAGATATTCAGCACATTCACCGATGTCTGGTCATTCGGTGTTCTTATGTAAGTGTTGGACTGATTTATTGTGTGTTGCCGCAGTTCGCATTTCTTGTGGACGCACTTTATTTCCAGGTGGGAGCTGTTTACTTTAGGACAAACACCATATCCCGGCATGAACGCCGATCACGATTTATTCGTTAAACTAACAGACGGTTATCGTATGGATAAACCAGAACATGCAAAGGAAGAGGTACAAACGTGTCCTTCACATTTTACCGGTTCTGCGAAATCATTTTACGAATATCGTCTTAGGTCTACTGCATCATGTTGAACTGTTGGAATGTGAATCCGGAAACGAGGCCAACATTCAATGATTTGCAAGAGAAATTCGGAAAACTACTGCAAGATGGACAAGCTGAGGTGAATATTCATTCACAGACAGGAAATTGATGCTTTTTGTGGCGTGTAACGTTTTGGTGTTGATTTGTTTCACAGCACTACAGTGACCTAAATCAACAGTACGTTGCAATGCAACCGAATTATTTCAAGCAAGGCGAAACCGACTACGAAGTGTTACTGGATTCACCGGACACAATGGCCCCCTCTTACATACCGATGAAACCAATTTTTGACAAACGGTAAATTGGACGAGCGACTAAATGCAACCGCAAGTCGGCCGAGCAAAATAAAATAAAAATTTGTTTCTTTCGGAATGAACAATAAATTGACCTTTAAAGACGGAAAGTATTCGTTTTTCGACGGTTTCTTTGAACCAAAAGTTTTTTTTCTGTTGAAAAAGTAGGACCATCATATGCTTTCGTTCTGCTTACGACACAGCAGCTCTTGAACCCAAAAGACTATATTGCCAGATTATTAAAATTTATTTATCAAATGGTTGGTTACAAAGACCTAACTGTAAAACTTGCATGAAACCCAATGCATCGGAAACGTAAAGAAAATTCATAGTTCCCTCAGGCGCAAATTCATTTTACTTGACACAGGACACGTTATTACTGACCGCTTCAAATTGATATCAAGACCTTGACTTGTTTACGGTTCGAATCTCTGGTAACACCTTCCACAAACAGGTGAGCAACCATGTCATAGGCGAATGGAAAGGGAACATTTCAGTAATAAATGAGATTTAAATTTTACAAATAAATCACTGCAAAATGCCCTTCGAGAATCCCTCCCCGAATTCCCGGTGCGGCACTGATTGGACTGGTGAGGCGTTAAACAAAACGCGTACGCTACGACATTACCGTTTATTTCCATATTGAGAAACGGTTTGTTGCCCCATCATCAGATGCAAGTGGTAACTTTTGATTGAGAGGTTATTAGTGCATAGATACCCAATGAGATCGAGGGACGATTTTCATCTTCAGTGAGTCCCGGCGAATTCACTCATAACACGTCGAGTCGGCAGGCTTTGGAGCTAAATGTAGCAAGTTCCTGTGCAACACAGTAGTAGTAGATGGATAGTAGTAGATTGAGCACTTTGCCGCAGCATCTTAGACAAATTTTATGATTTTCTCTCACAATTTAGCAAAGTCGTGAAAACGAAACAAATTTAAAGTTTCCACTCAACAAAAAGTACTCCATGGTACAGCCGTGAGAGAGCGTGGCAAAGCAAAAATTGAAAAAAATTCCAGTTTGTCTCTCACACGGAGTCTCTCTTTTGGTAAGTCGAAATCAAGTCAAGGCTGAATAGAGCACGGTGACAAAACGGAAGACTGTGACAGTCGGACTATTACATGCCGTTTCTATTGTTTAGATGGCTTTTGCATTGTTTTAATTCCAATTTTCAATGTTACGACGGAAAACGGAGGAAAAACGGCTGTAAAATTGACGACCGTGGAGAGCTACATTTTGAAACGTAAACGTCACGTAAACTGAGAGCTAAACGAAGGCAAAAGGGACGGCTGTGAATTCAACTTACGCTTCCTTTCTATTGTTTAAAGAGAAAGCTGAATGCTTTTTTCGTAAGTGTAAGTCAGGGCTTAAGAACGAATCGCACAGTATCCGTTTACAAAAAAGTTCTCCGTTTTCGATCGTAAAGCGTTTTACAATAATGGAAAGAGAGAGACACAAAGATTGAGAGTAATTGTGTATGTTTTTTGAAAAGGGTCATTAAACGGAGTGAAGAGCGGTTTAGGCCTAAACAATTCACAATTGTGAACGGCTGTAGATTCAGTCGGCGAAGCATGATCCACCAACTTAATCCAGTATAAGCTCCAAACGACATTAATAAAAAGTTTCACAATTTTTCAGAAGATACTCATGAAAAGCGACCCTCAAAAAATGTGCCTAAAAGAGCACAGACGGCTAATTATATGGAACTTAACAAATTTCTCGTTTTTATTGAGTGTGCCCTTCCACTCACATAAACCAACAAAAGTCGTTTCAAATTGTTGTAATTTTTCGTTTTCATATAATAAACACGGCCTAAACGAACTGACAGAGAAAATCTTTCTGAAGTCTCCATAAAATTCATTAAGAGCAGAGCAGTAAAAAAAAACCCAATTAGAATAGATTAAGATAAATGGCCGTGCACATACCACCCATTAAACGAACTGCTTCAATTTTCTTTTCTTCCACTTTTTTTCCATCGAAATTTATCCAAAACTCAGAAAACATTATGCCGGTGAATGCGTGTCGGCGGCGTTTGGTTACATAACGGAACATTTTCGTATTCCGTTTTATTGTGGTTCCGTTGGAATTATGAGGTAACTATTTCCATGAATGGTACAACTCGTAAGTATACTTAAGTACTCCGTCTAATTGCATTATCTGAGAGAGAGTAAGAGAAAATTCATTTTCGTTTCGTTTTAGTTTTGCTAATCTAATGTATAAAGTTGGGTTCGGCATCGCAACATTTTATTTATAAAGTCAACTACATATACTCAAGGTATGAGCTAACGTCACCTCTCATACTGTCAGCGCAAAGTTTCATGACTAAACGAGCCGTCAGAACAGTCGGAGCGTTTGCTGCGACTGAGCCCCGTAGAAACCAGTACATCTATTGCGCACGTGACCCTACTTCGTCCGTCGCCCTACTCTTACCGTAAGCCTATTGCGCCCGTGACTTAAACGTCGTAAAATTCTTATGCAATGTGTACGTCTTAAAAATTGCGCATAGCGCAATTACGAAGCCCCGTACGACGTTCCTTTCAAAAGTAACACAAACTACACTTCCCACTGATCAGTGATTTTGGAATTATCATTTTCACCTATTTATATTGATTTTACAAAAATCCAAAATAGCGGCCGACGGCCATTTTGTTAGGAGGTGGAAAGTACAACGGCTGCTTTACATTCGTTAGTACCTTTCAAACAAAAAAAAATTCATGAAATTCGGTTAAATTTTGCTCGAGATATTAACAAAAAACACCACCTTCACTGTACGGCCGAGTAGCCACATATAAGCTCACTCCAAGAGACCTAGCTCACGCTCCGGTAAACCGAATTTCATAAACTTTTTTTTCCCTGATTGGTACGGTCAATACCTATCTAATAAATCAAAATCCATCTAAATCCGTTCAAATTTGACTAACCTACAAGCAAAAACGGATTGCCGCCCTGTACCTAGTTCACACCAAGGGGTCTAACTCACGAGTCGGTCATCCAATTTCCATAAACTTTTTTTTTGTGGATAGGTATTGTAATTACCTTTCATTTGATGTATCACTTACAAGTGTAGCCTTTAAATGGCCAGAGAAATCTTTGGAAAACGTTAAATCACTTATGGGGCCCCAGCTCGGGAGGGGTCGACCCAAAATCGCCCATCTTCGAACTTAGCCTCACTATTTCAACTACCTTTCAGGGAAAAAAAATTTTTTGAAATCGGATTTGATTTACTCAAGATATTGACGTGACAGACGGACAGACGGACAGACAAAATTTTTATTGCGGATTCGTTATCTATGAACATAGGCAAACACTTTGCCCTTACCGTCTGCTTCGAATTCCATCAATTACACACGGCATCGTAATCCTATAAGCCCCTTCGTACTTCGTACGGGGCTAAAGACAAAGTTCCACAGACATTCCAAACTTTGAATATCTTAAATAATGGTACCCAAATGGTGTCACAATCGTTTTTTAAAGCACCAGCTGGTAACCATTATAGGTGGCAATTTGTCTTTTGTAAACACTGCACTATGTCATTGGTACATCTTCCGCTGATTACACACCAATGTAGTAGCCACTGATAAAATAGATAAAATTATTCCCGCAAATCACACTGAGTGGAAATGCAGTAACCATGGAAGTGTCCATGTCCATGAAAGATGCACTGGATGTCTTGGGTGATTGGGATAGCCCTTGGTACCATGAAAAAGAAAAGTTCGGGTGCCAAGATGAAATCCTGTCAGTTTTCGGGAAAAGTAGATGGAAGTCACTATCTCAGTATCCGACCCTTTTCGAACACTCTGAACAAAATATTTCAAATTATTATGGATGATGCCGATAGATAATTGTTACACAAGAATTGTTTCAAAATATTTCTTCCCCTTGACCACATTTTTGGACCACCCTGTGTTGTCCAAAAAATTTGAAAAAACTTCTTTGTTGTAGGAAATTTAATTCACTATCGACGTCATCCATAATAATACGAAATATTTTGTCCAGAGGGTTCGAAAAGGGTAGGAAACTGAGATAATGCACTACAGACTTACCCCTTCCTCTTCCCGAAAACTGACAGGATCTCAGCTTGGAACCCGAACTTTTCTTTTTCAGGGTACCAATCAAGGGCTATCCAAATCACCCAAGACATCCCGTGCTGTGCACCTTTCATGGACACGGGCACTTCTATGGTTACTGGACTATGTCTGCAATGTTCAGACTAAAAAGTCGTACAATTGAACATTGAATTGAGTGTTTATCGAGAAAATACGGACAATGTTCAAAGTTTAAAAATAGAATCATTTGTCGTCATAGATTCGTACCTAACGTATTTTCAATATCAATCTATGACGTAAAAGTTAAGTTAAATATTGATGAAAGAATATGCATTAAGACCACACTTGTTGAAATTGAAATTTAAAATTCAAAAAATTGCTGAAGCTTCTGTTGATCAAATTTATGCACATGCTACGGTTAGGTGTCATCCATAAAGTACGTACGGCTTAAGGGTAGGTATTATTTAGGTGTTGTAGTCCAATCATTAAGGACGACATGCCTTTTCGTCAAAGACCATTCCTAAACGCTTCGCTTCGCTAAGATCAATCCATTTTGCGCATATCTCACAGTTAAAGTTGTAAGGTCGAGTGCTTCGATCTATTTATGACAATGACGTCAAATTATTGCAAATTAATGGTACTGTACTGTCAATAGTAGAATGACAGTCAATGGGCGAAAGGAATATTAATACGTTGAATAGTGCATCGCAGTCTCAGTCCTTCCACAAAATTTATTTTCGAAAATTCGACTCGCACAAAATCTTTGAAAATCGCTTCGTATCTAGCACCGTACTATAATCTATGACGTCCAGAGTGACTGTATGAATATTGTCGGAATGTTTGCTTTTCGGCAGATGTAATACTGTTAACACTCGATTCGAATTAATCTAAATTAATTAGAATTAAGTTTGGCGCATTATAAAAAGACGAACGAATTTGTCTTTCACATCAATTGAAGCTATGATGTCGAAAATATCAATTGCTTTATTTGCTGCTGTTGTAGTTTGTCAGGTAATTTCTGCCGTCAGTTGATTGATTGATTAAATTTTGTAAATAATTTTAATGCTCAGGTTTATGCTTCACCTGAAGCACAAAACTGGGGTCCACCGCCATTCGGAGCTCCACGAGGATTCGGACCACCACCACCACCACCATTCTTCGGCGGTTCAGGACAATCACCAAATTGTAATCCACTTCCTCCATCACCACCAAGTCCTCCACCTGGACCGCCACCAGTTTTAGATGCTGGTGGTTGCATACCGAACCCTGCCGCCAACGAAGCACTTCTCCGTAAAGTATACAGCGAAGTGTTCAGCCAGAAAAATGTTAGCAACATCGACAAGTACTATGCTCTCAATCACATTGAACACAATCCATTCGATAGAGACGGTCGCGACCAGGTTGTAGAGCTTGTAACAACTGGCACTTTGGGCGGGCCACCGGTAAATGTGGAAATTCAACGAATGATTTCGGCAGGAGACTTTGTTTGGGTCCACAGCAAATTCCCAATCACTAGATTGGGCAGCGTATTCGCCATTGTGGACATTTTCCGATTTGAATGTGGCATTATTCACGAACATTGGGACGTGCTTCAAGATACCATCAACTTGCCGGGACCTGTCGTCAGCACTCATCCATTCTTTTAAAATGATTGAATCAACAAGACTCTGTACAAATAGGTTGACAGAAATTTTCAAAAATTACTGTTGACATGTAGCCTGCAGGAGTAGACTCAATGCAGAGCAGATTCACAATAAAAAACAATTAAAATTTGAAAGTTTCTTTTATTCGTGACGTCTTGCAGAACGTGGATGTGCGTCATCACGATACATCGAGTTAGCCAGCAAAATTGACTCAAAGGTTGTGACGACATAGGGCCCATCCAAATCGACTATACAGACTACGAAAAATGGGACATCGCTTGTACTCACTTTTAATTGGAATTTGTGCGATAATGTAAGAGCGTGTTGGAAAGCCAGAGCCATCTATTATCATTTGTCTGTGGAAAGCGCTATGAGTAAAGGAATGGTTGTAGCGCTCAAATCAGATTTTGGGTCAGGCATTGTTTTAGGTAAGGTTGTGTATGAGAAGGTTACACCAATCGCCATTTTTCATTGGCAAACAAACATGGCGGCTATCGTCGGTAACTCTAACTGCATTTCAGAACGACATAAAGCATTGATTTTAGTCTATTACGTCAAACGATTTTGATTCTTTACCGATTGCTTTCCGTTTCACTTCGAAATTTTCTTTCCATTGCTTGAAAGTGTCTTGTTTGGAATAGTGGGAAATCCGGTGTTTGAAGCAAAAAACTTACGTAAAATGAACAATGCACGTAAGAGTATCGTGTAGCAATTAAATTCCCAAATTATCTTGAACATTAACACCATGTTCAGGCATGTTTTGCATGTAAAGTGTTCTAATGCACTTTACGGTTTTGTTCTGACTTGTTAAGAAGGGAAACTCACACACGTACAAGAGTAGCATTTCCGTCTTCTCCTATGATAATCTAACGCTGTTAGAAAACCTTAAGTACGTACTCCGGCACATGACTCCGAATGCATTATTTACACGGACTAGAACCCAACACCTTCAGTTCAGAAGTCTTAAAAGACAATTTAAAATCATGGCGCGTACCACTGCCATTTACGGAATATAATGTACGAAAGCCCACTTCATTTGTGCCATGTGCATAATTCCGAGATAACAAAACGAATTGGCTCGTCGTTACATACAAACACCTTTTGAGATGTGCAAAAGGCCTGCCATATACTTCCGCACACATCGTTTCACTGAGAAGTACATTATAACGGGAACACAAGTAACAATAAATCGCCTGTGCTGACTAAATTGTCTTTGGGACAGGAATTTATTTATCTTTGTCGTTTCTCTCCTTTTTGATTATGTTCTCTCCTTTCCATATTAAATTAGTGCATCCACATTCTGGTCACGTTCCATCCGCAATTACAAATTTCAATTTTTTTTTTTTGTTGTTTTGTTTTTCTCTCATTTTCCATGCAGCGTGTCTACACAGTAATATGGTGTTCCCGGCAGTGTATGTATTTATAATATTCTCTCATTCAAGAAAGATGCGGGGAAAAAAAATTGTTACAACAGGAAGTCAGCGCACGAATATCACAATACAATTTTCTTCGATGAAATTGTAATTGGAGATGCTAATGAAACGGCAAAGTACGATTGAAACGATTATGCCGTGTACGCACAGATGCCTGTTCAACAAATTGGTTTAACAAGTCTCACGTCTTGTGGGTTAGAAACCTATTACACGTATACCAGGTATGCAATTACCTCACAATTCATTCGCTTTAAGCGATTTCAAATTGACACATAAAACGACATTTTATTCGGTTTGTTTAAACAGAGCTGTTGTCTCTCACATGGACATTGTGTACTCCTAAATATTTTCGCTTTGATATACATACCATCGGTAGATTTGCAGTGCGTGTCGACAGTGTGGACTGTAATCTCACTTGTGATCAACACAGGTTGGCAGCAGAGTACTCGTGCGAAGCGCACTCAAAAAGCAAAAATATGTCAGAGCTGTGTGATATGTGGATCGGCAGACCAAGGCTGAATTGCTTTTGAATTTGGCAATATTCGTCACTGGACCTGAAGCATAATTTTCGGATTTTAGGCCACTGACTTTGTACGGCCATAAAAGTCCGGAGGGAAGTCAAAGCGTATAGGAGAATGATGTTTAGAATCTAAGAAGACATGTAATAGAGTTTTTCCATATTTTAGTACATTCTCTCATAAAATTACTGCTGTCACTGCGCTTATTTTCATGTGAACCAACTTCACTGCTGTGACATTTCATAGGAATGAATCAATGTGAAGTTGTTTCACAAAAAAATAGTCCAGTAGGAATGAAGTACTTTACAAAAATGTGGCGCCGCTACAGGTCAACCGACTAGGCGAATAGCAAGATGTAGCTCGTTTGAACGTCATTGCAATTACCTTTCGACCAGAGCCTATTATTTGGGAATTACTTCTCTAAATTCCCAAAATTCCCAAAAATTCCCTAAAATTCTCAAAAATTCCCAAAAATTCCCAAAAATTCCCTAAAATTCCCAAAAATTCCCAAAAAAAACAACAAATATTTCAGAACATATTGAATATAATCTATTCAGTAAATTGAGCTTAAGCGGCATATCGCCAAAACTGGAGGTGATGGTGATAGGGGAACAAGTGGTCTCCGATTTTAAGGAGTGATAGATTCGTCTTCAATTCTAGAGAATCGTATCTTTCATTTTTTTCGAACATTTTTTTAAATTTTCGGTTAAAGTGTTCAAAGGTGAAAGCATGTCAGAGGGTACCGAAAACCTTTTTGCGGCTATAACTCAAAAATAATTATTTTAAGAGCAGTCTACACTCCGACCTTCTATGAAAAACATTTTCGATGATAAGTTCTTATTAGAATATTTTTTGAAAAAAGTGGTTTCATCGTTTGGTGCCACAACATATAAAGTTTCGATAGCCACCAGAATAAACCGCGAGCCTTTTTTAATAAAAGTTTAGTTTTGTAATAAAAACTTTTTTTATTTTTTTATAGAATTTAATTAAAAAAATCACTGCCATGATGAACTCACGTACGGAAACTCTAAAGAATCGAAAGGTATCTGTCAGCTGATAGGAATATTTTGTTTGTTAGTGTTGGTTTTTTGGTTATCTCGGTGATCACAATTAAAACAAACTGTCAACAAATAAAACATCCCAATTTGTTAAGTCACGAAATTGTTTTTTTTTTTCAAGCGCGAGATTTTTTGAAAATTGGAGCGGCTTTTTAAACTGAAATTAAGAATTTCAAATTCCACTTTTCCAATATCAATATACATTTTCAGTGTGTCTTTGATGTGTTCATTGAAATAAAAATAATATGGACAAAGGCTCGCGGTTTATTGTCAAGATTGATGCAGTCTACGCCGAGAAAACTCAAAAGTCCAAAAAAATATCACAAAAAACACAAATTTTAGGAGTTTTGGGTTTTTTCTCAGCAATGAAAGTGTAAAACAGGTATGGTCTATTGTCCGCCCGGAGGACATAAAAATTTGATTTGCGTACTTAAACGCACTCATTTTCATATTATTTTGACATAAAATGTGAGTGCGTTTAAGACGAATTCGCCGATCGACCATACCTGTTCTAGACTTTCATTGTTTCTCAGTACACTACATCAATCTGGACAATTCCAGTGGCTATCGAAACCTTATATGTTCTGGCACCAAACGATGAGGCCACTTTTTTCAAAAATAATTCGAATAAAAAGTTATCATCAAAAATGTATTTCATAGGGGGTCGGAGTGTAGATTGCTCTTAAATTATTGTGGTGTTGTACTAATGTCGGCTTTGGAGAGACCTACAAGTAGAGTATACGCCCTGGCTGGTGCGAGTACATCGACAAGATGTATTATATTATGTATTATATCCTTCAGAGCATAATATTTGGGAACCAATTCTCAAAAGTTCACTAAAATTCCAAAAAAAAATCCAATTTTTTTTTTGCTTGTTCATAGTTTTTAAAGGTTTTTGAACTTTTCCTGATCTTTTACGAGCATTTAATTATAAAAATGCAAAGAAAAGAAATTTTTTGGGAATTTTAGGGATATTTTGGGAATTAATTCCCAAAAATTCCCAAAAATTCCCTAAATTCCCAAAAATTCCCAAAAATTCCCTAAATTCCCAAAAATTCCCTAAAATTCCCTAAATTCCCAAAAATTCTCAAAAACGATTCCCAAATATTAGGCTCTGCTTTCGACTGATACTAAGCACGGTCAAATTCATGAACGGATTCATGGGATGGGGATGGTTTTCATATTTTCGAAATATTTTTTGACTTTGGGCCATCTACACAACAAACAAAAAAGAATGACCGACAAACGGTTGATTTTCCCATGATTTTTCCCTTTCGCCGTCTTTTCGGAATTTGGAAACACTCTGGCGGCTTCAGTGAAATAAATGACGCGGATCGGCGTAACCTCTTCATATATTATAACCTTGGGGTCTACAATAAATTGTTCGAAATTTCGTGTCCTAATTTATCTGTCTTACCGTAGCAATACTGTTCGCATTTCGAAAGCATCAAAAGCAATCCGAAAATATGAAACCTTCGGCTGCCGAAAAAGAAAACAATTGAAAACTATAAACGGAAAATCACATCTGTGAAACGACTGGTATGTGTGTGTAATAAATGGTAACACTCATAATCAAATTTTAATAGTTTAGTTAGTTACATATGCCAAAAATATAATTGTGTTATTATCATCATACACACACGTCCGTCGGGGCAATATGTTAAATATTTACATCTCTTCCAAATGAATGGATTACAAAGAGAAGTAAAACTCTGCTCTCTCGGTAAATTTTATTTATGGAAATTGGTCATGATTCATTAGGCGAGTGGTTTTAATATTTATAAAGTCGAAATTAATAATGGGATTGGTTGGGATGGTGTACCAGTGTGTTACGGACCAGATTTATATATTTGAAACAGTTTAAATGAACTTGCCATGTTATTCTAACGAAACACAAAATAGTTATTTGCGTACCTCTGTTGGACTGATTGATTTAAGGTAATTTCGTGAGTTTTTCAAGCGGAATTACCTCAAATCAACCGTTCAAAACAGGTTACAACCTTTCATGTAAGGGGACCAAATCCAAGAAAAATTTGATAGTACACGTCAATCGGATCAAAAACGTTTGTTTTTGACCCAGGTGGATGGGAATGCAGCGGAGTTCGAGAACGTTTTTATCACCGTGGTCGAAAACAAAAGTCACATTCCGAACAAAACACTGTGGTGACCGCTCTCTCACTCATATTTGAGTGAGTAATCGAAGCAATCTACGTTAATATCACATTTCATTATAGTTCACAGCAATTGCATGAAATCCTCAGCAATACGCAAAAAAACGTGAGTGTGAACGAAAAGTTGAAAAAAGGTGAGAGAAATAGTCATTTGTGTACCTGTTTTGGACGATTGATTTTTGGCAATTTCGCGGATTGTAGGCCGAACGAAGTGAGGTCTACAAGCGAAAGTGCCTTAAATCAACCGTCCCAAACAGGTGCACATGTGAGTTTTCATGCAGAGGGCCGGAAACCCGAGAAAATTCGAAAAATTGCCCTCATTTTCGGCCCCGAAGCATGAAAAAGTTGTTGTTTTGTTGTACCTGGTGTTTTTGGTCCGCCTGAATGAAAAATAATTTTCGGTCCCGTCACATGAAAATTATTTTGAGTGCAGAGAGAGCCACCAAAGAAATCAGAAAATTAATATATTTTTGAAAAATATCATCTTGGAGAGTATATAGAGCATTGAAACAACCGAAAGACTAACATTTGACCTTTAGGTCTTTTGCGAATATTTCTTTAGAGATAATTGACTTGGTAGTTTATGTGTAGCACGTAGCATGTCAGTCTATCCATACAATTAAGAGCGATGGGCCCTTTGCGTAGCCTACATTTGGGCGGGAAAATATTCGTTTTTTGATGATTTCTCTGAACCAAAATCTTTTTTTTTTTTGAAAAAGTAAGACCATTAAAGACTCAAAAATGTGTTACTTTTAAGGGCTGGTTTGTGAATCATAACTTAACCCACTTGTAGAAACCTTTGCAAAACACATAAACCAATTTTTCCTTTAAAAGTAACACATTTTTGCGTCTTTAATGGCCTTACTTTTTCAAAAAAACATTTTGGTTCAGAGAAATCATCAAAAAATAAATATTTTCCCGCCTAAATGTAGGCTACAAATTTACAAAGGGTCCATTCCTCTTAATGTTGTCATACATGCTGCATTAAACGAAAAATGGTTTTTCCGTTTCATCAACCAAGTCATACAATTGTATGTGCGTTGTCAATCGAGGACACCTGTGGTCTATGGCATAACTGCAGAAAGCTCGGAACAATTAAAACCTCGGTTCTATGTTGCCAGTGGTTTTGGTACAGACGTAGCAAGACTGTGCTGGTTAAATTTCCGGAAAAATATGATTCAAGGGGTCTAAGAGAAATACTGAGCTTAACAATAGTTTCCATGGAAAAAAGAATCGTTCTCAAACAACTTTTCATTGTTCGCCGTTATTCCGTTGAGTGTTTAAAAAAAAATACTCCAGCAATCTCCCCACCTCCGCCACCCTCAACCATACACAAAATATAATTAATTGAATAAATCCAAACATTTGTTTTAATTTCATTTTATGAGAGCAAAACCATTTCACCGAAAACTTTTCGACTTTCGAGCACCCCTGAAGACAATATTCTGCAATAAATTGTTCATCATTTTCATAGAGTGATTCGTTTACGGAAACTTTTCCATCCCAAAATATCATTCGGCTGGGTGGAGGTTGTACACAATATCCAAACAATATTTCATGTAATAATAACATGAGAATGACGAAGGAATTTGTATCGCATTGTTATTACACTCCTCCAGCCATAATGTGAGAGCAGTGGCAACAAAATAATTGCCAAAGTTTTCGGTACATGACAATTTGGTTGTGTGCAGTATATCCACCCGCTGGATGGCTGCCTTCATTTTGATAAATTTCAATCATTGTTCTCACCGAATACATTATAATACCCACCTTAAGCTTCTCTATCTGATCGTTTAATGCCATATTGGATTGGGATGTGTATAAAATACGGATGGGGAGGAGTGTGCTATAAATGTTCATAAACTTGAGACTAATTCATATTAATTCGATCCGAGTAATTCGATGGGAAACATACTGATGGCAAATACCGTCCGTAATTACTGAATTATTTACCAGGATTGTAGTTATATAATTCCAAGGGAGCTACTTATATCAATAAGCTACTGAAACTGAAGCAAAGTCTGCTACACAGTTCAATGGCCTGAACAAAATAAAATAAGTTTTTACGAGATGTGAACGTATACGAGTGCGCATATCGAGTATAAACGTGGAGCGTAGTGAAAGACCAACGTACGGTCATCGCCTGTAATTCGACAGATTTCCAAATCGAATGTCTGTTCCGTACTTTAATTCAAAATACTCTTCAGCTAGGCAATGGGCTGCGTTCTTTGATTCGTGGAGTAGGCAAACCCACAACACTGTTTTGGAATAAGATTTTCCTTCCAAAGAGTATTATATCACAGACATATGATGGTACCGGATTGACCAGGCTACCTTCTGCGTAAAATACTTTAGAATCCAAAAGAACGCATCCTAAAACTAAGCTGAAGAATATTTCGAATTAAAGTACGGATTAATGGCTCAACTTCGACAAATTTCGGACGATCCTCTTTGACTTGGTATCCTTTGTACACTGCAGACTTGTAATACCCCTGTCGACTTTCTCAAGTTGAACAACAGTCAGTGATATAAAATCGATACAGTTTCTGTCATGTTGTTGAACCCTTTTTTCGTTACCCGGAATTTAATTCCACGTCGATTTGCTAGCTAAAAATGTTCCTTTAACTGAATTGTATGTCAGAAACCATTCGATGCGAGAAAAAAAGCTAAATATTTCACATGAACATCCCAAATCCCAATAACCCAAGCGAAGATTGACGCCTCTGATATGAACAACATTTTCAATTTGATATAAATCGGAATATATGAAAAGGCAAACTTTTAACTCAGTAAGACATCGGCCACGTACACACAATATGCATTCAATAAAGAAAAGTTTTGAATACAAAAAAGAAACGAAACGAGAGACAACACACTGTGAATGTGCTCCTTTGAATTTCGAGACGAGAGAGTCAATTCAAACTTTCGCTACACAAAACTTTCTTTTATTAACTTCGCATGCAGTCAATTTTATGGGTATACAGTGGCTCTAACCATCTAAACCGTTTCTCAAGTGATTCGAATAAATGTTGGAACAGTTTATGAACATTTTGATGGACTCTTTCCTTTTGTTGGAACCACATACGGGAGGTCATTGCTACAATTGTTCGATAAATCATTTTTCCATTAAATTGTTTTGTTGAAAGTAGCGGTAAGTTGACGAGTAGTACTCGATAACCGAGTAAAATCAGAATATTTGTTCGACGATTCGACAATTCGTAATTTTCAGAAAAGATTGTGACCATAACGAGCTCGTGGTTCTCCGTAACTTGTAGAACTTGTGGACTCGCGGGCTCTTAAGGTCTAATACTCGAGGACTCACAAGAATTCTAACACTCGAGGACTCAAAAGAGTTCTAACTCGAAATGGGAAACGGCTGTAAAATTAGAGGAATTGTGACTCTCGAAGGTTTGAAAGAGCTTTGATTCAGTCTACTGGGGATTGCCATCTGAGTGTCCATCACGAAACAAAAAGTCAGTTTTTAAACTTCAAGACTCTCGAGAAGTTTTAGCTTCGGAGGAGTTGTTACGCAATAGGAGAATAGGAGTTGTAGCACTTGGGAATATCATTCTCTCCCACCCTCATAAAACTGATTTTTTTTTGACGCGATACAGACTTTTAGAAAGTAGTGTGAGAAATGATAGACGGACAATAAACCCATCGATTGTGCAAAACTATTAATAAGGGTATGCAGAGAAGAGCTATGGCTAATCGTAAAGTCCTCACAACGTCCCAGGCTTGTGACTTTTAATCTACTCATTAAAACGTATACAAACACATTGTTATGTGAAAAGCATAAAATCATTTTCCATCACAATGGCTAATCGAGTTGAAAATGATAAAGGAGCAAGAGATGAGAGAGACGGATTTAGTGTGTTTTATGCTATACGAGCGTTTATAGTCAATTAAAGCGGAAATAAATCCAAAGAACGACGTAAAATACGCTTTCTGCTATATACACACACACAACTCCTGAACGTAAAACCCGGTGGGGTTGTTATCGTCGTTCATAATACGAGATGTCTTTGATGCAATCGTTACGATTTTGCTAGCATGTGGTAGCGCTATTACCTTTTTTCCGACCCAAATAATGTTTTTACTGCAGACAATGACTGGATGAGTGAAAAATAAATTCTCCGGTGAATCGGGAGGTGCCTTTGAGTTTGTGAACTCATTCGTAAAATGTGTGATCTTTGGGTTTTCGGTCATCATCAGCAGAGAGACGATAATATGAGTGTCGTTGGGTTGCTGTTTGTTTAAAAATGTTTCACCTAATGAACAAGAGGTTCATCGGGCGAATGGCCTGGCGTGGGTGTATGCTTTGAACTATGATAGTGGACAGGAATAAAACGAGCTTCCAAAAATTCAACTTCGGAAAATAGAATTTAAAAACTTACTCACAGCAGCATGTTCAGGTTATCCGTGCATACAATTAAGTATCGTAAACAAATGACGGCATTCGACGGTTATGTTTACACAAACAGTTGATAGAAGATTACCGCACAAGAATTCATCTAACACTCCGAATCACCGCGTCGAACAAACTTGTATGAGAAACGGATTCCCATTCAATGAACTTGATGTACCGAACAAAATAAATTAATGTTCAGCGAACGACACTATTGTTCCTATTTTAATATCAAAAATATCGTGAATTGTGTTCGATTTTCGCTGCTGCTATAAATGATGATGAATTGTTATGTGTTGTAAGTGGTACCGAGAAACAGTGGAATGAATATTCCCAAGTATAGAATGAACATTCCCAATGTGCGATCAACGTCGTCGATGTGTAAATAAATATCGAATCGGTTTAATTGTCTATGCACACAGCAATTTTTCGCTCAATAAATTCCCGATGAATGGCACAAATCAGAGCTCATCAGGAGCGGTGATAATATATGTGTTACACAAAACAAGCCGAAAAGGCAAACACAACGTCCCACCAGAGAGACGACGCTTTTTTGTATGCAAAACGAAAATGGTTCAAAAGCACAGAAATACACACACGGCAATAAAGCACGTCACTCCCGGCTGGAACACTTCAGGATTCAGAACCTGTACACAAAATCTCCTCTTTTTTGTTTGATTCCAAGAAAAGAAAATGCACAGAGGACGAAAATTGGGTATGGAAAATGTTGTTGTACCGTACGCGACTAAACACTTATATTCGGTGTAAATGTACAAACATCGAATTGTACCGTACACCTCTTTCCGAGTCTATTGAAATGTGTGAAACATGCGCAGTGATTTTAATTGCAAACTTTTTTATATTCCCTTTTCGACGGTATCGATGTGGTGTTGGCGTAAGTGCTGTGTAGCAAATGTTTTGTTGGTTACTGTAGGGTGGTTTTTCTTCGTTATAAGGGTAACGCAAGTGTGTTGGTAATCTATTGTTGTCCCACAGAGTAACTGTTCTAACTTGCCACTGAAACAATAGCGTACCACAACTAAAACTGTGCTAAGCGTCCGAAGTAAAACGCTCTGTTGTGCGTTTTGCTTTCCGCATTTTTATTTGTCGATTGAAAATGTTATTTTTAGAACAATGCTCCATCGCCGGTAGTTTATGGACGTTTCCCATTACCACGTTCATTTTGGTTTTATTTATAGTTTTTTGCGTTCAATTACGCTTATCACAAAATATTCCTGTTCAGGCATGAGCGCCGACGGAGAAACCTCGGCGGCGGCTAGCCGAAAAAAATTTCTCGGCGGCGGCGAAAAAGTCGGCTTGAGCCGGCTTAAAACGGCTCGGCTGGAGGTTCCTTTTAACTTTTTTTTTTTTAAATTAAAACGTTTAGATAAATTCATGGAAAATGAACTAGTAAGCATGAAAATGAAATTGTACGGAAAGCGAAAATGTAGGTAGATTAGGTTGTTCAAAGTGCAAGTGGAACTGGTCTTGTTATAAGCAAGTTTCTAAGTCTAAGGTTCACTAACGCGTCAAGTTTTATTGCCTCAAAACTTGAACTAAATGGAAAATCATGCTCCAGTACACTCATTTAACTCATTAAGAAAATGGTTTTCGAGAAGAAATCGAAAGCTCACGAAAATCAAGTAAAAATTGAAAAGAAAAAAAAATCGAGAAAATTCGCAAAGATCGATAAAGTTTTCTCAAATTTGTGAATTAACTGATTGTGCGCCTTCGGCTCGTTCCGCAAAGGTCATACTTGCCAAAACAACAAACTTAGAAGCGAGGACGTAATATACCATTCTGGAAAATTCATGAAAATTCAAGAAAATTTTCAAAATTTTCTTAATTTTGAAAAAAAAATCAAAATGTACTTGAGCTGCTTAGGATCAACAGGAATCTCGGTTTTCAAAATTATTTCACCCATTCACCTTTCGAAATCTTTATTTCATTTTCCAGCCGTTTCAAGCCGGCTTGAGCCGTGTTTTTGGCACCAGCGCGGCTGCGGCGCGGCTTGCTCAAAAATAGCTGGCGGCGGCTTGATCGGCGGCTTATTTTCGGCGGCGCTCATACCTGTTCCTGTTAAACAACCAATGCCATATACAACTATTCCACCATTATGCGTAGTAATACACACAACCCACTGATGTTCTAAACTCTAAACAAAATATTGTCTAACTGACCATGGTTTACTGTTTACCTATTATCTCTCATTAGTATACGTACTCGTACCAATATGGTTATTAAGCGACAGTATAGTCAGCGCTGTATCGTACACACAGAAAACGCTGTGCCATCAACTACAAATATATTTTTTTTTCGAATTTTAATAGCAAAATTATGCAAATAAAAATGATAAAATTCCTATTTTTATACAAAAAGAAGATAAATAAATAGAACCATAATAGAACCAAGAATATTATCGCGCTTACGGTCGGTTGTGTGAATGGACAATATTGTAATTGTATAACACAACAAACGATGATCAAGACGATAATAATTCTCTTCTGCATACCAATTTGCATCATTCTTCTTTCTGATGATGATGGTCGGCCTAGTAGCTATGTCTTCTCGACTAACATGTGGATTGACACAATGTTTCTACGGTATGAAAGTGTATGGCAGAGGATTCCAGTTTCCAATAGCAACAAGGATGTTCGAGCGGATTTGAGAGCGAGAGACGGAGAGGATTGATTGTAAAAGATGTGAAGTAATGTGTTCTCTGTAGCCATTGTCAATATATATGCATGATGGGTATAATAGCATGAATATTATAGTGGAATTCGATGTGAAGTCGTTGGTATTGTTGTATATTATCAATGTTCTGTCTGATTTATTGTTTGTAGGAAAAAATGATGTAACCACCATTCATACGGAAATAAATGAAAACGTTTCAATAACAAACTGGTTAAGAGGCATGGATGTTTAGCCTACATTTGTGCGTTTCGTATTTTATTTTCGATGAATTCTTTTCAGTTGAATTCTTTTTGAAAAATGTACGACTGCAATAACGAGACCACGAATGTGTTAGCTTTAAATAAAAAATAGATTTCTTTATCAGGCATGCCGCTAGTTTTATGTTGATCCATATTCAGCTATGAAAGCATGATTGACGACACTAGACAGAAGGGACTAGTTGTATGTTGAATCGTAAAGTGAGCTGTGAAAATGTGAAGATGTCGCCGCTAGCGACGAGGAACAAAAATGGCATTTAGGACATGCTTTATGGCAGCTTGACCAGCTCTGAGAATAGTCAGAAATTTACCAACATTTTCATAGAATGCTCATTTTTCTGAGAGCCGTTCAAACTGCTACAACCAAATCTATTTTTTATTGAAAGCTAGCACATTCGCGGCTGTTATCGCGGTCGTACAATTTTGAAAAAGAAATCATCTAAAATAGAGTCAAAACGCCCAAATGTATGTATGTATCACTGGAAGGTATGAAATGGAAGTTCTAATTGAGCTTGTTAGTTTTGCATAATTTCCTGAACCAGGCAGGGGCGCAGACTTCTATTTGAGAGTAGTGATGCCCCAGAGACACTTTGCCCCCCTGTTACCAGGAAAGGTATTACTGCATCAATTCACTTTCATCTATTCTATGTCAACTCTACAGATAGAGTACAATTCACTATTTCACTGAAAGATGTCGCTTCAACAGAGCCAATGTCAACAGAAAAACAATTAATTTTTTACTCAAATAGTCAAATAGTCAAATAAAATGCCATCGTGTAGCACATGAGGTCAGGATTCTGGACCAGTAATTAGTTATTAAATCGGCCCTATATCGGTATGGTGATAAGAGTCTTCCAAAAGGATATGATGATACAATAGCAACCGTTTTTCCAAACCCTATCTCCTAGCGACATATTTCAGTGAATTAGGGAATCGTACTCTATCGGTAGAGCAACACCTTTCGTTCAACTTGCAATTCTTTTGCATCTCCTTTCCGTGCGTTCTCGCTCAGTGTAAAGTCAGCATATAACCGCTAACACTATTGACACACTAAAAGTGTGACAGCACGATAACACAAGCTGTGACACAATTTCAAAGACGATTGAAGGGCTTAAAGGCGCAAAATATTTCGTCGAAAAATGATTGAAAATGTTTTGAGTTATGTCCCCTTTAAGAAATTTGAACAGACTAAGAGACGGATGACTCTTGTTAGTCGAATAAGTCCACCTACACCCTAAACGGTTCTTTACGGTCTTGAGGGACGAATTTATGTATAACGTGATCTTTCTACTACTTCCATTCCTAGAGTGATCCACTTGCTGACATTTCCATTTTTCTTCAAAATGAAATTCATTTCACCACGAAACACAATACGGAAACGAAAGATTACATAAAAAGACAGTGTAGTACAGCGTTTGCGCCCTGCAAACTATCCCCCTAAATCTAAACAAACCGCATAACAACAACAACAACAACAACAAAAAATTGAATTCCATCACATCGTCAAAGAGAACGTAACGTTTCCCTTATAACTGCCTATACTCACGCTAACCCACAAAAACAATGCTCTAATATCCAATGCATAAAACTTTAAGATTTTAAGCCCGGCATATAATACACACACACCGAGATAGAGAGTGGGGTGAAAATGAGGCTGACGCAACCAAATTCACTTTAGATTATTATTAAATGGTTTTTGCCTTGTGAAACAAGGTGTCTGGGGCACAATCTTCTTTCTCTTAATGCGAATAGAATATTTCGTTCAAAGTGTGAACATTGCAGTATACGTAACACAGCACAGTAGTACATGGCGAGATATTTCCCCGTTTGTAATGTTGATGCTAGCGGTGAAATAAAGTAACGCAGACGATAATTCAAGTAATAGCTTGCTGGAACATCGTATTCGATTAGATTTTCAACTGATAGATGTTGAACATGCACATTAAGTGGGGGTGTAGGGATTTTGCGGAGCATTTATTTGTTGGAGTTACAAAAAATGTTGGGTGCTATTGCCGATTAATGGGTAATGGGTAAATTAGCCAGAGCGTTTCGCATGTTTATGTTGTTGCTGTCGAAAATAGATGACAGTAGCTGACATATGCTTTGAGACAAAACGACTTGGAGGATCTGACAGTGTGCGTCTGGCTACCAAAAGGTCCATTGGGTAAAGGCTCGTGAAATCTACGAAAAGCCCATAATTTGCTTCCTGCACGAGATCTTCTCAATCACAAAATTGAGGCTCTCACCAGTCACCAGTCGATGTAAAAGCTCGTGTTACCAGCCTCAGATTTTGCACCATCAGGATCTACCAATAATAAGAAACGTGGGATCGGAGGATATGCCCGACATAACCGTTGATGAAGTCAAGGCCGCAGTAGCCGAGATGAAAAACAAAAAGTCTCCCGGAGAAGATGGTGTTCCAGTGGAAGCCATTAAACTAGGTGAAGACTCCTTAGGGGCCATTCATAAAGTGCGCACGCAGTGTGCGGTCATTTTTTGACCCCCTCCTCCCGTTTCGCACGCGATTTTCCATATAAAAAGTTCCAATTTCAGACCCCCCCCTCCCCCCTTAAGTGCGTGCGCACTATTTGAATGGCCCCTTATTAAAGGCAATCACGGCTTTGTTTAATCAATGTCTCCAATGGGAAGAAGTACCAGAAGCCTGGGAAAATGCGGTAATTACATTGCTGCATAAAAAAGGACACATAACAAAGCTGGAAAATCACCGACCCAGAAGCCTATTGTCAACACTCCACAAGTTGTTTATGAAAGTCATTACGAAGAGGAACACTAACAAGTTCCACTTCTACCAACCTGTTGAACAAGCTGCTTGCAGATCTGGTTTCAGCACAAACGACCATTTGCAGGTGATGAGAACGCTTTGTGAGAAGTGTCGTGAATACAACATCGACATAGTCTTGCTATTCATAGACTTCGAAAAAGCTTTCGATTCAGTGGAAACATGGTCGTCGATATTGGACGCATTAGACGAATGTAGAGTAGACTCAAGGTACTCCAACACAATTCGATATGTGTACAAAAATGCTGCTTCATGTATAAAACTGCCTAAGAGCACGGAGAAATTCAGAATCGGCCGAGGTGTAAGGCAGGGTGACACCATTTCACCGAAATTATTCACGGCGATTCTGTAGAGTGTTTTTAGGAAGTTAAACTGGAGTAAAATGGGAATTAAGATAAATGGAGAGTACCTGAGCAATCTCCGCTTCGCTGATGACATTGTACCGATAGCAGCGAATCTAGGTCAGGCTCAGCTTATGCTACAACAGTTAAGTGAAGAGGCAAGTAAAGTTGGCCTCAAGATGAACTTATCGAAAACAAAAGTCATGACCAACATCGGGGACGATAGAGAAATCAAAATTGGTGACACTGTCATTGAACGAGTCGACAGCTATGTATATCTAGGACATAAACTGAAGTTAGGTCTGGACAACCAAACTGCAGAAATAAGACGTAGGATTGGTCTTGCATGGGCAGCGTTCGGAAGACTCAGACTAACTATCAAAAGCAAAATGAATAATAGTCTGAAACGCAAAGTTTTCGACACTTGTGTCCTTCCAGTGCTCACTTATGGAGCGGAAACGTTAACTTTAACGAAAGCATGCGAAGATAAATTGAGAGTGACACAAAGAGCCATGGAACGGAGTATGCTTGGAATAACACTCAGAGACAGAATGACGAATCAATGGATTCGACAACAAACCAGGGTCGTTGATGTCATGTAAAGAATAGCATCTCTGAAATGGAGCTGGGCGGGACATATTGCAAGAAGGACAGACGAACGTTGGACCAAAAAGATCACGAACTGGCGACCATATAAAGGACGAGCTATAGGTAGACCACCAGAGAGATGGACAAACGGAATTAAGAATATTGCAGGTACAAACTGGCAGCAAATGGCAATGGATCGTACGAAATGGAAAGAAGTTGGAGAGGCAGTGGATAGAAACAGGCTGAAAAAGAAGTAGAAGAAGAAGAGGATCTTCAGATGGAAAACGCCTAGGAACTTCTTGCCGGAAACTGGAAAATTTTCCTAATGAAGGAAGAGAAAGAGAGTTGGAAACAAAAGATCTTGGATGTGGGCTTCTGCTTCTTTTTAGAAGCCTCCCAATACTCTAATCTAATCTAATCAAATAACTCGTGTTCTCGATATTGTATCTTGATTCTTCACTGCAATTGTTTTCCGTTATCGTGCGGGTCTGTATAGCCATCCCATCCATGTGTGTTTCTTTTTTCTTTCTTTTTTAAACTACTCTCCGTCTGCTCACACTCATCCCCATCTCCATGGTTTATTCGAAACGGAAATCGTTTATTCGACATTAAAGGATTGAAAAGGGAAATATCTTGTGTGGAAATACTTCTTCCCTAAATGATATTCTATAGGTTTGCCAGAGGCGCTGTTCTTTCATCGCTACAGTTATCTTCGGCTATAATGGCGAAATTGTGATGATATATGCACTGTTATGTGGGTACACGGGCGGTATACTCTCGGATTATTGTATGGCAACTCAATCAAAAAGATTTAAAATTATTTTCGGGGGATTTAATAATGCGAAAAACACACACAACATTTGCATGGAGAATGGAGCCGTTTGAGAAGTTGTAGGACGTTGTTCGAGTGGTAATTACCATGCCACATTGAATGCGACCCCCATCTCATCTCATATAATGAGAGATTGAAGATCGGATAACATTTGTGTTCTTCAGATGTATGCAAACGTTGTCTTAGCAGATACAAACAATTTGTATTCTTATCTGTGATGGAGGGGTGCTCCAGCTCATTTGGATATGTGTAATTTTCTACTCTCATACGTATACAATCCGAAACGATGCAGAAATTGTATTGTTCATACAACAAAACTCTGTGTGTTGTGTATTATCGTCTGTAGTGTAACTATACTGTTCATCTCGGTATCCCTTCGAGGCGTTTCGGGAGACAAATTAGTTGTCTTATTTTGTGGGTTAGATTGTGACATGATTTTGCATAATTTCTTCTGTAATTTTGTTCGGCATATTACCAGCCTCTTATCGCTGTGGTTAGAACAAACAAACAAAACAAGGCATCAGAACAGTCGGAGCGTTTGCTGCGACTTAGCCCCGTACAACCCGTAATCCTATTTCGTCCGCAACCATAATACGTCCGTAGCCCTAATAAGCCCGGAACCCTAATACGTCTACAACACTCTAATGCGTCTGTTACCAAAATGCAAGTCAAGTTGGGCATTGTCAAATTTACTAAAACTGTTCATTTTTAAAATTGCGCATAGCGCAATTACGAAAGCCCGTACGAAGTACCTCTCAAATAAAACCAACAATTTACGACATTATTTTAGAAACCCAAAATTTTTTGCCAACTTTCCATTGGGTATTCAATTACCTCTCAAATGAAACAAAAACTAGCAAAATCGGTTGAGATTTACTCGATTTATGTGCAAAAAGCACTTAGGGCCGAGTAGCGGCCTTAGTGCAAGGGCCCAAATTTGAAACTTTTTTTGCCATCATTCTTTTCGGCATTCAATTATCTCTCAAATGAAACAAAATCTAGCAAAATCGGATGAGATTTACTCGATTTATGTGCAAAAAACACTTAGGGCCGAGTAGCGGCCTTAGTCCAAGGGCCCAAATTTGAAACTTTTTTTGCCATCATTCTATTCGGCATTCAATTATCTCTCAAATGAAACAAAAACTAGCAAAATTGGATGAGATTTACTCGATTTATGTGCAAAAAACACTTAGGGCCGAGTAACGACCTTTGAGCCCTCCCAACAAGCCCACGTTGCATCTTACCCAAAAACAATGTTCAGCAACTTTGTTCTACTCGTCAGTACCTTTCATTTGATATATCACAAGCAGCTATTGCGTGCGTATTTCGGTAGATATCGTCGAAAGACTGAAAAACACCTATAGGGCCCTAGCTCTGGAGGGGCCGACCCTACCATGCCCATTTTCGAACTTGACCTTACTTTTGTCGATACCAATCGGGGAAAAAAAGAATTTTGAAAAAAGGTTGAGATTTGCTCTAGCTAGAGGGGTCACGGACGGACGGACGGACATTTTTTTTATTGCGGATTCGTCATCTATGAACATAACCAAATGCTTTGCCCTTACTGTCTGCTTCCAATTCGACGTGTTACAAACGGCATATTAATCTTATAAGCCCCCAGTACTTCGTACGGGGCTAAAAACAATTCTTTCTCAAAGCATCATGGAAATTAAGTGTGTCAGTGTGCTGCTGGATGTTATATTGATGTAAATTTATGTTATGTCAAGTTTCATACTTCAAATTGATAAGATGGAAGTGGGAGGTTTTTGGTTCAACCAAATCGAGGGAACAATAAATTGGGTTAGCTGATTAGTGTGTACAACAATTGGGTTGCTTGAGTCAATCAGTTAGAGTTGAGATTGTGTGATAATGATTTTTGTATACATCTAGTCAAGGCACTCCAAAACAGGCACAAGATCAGGAGCGAGATTACGTCTGCATTTCTCTATTCTCTTTCTATTCTATTTTCTACCATCAAATTTGTGCACAGAAATTGCACAAAATATGTATCTAATGTACACATTTTGTATGCATTCTGTGCACAGAGTTATGGTAGAATAGAGAAATGCAGCCGTATAATCTCGCTCCAGATTGAAAATACGAGGCCACGCAGTAGTCAGAATTTTTCTTTGGGAAGGTCATGCAGGTCATCCACAGTTGGCAAGAAATTGGCGGATTTCATACAAAAATTCACCTTCTGTGACGATTCTCGTCGCCGTGACGATGTGGTGAATTTTTTTAATATGTAAAATCTTCAGAAGTGGTGTGTTCAGGATTCAGCACAAACGACCACTTACATGTGATGAGAACGCTAATTGAGAAATGCAATGAATACAAGATTGCTGTGGTCTTGATATTCATAGACTTTGAAAAAGCTTTCGATTCAGTGGAAACATGGTCGATATGGGACGCATTAGACGAATGTAGAGTAGACTCAAGGTACTCCAACACAATTCGATACGTCTGTAAAAACGCTACGTCGTGTATAAAACTCCATAAAAGCACGGAAAAATTCAGAATTGACAGGTGTACGACAGGGTGACACCATATCACCTAAGTTATTCACATCGATTCTGGAGAGTATTTTTAAGAAATTAGACTGGAGTGAAATGGGTATCAATATAAATGGAGAGTACCTGAGTAATTTGATCCGTTTCGCAGATGACATCTCCCTGATAGCAGCTGATCTCGATCAGGCGCAAATTATGTTGCAACAGCTGAATGAGGAGTCAAAGAAAGTCGGTCTCAAGATGAATTTGTCGAAAACGAAAATCATGACCAACATTGACGATGACAGAGACATTAAAATCGGTGATACTGTCATTGAACGAGTCGACAGTTATGTGTACCTAGGTCACAAATTGAAGTTGGGTCTGGACTGGACAACCAAACTGCAGAAATAAGACGTAGGATTGGTCTTGTATGGGCAGCGTTCGGAAAACTCAGACTAATTTTCAAAAGCAAAATGAACAATAGTCTGAAACGTAAAGTGTTCGATACGTCTGTCCTTCCTGTGCTCACATATGGAGCGGAAACGTTAACGTTAACAAAAGCTTCCGAAAATAAACTAAAAGTGGCACAAAGAGCCATGGAACGGAGTATGCTTGGAATTACGCTCAGAGATAGAATGACAAATCAATGGATTCGACAACAATCGTTGATGTCATGGAAAGAATAGCATCCTTAAAGTGGAGCTGGGCGGGACATATTGCAAGAAGGACAGACGAACGTTGGACCAAAAAGATCATGAACTGGCGACCATATAAAAGACGAGCTATCGGTAGACCACCAGAGAGATGGAATAATAGTATAAAGCGAATTGCAGGCGCAAATTGGCAACAAGTGGCAACGGATCGTTCGGAATGGAAGAGAATTGGGGAGGCATACGTCCAGCAGTGGATAGAAACAGGCTGAAGAAGAAGAAGGTGTGTTCCCGCGTATCTAATAAAATGGCGATGTGCGTGACATCCTCAAAATTAATTGCCTTGGCTTTTTGCCAGTTAAAAAAATCAGTCCTGTTCTCGGAGTGCGTTAATCTAGTGTATGTCGTCATAAATTACTAATATCAGAGCTATATTTTTTTTTGTGTACCAACGGTACCAGCCTCAATGCTGTGACGTTTTATGGACCAGAGTGAGGTTATATTGCAAGTCAGTCTATTGTTTACATTTTTACCGACATTTCAAGTGTTCCGTCGGAGATAACACAGAAAATACCCTTTTTTCGTGAATTATTCAATTCATGTTTCGAATTTAGCGAAGCGAATTGAATGACAACACATTTATTAACTATTTTATGTGACATTTACCATGAAAACATTCGAACGAAATATTAACGAAAAACGTATATTCAAAACACTGTCGGTAAAACCAAGGTAAATATAGTGAGGAGGTAATGCCATATATAACCGAATCAGATGTGCGGTGGCACGAAAGTTCGGTACAAACGCCATCTCATATACCTTCGTTGAAAGCAAAAAATGGAATTGAAAGTCGGGCCATCTGTTGTGAGATAGCGAAAATCTTTTTGTGAAATACAAGCAAATCGTAGTCAACCATTTACAAAAAAGATATCAATGGCATCGAACTTATGTGCTAGGCCGCGCGTCTGAATGGCATTACCTCCTCATTATATTTACCTTGGGTAAAACTGTGAACAATGAAAATGAACTGGGCGTAGATTCTCATGCCGTTCGTAACTTTAATAATTCGTAACTTGACAGTTCTTGAACTGAAAAAAAAAATCAAAAAGTACTTGAGCTGCTTAGGATCAACAGGAATCTCGGTTTTCAAAATTATTTCACCCATTCACCTTTCGAAATCTTCATTTCATTTTCCAGCCGTTTCAAGCCGGCTTGAGCCGTGTTTTTGGCACCGGCTCGGCTGCGGCGCGGCTTGCTCAAAAATGGCCGGCGGCGGCTTGATCGGCGGCTTATTTTCGGCGGCGCTCATGCCTGACCCAGAGTCGTCAAAATAATCATTTTGGTCATAGCTGCATAATCTACTAATGAAACCGCTTGCGAAGTTTTAATTTGTCCATTTGATCAACACTCTCTCTAGCAAACAAACTCTCAGCTCTCTGTGTCAAATTCACGACCTATTTCTTTGTATATTCTACATTTTGATTGACTACGCTGTAATTGACATGTAAATTCCGAAGGCTACTTGACACATTCACCACCTTAAAAAAAGTAGTTTGATTGCGAGAGAGAGAGTATTGATCCCATACATCTTACCGAGGGGTCACCGACTTCCAGGGATTATTTTGAAGTCGGATCTTACTCATTAAGGAAGTAATCAGTTCTAAACATTAAATACTGGGATGTGTCGGAAGCTTCTTTCATAACATTCAAACTTATACCGTTAGTCGAACCTATATATCAATCTATAGAAGAAGAAAAAAAAAAACAAAATTAAACGATTGCATCACTCGCAGCCATAATACACGAAATTCATTGCAGCTATAAACACTGCAAAATAAAATCGTTTGATGAAGAAGAAAAAATGGGACAAAAAGCAATCACGGTTGATTGAATCTCATCAAGACATGCAACTCATTTGACTGGTGCTCCAAAAAATCAGTCTCAAAGTTAGGTATAAAAGCGATTTTATCGACAATATTGGTTTTAGTTCCGCTGAAACAGTCTTGCTAGTCAAAATATCCAACAACGAAATTCAATCTCAATATCATGAAGGTATTAGCATAACGAGAGAGTGTTACGGTATTGTGCACGGAAATTTTGTTGTAGTTTTTGTGGCCCATTGGTATTGAGTTCGTCTGTTGACCGTTTAAATTTTGATTTCCAGAACATCTCAGCATGGATCTTAGCGATGAGCGGCATTTTATCCAAACATGCGATGGGCTCAAGTGATTATCAAGTGTTTCACACCTCCGACTCTGGCCTGTCATCCGATCCGATTTATCAGCATGATGACTATCAACAAGACAGTGCAAAGAAAAATGAATTTGATTTGAGTGGCTACAAAAGGATTTCGCCGACACCGAAATTCACTCAGTCACATCTGTATATAGCGCCCGAACATGCTGAACCTCATTTCACGCGTAGCGTTTCGCCATCGAAAGACGGTTATGGCGATGGGTACACTTCATTCGTGCAGAAACATTTTCACGACAATGATGACGACGATGATGTGAATTCAAACTATCGTCAAAAGAATTACGACGACGATGATGACGACGAGGATGTTAACTCGGAGTATCGACAAAACAATGATGCCGGCAATGATGATGACGATGAAGTGAATTCGAGGTATCAACAAAATGACGACGACGATGACGAGGAAGTGAAATCCAATTATCAACATGCACCAAAAGAAGTTGAACAAAATGACCACCACTATCATAACAATGGTGATGATGAGTTCGAACGGATTCAGTCATTACCGCAGAAAGAAACGAAGCAGCCTCTGAAGAACTGCAAGATTATAGTGAAAGGAAAAGCGATGTGCAAATTGTGTAAAGATCCGTTTAGTGGTGCTCATTCGGAATCGTGTTCGTTCAGTTCCGCAGCTCCTGAACATAAGTACGCGTACATTAAAAAGGAGAAATACATCAGCTAGGACGACTGAAGAAGAAGAACAAGGGGATTTTTAGCAATTTTTTTGTAAATAAATTTATTTAAATTTTGAGTTCGTTTCAGTCAGAGTGTTAGCACCATCATGGTGCCACCGTATTCCTTTCGATACCCTAGTTTCTATGTGACAAAGAAACGATAAGCAGTGGCTAACCTTACTAGAATCAGCATCTAAACGATGTTGATGTCAATGTCTTACATCAACGCACTATAAACTGTCCTGGTGCCTGTGTTGCTTAAAGTTCAAAAATACTATTTCTCATCAAGCCGTGACGAGAGTGGTACAGGTACAAATCCTCCATGACCATTTTGCTCAAGAACAAGTCTAGCGAATCATAGTCGAAATGAAGTTTCACTAAACTTGCTGTAACTTGTTGAGATTTTGTATTGAAATGCAGTTTGAGTTACCCAGTCAAAGAAAAAGTGCCGGTCGGCGTAACCTATACACAACCTTGGATTCCCTCACATACAACCTTGGCTATTACATGCAAATGAAAAATGAATAAAAACCGAATCCCCTCGCAATATTGCCCAGTTGCCATCATTCACCTTTGTGGAGAGGTGTGCCATGTTTCTCATTTCATTGTAATTCCATTTTCCACAAAAAGGAGACAAGAGCCTATTTATCATTACCGTGGCAATAAAAAAAAACCACTCGACGCGGTACCCAAGACGGAAATGGTTGATTTAATTACGGTCGAAGGCTTAGAGATACATTCGGATATATGGAGTATGGAGTAAACAAATTGTAATGAAGGACGGACGGCAAGCAAATCCATTAAATATGTTTTGTTTTGTGAATAAATTTTCGTGTACTTTTTCTCTCATTTAACTCGGCAATTCAATTATTTTATTGTTTTCGAAAAGAAAGACAGACCGACGAAAAAAAACACTCAAACACTCGAATCTCATTTATGTATAAATTACCCAACACCTAAAACTTTTCCGCAAAACGTATAATGTAATACAAGAACCACTTACAGACGGTATAGACGGTATAGCATAAAAACAAAATATATTCGTTTCACCTGCTATACCAAAAACATGTTACTCTAATTTTTTATCAGATACGTCATTGCCAACTGATATCATTGTTATACCAAAGTGCCTGGTGGCTGTATATTATACCTGGCTTGGCTATATATAACGAAGCTGTATGTATTGTGTAGTCTACTATACACACTGTGTTTTCATATTGAAATGTTCAACTGGAAGATATACAGCCAACTGGTACTCAACATTGTGGATCGAAAAAAAAAACAGTTTGCTCTAGTTTTGCAGAATGAACAATGAACATTTTATTATGAAACAAAAGTTTGTCATAGAGGGAACACACATTCTGAAAGCTTGCGCTTCCGTTTATGAAACTGAGTGTTAGATTACAACATTTCCGATATGAGAGTATGGTATGAAAGGTGTTTCATTCGATGGGGAAAAAAAAATTGAATTCAATTAATTGAACATGACGAGAAACTGGCTTTTTGTTGGATGGAGAAAAACACTGGAAGTGAAGTCATTAAACTTTGGGTGGTTTTTGTTTTCGAATTGAAAATGACTCAACGGAATTGGTCCTCTGTCGAGCGGGAACGGGTTTACTGTTATTTTAGATGTGAGTAATTTGTTGAGCCTTGTTGGGTCTTGTTTCTGGGAATATTGCCTACATCTATTCGATACGAACCAACGCACTTCAAGCAAAAGTGCTATTAATGACAGCTGTCAAATAGAGTACTATTTTGTATGAAATTTTATCCCCACTCTTTTTACAGTGTAAAATTTTGTATGGAGCACTGTCAAGTTTCAGTACCCTATTTAGAGTACCACTTTTGCTTGAAGTGCGTTGTACGAACTCTTTTTCCCCTATTCAACAACACCTTTAAATGGTAAAATAAAAATAAACAGAAAAATATTCGCAGTTTTCCTGAGTTTGGGGTTGGTGTTGATGTCGGAAATGAGATCACAATCTTTTAATGAAGAAGTAGAGCCACCTTGAGTGCATGGACACATAATGTCGATTGGTTGATTCAAAGAAGTGCGGCGCGTAGCTGAAAGCAAGCATGTCAAATTTTTCCAATATATCCATGAATGTACAAACCAGGTATGGTCTGTTCATACAAACCAGGTATGGTCTGTTCATAGAAACCAGGTATGGTCTGTTCATACAAACCGAAGGACATGGAGATTTCATTTAAACAAACTCACCTCTCATGAGAATGAAATGAAATCGGTATGTCCTCAGCTCCATACAAAGTCTCGAATAATATGAACGTCTTTCATGACAGTTTTCGCCAAGGCTTTGTATAAGGAGGTTATGCCGATCACTGGGAACGTTATCGCAAAAGATCCACTGAACTTTGCTATAATTTCCAAACAAAACTGTAGCGACCCAGTGAAAAATTGGCATATAAAAAATGATTTTCACGACAACTCCGGAGAAAATTTTTCTAAGGGCCATGTCAGCCCAACAAAAAATTTTCGGGAAAAAAGTTGTTCCACGATATTATCAGAATTGAACGACGATTCATTTGAGCCATAGCTCATTTGAATCACCGTCGGCTTGAATCCCGACTGTTCGAAGTTTTTGCGAATTGACTCTTACACTACAGTCCCTAAACCTGTAGAAATGTTTGATTTAAGTAAATTTAGCTTATCCTTCTGTCACATCTTTTGACAGCTTATAACGTTTTAGTACGTTTTCTTTCCCAGTAGCAAAAACCCTATACCAGCAAAAAAAGAAACTATATCGAATGCCGCAAATGCATTTAAAAACGAACAAGTGTAACTTTCTGTAATGAGTCACTAAATAAATTTATCGAAATGATTATTTAGTGACTCATTGCAGAAAGTTACATTAGTTAAACAAAGAAAGAAAAACACAATTAGCTGGGCACAAATTTGGATAAAGAAGAAGACATTCCTCTTCCATAATGTAAATGTAACACATGAACAATTCATTTGGTTTTGTTTAAATTACATGCAAATCACCGATGTTGTCTTATTATAAAGATGAACATATTTGTATAAAATGATAAAGATTTGGTGTGATAAAAAAGTATTTCACCGAATATTCGTTTTTAAATGCATTTACGCCATTCGATATAGTTTCTTTTTTTGCTGGTATAGGGTTTTTGCTACTGGGAAAGAAAACGTACTAAAACGTTATAAGCTGTCAAAAGATGTGACAGAAGGATAAGCTAAATTTACTCAAATCAAACATTTCTACAGGTTTAGGGACTGTAAATCAATTTAGCTTTCTAGTTTCGTCACTCAATCAGCTCATTTACATTTAAGTCTATTTCAATACCAATTGATATTAACGTCCAAATCAATCTATTTTTCAGATTCAATTAACCTTTTCCTTCAAAAACAATTTACTTCCACTATATCACAGTTCTTTGCCATCTAACAATCGTTATCTCTATGAGTTCTATGAGGTGACCGAATGCCCGATCTGGCAGTTTCAAAACTTCTTGTTTAACGCGCATTAACGGTAATCTTGGATCGACATTGTTGCACGCATTGTTGAGTAGAGACAATCCATAGGATAGGATAAGATGGGCACCCAAGCACCTAAGCCGCCAATGGGCCTGTTGTGCATTACACATATTTTCGAGAGATTTTACAATTGTGAATCATATAATTTTCTATTGGAACATAGGTGTTGCTAGTGGTTGACATTTTTAGAATCACGATTGTGAATTACGCATGTGATGTATGAGAACTGTGTTCAACATTTTTAGGTCTTTTTTCTTTTAGAAAAAAACCCTATTGTGGACACTTCATCTGTCCGTCTGTCTGTCCGTCCATGTGTCTGTGTCACAAATAAAAAATGAGACGATAACAGCCTTGATTCAAAATTGCAATGCTACTATGAGCAAATCAACACCAGGCAAATAATAATTATTTGTTATCTGATAACCGATCGCTCATAGTTAGCATTGTAATTAGAAAATTGGGTAGTTGGTATCTGACAACCGAACGTAATTTTCGGCAGAGATGTTTACTATTCGAGAACTACGCACCGACTGACGAAATTATTCTACCTGCTCGCCTATTTATAAATCGAAAATTTGGTAGTTGGTAGCTTTGGTAGTTGGTAGTTGCGAGCTGGATTGACATTCAAAACTGCAAAGCCACCATGAGCATATCAACACCAGGCAAATAATAATTATTTGTTATCTGATCACCGATAGCTCACAGTTAACATTGCAATTCGAAAATTTGGTAGTTGGTAATTGGACTACCAAGGCTATAATTGACTACCAAACGTAATTTTCGGCAGAGATGTTTACTATTCGAGAGCTGCGCACCGACTGACAAAATTATTCTGCCTGCTCGCATATTTAAAGCTTGAATTTTTGGTAGTTGACTACCAAACTGGTAGTTGACTACCATACTGATAGAGAGGTGGTAGAGATGTTAACTGTTTGAGAGCTGCACACCGACTGATGAGATTATTTAGGCTGCTTGCCTATTTATAATTCGATAATTTGGTAGTTGACTACCAAACTGGTAGTTGAATACCAAAATGGTTGTTGAATAGTTGAGTTTGGTAGTTGAATACAAAATTGGTAGTTGACTACGAAACTGATAGAACGATGGTGGCGATGTTTACTGTTCAACAGCTGGATATCGACTGAAGAAACTATTCTTCCTGCTTGCCTATTTGTAACTCACGTATTTGGTAGTTGGTATCTCGAGAAGTGAGAAAATTGAGAGAAAGAAAAAAGACCTCACTAGGCTTATAGCCGATCTATTCTTGTTTGTATTCTATCACAGCACTGCTTCTCAAAATATTACAGTATTACAGTAGTATTACAAAATCAGGAGACACAAAATAAGGAGGCGTCAAAATCCGGACAAAAAAACCGGAGGTGTCAAAATCCGGAGGCGGCAAAATCCGGATGCTACAAAATCCGGAGGCTTCAAAATCTTGAATTATTGAATAAATCCGGATGAAATCCGGACGAAATACGGATAATAAAAAAATAAAATTTCTGATATGTTTTGATAGTAGTGCGCCGAAGGCATAAAAAAACAGAAATTTCTGAATTTTTTGCCTCATATTTTAATCAAATTATTCTGTAAAGTGTTGACAGTTGTGGATGAGCGCCGCAGGCATAAAAAAAAGAAAAGCGGGGGTCCAGGGGGCGGCAGCCCCCTGATATATAAACAAATTTCTGAATTTTTGATTTAAAAACAAATTACTGTTTTTTTTTCCGCATATTTCAATCAAATTATTATGTTACTTGATGATTGATTAATAAGTAATATATTGTTCGTATAGTTGCGCCGCAGGCCATGAAAAATATTTAAAAAAAAGCGGGGTCGAGGGGCCGAAGGCATAAAAAAAACAGAAATTTCTGATCTTTTTGCCTCATATTTTAATAAAATTATTCTGTTAAGTGTTGACAGTGGTAGATGAGAGCCGAAGGCATAAAAAAAGAAAAAAGCGGGGGTCACAAAAACAAATTTCTAAATTTTTTGCCTCATATTTTCATAAAATTATTCTGTTAAGTGTTGACGGTGGTAGATGAGCGCCGCAGGCATAAAAAAAGAAAAGCGGGGGTCCAGGGGGCGGCAGCTCCCTGATATATAAACAAATTTCTGAATTTTTTGCAGAATATTTTAATCAAATTATTCTGTAAAGCGGTGACAGTTATGGATGAGCGCCGCAGGCATACAAAAAGAAAAGCGGGGATTTAAAAACAAATTACTGTTTTTTTGCGCCTATTTTAATCAAATTATTATGTTACGTGATGATTGATTAATAAGTCATGTGGTGTTGAATTGTAATGACGATATAGAAATATTGTTCGTATAGTTGCGCCGCAGGCCATGAAAAAAAATTTAAAAAAAGAAGCGGGGTCGAGGGGCGGCAGCCCCCGCGATGGGGGTCAAGGGGGGGGGGTGAAACAAATTATGTTCACTCGAAAGTAGAGTTCTGTCAAAGTATACAAAACACTGAAGGTAATGCATATCCACAAAAAACAATGATGTTGGCCACAAGCCAACAGTATTACGCCAAACATCACAGATGCAACATAACACATCTTAAATTCACCCGAAACTTTGTGATTCGCTGAGCGTTTGCATTACCTTCTTCTATCTTTATATACTTTGGTGAGAATTGGAACTGGACATGAATTTCTTGTTAACTATTTTGAGTTGAGTGTATAGAGTGGATGTAAGTTTTTTGATAAGTTTTTTGACTGCTCCATAAAATTAAATGTGCATCGCTCCTCCTTCTCCGAGAGGTACATGATTTATGGATGGCATCATTAAAATAGCCGAAAGCGACACATTATATTCCTATTTGTTATTCATATTCCCGTTCAAGTTGAAGTTAATTTAAGTTTCGAAATCCAACTGCAGACATAAAAGCATAAATAAACAAAAATTCAATCAAATTTCCCCAAAAAAGAGAAACATTTCCGCGTCTTCAAAAAAAAACGTTTCCCTTCCAACCTCCACACAGCGTGGTTCCATCGCAGAGCACATCAATAATAACACTCTTTCAATTTATTTATATTTCTTCAAAAGAAGATGCCTAACTCTACGCAATCATCATATTGAAGAAAGTGAACGCATAAAAAAGAAAAGAAAAGCAATTTCGGGCTACGAACTTGTGTGTTTGTGTTACATAAGAAATGTTGTTGCAGGGTATGAAATTCTAATGTGCAAAATCCATAAATCATCACATCTCCCCCCCAAATGAAAATAATCAATTTACAAATATAATTCGGCGAGGAAAAATGATCATATCAATGGGCTGTTCAAAGAGATGTAAATGTTACCAATAAAAATATTTAAATGTTTCTCTGCGGTGAGCTTTGTTACGAGCACTTTTTTTCTCGTATTCAAACAATTTACATTGACTGAAGTATCCCAGAGACCTTGTTTTCAGCGACGTCGGTTATTTATTGTCGGATATCATCGTTTATAACAAATAGTCGGGTTGCTTTCGACAACTTTCGACTTTGAAGAAAAACGACAACACACACCGTCAACGGGCTTTTCGCTGATTGAATGTCGTTACCAACGAACAATTACATGTAACACAAAGAGATGTTATAGGTACTAGATCCAAGACTCAGCCTAATAACCGATTCAATGAGATGTCATTATTGTGGACACTAACCTGACGAAACGGTTCATTTGTGTTGCGGTTGAGTTTTGAACCCACAACTGGTCAACTAATTATTCAATGCGAAGTAGGGTCGTTGCACTAGTACCAGGCCATGAAGCTATTACCGGCCATCTGTTGTCTAAACTAAAGTTGCACTAGTAACCGGCCACATTATCAGTGTATAATTTGGCCGGTTATCAGTGCTAGCCGGAAATAGGTTCATGGCCGGGTACTAGTGCATTTACCCTATCGACTTACACACTGCACTATTGAGTACTTGATGATCGCATGACGACTGTATATACTCAAAAATGTTCGATGAACAGATGCAGCTACGAAATTCCACAAGAATTTTAGCGATTGGTAATGTCTAGCTTCATAATTTGCTTAGTTGCAGTGTGTTTGGTGGCTGCAACGATATACAAACTGAATGACTCGTAATTTGAGTGCATATGTTTAGCCTACTGCCTACATTGAGGCGAAATATCAATTGGCACGTGACTTTCATCCGAGAGTATTTTGCATACTTTGTGGCGTAACTCTTGACACTTGTTAATTCAGTGCTAGGAGCAGTACTATGCATTCAATATTCCAAAGCATTATCAGTGTGCGGGTGGAAAAATTCTCAATTAGGCAAGTGCAGAGACCGTTGTCATTGCATTTCCATTGTTTCTGTAAGGCGAACCAATACAAGCATACAATTGTTGACCCCCTGTAAAAAAAGCGGAGTCTGACAACACTGCAGCCAATGCTAGATTGAAGGCTGAGACGTCTTTATGGATTAGGGCTAAAAAGATTAAATATAGACTGTCAGGATGTGAGTGAGAAAACCGAAGACCATTTAATTATAACTTGCCTTGGGGTACTTGTCAAGGTATTTGCTTCTCTTTCATCATAATACCTTGACTGCAGTGATGCCAGACTACGTTTTTTACAACTATTTCAGTTTGTAAATTACAATGAAAGTAGAGAACAGGTTTGGTCGATTGCCGAATCCGTCTTAAACGCACTCACATTTTATGTCAAGATAATATGAAAATGAGTGCGTTTAAGTACGAAAATCAAATTTTTATGTCCTCCGGGCGGACAATAGACCATACCTGTTTTACACTTTCATTGGTAAATTAGTGTCAGGTGTATCCATTCGACGAAATCAGAATTTTTTTCACACGAAGTTATCAAGAGGATTGGTGTCCTTTGAAGACAACACCTCACTAACAAACGCTTTTTTTCTTCGAATTATTAACAAAATAGAGGCAACATCGAGAAAATTGGCAGCGAAAATAAATATAAACTTTTCCGGTTTCGGTTTTTTATTTGGGTAAATTTATTGGCAAAGCAAGTTTTGCACGACGATAAAGTAACGAAGGGTTTAAATGGTTATGTGGGGGAGTGCAATGGAATTTATTTTGTGTGTTTCCGAGAAAAGGGGTTCCGAGAAGAAAATGGGATACTTTGCGGATGTATTTTATGCGAAATGATTTTCCATGAACACATTTTGCGGTAGAAGTTAAAATAATTAATAATTTACTGAAAAGGGATATGGCTCTGCAAACAATGATCTGATTTACTGGGGTCAAATGTAATTGAAAAAGAAGAAACAAAGGATGAAAAAAAACCTTTGCTCCGAAGCATATCTTAAGTTCGGTTGAGGCAGATAATTGGATAACTTAACAATCCATTTGAGCAGTTTAGGATAATACTGAGTTTGTGGTTGCTAAATTGAAATTCATGGAACAAAACATTTGTGAATTGATTTACATGATCAAAGTGGAAGCTTACATAATCCCTTAAAGAGAACCATGTGTGACGTAAGTTGCTGTAGCCACACACAGCGACGCGAAAGAAACCTAATTCAAATTTTTATTTTATTTACTGTGATACTGTCAAACGTGACAGAAGAACAAAAGAAAAATTGAAATTAAGTAGCTTTCGCGTCGCTATGCGTAGATAGGTTAAAATTATCTGCTGTAAACAAAATGGATCATCGATGATGAGAACTATCTCCGATAATTTGAGGAGATGATTTCGTATCGTCTAATTGTCAGCCAGGAAATTAGTTTCACAACTTGCAGTAAGTTTGGTGGCTGCGTACACACTGACTGACTCGTATGGATGCAATGTGTTTGGTGGCTGCATACACACTGACTGAATGCCTCGTACGAATGAATTTGTGTGCATACATCGAGGCATATATCGAGCGTACATTCAGGCGAGGTATCAATAAAGCACGTGACTTGGATAGTATTTGCATACGTCGAGGTGTACAAGATTTTATTTTTATGAGTCTACGACAATTTGCTCATCTTTAGAGCAGAGAAGTCTTTGTATAACCCTCAGGTCTAACAATTCTTTTGTACAGACGAACAGTTCCCTTTCGTGCCATGAATTTGATTTCATTTCGATGAAATGTTGGCTTTGTCACAGTATGAACAGCCAAACAAAAGTGTCACCCAGACAAAGATGAGTTGAAATTTAAATCAAATCATCGATAACATCCTTTCCGTTCAATCCATTCACAGCGAATTTTATTAATATTCGCAGCATACTTTCCGCGAGAATATTTATTTAATATCCAGACCCTTCAATTCCACTTCTGCGATGGAAAGTGGAAATCATTTTCAAATTGCCATTTTTATAAAGAAAAAGTCATTGAAACACAACACACACACAAACAACAACTCCCGCACATATTTATGGAGAGAAAGAGATTTGGAACGTGTAATAGCTCTGTAAGACACTCGAGAAAAAAAGGATGTTTTCCACTGGCTTTAGGATTTGTATTTACGATAATGCTCGTTTCACTTAGGCTCATTTCGAAAGAATGATGTGGAAGAAGAAAAAACCAACCAAAATAACCCGGAGGGTGATGAACGAACATTTAAAAATAAATAATCATAAAAGGAACTGCAAAAAGGGTATAACATACACGTTGCGTGTCGTGTCTTCTGTGCGAAATAATTCATATTCCTGTGATGTTCCACAATAGGGGGTGCCAGTGATCCGCAAAAGTGGTATGCTAAAGCGACGAAATGCCTGGGAAGCACTGGCCGTAAAACTAATCTTCATATTTTCTTGATAGAACGGTGTTAGGGAATCTCGCGCCGCGTCATTCACAATAACTCACAAAGTGACATCTTCCTTATACAAAATGTGTCAAAATGTGAATTATTGTGAATGACGCGGCGCGAGATTCCTATCAACCCTTAAGGGAGCCATGGGACTACAGATTCCTTCAATAAATCAATTCGGATCAAGTCGGTCCACAGGCATTTCGTCGCTTCCTTTTTTTAGACCCCACATACTGTAAACTCCCTAAAAGTTTGTCGCAGTAAAAATAGTCCCATCACTCTCAAAGTATATAAAGACTTTCAGGTGAATTCATTTCTGTCATGTTGAAATCGTCATAATTTCGTGTGACTAATGTTGTTGCATCTGCTAAGTTTGTATGGAATCAAATTCACTAGCTGCAACTTAACGCAAACGAATTCAATAACTGAATTCACCTGAAAATAGGGATCGCTGCGTCAAGGAATAAGGATGGGGTTGAAACGCACTCATTTTCATATTATTTTGACATGATTAACGAATCGGTCATACCTGGTGTGTCCATTTCTTACTGTCCCACGAATCGACGTAAACACAAGATCGTAAAACTTTTGTCAAATCGAACTATTTGATCGGACTTGTTCTGTCGGATAAACAGCTGTTCCATTGAGTCACATAAAAGTGGTTCACCCCTATGACAAAAAGAGTTTTCCTTTCGTTCGAAATAATTTTTTTGTTTTTGTATAAAAACAAACACATGTAGCGCACAAACATGATTGGTATGATGATAATAAAAACCATAAATTCTATACGTTCCGCATTTAAAGGATATCATGTATGATGAGATGACAACAAGGAAATTTAAGAATTTTTTTTTGATGAAAAATTCAGATTTAGAAAATGTCTTTTGTTATCTCGGTTAAAATCGTGCTTCCCTTCGGGGACTATAGTGAATAACACATTGAAATAGATACGAAGCGAGGAAGTGGAAGTAAGAAAACATCCAAAGACAATCGGCGTTTTTAACCCCCTTGGAAAACAGAAAATCTCTTCATTATGACCATCGATGTGGACTGGATGGTATAGAATTCATTGTACACTGCAATCGGCTCAATAAAGAAAGTCCCATCACTAAAGAGACGCGACCCTCCCCAAAGGTCCTAGTATATATTACGACTCGGAACGATTGTACATTTAAAGTCAAGTCAATAAGCTTCTTTCACTGGAATCTCGATCGTCATACGTTCGACGAGTTCATATGTTTCATATTATATTCATGAAAATCGAACTTCCATAAATCAAAGTGGAAATTTATTGCTTTTCGTTGGCGTTTTCTTTCGAAACAAGGAGTCTTGTTAGGCTCGTACGACATGGAATGAAAATCTGCTCGCGTCACGCTTCTTCCAGCACATTTTCCAGTCTTATTCTCTGTTAAGAAATCGTTTTAGTTTGATTAGACTATCAAGTTGACAATTCGTCTATTAAACTGTCCCCGTGCGGATATCATCTGTTACCGATAACATCTGCAGTTATAAATGACCTCTAACTAATGTGGCTTAAATAGGAAAAATCATGTTCAAAAATAATGAAGTAAATGATTTCAAATCCTGAAATTACGTAGAACAAAATGAAGTAATAGATCCAATAGTAAAATGTCTGATATGTTTGCAGTCTGTGAAAAGTTAAGTTGACAGTTTATCCATCAAGTTAGCCTATCAAGCTCACAGTTTCACTAGTAGACAATGGTCTACATTGGTTTAAGTAAAGTATGCAACCAGTCGGTGAAATGAAATTCGCATACATTTTTCCGCACGAGCTGGAAATTTTGACAGATGGGCCATACATTTTGTGTCAAAATTCCATTTCACCGACTGGTTGCATTGTTGGCCTTAAGGTTGACTGTTAAGAAGCTCAATGTTCTGAAAGAACAGGTTAAGACAGTTTCGAGTTTATCACGAAGGCGGTGTGATCAAAATTTTCCTGTAGCGCCAACTAGGCTTGGAACATTTTATATGACGATTTCAACTTAACAAAAAAAAAATTGTTTTCAAGTTGACTTTTCAAACAATATACATGTCTGAATTGTCAAGATTTGTGTTTCACCGGTGTTGAGGAATTTCGCGTCACGTCATTCACAATAACCCACAAAGTGACATTTTTTTTATCATGGGCGCGCGTTAGCATAGCGCCCGTGACGCAAGTCCTATTACTAGAAAAAATTTCAAAAAAAAATTTTTTGTCGTAGACTGCAGAACCATATATACAGCGAATATTGAAGTTCCACAATTCAAATACAAATGACTCCAAATTACCATTAAAAAAAACTAGGCGTCCGTACGAGTTCAACGAGCTATCACACGTTCTTGCAGCTTAAAATTTGGCCACGCAAAAAATCTTCCAAGAAGCCCAATTTCCATAGATTTTGGTCACTTTAAACGAAATGAAAAAATCCTACGTTACTTTGTTAGTCCGTCCGTCCGTCCGTGTTTCCTATCTTCTAAAGTCTTCTTTAGATTTTGTTGAAATTTTAAGAGTAGATTCTAGTCGTCATTCTAAGACATTCCAGAAAAAAAATTGGGGAAACCGGCCTCGTTTCGGAGCTAGGGCTCCTCGAAGTTCCCATATAGGCCCCATATAAGAACACCTTTAAGTGTGTATGTGTGGATGGGTATGGTAGAACAAATTTTTCAAATTTTTTCAAATTTTTCATTTTTTTTACATTTTCCAAATTTTTTCAAATTTTTCAAATTTTTAAAATTTTTTTAAATTTTTAAATTTTTTTTAAAATTTTCAAAAAATTTCCAAATTTTTTTCAATTTTTTCAATTTTTCAAATTTTTTAAATTTTTTCAATCTACTAATTCTTTCAAAAGAACTGATATCAGTCAAAAACACTCAAAAGAGTAAAAGTGACGCAAGTCCCTGTGCATACTTCCAAAACAACTGATATCGCTGGAGGTGCCACTTTGTGACGCAAAATTTTTTTGGTACAATTTTGTTTCTAGAATTTCTTTGGTCAAATTTTTGCTGTTACAGTTTTTGCGTACAAGCGCAGAATGCGTCACCTCCAGCGATATCAGTTGTTTTGGAAGTATGCACAGGGACTTGCGTCACTTTTACTCTTTTGAGTGTTTTTGACTGATACAAAATGTGTCATTTTGTCAATTATTGTGAATGACGCGGTGCGAAATTCCTAGCCGCCGTTTCACCTGCCTTCGTAAGTATCTTAACCTGTTCTTTCAGAACCTTGAAGAAGCTCCCGAAGTTGATAGACGAACTGTCAAACATCGAAGTATCGTTCGACATTTAATCATGTTCATAGTTAAAATCTGGATCGTTCGGACTTAGTTACGTTGTAACTTTTGCTTGCGAGTATTCTATTATTGCCTACGCCCAAGTCTTGCGTTGCTCCATTATTTGTTCTTGTTGTTGTTTTATCTTATTGCCCTCTATCCATATTTATATAAACATTGAAAACATCTAGAGCATACATAACCGCCACCATAAAAAGGAATACAAATGATATCCTCATAAATTTTTGTTTCACAGCAAATATTCCAATAAACATTCCCAACATACACACATACACCACAACCAACGACACCCATTATAAACATCAGTGGAAGCAATAAATTTCTTTCAATATAGATTCAGAAATATAAAAATTTATTATCTCCTTTTATCGATAAATCATGGAAATTTTCAAAAGGTTTGCCAGCTTTTTACCTTTGGAGGCTTTAGATGTTGTAGCTGGTGCTGGTACATCCATCCAATACACACTTTTGAGACGTTAGACAAAGTGTTATTTATAGCAAATAAACACAAAGTTGCTCTCTCTAAACTGATTCGAGGCAACGCACTTCAAGCATCAAGAGTGGTACTCTTAATATAGTACTGAAACTGGACAATGTGTCCTATAAATTTTGGCACCGAATTTTTTTCATACAAAACAGTGCTCAGTTTGACAGCTGTCATTACAATCACTCATGCCTGAAGTGCGTTGCTTAAAGCAATGTTTTTCGTATACTTCGTTATAATTACGAAGACAACTTTTCATATTGATCAATATATTGGAATTGAGTTAGTGAGAAAAATGTTAAGTTGGTACACATGCGGCGAGATAGAAGAAACATGCGAATGACAGCTGGCACCTATGGGAGAAAATTCGTTTCCACACATGCCAGCTGTCATTCACATATTCTTTCTATCTCGCCACATGTGTACCAACTTAACATTTCTATATCTTTTGAAGTTAGTTGGCGATCAATCACTATTGCAGGCCTTATCTCAAAATAAGTTTTCCATGTAGCAGCTCCGAAAACCGTACTTTTCATGATTCAAACACAACTTGTTAAATTCATTACATAACCCCTGACATAACCGTAATCGGCTTCGCCTCGAATCCACAAAATTCAAAAAGAAACTCGATTTTTCAGTGATGTAAAGATTGTTTCATGGTATGTCATTCCACATGCATCAAATACTGTTCGAAGTGCGAGCGTTTTGACAAATTGTTTTGAATCACAGCACTGCTCCTAGCACATAATTTGGAGCCAGGGAAAAATTCTTGGTGTGAGTTAAAACACACATACATGCAATTATTTGACTTAAGACGTGTTAAAACTAGAAGCAGTGCTATTGAATCATTCAAATTATGAATCGAAAAACGTGGAACTTTTCGATTCGTTTCAAATCGATGACTAGTGAAGACAATCACAGACATCTGCGCATCTCAGCTGACGACAGATAGAGCCAGTGCTTTTTCTAGTTGACTATTCTTTTTCGGTTCTAAGAGAACATTGACATAGCACTTCACAAAGATGCGTACGTTATCATGTACACCGTAACTTGTTCTTTCTATCTAACACTAACGTAACCCACGTAACCTTACTTTTTATTCGTCAAATGTTACGTTAATTCTGCTAACAAGGATGGCATTTCAAACGTACTTGAAGATGATCCACACCAAAAATCGTCGATTTATCGTCAGAAGCACAGGAGATCAATGTCCCTATATAGATGAGTTTCAAGGTTATTTCAACTGTCAAAACGTCATCGATAGGACATAACCAAAAAAATTATTTGTGACGATATGTTTGCAAAAGCGTTGAGGCTATAGCTCTGTGGATGCTTTCAATCGTTTTCGGCTTGTCGAAAGTCGTTTTGCCGTACGATATTCTATACATAGTATTCTAAACGGTTTGCAATCAGTTCAGAGAATCTTTTTCCGCCAGGAGCCGAAGACAAATTTTAGTTTTTTTTCGGGTCTCTCTTTTTGCTTGTAATGCAAAATGCAAAACAAAATTCTTTCAAAATTTTGGTTTCGCGAGTTTATCACTGAATTGCATTAATCACAGTACTGAAATACTTTGCAAAGTACAAAGATCAGATGGAAACATCATGGGCGCGCGTTAGCATAGCGCCCGTGACGCAAGTCCTATTACAAGAAAAAATTTAAGAGGGCAGACTAGGTGCGAAGTAGGCTATATATTGAAAAATTGGTTTTAAAATTAATGTAGACCATATAATGAAAATCTGTTCCAGCAATTAGATGAGCAATATGTTTATCTATCTCTAAAAAATGAAAAACGATTTACAATAAGCAACAGTTGGAAGAAAACCGATTTCCAAAAAAATATTGCATAGCCTAACTTTAAGCGACGTTCATATTTTGGAAATCGGTTTTCTTCCAACTGTTGCTTATTGTAAATCGTTTTTCATTTTTTAGAGATAGATAAACATATTGCTCATCTAATTGCTGGAACAGATTTTCATTAAATGGTCTACATTAATTTTAAAACCAATTTTTCAATATATAGCCTACTTCACACCTAGTCTGCCCTCTTAAAAAAAAAAATTTTGTCGTAGACTGCAGAACCATATATACAGCAAATATTGAAGTTCAACGAGCTATCACACGTTCTTGCAGCTTAAAATTTGGCCACGCAAAAAATCTTCCAAGAAGCCCCATTTCCATACATTTTGGTCAATTTCAGTACTTTAAACGAAATGAAAAAATCCTACGTTACTTTGTTAGTCCGTCCGTCCGTCCGTCCGTGTTTCCTATCTTCTAAAGTCTTCTTTAGATTTTGTTTAAATTTTGGGAGTAGATTCTAGTCGTCATTCTAAGACATTCCAGAAAAAAAAATTGGGGGTGACCGGCCTCGTTTCGGAGCTAGGGCTCCTCGAAGTTCCCATATAGGCCCCATATAAGAACACCTTTAAGTGTGTGTGTGTGGATGGGTATGGTAGAACTTTGTTCGCTTTTCAAAAAAATTTTGCGTCACAAGTGGCAGATGTTGAGGAAAGTACTGTTAAGAAATTTTTTAAAATAGGCAAGAATATGTCCTAATACGTCCGAATCATCTGCCACTTTGTGACGCAAAATTTTTTTGGTAAAATTTTGTTTCTAGAATTTCTTTGGTCAAATTTTTGCTGTTACAGTTTTTGCGTACAAGCGCAGAATGCGTCACCTCCAGCGATATCAGTTGTTTTGGAAGTATGCACAGGGACTTGCGTCACTTTTACTCTTTTGAGTGTTTTTGACTGATATAGAGTTGCAACTTGCAAGTAGAATAACAAGCATTAGCGACATCACATACGCTGTTACGTTAGTCATTTCTAATGAAAAATCACATAGATCGACAATCGACTGCCATAGAAGTACGATAGCCTTGTACTTGATTTTTTCTTTTTGAACTACGATACCCTAACCTAACGATCGTCAATTAATTTGTTTACACAAATGAACTGTTTTCGCCACACCAGAAATTACCTAACCACACATCCGTTTTATCATCAACGAAATTTGTCGGAAAGAAAAATGGAATGGCTGATTATGATAAGAACATGAAGAGAGGGAGAGAGAGAGAGAAAAGAGAAACTAGAACATTGACATTGACTGAATTTGTGAAGAAGTAAACAAATCAACAATCTCGCATAGCACATCATCATCACTGCTCGGCGTCTTATTTATATAAATTAAAAAAAAATGTTTTTTGGTGAATTATAAACAATTTTCGTTTTGATTACAAATTTTTTTAGATTCTTCTTTATAACAACTAGAATTGGGCCGGAAATCAACGATAATCGAATTAAATTTAACTGGCTCTCAGTTTCGTATTTACGTATTCAGCTTCAGAACATGGGCACTTATATGTAGCTTTCATGCTGTAACACTCTATCCGACGTGAAACATTTTACGCAGTGCACAGTTTATGAATTTATTAATTCACAGAAAGTATTCTCTGCGATTAGGACCCGTCGTTGACGTTACAACGAAATGAAAGACTGGTCGGTTTCTGCGGCACATTCGTAACAATATGGTTCTTTATAGAAAGCTTCCAGATAAGTAAAAACGACTCAGTGCAGGTCGACAGATTACAAGAAACTGACATCACTTGAGGCAGGCTTCATTCTGTCTTCACGTTTCAGGTCAAGTTACGGCAAAAACCAAATGGTCAGTTATTTTCAGGTCATATAGTTTAGACGACCCTGAACAGGTCCGAGCGTTTTTTGTTGGACAAAGCAGAGTCGTACTTTTCGCAATCTTCTGTGGACTTAGAAAACTGTACAGTCAGAGGCAGTGAAATTCCGGCATGAATTTGATTTAGCTGTTTTTCAGCTGATCCACAGAAATAATCAAAAATTAGTATTATGTCTTCCATACGGTCCTACCACTACAACAGGCGTGCGTGTAGCAGCTGACGCAACCGTATAAACAAGTAAAAACAGCTGAAAAAAATGTTAGAATTTCACTGCCTCCGACTCATAAAAAATACTGGAGAGAAGTTGAGGAGTACCAAAGTGTTACAAGTTGTCAAACTAAGGTCATATTTCAATCTAAGTTTGTGAAGTTCGCTTTCCTTAGTTTTTTCATGCGGGAAACCTCGGTAATTTTTGCTATCCTGTCTTAGGCGATTTAAAAATATTGCCTTTCACATCCTCCTTGCGGGATAGACTTTGTTTTCTACAATGGGTTATTTGATTACCAAGGGGAGAAAATAGGCAATTCCAACAGAGCGAAGCGAGTGCCTCAAACTTTCTATCTTGTTGGAATTTCAAACTCAATTTTTCTTCCGTGCGTGGCGTGAATAATCGTATTTATCCACGAAAAAACACACCAAGTTATTATTCTATTGATTAAAATCAAAACAAAGCGACTGTTGCAAAGCGAAAAAACCGTTGCTCATCCCATGGAAACAAGAGGTGAGAAAATAAAAATTTTCTCACCGGAACTGTCTTCGAATAGAGCGTCAACAGAACGTCATCTTCTCACCGTCTTTGTGTGGAGAAAACATCGGCTATCCACGCCGCACGGAAGAAAAAATCTTCCAAACCAATCCGAGATTACCCGCTCTAAGTGCTTACGAAGAATTCAATTGACTCTGGTTAGAATTAACATTCATCAACAAACTTAATCAACCGTACGGGTCACTCTAATTTAATAATGTTGTGCACGAGTGCCAGCACTACGTTACTTACATTATGTTCGAGTTAAATGAAAAATGATTGCCTCTCTCGGACAGTGAAACCGAGAGTATATAAAGGCAGACGCAACGGTTTGCGCGGCATTAGTGACGAAAAACTCGTACGTTGTGCAGAAAATTTTCAATTATTTCCCCGGAGTGCAATTGGATTATGCGAAAATGAATTCAAAATTATTTGCTATTTGTGTACTATTGGTGTTGGTGTCCGTCATCTCACTATCTCAGGGCAATGCGGTCAACACACAATTCGATCAAATCGGTAAGAAAATTATTTGCGCAAAACAAAGTTTCTCGATCGTTCTTTAAAAAATTTTAAATTTAACAAAATGTTCTTTTGTTGATTTTTGGATTTGACAAAAACATTTTTTTTTTGTTCTTTCTCCAGATAATGTTGTGAGTGGACAATCTGAAAGTCTTGTTCGTCAAAGACGGGACGTTTTGTGTGACGAGGCAAAGTGTGCGTTGGAATGCATTTCGAAGGGAAACTTACTCGGAGGAAGCTGTACCCTTTGGTTCTTCTGTTCATGTAAATAATTAGTTCTTTTTTGTAATTTTCGGTGAAAAATTTCTATTTTTGTCAATTATGAAGCAATTAATGTAAATAAAGAAAAACGAAAACGTAGAAATGGATTTTTTAACAGTGCTAAAGCTAAGTTCGAAGTGTAGATGGTGTCGACGTAACAAATTGGTGAATGTCTTCAAGAAGATTACGGCTGTGACTGTCAGAATTACACAGATTACTTTTGCATGACAATGTGACTCGAATTCAAATTTTTCTTTTGTCCCATCTGTCAAGTTTGACAGTATAACAAAAGAAAACTTTGAATTAGGTCCCTTTTGCGTTGCTATGTGTAGCTAGAACAAGGCAATCTATGCGAAAGTATGGCGAAAGTACTGGTATGTGGTACTTGTTAAAATGTTGCTATTATCAAAGAATGCAATGTACCCAGTGCTGCTTGCCTCTGAGAATTTTTTTTTAGAGAAAATCGAGTAAATTTCACAAAAATCAAGAAAATTTAGAAAAATCGAGGAAATCTGGAAAATGTAAATTTTCTTCAATTTTTCGGATTTTCTCGAAGAAAATTCTTTTCTCGAAGGCCAAGGAAATAAAAAAGTCAATTTGAGGTGTTGGTCGGCTATTCACGCCGTAAGTGTGCCTAAAATTTGAATTTCAAGTGAACGCGAACGATTCGATGAAAAAGTGAACCGAAAAGTAAATTTCAACGCTTCCTTGTATGAAAATGACGTTGCGTTGGAAACCGCACTTACGGCGTCAATTCTAATTATTATTCATCTTTGATAACGCTGAAATGTCTCCTCTTCGTTTACGTTTTCTTCCCTGTCTTATTTTTTCTGCCGATGCGAAAAAGCACAAGGGACACATTACATGACTAACTTACGAGCCGCCGTTAATTTCAATAGCAATTTTGCATTGTTACCATTGGTGCCTTCCCCCAGACCTTTCAGTTTCTTCTAAAAATTTCCATATTTACAAGCTATGGCTGCGTCGTAGAACGAGTTTAAGGAAATGATAATGAGGAATGAAAACAGACGAAGCATTTAAAATCTGTTTCGATGAAATGTTTCATTGTTCTACTGTCACCTTTGACGCCGAACGAAACAATGAAAAAATTTGATCGAAACCAACGCACTTCAAGCATAAGTGGTACTCTAAATAGGGTACTGAAACTTGACAGTGCTCCATACAAAATTTTACACTGTAAAAAGAGTGGGGATAAAATTTCATACAAAATAGTACTCTATTTGGCAGCTGTCATTAATAGCACTTTTGCTTGAAGTGCGTTGTCGAAACAGATTCTCAATACTTGGTTTGTTTTCAGCTTTCCGTTCTACAATCATGAAATTGAAACCTCTGTAACGGAAATGGTTGTTACCCTGTATCTCACTCCAACAAAATATTTGAATCATTACTTAGCTATGGTGATATGCAGCGATAACAGCACAATCACAAGTTAACAATAATTTCTACTGCGCAGCACATTCTATTTATAAACTCGAACCGCCAATGTGTAATGAAAAATAAATTGAGTTTTGAACCGTTCGTTGGTCTTGCCCTCATTTCAGCCAGATAGTTCCGAAGCGGAATCAGCTATCGATAATAAGCTTTAATGGTGTTTCGGATCAGAAAAATGTTAAGTTGGTACACATGCGGTCCACGCTTCAAGTAGTCCATCGATCTCGTATCGTTTGGAACATTTCGGAGAAATATTAGGTAAGTGTTTGAGTCGCGAATAAACTCCGAAAAGAACTAAAATTAGAAGAAACTGTTGACAACTGACGTCATGTCAGGATGGGAAATGGCACGGGTATAGAGAGGAAACATCTAAGAAAGCGAACTACGAACTCAAAGTTTTCAATTCCCTTTCCTAATTCCGTACGAAGCGCCTATTTCTTCAATTTGAGTTAAACAAAGCCTTAAATACACATTTACTGTCTCAAAGCCCAGAAACCAGGGCCGTGGCTAGACTCGATTTTCAGGGTGTGCTCAGCTCCGAGGGAAAAAAACATTTACAAATTCATGGTATACCCTCCTGTTAAGTTATTCGTCTAACATTATGGGTCTAACACAAACATCATGACTAATTAATAGGTTTGGATCTTTCGTTTCTGGATTTCAATTAAAGATTTATAAATTCATCGACTGACAGATGGTATGTAAGATCGACTCTCTTTTTTTGGACGATGTAATCCATGCTTCCACCACATACTTCGATCTTTTAAAAACGGCTTCAATTTTCTTCTTTCTTCTGCAAACCGTGCAACTCTTGACGTGCAGTGGAAGCAAACTACACGATAAAAATTCAATGTTTGCCGTCTGCGTTTGGTCATCAAGTTTCCTTTGCAATTACAATCAAATTGATCAGGCATCTCACGGTTGTATCGCCGTAAGATTTCATAGGATCTAACGTGGGTCTTCCCGGATGTGCATACGGTGTGCAGATCGACTTTGGTTCTTATGCCTTCGAATACTTAAAGGCTTGTTCAAGGTATTTTTTGGTCCGGCAAGACTCGCAATGTCTTTTAAATACGTTGTGGTCACAACTTTCGTGTGACTCCATTGTTATACTCTTTGAATTTACTGAAAACAATTTTTTTTAGCAGTTGATTGGGCTGTAGTCAACGAATAACTACAGTACAGGTACATATTGCAACCGGCTTATATAGACTTTTCTCACACACAATTGTATCCTCCGCGCAAAAGTCCATGCTTCATACGCATAAAAAAAAACAATTCGTTCCTCCGCGCAAAAGTCCATCGACTTTATACACAAAACGTTCCTCCGCACAAAAGTCCATGCTTCATACGCATAAAAAAAAACAATTCGTTCCTCCGCGCAAAAGTCCATCCTTCATACACACAAAAAAGGAACATTCTCCGCGCAAAAGACCATGCTTCATACACAAAAAAAAAACAATTCGTTCCTCCGCGCAAAAGTCCATGCTTCATACACACAAAAAAGTAACATTCTCCGCGCAAAAGTCCATGCTTCATACACAAAAAAACAATTCGTCCCTCCGCGCAAAAGTCCATCCTTCGTACACACAAAAAAGGAACATTCTCCGCGCAAAAGTCCATGCTTCATACACACAAAAAAGGAACATTCTCCGCGCAAAAGTCCATCCTTCATACACACAAAAAAAGTAACATTCTCCGCGCAAAAGTCCATCCTTCGTACACACAAAAAAGGAACATTCTCCGCGCAAAGGTCCATCCTTCATACACACAAAAAAGGAACATTCTCCGCGCAAAAGTCCATCCTTCATACACACAAAAAAGGAACATTCTCCGCGCAAAAGTCCATGCTTTATACACAAAATGTTGCAAAAGCCCATCGTCCATAAATTTCCATCGACCATAATATATACACGGAAGAACACAACGCATAACATTATACACACAATAATTGCGTGTTCTTCAGTGTATATATTATGGTCGATGGAAATTTATGGACGATGGGCTTTTGCAACATTTTGTGTATGAAGCATGGACTTTTGCGCGGAGAATGTTACTTTTTGTGTGTATGAAGCATGGACTTTTGTGCGGAGGAACGTTTTGTGTATAAAGTCGATGGACTTTTGCGCGGAGGAGCGAATTGTTTTTTTTGCGTATGACTTGCACACAATATTACATTTCTCCGCGCAAAAGTCCATCGTCCATATAAATTGATGCAATTTATGTGCTGCTTAGAATGTGCAGTTATGTCGTTATTTTACTTTTAAAGCTGAATTCAGACTTGTCCGTTTGGTTCATCCGTTTACTTGACTAAAGAGCACGTGTTATAACAGGCATATCATGTGTGCTCTTGTTTAAAACCAATCTGTCAAGTAAACGTATGATCATTTTTTCGTAAATGAACAAAACGGAGGTACGCAAAGGGACGGTTCACACGCCGCAAACATCGCACACATGTATTACTCATTCACATAGGCTCTGCTGTAATCTACTATTAATATTATTTTTTTTTACTCAAGTCGGTCCAGGGTGTGCTCAAGAGTTTCCAGGGTGTGCTCAGCACACCTTCGCTCCTTAGTAGCTACGGCCCTGCCAGAAACTGGGGGAAAACTAAATAAATTTCTGGCAAATAACAACAAATCGCATAAGACTTCACTTATCGTCCTACCACTTGATAAAATACTATTACTCAGTCTGTACATAAGTCACCCAACATCGCCTAAGCACAAGACACATACGACAAAAAAAAAAACGAAATCCCATTTACACGTTACACATAAACCAAATGTATATATCCGAATGTATGAATGGTGTGTGGCATCAACGAAACGGACTTAAGTCCAATATTGATTGTCGAACAAATTTCAAATTATATCCTTTCCCATCACTATGCCGGTGCTACGTGTTTTCCTGAATTCTTCCAATATAAATGCGAAACCGTTCTCGGCTCCCGTCCCACAGTCTCGAAAAATAAATATCGAGACGAAAATAAGGATTTCTTATAACATGGTTGTGTGTTATTCGGTGCAAATTGAAGGACTATCTATTCTTAATGTGTCACAAAATGTGCCACACACTCGCCCCCATCCACTCGCCCCCATCCACTCGCCCAGTATTTATATTGATGTGTTGTGCATGGGAACGCAACTTCGGAAGAAAAAGAAAATTTATGTAAATGGGGGGGTTACATACAGCGCAAAGTAAGGTAATAGCAAAGTCATTTTAGATAAATGGATTGTGTGTGCGTCAGTAGAAGTGAAAGATAAAAAATCATTCGGGCTCCGATGATGGCTTTATATTATGGTGTTCATACCCACACCGACCGAACCATACCTATGTTATACAGATAGCACAACAATGCAATGTTACGCAAAATGATGTCAATTCAATTTAATTTAAAGGAAGAAAAAAAAAGCGAAATTTTTTGGGTAAATAATTTATGTTGAACTTTGTATCCGCAGGACCTTTTGCAAATCGTCTTGTCGCTACAGGCAATTAATTTTAATGCTTTAACTAATTTGATGTAATTATTAATTGAATTGTAAGTGTAAAATTTTGCTGAAGAAAATTTCCTTGTCAGTCGTCGTGCGAAAAAGGGGTGAGAAACATAATTAATTATTAATGAAAGGGGTGCCGTGAGTTCTGTGTGTTGGCGCATAGAAATCATAAAGGATGATGAGCAATGATAAAAATAAATTGTGTCAAGAATTAAACGTAACCGAAGAAGGTTGAATATTCTAGAGAAACGTGCTCGTCTGCGCCATATTATCATAATTTTAAAACACCAAAGATCATTCAATCTAGTTCTTCATTTGCTTAACCTTTTACAGTCTGTACAGTCTTACAGTTTTACTATCGAATCTATTACTTCATCCGATCTAAACATTTTTAATTATTTCATAATCTTTTACTTCATTAATTTTAACAAATGTTCAGCTTTCGAGCCGTCTTCACTTAATTTTGTCGCTGTTGTTGATAACTAACTAGCTGTTAAAGATAAGAGAACTCTAAGGAATTTCTAACTCTCTTGGCGGACATTACGAACTACGCTTCGTAAGAAAACGCCAAACTTAACTCAGTCTACCATTTAGGGCGTTGAATAATTTTCGGATTCTAAAAGTCATTCAAACCAGCAACATAAACGACAATTTGCTTTCAAAGTATTATTCGCCTAAATGATGACATGCAAGACGCAGAATTGCAACGCAAATTTTATTTTCAACGAATTGCAACATAAATTCGCAATAAAATATTTTCAAATTGCATTTGTTAGTCATCACATACCGAACAGATGTGATTCCCAGCTAAAGGCATGTAATTCAGATTCTGCATGGTCAGAGGGGCGATAGGGCATTCGCTTGCAGTGAAAGCTACAATGCTAGGTCGGCGTTACATACGTTCGTATTCGTGCACGTCTTTGCGAGCTGTCAACTTCTGGGACGCTTGGTATTTTTATAAGAGAAATCTAACTTGACAAAAACACATAATTTTCGTCAAGTTGGATTTTCTTGTAAATAGACCAAGCGTACTAGACGTTGACAGTTCCACAAAGTACAATAACGTGCAATAACGTATTAGAAACGTGCATTAACGTACTATTGTGATGTACACTTGCAATGTACAGAAAAATACTCATTCATCAGTTAAGTAATGTGCACAAATGTTCCGATTCAGACAATCGCCCGAAATGCCGTTGTAACAGTACTGTCCTGTCGATACTCTCATTTTTTCCACATAAATTTGTGGTTATATGCCAGACGTATATTGACGCAAATTTTCGTTGTAAAGGAAATGAGGAAAAAAATCGTCGTTACCATCGAAAGCTTTTAGAGATTGGCCGCAGGATAAAATATTTTTTCTTCCTCGTCGTTTTTTTTTTGCGAAATGAAAGTGCAACATGAATCATTCAAAACGCAGACAAACGTGGTAGAAAGTTGTCGTTTTTTGCATTTTTATTTTGCTTTCTATACTTACTTTCATTTCATTTCATTTAGATGAACAAAAGACATTGTGGGCAAAAAATGAATTTCTTTTTAAAATAATTTTAAACTTTTTTCCGAGTGCTTTTAAGCGTAATTTTAGTTCAGTTGAAATTTCCTACTGAAATACAGTTGGAGTTACCGAGAGCCGCTATGTTTTTTTTTTGCGATATGGTCGTAGTGAAAAATGGAGCATCGGTACAACCTTCTCTTATAAAACCTTGGAAAAGACCGATTCCAAAAACTGTAAAACTTCAGCAACGTGCTTGCATAAACAATATTTTCTAAATCGGTCTTTTCCAAGGTTTTATAAGAGAAGGTTGTACCGATGCTCCATTTTTCACTACGGCCATATCGCAAAAAAAAAACATGGCGGCTCTCGGTAACTCCAACTGTATTTCAGTAGGAAATTTCAACTGAACTAAAATTACGCTACAATGTTGCATGAAAATTGGAGAACAGTTCAGTGGATTTTTGCTACAACGGCTCAAATCATCGGCGTATCCTCCTCATAAACCCACAAAACCTTGGTCTTTTCGGCTTTCTAATTCCCGTAACTGTCAACTGCTGGCACTCTTGGTTTCTTTACAAGAAAATCCATCTTGACGAAAATTATGTAAGGGTGGATCTAACGATTGAAGTCTGTCACAAGTGCCGGAAGTGAACGTGCTATCTCTCGCATTTTAATTAATTAAAAATTGCAAGAAAAAACAACATGACAAAATCAAAATAGCATGAATTCACTTTAGAGAGAAGTTAGGCATGTACCAACATGACAGCACGAAGCAAAGGAATGACAGAAGATGTATGAGCGTTCTGTCATTTTTTCGTTTCAACGTACTAGATCAGCGAAAATTTGTACGAAACCTACGCTTCCGATTACTTCAGTGCGAGATAATTGTACCGACCGTGCACTTCACTTTAATTTTTTCAAGGGATTTCGTTCTGATTATTAATCCCATTCAGGTTTCAAATCTTTAACGTTTTCACATGTATAGCACACCGTCTATGAAACTTCAAAAGATAAATTTCTGTTCTGCTCTAATTAGATGTGAATGGAAGGTTGATTAGTAAATGAAAATTAGGCGGAGGTTTGCTTAATATTCCGCATGTGTAAATTTATGTTCGTTCATTATAACCAAACCATATAACAAACTCAATATAATACGTTCGAAGGGAATATGTACGCTACACCGAGAGCTTCTCATTCATTATGTGTAATTGTATGCTGTTATGATGAGTGTGGTATGATTTGAGTTGGAGACGTAGACATCTAACAGGCTGCCAAGCAGTTTGATTTTTGATTATAGAATAAGTTTTCAGTGATAGAGTTTCGTATGATTGGGTGAATATTGTCGTAGCTATTGGTGACTGTTGCACGGCTGGAATTTAGTGCTTTAAAGAGAAATGCTAACAGATGGCGATTGTGAGGCGACAGCAGCGGATCTATTAGCATTTCTTTGGTGCTCCAATATTGAGGCACCACACAGTACATAGGTCTGTTCCAATGCTGTTTGAGCTGTCAAAGTGTCATCCATAGAGCCATAACCAAAAAATTATTGTTGAAAAATTGTTCGCAAAAGCGTTAGGGTTATGGCTATGTGGATGATCACGTTCGTTTACGGCTTGTCAAAAATCGTTTTTACCGTCCGATGAGACACAACAACGCATTCCAAAAATAGGCAAATGATCAGAATTTAAATAAGAGACCTTCACGATCACGACACAGCAGTCCAAAATTCTCAGATTAAATTCATTTTGTTATGTTGGTATAATGCCACTGCGTTAGATAGATAGATAGAAGAAGTGGGTGGAAAATAACTTGCACCTAAGTCTCAGATGGGCCTGTTGTGCTTCCCCACAGTTCCTGAAATTCTCTTAGACTTGTTTATGAATTTAAGGATTTCTGTTGGAGGAATACTTCAAATCAGGCATGAGCGCCGCCGAAAATAAGCCGCCGATAAAGCCGCCGCCGGCCATTTTTGAGCAAGCCGCGCCGCAGCCGAGCCGGTGCCAAAAACACGGCTCAAGCCGGCTTGAAACGGCTGGAAAATGAAATAAAGATTTCGAAAGGTGAATGGGTGAAATAATTTTGAAAACCGAGATTCCTGTTGATCCTAAGCAGCTCAAGTACTTTTTGAATTTTTAGCCCCGTACGAAGTACTGGGGGCTTATAAGATTAATATGCCGTTTGTAACACGTCGAATTGGAAGCAGACAGTAAGGGCAAAGCATTTGGTTATGTTCATAGATGACGAATCCGCAATAAAAAAAATGTCCGTCCGTCCGTCCGTCCGTCCGTCCGTGACCCCTCTAGCTTGAGTAAATCACAACCTTTTTTCAAAATTCTTTTTTTCCCCGATTGGTATCGACAAAAGTAAGGTCAAGTTCGAAAATGGGCATGGTAGGGTCGGCCCCTCCAGAGCTAGGGCCCTATAGGTGTTTTTCAGTCTTTCGACGATATCTACCGAAATACGCACGCAATAGCTGCTTGTGATATATCAAATGAAAGGTATTGACGAGTAGAACAAAGTTGCTGAACATTGTTTTTGGGTAAGATGCAACGTGGGCTTGTTGGGAGGGTTCAAAGGTCGTTACTCGGCCCTAAGTGTTTTTTGCACATAAATCGAGTAAATCTCACCCGATTTTGCAAGATTTAGTTTTTTATGGAAGGTAATTGAATACCGAAAAGAACGTGACGAAAAAAGTTTCAAATTTGGGCCCTTGGACTAAGGCCGCTACTCGGCCCTAAGTGTTTTTTGCACATAAATCGAGTAAATCTCATCCGATTTTGCTAGTTTTTGTTTCATTTGAGAGGTAATTGAATACCCAATGGAAAGTTGGCAAAAAATTTTGGGTTTCTAAAACAATGTCGTAAATTGTTGGTTTTATTTAAAAGGTACTTCGTACGGGCTTTCGTAATTGCGCTATGCGCAATTTTAAAAATGAACACTTTCAGTAAATTTGAAAATGCCCAACTTGACTTGCATTTTGGTAACAGACGCATTAGAGGGTTGTAAACGTATTAGGGTTCCGGGCTTATTAGGGCTACGGACGTATTATGGTTGCGGACGAAATAGGATTACGGGTTGTACGGGGCTAAGTCGCAGCAAACGCTCCGACTGTTCTGATGCCTTGTTTTTTTTCAAAATTAAGAAAATTTTGAAAATTTTCTTGAATTTTCATGAATTTTCCAGAATGGTATATTACGTCCTCGCTTCTAAGTTTGTTGTTTTGGCAAGTATGACCTTTGCAGAACGAGCCGAAGGCGCACAATCAGTTAATTCACAAATTTGAGAAAACTTTATCGATCTTTGCGAATTTTCTCGATTTTTTTTCTTTTCAATTTTTACTTGATTTTCGTGAGCTTTCGATTTCTTCTCGAAAACCATTTTCTTAATGAGTTAAATGAGTGTGCCGGAGCATGATTTTCCATTTAGTTCAAGTTTTGAGGCAATAAAACTGGACGTGTTAGTGAACCTTAGACTTAGAGACTTGCTTGTAACAAGACCAGTTCCACTTGCACTTTGAACAACCTAATCTACCAACATTTTCGCTTTCCGTACAATTTCATTTTCATGCTTACTAGTTCATTTTCCATGAATTTATCTAAACGTTTTTATTTTGAAAAAAAGTTAAAAGGAACCTCCAGCCGAGCCCTTTTAAGCCGGCTCAAGACGATTTTTTCGCCACCGCCGAGAAATTTTTTTCGGCTAGCCGCCGCCGAGGTTTCTCCGTCGGCGCTCATGCCTGCTTCAAATTGATCTGTAATTGATAACTGACAAAAAAGTTTTCAGATTATTACCTGTGACAGATAATCTTTCCCCAGGTAATGTAATTTCTCATACAAAAATAGCATTACCTGTCACAGATAATGTGATTTTTATATGAAAAATTACATTACCTGGGGACTGAACTGTCAACTTTTTTCTCAGTGATTGTATACGAGCCTAGATGTGATGCTCTTGGTTTGATATACGCTGGACAATGACAGAGGAAGTGTTCTGTTGTTTCAATATCGCCGCACATATCACAGTACGGGTCAGTCGATATACCTATCGTGTGAAGATGTTTTTTCAAAGTGTTATGGATGTTGAGGAATTTCGCGCCGTGTCATTCACAATAACCCACAAATTGACATTTTCCTTATACAAAATGTGTCATTTTGTCAATTATTGTGAATAACACGACGCGAAATTCCTAGCAGCCATTTTGAGTTTCTGGCTTGTCGCGCAGTGGTCAAAGAATTCCAATAATTCTTGAATTTTTGAGCTTTCCAGTTCGACGTTATTCGTTGGAGAGTAGACAGTGATACTGCGGTCGCTGGTTCGGGACCGGTGAAATGAGTGCTAGAAGCTAGTGTTGCTAGTTCATCTGCTTTTTCGTTACCGGTAACTCTTGAGTGACCAGGAACCCAAAAGTAAGTGAGACTTGAATGGATTCCGACAGTCTTTGAATGGTGTCGCGACAGTCAAGTACTATTGCAGACGAGAATTTATATCCTTTTAGCTATAATCGCTCCTTGACTGTCTGTGCATATGATGATAGGTGGAGAGTTTGCGTCAGAATGTTTTAAAATGTACCTACAACACTCAAGTATTCCATATATTTCTGTTACGAAGACCGTAGCATAAACACCCAGTGGAATGGACAGTTCTATTCCCATAGTTGTGCAGAAAATTCCAGAGACGGTCATGTTATTGCAATGTGAACCGTCCGTAAACTTAAACTTAAGTCAGATTTTGACTAGTATTCACGCTCTGGGATGTTGGTGCTGAATGATCTCTTGAATCTGTAAGTTGGTGTAATCAAATCACATGGCATGTTGAATAAGGGAGATTGGTTTATCATAGTTTTCCACAATTTTGAGTGACCGAAATTCGACTCACTAATAAGAAGGGAGGATTGTTTGAGTCGTAGAAGGGACGCTCGGGCAACAGATTCTATGTGGATCACACAATGGCTCAACGTTTAGTAACGCTTCGAGCGCTGTTGTTGGAGTCGTTTTCATAGCAGAAGTAATACCTGTGAGAGCTAATCTTTGTAGTTTGCTCAGTTGAGTTTGCACAGTCTTAAGCCACCAAAAACCGGCGGCGTAGCAGAGTCTGGGTCTGACAATTGAAGTGTAGATCCAGTGAAGAACTTTAGGACTGAGTCCCCAGTCATTACCGGAAAGTCTACGACAATGTCAAAGCGAAGCATTATGCCACTGCGTTACGGACGTTCCATTATTAAATAATAGGCCAAATGACTGTTCAAAAAATGAGTTTCTTGGCCTGTTTTTGGAGTGCGTTGGTCACAAGTAATGAGGCGAATGATTCGGCTTTCATCTTTCAAAATGCCTTTCCTTCAAGACATTCAAATATTTTCAGATTGTCCTTAACCCCTGCCCACTTGTGACGCAATCTTGTGTGTCATCGTTGGTTATTACCAACACCTAAATAATCCTCAAAGTCCAGAACAGCACCAAAACAAAAAAACAGTCAAAAATTGGTCAAAATCGTCGAATTCTCGCCCTGGGAGAGGGTAATAAGCGCAGTCGGAATAAAACGTTTTCGAGCATTCTTCCTCATTTTACCTCAGGAAAGCAGTTCCTACCAAAGATCACTCAGATTCCTAGTCTTTTTTGTCGTCTCTCAGAGAGGATCTCTGACGCTAATTCACGAGCTACAGACACATTTTCATCCCCAACTTTGTTGACCCAAATTGAGTGTCATTGAAGCTAGAAGTCCAAAAATTCCTGAAAATATGTTCCTTCGTCCCTAAGTAGCAGGGGACTAGCGACACGCTCGGTTACTAACGCCCCAGCATGTTTATAATCTTCACTTCGTCGGACTCGACGAAATATTTGAACAAAAACTAATTTTTCTCCTAAACACCAAAACATCAAGTACTTACTTCGTCTCAAGCTTCCCAAGCTTCCCAAGCTTGTCGTTAACGTTTTATCCTGGAAAGTGAAATCCTATGCACCTGAAGGTTCTTATATTCAATTCAATCTAACTGAGCACAGCATTCCCCTCAAAACGACACATTTCCCAGTGCCGACGGTTGCACAAATGTCTCAATTAAAATGTAATTAACTTTATGGGATAAATGAGTTCAATTTCATGGTTAGACTAATTCATAATAACAAGCAAAAATGTGGTAACCATCCCGACACTCATCGTCCCATTAAACACTTACAGTTTGTTTATGTGCGCTGATCTCGAAAATAATTTAATTTTATGTGAACTGAACATCACTACAGCCCGACATAACAGCAGTTTAAATTACCGAAATTCGTTTCAAGAACAATGTTGCTTTGTGGACTCTGAGATCATTTGTTTCGATTGAATAATTGATCGCACCACCACACACTCTTCTCTTATTTCAAAATTCGTCCCAATCGAATTAACGGACTTTATGGAAGAACTTCTTTCAGCTGAAATGTTTCTCTTTTTCCTGTTCAATCAGACCTACACGACAGTCTTTCTATTCGAATCATTCGCATGTGAAACTCTCAATTTTAAACACATTGATAAGGAGTCCTGATACACAACACTAACTGTTCAAGCATACACTTTCCAACTGCACACCAACCGTTGACTGAAATTTGTATCCTTTTCACCGAATTTGGACTGAATTTTCACTCACATTGGTAGGAATTTCACGCGCATATGCGATGCTTGAGTGAAATTCTAAATAGAACCGAACTGTCCCGACATCTGTGTTACAATAGATTCGGATGAATGTTGAACGAAAGCTTTTCATTTAGCTTCACAAGCAATACAACAACTGTAAGATTGAATTGAAAGCTTTCTGTTTCATTGGTTGGTACATAATATGGAGCTTGTCTGTGGTGTGTGTGTTGAAAATTTTATATTCGGGCATCTCCATATCATTCCCTTGCCTTGCAGTAGGTAACGGAGGTTACTGATCGACCTATAAAGTTTCAAATCATCCGCGAAACGAGAACAGAAAGGTAACGATGACAATAAGTCATTGATAAACATGACGAACAACAATGGTCACAGGGATCGATCCTTGTGGGACTTCCTTGTGGGACTTCTGAAGAAGGCGTTATTATCGTAGACTTGGTGCCACCCATTGGTTTCATTACGACGAACTGAGACCTCTATGGCGCAGATATGTGTAGAAGCAACGTATCAGCTTTACCGATAGACCAAAAGATCTGAAGATTTACTTTATCAAATGGATTCGCGAAGTCCTTATGGACTGTATCGAACTGACCACCAGACACGTATTGATTCCTTTTCCTGCGTTGAATGTCTCATAAAAAATCCGCGCTGAGAGCTATGAATACGAGATCTTACGTCTTCAAACAGCCGATTATACATAGTCTTTGCAAGACCTTTACACTGTAGCGTAAAATTTGCCCATAGCTCTGTCGATACAAAGCTCACAGCCACAGCTCAAACCAATCTTCATAAGCTCGTTGCTCGTCACTAAGTTTAGCATAGGCTGCTTCTTCTCAAGAACAATCTACTACATTATCTTGAAGGGAAAACAAGTAGAGCCAACAAGTGTGGACACGTCTCACTACATTCACAGCACTGCTTTTAACATAAACATGAGTTAAAACATTCAACACAAACAATCCCAAGCAAAAGCTCTTACCACCATAAAGGTAAAGCCTTCAAACTTGACACTTGTCAATTCAGCCTTCATGCTAGGAGCAGTGCTTTGGATTAGATCAGTTTAAATTAATTGGATGTAAATAGATAACGATTTTGGCCACAGGCGTTGCGATCACCTGCTGGATTTTGTGTGACAAATGGTAGCCAACTTCACAAAAGCGGGATATTTTTGAAATTCTTAGTAAGAGAGCGATCTAGAAATTGAAGTAATAATTTGGACTGATCAAAAATAGCCTATATTCGAAGCTGAGGAAGGTACAAGGAAATGTTTAAAATAATGCTGAAATTGTGAAGTTGGTTAGAATTAGTTAGCACACAAAATCATCAAAGTGAAGTAGGTTGTGTCATTAGTTTCGCCAACTGAAGAGATCTTGTAAGTCTGAATTCACAGTCATTCCTTTTTGCCTGCATGTACATGACATTCAGAGTAAGTGACAGTTGAGGTTGTGCCGATCGATGCGACAGTGATCGGAAAAATGTCTGGAAGTTTTACAGTAATCTACTACTTTATTGTACGTATATATGGTTTGCATGACAATGCTCAGAGATGTGGAAATGCATTTAGACAATAAAAGTTTGTACCGAAATACACTTGGTAATGTCATTGCTCCAGGAAATACAAAGTTCTGGCGTTGCTTTGGTGGGCTCTTGTTCATTTTACCGTTTTCAATATGTTGAACATGCTGTAAGCACCGTTCAAAATCTGTATTAAAATTGAAATGGTTAGTCACTGCCATCATTCGTTACATTGAACCAACGCACTTCAAGCAAATGTGATATTAATGACAGCTGTCAAATAGAGTACTACTTTGTATGAAAAAAGTATCCGAATTTTTTTACAGTGCCAAAATTGGTTCGATACACTGTCCAGTTTCAGTATCCTCTTTAGAGTACCACTCATGCTTGAAGTGCGTTGATTAAACGCACTCACCTTGGTAAACGTTTTCAAATTTAACGGATACACTCTACCAACTACCAATTCGCGAGGCTGACGCAAAACTTCGCCAAGAATGAAAATGGACGTTCTGTCCAAATGGGCATTTTCGATCCAATCGGACTCAAACAAACAATACGACAACCGATCACTGGACAGTTTCAACTCATTTCCCAGAAACATTAACGTAAAAATGTCGAAGAAACTGTAACTGATGAAGACGCAATAGATTCCATTCTGCAGGATGTTACGTTCCGAACTCTGGAAAAACAAAATTCAACGGAGAAGAATACGAAGTTGGCCTCTGTAGCATGATTCGTCTTACAAACGCCAGTGTGTAAATTGAGCCAGTGATGCATATTCCACTGGTAGATATTTGGAGGAAAAATAAATTTCCGAAACAGGATGCAAACTGGTCGATTGTCCTGAACAAGCAAATGCGCATTAACAAAGCTCGATAATAGTTTTAACGAAATGTTTGCACACGATGGGTTCAAAAGAACATTATCGCCAGTCGAAAAGCCACAATAACCTCGTGTAGCTGGAGGGCCCGGCTACTTCGTCAAGGATGTATCACTCTTAGAAAATGATGAAATTTTGACTCTGAGCTGTTATATTGCTCCGCGACTAATCTAGTCCAAGATCAATAATATTTAGAACGCACTGCATGTGTGCTTTTGGGTGCTTTCGAAAGCTTTGAACTTCTTTTGTATTTAGAAGTGGAATACATAGCTCAAAGTTCGCGAAAGCTTTTCACAGCAAGGGTTAGCGCTAGTGACGGCTCGCAAAAGGGAAAAGATTTTCGTGCTCAAAAACGGCCGAGTGTATCTGGAAACTAAATGTTGTTTTGAACCCACCGTGTGCAGTAGCGTACTTATTAACACTTAGGTGCGCTGCGGTTATCGAAATTATCTCACGAAATAAAACCCTTTGCTTCTCCTTCCTGGAAGTTTGGACTTTTTCGACACTTAGTTTCGTCAATCGATTTCCCAAAGTTTTGTATTTCAAGGAGCTGTTCACCATTAAGTACCATATGATCACACTGAGCAGAAGCGAGTGTGACGAATAGACGCATGCAATCACCGAATAGATATGAGCAATCCAAAAGACAAACACATCACCTTTCCATTGGGCCGGCAGTGCGATGTTAAACACCAGCTTCTTTCCACTCGAAATGAATGGGACAAAAAATGCGAAAGTCACTCCAACGACACACATCCCAACAAAAGCCTTAGCAAACTTTATGAAATATTCCACATCCCCATTGATTAGAGTGAAGTCGTTCTCATCGCTGATGGCATGTCTGCCAAGCTCCTTGACGAAGGCGCGAATTTCATTTCTCCTGCCGATAATGATAGCCATGCGATACACAATGACTCCATTTATCATAGCTGCCACAGTCAGAAAAACGATTTCATCCGTATCGGTAGTCATACAGGCTCCTCCCGCCATCGACAACACAAATGAGGCAAAGTATAGCAGTTGAAGCCATTTGATTGCATACAACCGCAATGAAGTTTCGTCCCTGGCATTCCAAAGCTTCAGCAGATAAAATGACGAAAGTATCTGGTCGATGAATGTGTGGATTCGAATGTCGTCGTACATTTTCACTGTCTAGCTTCCTTAATCGACACACAATTACTGAATATTGTTTCAAAGAATTGTCGAATTGTGAAATGTGAACAAAGCAGTTGAGGGCGATTAATAACATTATTGTCGTAAAGTGACCCAATTTAATCTAATGGATCCCTGAACTGTACAACAAATATCGTATGTCGTTTGGTATGTCTTTGTTACCACTTATAGAACGGAAAGGCTAATTCGGGCTAATGTTAGTTTATTTTGATGATCTACTTGCGGTTCATCACTTTTCATATTTGGTTCCATGGAGCACCGTTTATAAGGTTGTAACACTTTGTACGGACTCAGCCTTAGCATACAGCAATCATTATGGATGGGTAGGAAGAACTACCGATGAAGATCATAATGTTAAATTGTGCGTATTACGTATCAGTCAAAAACACTCAAAATAGTAAAAGTGACGCAAGTCCCTGTGTATACTTCCAAAACAACTGATATCGCTGGAGGTGACGCATTCTGCGCTTGTATGTACGCAAAAACTGTAACAGCAAAAATTTGACCAAAGAAATTCTAGAAACAAAATTTTACCAAAAAAATTTTGTGTCACAAAGTGGCAGATGGTTCGGACGTATTAGGACATATTATTGCCTATTTGAAAAAATTTCTTAAAAGTACTTTCCTCAACATCTGCCACTTGTGACGCAAAATTTTTTTGGTAAAATTTTGTTTCTAGAATTTCTTTGGTCAAATTTTTGCTGTTACAGTTTTTGCGTACAAGCGCAGAATGCGTCACCTCCAGCGATATCAGTTGTTTTGGAAGTATGCACAGGGACTTGCGTCACTTTTACTCTTTTGAGTGTTTTTGACTGATATCAGTCCTTTTGGAAGAATTAGTAGATTGAAAAAATTGAAAAAATTTAAAAAATTTAAAAAATTTAAAAAATTTGAAAAATTTAAAAAATTTGAAAAATTTGAAAAATTTGAAAAATGTGAAAAATTTGAAAAATGTGAAAAATGTGAAAAATTTAAAAAATTTAAAAAATTTAAAAAATTTAAAAAATTTGAAAAATTTGAAAAATTTGAAAAATTTGAAAATTTTGAAAAATTTTAAAAAATTTAAAAAATTTTGAAAAATTTGAAAATTTTGAAAAATTTTGAAAAATTTAAAAAATTTAAAAAAATTTGAAAAAATACTAAATTTAGGGGAAAAAAATTGAGGCGACCAGAGCTTACCAAATACCAAAAGCGAACAAATTTGTTCTACCATACCCATCCACACACACACACTTAAAGGTGTTTTTATATGGGGCCTATATGGGAACTTCGAGGAGCCCTAGCTCCGAAACGAGGCCGGTTCCTCCAATTTTTTTTTCTGGAATGTCATAGAATGACGACTAGAATCTACTCCCAAAATTTCAACAAAATCTAAAGAAGACTTTAGAAGATAGGAAACACGGACGGACGGACTAACAAAGTAACGTAGGATTTTTTCATTTCGTTTAAAGTACTGAAATTGACCAAAATGTATGGAAATGGGGCTACTTGGAAGATTTTTTGCGTGGCCAAATTTAAAGCTGCAAGAACGTGTGACAGCTCGTTGAACTCGTACGGACGCCTAGTTTTTTTTAATGGTAATTTGGAGTCTTTGAATTGTAGAACTTCAATATTTGCTGTATATATGGTTCTGCAGTCAACGACAAAAAAAAAATTTTGAAATTTTTTCTAGTAATAGGACTTGCGTCACTGGCGCTATGCTAACGCGCGCCCATGATTACAGTCAGATGCAGTGAACTTTGTTTTCCAGCTGATCCACACAAACAACCATATCTGTTTATACGGTTGAAGCTGCTACACGCACGAGTGTAGTAGTGATAAACAATTTTGATTGTATGTGTAGATCAGCTGAAGCAAATTCATGCTGAAATTTCATTGCCTCTGACTGTACATTGTGTTCATCTTGAGAAAACACAATTTTTGATTTATTGGAGTTTTGAAAGTCATCGATGTACCCAGTCAATTAATTGCAGAGGCGTATTCAAATTTTGCGCCAAAATGTCGATGACTTTTAAAACCCTTAAAAAAGGTTGGTTCGGTTTGTTCCAAGGCCATACGAATAGGCTTCTTCCAAGGCCGTTCAAAATGTCAATCGTCATCCACAGAGAAGCCAACACAACCTCACTTTGAAGTTTTAACGAACAAATTTGTTTAAGTTGCGGTTATGTTTGCTTCTGTGGATGGCGGTCAGTTGTTTTCGGCCTGTCAAAGTTCGTTTTTACCGTACGATGGAAGTAGCCTATTGTCTACTTACTGTCGAATTTCATCCTATGTCTCTATGGATGTCAATAGATCTTGGTCAATGTCGTTTAAGCTATCATTTTCACAAAGCTAACCACAATGTTACAAAAATTTATATGTAGCTGTCATTGTTTGAGGTTAGCTTTGTGAAATTGACAACTCATTTGACACTATTTTGAGAGAAAAACCGTTATTTGACACTGATCTATATTTATATGAAAACCGATCTCCATGGGTTCGGCAAATGAAAATTCGTGTTTACTTGGAACAAACCAATGTGCCAAATGTAAGAATGAACCAACTGTGAAATGCACTTAAACAGTCCAATTAAATCCACCTTCGAGCCATTATGTAATAATCAATAATCTATGTCTCGACATTATGAATATTTGACGAGCTTCATCAAGGACGAAATCATAGTTATCGTTGTAGTCTTTGAAGGTTAAGGTTTTTCGATTTCAAGAAATAAATGTGAGAAAATGTCCAGTGTTTTGGTAAAATTTATACTTTTCAGAGCTGCTCAACATGTACCGTAGCCGAATTAGAAGGGTGGTAGGAGCAATTACCGGGATGCGCGTGTGCAAATAATGTGTATCTTTGGTATATTCCGGATACCGGGAAACCGTCACACCGTGTAATTAGTTTTTGAATCGAACTAATATATATGCCGAGCGATAAGACTTTAAAATCGTGACGTGATCAATGTGTAAATTTTTTCAGTCTTATCTCTCGGGAGATATTGGTCCAATTGGAAAATTACAGGGGTGTCAAAGTTCATTGGGGTCTGTGAGCTTCGAATGACACTAGTATGAAGTCGTATGGGGTTATCACGACAACAAACCGCCATGTTGGATTTTCGATTTTGTCTGGAACACTTCCATCAGAATTTTGTCTGACAATTGTGAAAAAGTTCATATGGGTTCGTGGGCGGCGAATCACGACAAAATGTGACAGTTTTTGAGTGTTATTTTGTCCGGCAGCTCACAATTCTGAGTGAATTTTGTCTGGTGGTAGCTTTCATGATCGTTGAGGTTGTTGGGCATCGAATGACACCATTTTCGAGTCGTGGGGTCATCACGTCAAAAAGTGACCTTGTTGGACTTTTCTTTTTGTCTGGCAGCTCAAAATTATGCGTGAATTTTTTCTGGCGATGGGTTTTCTGTTCATTGGGATCAGTGGCGGTAAATTTTCAACTTCAATTTTCATTATTCAAAATGTCGACAACACGTCGCGTTTAAACCTCAGTGAATATTGGCGGTCTGCTTAACTGGTCGGTGGAAGACCTTACTGAAGTACTAAGAAATTTGTGAGGCAAGACTTTATCTAGTTGTCCTCTCCTCAACATTGCTCCTTTGAGTTTTTGTTAGCTTCTAGCGTTTTTGCCGATTCGGGCGCAAAAAAAGTCCATTTTTCAATTTATGATTTTATTTAATTAATTAAACAGTAACAGGTTCAACGATACATTTACACCATCCTTTAGACTATATGACATACAAACTTTTAAAATGGCTTTACAGGTATGAATAGAAAATGTCCAGCTCTACAACGAAAATAAAAATGAAATTTGATTGATGAATTACGGCAAAACCTCAAGCAAGTTAAGTGTCCACTCCTCTCAACAAAAAGTACTCCGTGAGAGAGCGAGCTGTCAAATAAACAAAGGAAAAATTGCAAAAATTCAATTTTGTCTCTCACACGGAGTACTTTTTTGGTGAAATGAAACTAAGGCTTAGGATCACTTCGCGATCATCCGTCTAAGGCCGAAAACACACGAGCAAATTGTGCATTGCGTTTTCCATTGTAATGCGATATTCACCACAGGCTAAACAGTGGAAAACGCAGCGTAATTGTCGATCCCATCAATACACAACTTTCTCGTGTGTTTTCGGGATAGAGATGTTTGATACAGGATGCTGCATTTATCACATTAACTACGAAGTACAACCTTGTCTGCAATGAAAGTAGATAAGTAGGTATGGCCAGTCCATACAAGTCGGAGCACATACGGATTTGCATGACGCCACCTCAAACGAACTCATTTCTAGTGGAAATTTGCACTAGAAATGAGTTCGTTTGAGGTGGCGCCATGCAAATCCGTATGTGCTCCGGCTAGAACAAATTTGAACGTTTGGCCATACCTATCCATTTACTTTCATTGCTTGACTGCTGGTACAAAAAGTTCAGAGTTGACAGCTGGAAGTAATCTTTTAAAAGAAACAAAAATTTCCTCTTACATTGAACTACGTTACTCCTCACGTAAGACAGGAGCATCTCTGTTACGTCCAAATTTGCATGAAAGTTCACCACTTACTCTAACACTTACAGACAAATAGTCACACTTTTCAGACACAAATTCTGATAACGAAATAACAAAAAATTAAATGATTTACAGCAGGATTTCAATGGATCTAAGTCAGTCGTTTATGATTTTACTATGATTTCGAGGTTATGATGCGTATATATGGTTAATCTGCTGTATGAAATCGATGAGCAATAAAATTTACAAAACTTCTATCTAAATGCAAAGTCGAGTTCTTGCACGCAAAATGATGTGGCGAAATCTCTTTCTCTCACTATTCATACACACATTGTGTTTGTCTTTTTCATAATTGGCCGTCTATCGGCCAATATTGATTGGTTCATCAGCCATTACCATTTCCTCGGTTGGCGCTTTGCTCCCCTTCTTTTTCTTCGAATACCACATAAACATGATAAAAGAGAAAAAATTGATGCTAAACACTGTCCAGGCCAAGTAGAAACCGTAGCCGTGCCTGTGTGAATTGACAAAAAGAAAATGGAAATCAAATCAAGCCAAACAGTGGAAAACTGAGAGAAAACCCGGGGAACTCAAGACATAGTACAACTGTAAGAAATGCAACTCTTGGGAATTTGTTACTGTTTTGTAACTTTCCAAGAGTTGTAACTCTCCAAGAGTTGTAACTCTTCAATAGTTGTAACTTTCCAAGAGTTGTAACTCTTCAAGTGTTGTAACTATTTAAAAGTTGTAATTTTCCAAGATTTGTAACTCTCCAAGAGTTGTAACTGTACAAGAGTTGTAACTCTACAAAAGTTGTAACTCTGCAAGAGTTGTAACTCTCCAAGAGTTGTAACTCTCCAAGAGTTGTAACTCTCCAAGAGTTGTAACTCTCCAAGAGTTGTAACTCTCCAAGAGTTGTAACTCTCCAAGAGTTGTAACTCTCCAAGAGTTGTAACTCTCCAAGAGTTGTAACTCTCCAAGAGTTGTAACTCTCCAAGAGTTGTAACTCTCCAAGAGTTGTAACTCTCCAAGAGTTGTAACTCTCCAAGAGTTGTAACTCTCCAAGAGTTGTAACTCTCCAAGAGTTGTAACTCTCCAAGAGTTGTAACTCTCCAAGAGTTGTAACTCTCCAAGAGTTGTAACTCTCCAAGAGTTGTAACTCTCCAAGAGTTGTAACTCTCCAAGAGTTGTAACTCTCCAAGAGTTGTAACTCTCCAAGAGCTGTAATCTCCAAAAGTAGCAACTCTTCAAGAGCTGTAACTCTCCAAGTGTTGTAACTCTCCAAGTGTTGTAACTCTCCAAGTGTTGTAACTATTTAAAAGTTGTAACTCTCCAATAGTTACAACTCTTGCAGAGTCACAACTCACCAAGATCTAGTGATTGTCTTTTTTGAGTTCCCGCCAGGTTTTTTCCCTCTCCGACATATTTGCGCATGCATACTAACGTGTAATCGACACCTTTCGGAAATGCGAACGAATTTTTATTTTTCTCGTATTCCACGGCATGTGTCAGCACTTGAATGACAATAAAACCAGTTGACGCTTTACGAAACAGGACAAATTTGAGGAGAAAAATTAATTTTTCCGTTCAACCTTTCTCAGCTGTAAACTGTACACTCACACGATATAAAATGAATCCCACCAGCCAGTCGCTTGAACATGTACCTTTAAGACAAATCGGATTTTATTGGCCGGATCTACTTTCATAAATATTACGGGCCATTTACCGTGGATTGAGAAACGTATAAATGGAAAAGACGAATCCCATTGCCATTACGAACAGGCAAATGCAAGCAAATGAAGCTTCCGTTCTAGTGTAATCTAAGAAAAATTCAAAAATTATTTATTTCGAAAATGCTGTTCACACATTGAGCGAATAGTCAATGACTATGAGTCGAGCTATTAGTGGTCGAGTGGTAGTGGTAAACCCATTTAAAATAGTTTTGATTGTTTGCATGGATCAGCTGGAAAATATGCTCAAACTTCACTGCCTCTGATTATATTCGCACAAGGCGAAGTAATGGAGAAATTAATGAAAATCCGAAAAAAAAACGAATCGGTAGCTTACATTCGTATGAACTGAATTAGTATATTACATTGGGTGCTGCGAAAGTCATTCCTGTCGGTACTGAATAATCGGTACATGTTAATTGTACATTCGATATCCTTTTGTCATGATGAACAGTTGCATAGACGAGAATTGTAAATCCGTTTCTTGCGAACCGTAGATGAAGAAAGTTTTAAATAAAATTGAGTTCATTTGATTTGAAAAGTCGGATGTTTCATTAAGCTAACCTGATCCTACATGGGGGCTCAACCGTTTTGAATCTGTAAGTAATGAAGTTTTAAAGTTTGCAAAGCGAAGTTTCAAGTTTCTAAAGAAACAATTGTGAAACGACGTCTTTGGAAAGCCGAAAGTGAATGCAAAGAAGCACAAATCGTAAAGTCTTCAGGTTAATCAGATGGATTAAGACTGACATAAAATATCGTCACAAACTCCGAAAGTTCCAGAACATCGAACTGATAGCAATGTGGTTCCAAATCAACAATAATAAGCAGGTCGGACAGCAGAGAACAATAAGCAGATCGAACAGTGGCAGTAGGTATATGAAGTGCAATCGTTGACAATATGTTGGGAATCGAATTGGTTGGTAAAACAAAGTACGGCAAAGGTTGGAAATTCATCGGATCGTACGACCGAACCAAGTTGCTTAAAACACACGAGTGAGTTAGCGAGTTCACAAATTGTTCTCGGCTTAAGGAATTACGAAGCAGCACCCAATCTGCGCCTCAAGAATGAAATGCAAATTCAAAATTTACCCAAAATCTCGTCATCTATGGCCGGATCGGATTTGATGTCATCGTCCGTTGGGAAGAGAATGTGGTATTTGCACTTCTCTGGAAAAGAGAATCAAAAATCTTTCCAAATCAAAAACAAACTGAAACTGAAAGTCGAATGACCAACCGAATCGATTGTACACGTATCCATTGGCCACCTTTCCCTTTTTCGGTGGCGGTGGCGGTTGAATGATATATCTGGTCCCATTCGAATTGACCATAAAGATTGGTATTTCCAAATCTTTTGAGTATTGCCACAGCAACGGCAACACATTCGGCTGATCTTCCCAATCGGCGAACAGAGCGTTCCGTAAGTTTTCCGGTACGATGACATTAATCAGTGAACCATTCACTGTCACCGTCGATAACGTCGCTCCGATAATTTCTCTCACCGCGGACACATTCGTCGGATTGATCATCATCAAACTGTTCGACGCTCTTTCCACATTTGCTCGGAAAGCGACCAGTTCTTTGTATTTGTCTTTGAGCGTTTTAAAGTCTTGGTCATGGTCCAATATCCAATGGGCAAACAGTAGTTGCCGGAAATCATTGTCGATGTCCGTGATCGGATCGGATAAGTGGACGTTGTTTATAATATCTAAAATAAATGGATCTTCTACGGCTATTGTCTTTTTGAGAGCATTGATCTGTGTCACATTCGTCAAGGAGAGGGTGGTAAAGTTTCGTGCTGCTGATGAATTGGGTAGGAGTGTTGGCACCGAACTATAGCGACACATGCGCCACAGTCCGGCATGTGATGCTATATAATATCGACGTGTTTCCTGGATGAATATGCCTGCAAAGGGAAAAAGAAAGTAATTGCAATGAACAGATGAAGGCTAAGTTGTGAGCACATGGTCATTCTGAGAGTTCGGAGAGGCGACGAAAAAACGATAAGATCGTCCTGGTGAGAACCGACATAACTCAAAGTGAGCGGACGTGTTTCTGTTTGTCTCCGGTTAATTCTTTTTATTTGCGGTGAATGTTGCTAATTTGGTCAATAAACGCTTTTTTTTAGTTTGACAGTGTGTCTTGTTAAACATACCTAGTGTTACATATCTGCCTGAAAGTGTATTTTTCTTTTTTTTTGCTGTTTTTGTAATCGTGATGGAATAGAGTTTGACTTGTTTTTTTCGCTGCCCTAAATTTCCGTTCACTATAACTGTTATGCGTGTGACGTCATCATAATTGTCTTTGTTTTCTTCGCGCCAAATGATTAATGTCAACCGACATATTTACTGTAATGGATAAACCGAAGAAAAGTGTTCGTGGCAATAGAACATTACCATATTTTATCAAGAATCAACGAAAAACTAAACAGAATAAAATGAGTGGTGGTGACGGTGTTTTGCAAATTGATGTCGAGTTGGAAGACGAATTGTTAAAATCAGACACCGAGTCGAATCAAATATCCGATGTTAACCAAAGAGACCAGTCAATTACACAGAAATCAACGGCTGAACTGGCCAACAACGAAATGATGCTTTTACTAAAAGAAATACGAGACTCGCAGTGCACCAAAGATGACCTTCAACAATATAGCCGTTCGATGAATAAACGCCTACTAGAAATGGATCACAGAGTAAATTCAAACTGTTCTTCAATTAATTTGATGGAATTGAGGTTAAGTTCAATCGAGGATTCGCTTCATCGCAGCAACTACGAGGCCGAATTGCTAAAACAAAATGTTCTGTCGCATAACATAAGTATAATGGGCCTACCGGCTGTCGTTGGAGAGGATCTTAACTTAATATCACTGAAAATTTTCCAAATAATTGGTTGTGACATCCGGCGAGCCGACATATTTGGCTGCTATCGCATCAAAAAGGCAAAAACGTTCACGAATATGTTCATCACAAAATTCAACGATTTTGCTACCAAGCAAAGGATCATGAAAGCTAAAGTGGACAAGGTGGTGAAGGCACGTGATATCATCGGTTCGGATACATCAATCGGAAACTCCACGATATTCATCAATAATCATGTAACGCCGTTTTTTGGAAAACTTCTGGCCGAAGGTCGAAAGACCGTCAAAGATAAGAGGATTCACTCAGTTTGGCTCAATCGAAATGGCTGTAATGTTCGTCTAGAGGCCAATGGAGCAGAAAGAATCTATCGTAGCACCGATGAGCTGTATCAGATGCTGACGTCACTAGACCATCGATCAGGGCCGAGTAATCAATTCAACAGTTATTCGAAAAGGCAACGCCCAGAAGATGATGATGACTCGCCAATAAGTTTGCAGAGAGCTAAAAAGTAAGTTTTTCTTTTTTTGATGTGATCGGGATTATAGGAGTGGTGAAAAAAACGTTGCTGCGTAAAGTAATTTTTTAACAAATATTCGTGCACCTGTTACCTGGTGCGTTTAGAGTTATTTAGAACTTTTTTATTATTATTTAGAACTTTTTTCAATGTTTTTTAAAAAAAAAACTATTTTATAGTGCTAAGACTGGGCTTAAAGTCTTGTACGCTTAGAGTTATTCAAATTTCTTAATTTTTTTTTCAAAGTGATTAGATTTTGCTTAGTCTTCTTTAAAGAAGAAAAGAAGATAAAATTGATTGTTTGGAGGCTTGTTATTGCAAGTTGAATTTTTTCCTGTTTTTATTCTTCTTTCGGTATAATTTAATCTAAATTAAGTTGAAATTAAACGCAAAACCATCAAACGAAAAACCATCTTTCATTTCTAAACGAAAAACCGCACTGAAAAACCAAATATTCTAACTCATCCTGAAATTATTTCTTCACCTGGAAAAACCATTTTCCATTTCTATACGAAAAACCGCACGAAAAAAAAAAAAAACAAAACAAAAAATAAAAAAAATCTATAGATTCAAGTTCATCCTTATACTGCGTATTCGCTCAAAAGATGAGTCAAGTTTCGAAATTCCAAAATTTAACCGTTTACTACCAGAATGTGAGAGGATTAAAGACTAAGACGAGTGACTTTAGAAAGAATCTGCTATCTGGCAACTACGACGTTATTATTCTATGTGAGACGTGGCTTAGGGCCAACGTGTTCACTTCAGAGTTATTTGATGACAGGTATATCGTATATAGGAATGACAGGGACAATGACGTGATTGGAAAAAAGGATGGAGGAGGTTGTGTGATAGCAGTAAAAAAACACTTATATTCGACTCGGGTGGACTCTTTCGAGCTGGAAAGCGATATCTGGGTTTCTGTTGAACAAGCCAATGGCGGCAAGGCCTTTTTTAATGTTAAATACGTGGAGCTGGGGAGTAAAATTGATGTCTATAGAAGACATTTTGAAAAGATCGTAGATAACGTCATGTCCTCAGATGTGAAAGACTCCTTCATGTTGACTGGAGACTATAACCTAGGAGACAGCATCACGTGGCTGCGTGACATAACAACTGGGGATTATGGAGCGTTACATGCGAGGGGTGCCATTGCGAATGAGTTATTAGACATGATAGCCCTGTGTGGCATGAACCAGGTCAATGTGATTCGGAATGGTATTGGCAGAACGCTAGATCTAGTCATTACGAACATTCCATCGGACAGAGTAAGAGTTACTAGATCGACTGATTTGCTAGTCCCAGAAGACGATCATCACCCAGCGCTTATGGTAAGTACGAACCTGTCGAAGCTGAAGTTTCTGTCAGAACAGCGACCTCCCAAGGTCAACTTTTTTAAGGCCGATTATTGCCGGTTAAATTATGATCTTCGTGAGATTGACTGGGAACGTGAGCTTGCTGACCATGATGTTGATACTGCGATTGAAAAATTTTATTCCTTGCTCACACCGTCTATAGACACAATACCGAAGATTGTTTTCACGTCCAGAGACTATCCAGTGTATTACTCGCACGATCTTATTTCAATGATAAAGAGGAAGAATAGTTTAAGATTGAAGATAAAACGTGAACGTTGTGCGATAGCAAAGGCGGTTCTTATCGACGAGTTTTCTGAGCTTCGAAAGTTGGTGAAAAGTAAGATCAAGACGTGTTTCGATGTATACGTGAAAGATTGTGAGGTGAAGATCAAGTCGAACACTAAATGCTTTTTTTCTTTTACTAAATCCTTGAGAAAAACGAACGCATTACCTAACAGTATAAGCTATCTTGATGAATGTGCTTCTGATAGAATCTCAGTGTGTAACCTGTTTGCCAAATACTTTGAATCTGTGTATAACCCGGCTGTTCAACCTGACCCTGAATTTGTCTCAGACCCATTTCTACATCAGGTGGACATGAAATTTTCTCCCACAGAAGTAATGACTGCTCTCAAGGGTTTCGATAAGAATAAAGTTGCCAGTCCGGATAACCTTCCGATGATGTTCTTCATGAACCTTTCTCTGTCATTGAGCCTTCCTTTAAGTATCCTTTTCAATAAGTCCATTGGAGAAAGTAAGTTTCCATCGAAGTGGAAAACCGGCTACGTATCACCAATATTTAAAGAAGGTAACAAGAATAGTGTTACCAACTACAGACCAGTCACTATATTGTGTGCAATGTCGAAGATTTTTGAACGATTGGTTTTTAACAAACTCTTCAATGAAATCAAATCTAGCATACACACCTCGCAGCACGGTTTTTTCGTAAATAGATCAACTCAAGTGGCAGGTGGACAAGTTGACACTATCTACTCAGACTTTGCAAAGGCTTTTGACAAGGTGGACCATGGTATGCTGTTACTCAAGCTAAAGGCTCTCGGGTTATCGGACAATATGGTACATTGGTTCTCAACTTACTTACGCAACCGGACTCAATACGTAGTCATTGGAGGATCCAAGTCGAACTGCATTACTCCCACTTCCGGTGTTCCTCAGGGATCAATACTAGGACCCCTGCTATTTATTGTCTTCGTGAACGACTTGTTGGAATCGCTGTCATCCTGCTCTGCTTTCGCTGACGATCTCAAACTGTACAAATCGATCAGCAACACTTATGACTGTGAGTTGCTCCAGGATGACCTGGCGAGAGTTGTGGACTGGTGCAGACGGAACAATATGGCGCTCAATGTAGGAAAATGTGCAATAATGTCAACCACGCACAGCCGAGACAAGATAATATTTCCTTACGCTGTGGACAATGAACAACTGGTAAGAGTCAAGGTGAAGAAAGACTTAGGAGTGTTAATAGATGACAAACTATCGTTCAGCGATCATGTGAATGACGTAACTCGGAAGGCATACCAAATGCTTGGATTTGTATTCCGACGCGGAAAGTATTTCTCGAATCAGTCCAGCATGCGAATATTGTACTCATCACTGGTGAGAAACCGACTCGAATACTGTGCAACGGTGTGGAACCCGTACTACTCGAATGCCATCGATCAAATAGAGCGAGTGCAGAAAAAATTCACTCGAATGTTTTACTTTAAGTTCGGAATCGCCCACCCTCGCCCTTCTTATGATGCTCGCTTGCGACACATGAAACTAAGATCATTGGAGACCCGGCGTTTGGAAAATGACGAAATAGTGCTGTTTAAACTGATCCACAACCGACTCGACTCAACTCTTCGTGACAGGATTACATTCCATCAACCTACCAGGGTCACGAGACGTGATTCCGTTTTCTATTTACCAAAAATCGCTACGAATTACCAACTGAATGCACCAATTTACCGGATTCAACGTAGTCATGACACGCATTTCCGCAATCTCAACATTATAGATTCAACTCTTAGTACTTATAAACGATTAGTGAGAAACTCGTTTTGCTGGTAATGTCGTTCCCTTTAGGTATGCCTTAATTTGTGTGAATTATTGTAAATTTTTCTCTGCAAAACCTTTGTAAATTTTTCTTTTTTTTCGATTTAAGTTTTTCTTTCAACTCCTTTTCAATGTATTAAAAAAAAAAAAAAAAAAGACTGATTCATTATTGGGCCTCGGCCTGTTAATTGGTCTATAAACAAGAATAAATAAAAATAAATAAATAAATAAATAATATCGCACAGAACAGAAAACGTAGCATATTATCATTGACAGGGCGATGTTATCGTTTTTTCTTTTTGAATTCCGGGCAACCTGAACCCAACCTGATCTGACATGAAATCTTGCAGGTTCATATCAAGCCCGAAAATGAAAATTCAGGCTCGAGTCAGAGATACAGGTTTTAGGTTAACCTGAACTTGAAACAGGCCAACCCGTTCCGAACCTTCAGAAATGTGGTCTCGTTTTCACACATCCAATTTTTGGCCACTTTTCTTTCCTAATCGAAATCACAATGTGACATTTGGTATAAATCTAGTACTTCAGTAGAGGGAAATCCATTTCAATAGATCAGTGTCAAATAACTGTTCTTCTCTCAAAATAGTGTCAAATGAGTTGTCAATTTCACAAAGCTAACCTCAAACAATGACAGCTTCATATAAATTTTTGTAACATTTTGTGAAAATAACAGCTTATTTGACATCTCAAACGACATTGACAATGATCTATATCCCTATAGATCACTACAATGACCGCTGGCGTGACGATCGACGGTTCGGTTTTGTGTGCAAACTAATGACAACCAACTTTGCTTCTAAGGGAATTCCCCGTATTTAGTTCATTTACATTCATTTCGAAGAATTGGACGCACTCACTTATTCATTACTATGTGAAAGTGAAGTTGGTTTCAATTAGTTTGCACACTTTTCCCCACCATTACTCACGTTTCCGTCATCAGTTTCACCAAACGAAGAGATCTATAGATTAAATGAACTAAATACGGGGAATTCCCTTAGAAGCAAAGTTGGTTGTCATTAGTTTGCACACAAAACCGAACCGTCGATCGTCACGTAATTTTTTTGTCCGGAAAAGTTGGAAATGGCAAACGAATTGATCAATTAGACCACAAAAAAAACAAATGATTCGAGTGAATAAATATTAATTGGTCTTGTAAGTGGTGTGCTGAGTAAAATGGGATAGATTTAACTAGCTTGTTGACTTGATACACACATAATAATGTCAAAATAGATCATAAAACGCTTCACATAACATCGTGGTTCATTCAAATTTAACTACCACAAAAATTTCGTTTCTTTTTTTTACATAAATCAAAGGCATAGGCAATTCCTCAGATCGTTACGTTGGAAATGATCATCATAAATTTTGTTTGAAGAGAATGATGAAAATAAAAATAATAAACGAAGAAGTTGGCTTCATTTGAAAATATTTTCGTTTTAATGAACTCGTGCTAAAAGTTGTTTTGTTTTACACGTTGAAATTTTGTTGTTTTTTATTTTTAAGAAGAAAAACTTACCGACTGATTCACAAACAAAAAAAAAATTAGCCCGCGCAACTAGACTGGAACATTTTGTGCAAATTATTTTTTTGGTTTTTCAGGGCAAGGAAATATTGGAAATAGCTATATTGATAACTCGCTTCGCTTGTGTCGGCAATCTCACATCTAGTACGTAAAACAATCCACTTTACTAACGTGTTGGCAAGAGAGAGAGAGAGAGAGATGAAAAGTTGCCAAGAAGATTTTATCATTATTTTCATGCAAGAACACATTGTCAGCCATAACTACCACATACAAAAATTCACCTACTTTGACGATTCTCGTCGCCGTGACGATTTGGTGAATTTTTTTTATATGTAAAATCTTCAGAAGTGGTGTGTTCCCGCGTATCTAATAAAATGGCGATTCAAAGTTGACTACAGCCTTGACTACAATACCAAAATAATCCGTGCGTAAATCTAAGATTAACGCACGGACCTGTCACGGATCTGTCAGTGTGTAAAATTTAGGTATTTCCATAATAAGATTAGTAAATGGTATTGTTGTGCGCACTAGATGTTAGATCGCCGATAAGAGCGAAGCGAGTTCGGTAATGCATCGTGTGCGCAAAACCCCCATTTACTACCGTGCTAGGAACAAGATTTTGTCTCCTGTAAACATCAACACATGAGCCATGAGACCCTCACTCATTTATATTCCCCACAAATAAAACACACATTTGTCAATTTCCAGTGAAATTATCGAAGTTAGCCGTTCGCAAATGACCAATTTTCGAAATTTTCAGTTAATTAACGTACGTCCTGTGAATAACATGCCCATTTCGATTCTAAAAGTGACACTCAAATTGTGAATATGACACAGTAGATGATAGCTATTTACCTCACGTGGAGTAGAGGAGTTAACTGGCGAAAAATCTGTCCCAATAATTCCACTGGTTTCAGAAGTGATAATGTCAGATCAAAAATGCAAATAAAACGTAAAGAAATTAAATTGAAGGTGAGTCAAGGTCACCAAACGCAACAATCCTAAATATTCAAATGAATTTCCGTTCGAAATTCTTTAATTTATTTAAAACAAGGCATCAGAACAGTCGGAGCGTTTGCTGCGACTTAGCCCCGTACGATCCGTAATCCTATTTCGTCCGTAACCATAATACGTCCGTAGCCGTAATACGCCCGGAACCCTAATACGTCTACAACCCTCTAATTCGTCTATTACCAAAATGCAAGTCAAGTTGGGCATGGTCAAATTTACTGAAAGTGTTCATTTTTAAAATTGCGCATAGCGCAATTACGAAAGCCCGTACGAAGTACCTCTCAAATAAAACCAACAATATACGACATTATTTTAGAAACCCAAATTTTTTTGCCATCATTCTATTCGGTATTCAATTATCTCTCAAATAAAACAAAATCTAGCAAAATCGGATGAGATTTATTCGATTTATGTGCAAAAAACACTTAGGGCCGAGTAGCGGCCTTAGTCCAAGGGCGCAAATTTGAAACTTTTTTTGCCATCATTCTATTCGGCATTCAACTATCTCTCAAATGAAACAAAATCTAGCAAAATCGGATGAGATTTATTCGATTTATGTGCAAAAAACACTTAGGGCCGAGTAGCGGCCTTAGTCCAAGGGCCCAAATTTGAAACATTTTTTGCCATCATTCTATTCGGCATTCAACTATCTCTCAAATGAAACAAAATCTAGCAAAATCGGATGAGATTTATTCGATTTATGTGCAAAAAACACTTAGGGCCGAGTAGCGGCCTTAGTCCAAGGGCCCAAATTTGAAACATTTTTTGCCATCATTCTATTCGGTATTCAATTACCTCTCAAATGAAACAAAAACTAGCAAAATCGGTTGAGATTTACTCGATTTATGTGCAAAAAGCACTTAGGGCCGAGTAGCGGCCTTAGTCCAAGGGCCCAAATTTGAAACATTTTTTGCCATCATTCTATTCGGTATTCAATTACCTCTCAAATGAAACAAAAACTAGCAAAATCGGTTGAGATTTACTCGATTTATGTGCAAAAAGCACTTAGGGCCGAGTAGCGGCCTTAGTCCAAGGGCCCAAATTTGAAACATTTTTTGCCATCATTCTATTCGGTATTCAATTATCTCTCAAATAAAACAAAATCTAGCAAAATCGGATGAGATTTATTCGATTTATGTGCAAAAAACACTTAGGGCCGAGTAGCGGCCTTAGTCCAAGGGCGCAAATTTGAAACTTTTTTTGCCATCATTCTATTCGGCATTCAACTATCTCTCAAATGAAACAAAATCTAGCAAAATCGGATGAGATTTATTCGATTTATGTGCAAAAAACACTTAGGGCCGAGTAGCGGCCTTAGTCCAAGGGCCCAAATTTGAAACATTTTTTGCCATCATTCTATTCGGTATTCAATTATCTCTCAAATAAAACAAAATCTAGCAAAATCGGATGAGATTTACTCGATTTATGTGGAAAAAACACTTAGGGCCGAGTAACGACCTTTGAGCCCTCCCAACAAGCTCGCGTTGCATCCTACACAAAAACAATGTTCAGCAACTTTGTTCTACTCGTCAATACCTTTCATTTGATATATCACAAGCAGCTATTACGTGCGTATTTCGGTAGATATCGTCGAAAGACTGAAAAACACCTATAGGGCCCTAGCTCTGGAAGGGCCGACCCTACCATGCCCATTTTCGAACTTGACCTTACTTTTGTCGATACCAATCGGGGAAAAAAAGAATTTTGAAAAAAGGTTGTGATTTGCTCAAGCTAGAGGGGTCACGGACGGACGGACGGACATTTTTAGCCCCGTACGAAGTACTGGGGGCTTATAAGATTAATATGCCGTTTGTAACACGTCGAATTGGAAGCAGACAGTAAGGGCAAAGCTTTTGATTATGTTCATAGATGACGAATCCGCAATAAAAAAAATGTCCGTCCGTCCGTCCGTCCGTCCGTCCGTCCGTCCGTCCGTCCGTCCGTCCGTCCGTCCGTCCGTGACCCCTCTAGCTTGAGCAAATCACAACCTTTTTTCAAAATTCTTTTTTTCCCCGATTGGTATCGACAAAAGTAAGGTCAAGTTCGAAAATGGGCATGGTAGGGTCGGCCCCTCCAGAGCTAGGGCCCTATAGGTGTTTTTCAGTCTTTCGACGATATCTACCGAAATACGCACGCAATAGCTGCTTGTGATATATCAAATGAAAGGTATTGACGAGTAGAACAAAGTTGCTGAACATTGTTTTTGGGTAAGAGCAACGTGGGCTTGTTGGGAGGGCTCAAAGGTCGTTACTCGGCCCTGAGTGTTTTTTCCACATAAATCGAGTAAATCTCATCCGATTTTCCTAGATTTTGTTTTATTTGAGAGATAATTGAATACCGAATAGAATGATGGCAAAAAATGTTTCAAATTTGGGCCCTTGGACTAAGGCCGCTACTCGGCCCTAAGTGTTTTTTGCACATAAATCGAGTAAATCTCATCCGATTTTGCCAGATTTAGTTTTTTATGGAAGGTAATTGAATACCGAATAGAATGATGGCAAAAAATGTTTCAAATTTGGGCCCTTGGACTAAGGCCGCTACTCGGCCCTAAGTGTTTTTTGCACATAAATCGAGTAAATCTCATCCGATTTTGCCAGATTTAGTTTTTTATGGAAGGTAATTGAATACCGAAAAGAACGTGGCGAAAAAAGTTTAAAATTTGGGCCCTTGGACTAAGGCCGCTACTCGGCCCTAAGTGTTTTTTGCACATAAATCGAGTAAATCTCATCCGATTTTGCTAGATTTTGTTTTATTTGAGAGATAATTGAATACCGAATAGAATGATGGCAAAAAATGTTTCAAATTTGGGCCCTTGGACTAAGGCCGCTACTCGGCCCTAAGTGTTTTTTGCACATAAATCGAGTAAATCTCATCCGATTTTGCTAGATTTTGTTTTATTTGAGAGATAATTGAATACCGAATAGAATGATGGCAAAAAATGTTTCAAATTTGGGCCCTTGGACTAAGGCCGCTACTCGGCCCTAAGTGTTTTTTGCACATAAATCGAGTAAATCTCATCCGATTTTGCCAGATTTAGTTTTTTATGGAAGGTAATTGAATACCGAAAAGAACGTGGCGAAAAAAGTTTAAAATTTGGGCTCTTGGACTAAGGCCGCTACTCGGCCCTAAGTGTTTTTTGCACATAAATCGAGTAAATCTCATCCGATTTTGCTAGTTTTTGTTTCATTTGAGAGGTAATTGAATACCCAATGGAAAGTTGGCAAAAAATTTAGGGTTTCTAAAATAATGTCGTAAATTGTTGGTTTTATTTGAGAGGTACTTCGTACGGGCTTTCGTAATTGCGCTATGCGCAATTTTAAAAATGAACACTTTCAGTAAATTTGACCATGCCCAACTTGACTTGCATTTTGGTAACAGACGCATTAGAGGGTTGTAGACGTATTAGGGTTCCGGGCGTATTACGGCTACGGTCGTATTATGGTTACGGACGAAATAGGATTACGGATCGTACGGGGCTAAGTCGCAGCAAACGCTCCGACTGTTCTGATGCCTTGTTTTTATTGCGGATTCGTCATCTATGAACATAACCAAAAGCTTTGCCCTTACTGTCTGCTTCCAATTCGACGTGTTACAAACGGCATATTAATCTTATAAGCCCCCAGTACTTCGTACGGGGCTAAAAATTTCATTTATTATTTCCGAAAATTCTATTAGCCTTCACTTTCCCGAATTTTCCAACATTTTTCAAATTCTCCAAAGAATATTTTAAAAATATGTTGAAAATTCAGAATTCTTGAATTTTCCTTCATTTTGCTATGCTTTGCCTACCTTTCCCAAAAAATATTCTTTGGAGAATTTGAAAACTTCTGTAATGTCAAAATATTCATAAGTGGTCTAATAGTTATTTACGTATCGATTGAGTAGGCCGAAAGAGTTACGTATTAAGTTTTGTATGCTTGCTAAGAGGACCGAAAGTAAAGAAATGTCAATTCAAGCGAATTGACAGCTTTACTTTCGGTCCTCTTAGCAAGCATACAAATGTAGTTAATTTACACATTGACACATCCGTTGTAGACTACGACTTGTAGTAGATGTGTGGTATGTGTTCGTTATGGCTGACGATGTGTTTTTGCATGAAAATAATGAATCTTTTGACCACAATTATGTTAATTTGTGGTGATTTTGACACAACAGTAGATAAAATCTTGTTTCTAAGAGGGATGGGAGTTTTGTCGCTGATACAAGCGCAGCGAATAACCCCTTTTAATAACCAGTTAGCAAAATAGCTATTCAAATCAAAGGCACACATCGAGTGCAAACTGTAAAGTAATTCATTAGGTTCTAGATGCAGAGCTGTTTTTTTCGGATTTTTTTTTCAGGTTTTTGGCGAAATATTCGTAATTTTTCAAAGTAAAATGTCTCTAACGGCCGCAGGCCGTTTTGATGCTGTGTTACATAAAATAATAATTATTAAGAAAACCTTAAATCAGGAGAAATTCAATTCCGTTAACTTCATGTGCAACTGCCACACAGTATTACGTTCCACGTCCATACAATTCGAACACTGCTTCTTTTGGGGCTTGATATAATTCTGGATTACTGCGAGACAATACAATAGAGTGTGGATTTCGCTTTCGTTTTTATATTATCAATTTTTGGGAAGTATTTATGTGGTTCTCTGTGGCAGGCAAGCAGCGCGTTTGTTATTAATATATTAAGATGGCAATGAAAAATCTATTCTGGTGTTTGAATTCAATTTGTTTTGTTGATTCTTCTTCTTCTTCTTTTTCAGCCTGTTTCTATCCACTGCTGGATGTAGGCCTCTCCAACTTCTTTCCATTTCGTACGATCCATTGCCATTTGCTGCCAGTTTGTACCTGCAACATTCTTAATTCCGTTTGTCCATCTCTCTGGTGGTCTACCTATAGCTCGTCTTTTATATGGTCGCCAGTTCATGATCTTTTTGGTCCAACGTTCGTCTGTCCTTCTTGCAATATGTCCCGCCCAGCTCCATTTCAGAGATGCTATTCTTTCCATGACATCAACGACCCTGGTTTGTTGTCGAATCCATTGATTCGTCATTCTGTCTCTGAGTGTTATTCCGAGCATACTCCGTTCCATGGCTCTTTGTGTCACTCTCAATTTATCTTCGGATGCTTTCGTTAAAGTTAACGTTTCCGCTCCATAAGTGAGCACTGGAAGGACACAAGTGTCGAAAACTTTGCGTTTCAGACTATTATTCATTTTGCTTTTGAAAATTAGTCTGAGTTTTCCGAGCGCTGCCCATGCAAGACCAATCCTACGTCTTATTTCTGCAGTCTGGTTGTCCAGACCTAACTTCAGTTTACGTCCTAGATATACGTAGCTGTCGACTCGTTCAATGGCAGTGTCACCAATTTTGATTTCTCTATCGCCCCCGATGTTGGTCATGACTTTTGTTTTCGATAAGTTCATCTTGAGGCCAACTTTGCTTGCCTCTTCACTTAACTGTTGTAGCATAAGCTGAGCCTGACCTAGATTCGCTGCTATCGGTACAATGTCATCAGCGAAGCGGAGATTGCTCAGGTACTCTCCATTTACCTTTATTCCCATTTTACTCCAGTTTAACTTCCTAAAAATACTCTGCAGAATCGCCGTGAATAATTTCGGTGAAATGGTGTCACCCTGCCTTACACCTCGGCCAATTCTGAATTTCTCCGTGCTCTTATGAAGTTTTATACATGAAGTAGCATTTTTGTACACATATCGAATTGTGTTGGAGTACCTTGAGTCTACTCTACATTCGTCTAATGCGTCCAATATCGACCATGTTTCCACTGAATCTGTTTGTTGATTGTTTACTGTTAAAAAAAATTTATAGAAAAAATTTTGACAGTTGAAAATTTAAAGAGCCTTCAAAGAAAAGCTATGGAAACAGTGTGCCCATTTGTCAATGTCAACTTATTCATGTAGTCAAATCTAATCGTATAACTGATCAGGTGTAACGAATATAACATAATTACACCACGTTCGCGTAGGGGGCATATTCTGTCACTTTCAGCCCCAAGAGTATTACGTATCAGATATGGAACTATTTTTCGAATAATGTAATATAATAATGGAATTAAAAGACAAACCAATTTTTGGGCAGGACAAACCTCTTGCGAATACAGCACATCCATGCGATTGTGATACTCAGTTAGGCAATGTGGAAGAATTCAAACTACAAGCACCTCTACAACGAATAATGAATCCCTTCAGCCATAATTGAAAATTGACAAGGTCTTCACGCAGCTTTGAGTTAGTCCAGTTCACGATGTTCTCATTTATTCATCAACTGCACCCAAAAATTTTGGGCCACAATTGAAACTCTGAAGTGAACGTAAACAGCGTGAATCGCATCCAATTTCTTTTTTTTTTTTGATAAGCTCAAGTGGAAGATTTGTATCAGGAAACATTTTCTTCCGAATTTCGGACATTAAGAAACTTGTGGTAAGAAATTTTCATAACATTCACCACACATCCTTGAGGAGAAGAAACCGCTAAATTTACTTGATTCAAAATTAGTTTTGTGGTGACCGTCAATGACAGTCTAGAACAGGTATGGTCGATCGGCAAATTCGTCTTAAACGCACTCACATTTTATGTCAAAATAATATGAAAATGAGTGCGTTTAAGTACGAAAATCAAATTTTTATGTCCTCCGGGCGGACAATAGACCATATCTGTTTTACACTTTCATTGGTGACCGTACTACAATCCAACATTATAAATCGCTGTGAAACTCCACTTTCATTTCGCTTATAATTCGCTAGACATTGTGGCGCAAGGAAGATATAAAGTACGAATTTTTGTATGTTTGAAATTGCTTCGTTTTCCTCCTTTCCATTCAAAATTCTCATTTCAAGTATGTACAGACCTTGACCACCCGATCCAACGAACCAACGGTCTGTGGAAATGGCCACTATCCACAAAATCACACCGATTCCAATTGCGGCCGTGCATCCCAGCAGGACCCGTCTCTGCAACAAGTATGCATCGTAGTAGGGTTTCCGTTCTTCACGGCCCAATGTTGATGTCGACATATTTTTTGGTTCTGTTGTCGTGGATGTGATTGACGAAGAAAAAGGAAAATTTTTCCGTTTTGATTTACTTGTGGCCGCCCGTCTAAAATTAAATTTTCTATTTACACTTTCACCTATCACTACTTTCCGGATCGAATGTTTGCATTTTCCGTCAGCATACCAGCGTTTTTATGTGCCACTGTCACGGAAATTGTTAACCACTTTCCGCATTCTCATTTTTCTTTTATTGTAATTTTCACAACAGACGTCACACACTTTCGGTTATTTACAGATTTCTTTTTGTAGAAAAGCCATTCTGTTACGGGATCACTTTCCGTATTTCGTTATACATTTGTCACTTAATTCACAATGCGAAATGCGGTAGCACACTGGTAGCAGTTTAAATCTTCAACCGATTCGATTCCTTTCCGCGTAACTGAAATCTTTCCATCTATTGTCGTCGAAACTTATATTTAAAATTAAACCGTCCGCAATCGAACAGGATGTACCACTTTACCACAAAAATTGTCGTAAAATACCATCGATTTTAGGCAATTGCCGAAGACAATTAAAAGTTACTATAACAGTAAATCGTCGTTGCCGAAAACTATAACATTCAGAAAATTGAAAAACGAGTCGATCATTTTGAACGACATTCAACAGGGCTGTCACCAAAATCAAAAATGTACTAAGCCAGTGACAATAAAAATTGTTCTAAGTTACACCCTCTAGCAGCACCTCACACTGAAATTCAGTGACTGAATTTAAATTCAGAGTTGAAGCCAGAGTCTGCTCAACATTTTGCCTAAATTCTGACCACATACACAAATGTATATTTTGAGCTTATGGCTCTCTTAGCGTTTCTGTGCTTACGCTTTAATTTTATTTCACATTTTTTTCTGTTATTTATTTCTCTCATGTGTCGGAAAAACTCATACGAGATGAGGCTACTACACATCACTTTGTACTGTGTCGAATATTTTATTATGTGGTGTGTGGCATACACACAGCCCGTTTTTCTTAATTAACTTTCCTATAATACAATAGACGACAGTTGTCTCTTCTTTTCTATTTTTTTTGTTTTTGTTTCCTTCGTTCGCTTTACTATCCACTCTTGATGGTTTTAAGCACAACAACCTACTGGTGTTTCGCTGACCGATCGCAACACACAAATAACTATTACATTTCCTAAAACATTTTCTTCGTCATTCGAACAATCAAAAACCGAGTGCTTCTGCTGCTGCTGCTGAAAATTTTCTCAATTTTCTTTCAAAAAAGAATTTCTTCCGAGATGTTTATTTAATTATAATGGTCGAAAATGTGTGTGTATATATAATACGATGAGAATATAATGGGAGGGAAATGAACTGGGGCACGGATTTGCATGTCAGTGCTCGTTTTCGAGTTATGTTGTTTTGCAGTTATGGGGTTTTCGAGCAGATCTCCCACCGAGGGGCAAAAATATTCAAAGAAAATCGTTTGTCAGCCAAGAGAAAATCAAAGTAGAAAAATCATGAAAATCGAACAAAATCCTTTCAAAATCTATCCAAAATCTGTAACAAATCCTCTGAAAATCCTTGGAAAGGGATAACTTGTTCGGTTGGCCTGTAGGGGCGCCACATTTTTTTTCAGTATTTTACACTGATAATATCCATGAAATGTAATAGCAGTGGCTCACTGCCAGTGAGGTTGGTTCACAAAAACAAGGCATCAGAACAGTCGGAGCGTTTGCTGCGACTTAGCCCCGTACGACCCGTAATCCTATTTCGCCCGTAACCATAATACGTCCGTAGCCGTAATACGCCCGGAACCCTAATACGTCTACAACCCTCTAATGCGTCTGTTACCAAAATGCAAGTCAAGTTGAGCATGGTCAAATTTACTGAAAGTGTTCATTTTTAAAATTGCGCATAGCGCAATTACGAAAGCCCGTACGAAGTACCTCTCAAATAAAACCAACAATTTACGACATTATTTTAGAAACCCAAAATTTTTTGCCAACTTTCTATTCGGCATTCAATTATCTCTCAAATGAAACAAAATCTAGCAAAATCGGATGAGATTTACTCGATTTATGTGCAAAAAACACTTAGGGCCGAGTAGCGGCCTCAGTCCAAGGGGCCAAATTTGAAACTTTTTTTTGCCATCATTCTATTCGGCATTCAATTATCTCTCAAATGAAACGAAAACTAGCAAAATCGGTTGAGATTTACTCGATTTATGTGCAAAAAACACTTAGGGCCGAGTAGCGGCCTTAGTCCAAGGGCCCAAATTTGAAACTTTTTTTGCCATCATTCTATTCGGCATTCAATTATCTCTCAAATGAAACAAAAACTAGCAAAATCGGTTGAGATTTACTCGATTTATGTGCAAAAAACACTTAGGGCCGAGTAGCGGCCTTAGTCCAAGGGCCCAAATTTGAAACTTTTTTTGCCATCATTCTATTCGGCATTCAATTATCTCTCAAATGAAACAAAAACTAGCAAAATCGGTTGAGATTTACTCGATTTATGTGCAAAAAACACTTAGGGCCGAGTAGCGGCCTTAGTCCAAGGGCCCAAATTTGAAACTTTTTTTGCCATCATTCTATTCGGCATTCAATTATCTCTCAAATGAAACAAAATCTAGCAAAATCGGATGAGATTTACTCGATTTATGTGCAAAAAACACTTAGGGCCGAGTAGCGGCCTTAGTCCAAGGGCCCAAATTTGAAACTTTTTTTGCCATCATTCTATTCGGCATTCAATTATCTCTCAAATGAAACAAAATCTAGCAAAATCGGATGAGATTTACTCGATTTATGTGCAAAAAACACTTAGGGCCGAGTAGCGGCCTCAGTCCAAGGGGCCAAATTTGAAACTTTTTTTTGCCATCATTCTATTCGGCATTCAATTATCTCTCAAATGAAACAAAAACTAGCAAAATCGGTTGAGATTTACTCGATTTATGTGCAAAAAACACTTAGGGCCGAGTAGCGGCCTTAGTCCAAGGGCCCAAATTTGAAACTTTTTTTGCCATCATTCTATTCGGCATTCAATTATCTCTCAAATGAAACAAAAACTAGCAAAATCGGATGAGATTTACTCGATTTATGTGCAAAAAACACTTAGGGCCGAGTAGCGGCCTTAGTCCAAGGGCCCAAATTTGAAACTTTTTTTGCCATCATTCTATTCGGCATTCAATTATCTCTCAAATGAAACAAAATCTAGCAAAATCGGATGAGATTTACTCGATTTATGTGCAAAAAACACTTAGGGCCGAGTAGCGGCCTTAGTCCAAGGGCCCAAATTTGAAACTTTTTTTGCCATCATTCTATTCGGCATTCAATTATCTCTCAAATGAAACAAAATCTAGCAAAATCGGATGAGATTTACTCGATTTATGTGCAAAAAACACTTAGGGCCGAGTAGCGGCCTTAGTCCAAGGGCCCAAATTTGAAACTTTTTTTGCCATCATTCTATTCGGCATTCAATTATCTCTCAAATGAAACAAAATCTAGCAAAATCGGATGAGATTTACTCGATTTATGTGCAAAAAACACTTAGGGCCGAGTAACGACCTTTGAGCCCTCCCAACAAGCTCGCGTTGCATCCTACACAAAAACAATGTTCAGCAACTTTGTTCTACTCGTTACCTTTCATTTGATATATCACAAGCAGCTATTGCGTGCGTATGTCGATAGATATCGTCGAAAGACTGAAAAACACCTATAGGGCCCTAGCTCTGGAAGGGCTGACCCCACCATGCCCATTTTCGAACTTGACCTTACTTTTGTCGATACCAATCGGGGAAAAAAAGAATTTTGAAAAAAGGTTGAAAAAGGTTGAGGAAAATCCTCAGAAATTCACGGCGTAAGTGTGCCTAAAATTTGAATTTTAAGTGAACGATTCGATGAAAAAGTGAACCGAAATAGTACATTTAAACGCTTCATTGTATGAAAATGACGCTGCGTTAGAAAGACCTCCGCATCCATTTTGAATTTCGACCGCACTTACGGCGTGAAACTCAGTTAAACTTGTAACTATCAACCTGTAACAAACTGCCAAAATTGAACAATCTGTCAAACTTGTTCAAACTGTCAAACCTGTACAATCCGTCAAGCATGTACAAACTGTCAAACACAAACTGTCAAACTTGTACTAGCTGTCAATTTGCGTGCACATAGCGTTCCTTGCGCTCTGCTGCAAATAGTGTATTTTCGACTATTTGTTCCAGGGGGCAAATAGTTTTTGGAGCACTATCGGCTGATTTATTTTCGGCGCCCTCACAATTTATGTTAAAATAATATTAAAATGAGTTTACAAAATCTCTATGTCCTCCAGGCCTGTTTTATACGTTTATTGGATAAAGACAAGTAGAGGGGGCAGCAGGGGCAAACATTTTTTTTTTAAATATTTTTTTCTGGCTAAGAAAATTCTCAAGAGAATAGACAAGAACACACACAAGAGATAGAGTAGAAATGAAGCCATAGAACAACTCGTGGCAAATTTTCCTTTTCTTCTGATACAACCGAAGTACATACGAATACGAGCCCGCTCATAAATCCCAATATTTATCTCCAACAGCGAGAGAGAATCAAACAATAAGTTTCTTTATGAAAATTCCGCAAAATTCTAATGTATGCCACAGCCACACAACACATAATATGAAACCGATCCCATGACATTCAAAATGACTCTCAATGCGTCGCCAGCCATTACATTTTTATCCGACGAATTGTACGAACGAAATCTTAAACATTGTTTTTCATGAAATTCTTCATATATGGAGGCTACAGTATGGAATTACGTACAGATATGTGCACACATTTGGTGAAAGGCGATTGTTGAACAGCAGGACATGAAGTGTGGGGTGGTTGTGGTTAAGTATATAATGTAATAGGCTTATAGACGTGCATGTAAGTTTATCAAACTGCTTTCCCCCATTACTTTTTCAGTGACACTTTAAGTGATGCTGGTCAGAACACAAAGCCAGCACGCTCTGCATTGCAGTTCAGAAACTTCTCACCCATTCACAACTTACGTAATTTCTAAGAAATTTGTGCGAAACCTGTTTTCCGAACCGGAGACAGATATTTGCCGCCATACTCTATGTGCTACCGAACCATTTCCAAAGACGGCAGTAATGGCACACTTACACATCGCTTGCACGTAATAGTACATTACTAGAGGTGTGCGGGCCGATGTTTTTTTGAAGCCCGTCCGGCCCTAAGCCCGGTCCGAAATTCATTTTTAAAGCCCGGCCCGAACTGGCCCGACGTATTTATAGCCCGTCCGGCCCAAGCCCGATCGGGCCGGATAAAAACTCGGACGGGCCGACATTTTCAAATTTCATATAAAAAAGTGCGCGAAACTTTGAAAATCGGGCCAAAAATTTGGTTTTTTAGGTCCGGTCCAAGCTCGGCCCGACAGATTTGAAGCCCGCCCGGTCCAGGCCCGGTCGGGCCGGATCAAAACCCGGGCGGCCCGACATTTTCGGGCGGCCCGCACATCTCTAGTACATTACTGTTTTGCTGGGACACTTTAGTCGTTTGGACAGGTTGTATTTCGAACCAAAGGCGTCGAAACAAAAAAAAATCCCATCAAGACAGTAAGAGACTGTAATGAGTCGTTTTCTGGCCCTATAAGACAACAACGTTAATTCGCTTTTTCGCTGTCACGATTTTAGTTAAATATATTTCCCAGTCCGTTTCCATTGAGAATCGAAATATCGGAAAAATGTTGACTGCGAGTCCAGCCTAAATTGTGAATGAAAGCAACAGTACATTTAACTTGTTGCTTTTCATTGCAAAAACAAGAACCGCAAACGGGGGGGCGCTTAGTGTCGAATCATGTAAAAAGTGCTACACACCGCACAACAAGTCATCGTTTCGAAGTATATAAAAACAAAAATAAAATTGAACTCAACATAATTTACGAGCGGCTCAGTTGTTGACTTTTCTTTCTTTCTGTTTTCGTTTTTCCGTTTTTTTTTCTTCTTTTATTATATTTGTGGCATGGCGTGTATGTTACCACATTGAATTATTTGTGTCTTTTCTGCATTTGTAGTATTGCGAGCATTTTCCTCGGTGCGATGTGTAACTGAAAGGATTTTGTGTTTTTTTCCAGATAGACTACGGGAATCATTACTTTATCATTGATTCAGCTGACACTTTAATAAAATCTGTAAGTGTCATAGGTGTCATACAACCAAGCATTATTCAGTTCAGCCCTCATATAAATCCAATTCATTTGGATATCCAATTCGTATGGATAGGTCGTATGCGTTGCAGATATTACTCCTTTATCCTTTTGTGATAACTCACTTCGCTCGTATCGGAAATCTCACATCAAATGCGGAAAACAACCGCATTTACTAACTAGTGAGCAAAATAGCTATTTCTTTGGTAGTTTCATTGGTTTCTGAGTCTGGGTCTAAGATTAATTTTTGAAGAGTATATGACCTGCATCATTAGTTCCTATTAATACCACTGGCTGTAACTTCGCGATAGTGACACAAATTCTTTGTCATCTACTCGTGCGCGAAGCCATTAATATTGACTGAAACAAGAATAAAAATTGCATGCCAGTCAATTGGAAAACCAAAATAACCGATTCCGGTCTGACCTTAAAACATGCTAACGCAAATTCCTAGACAGAAAATCCCTTTTCAAACAAATTCGAATTGTATTTTCAAGCGCAGCTATATTTAGCCGCAAATTAGTTTCTTTTTTTCGCTTCTAATCTGAAACATTGAATGTTATTAAAGGTTTCTATATTTACTGGTTCAAGAAATGAAATCTTTGGTTTGATTTAAAAAAGAAATAAACAAACAAACAGAAATTATTCTTTTGCTTCTTCTCCTAACCGACTAACTATTTATAGTAAATTAATCATCACACATTTACAAAGAGATTAATTTTAACATTTTTGTGAATATTTTTAGGTTTTCAGTGGGGAAGAAGAGTGTTCGCTGAACAGAACGACTTAATTACGTACTCGCACGTACTAATGAGGAAGTTATAATTTCTTCGGCAAAGTTGATTTTAATCGACCATCCCGTTTTTCCTCTCTATCTCTCATTTCTTTTTGTCTGATTACGTGTGTGCAATTCCCGGTATCCAAAAACGATTTCTCGATTTTTTCCCGTTATACACTAAAATTCACGCCGTATTTGAATTTTAAGTGAACGATTTGATGGAAAAGTGAACGATTTGATGAAAAAGTGAACCGAAAAATACATTTCAACGCTTCCTTGTATGAAAGTGACGCTACGTTAGAATAAGACCTCCGCACTTTCCATTTTGAATTTCAACCGCACTTAAGGCGTGAATTCGACCAGATTTCCCGGTAAAATAATATTGGGACTTCCCGGTAAAAGTGCTGCGATTTCCCGGTAAAGAATATTTATTTTTCAATCTAACTGAAGCAACATTTCGTTTTGTTCGTTCGTTCGTTTAGAGACCTCACAAACAGCCTTTTACGGCCAATAACGAGTGCAGTCTGGACCACCGCCTTTTACGAACCACGAACTTCTCCATTCGCTTCCCATTGTATACTCACCTGTTATCATCTAATCATTTTGATTCCTGATTCCTGTTCGTTTCCCAGTCTTATCGCTATTTTTACGATTTTCTAATTTTTCAATCAATTCTCGATTGCAGGGACCGATTTTCCGTTTTTTTGTCGTTTCCTGATTTCAGTCCATTTCATTGTATCGGATGCGCCTTTTTGTCTTTTGTTCTGAAAGGACAATTTAAGACAATTTCGAGTTGATCACGAAGACGCAGAGGGAAATCATAACAGATAGCGTTGCTTCGGCCCAGCCGGATAGAATGAGAATGATGACAATTTTCATACAACGGGTTAAATGTCAAATTAACTTTGCGCAGCAACGCCCTCTGTTATCATTTCTCTGCGAAGACGATGCAATAAAAATTTTCCTGTGGCGCTAAGCAGGTTTGAGAAACTTTATATCGTTCAACCCAAAAAAATGGTTTTTAAGTTGACTTTTCGCACAATAATGAGTGCGCTTGATGTCACCCGCCTTCGTCAGTGTCTTAGCCTGTTGTTTCAGAATCTCGACTAATCCCCACTAATCTCGAAAAAATGTGAATAAAAAACCACTCGCCGTTGTCTGTATACATGCATGTACATCAACATCGTACTGAAAACAAAAACTTTTTGACTAGTCCGGCGATGTTTCTTGGGAAAAAGACCCGACGAGCACAAATTTTTTGGTTGGTATCTGGCACGGCGCCAAATGGAAATGAATTATTGTTTAACGTTATACAATAGAAAGGTGTTTATTTTGAAAACTGAATAATTGCTGGCCCATTAAAATTGTGTAAGAGAATTTATAATATTGGTGTCGATAATGAATGCGGAGATTATTATTGGAATTGATGGTTAAGTTCGTACTGAAAAACACTTAGAATTTCGAAAGTGGCTACAGTGATTATAACCGAGTTTATGCTTTGTTTAATTAAGATGTTTAAAAGTGGATTGTCATAAGTTTGTTTGCTAGGAAATTTGTTTGCGCATTGTTCAGAAAAATAACTCTTGATTTTTCATTTAAGTAAACGGGTGGCGAATTGAATTATAAAAACGAATAGTGGGCGTTGAAGCGTTGTATAATTTGGGGCGAATAAAAAACTACTTCCTATTGTAACACGATTGAGTTTGCATCTAAAATAAAAGACAGTAGATCACTAGTGAAAAGATGAAGAACTGAGCACGATAAGGAGAGTTCTCTGGCTGAATATCAAACAGAATTCGGAACATGGAGGCCCCGTCGAGATTATTCGGTCGTGTGTAATTTTTCGATTCAATTTCTCGTGGTCAAGAAGAAAAAAGCTAATTTTTGGCTGTGAAAATCAAAGGAAAATTCCACATTACATCGTGCAGCCTTCAAAATATACAAAATCATGGATAAACTAAAGAAATTACGAGCACCGATTCGAGCAGCATTTACGAAAACGGCGAATGCAATTGAAGAAATCTTGAAGGAGAAAGAAATAAACATCGATCAATTGCAAGCATTGGGCGACGTGTTGGACAAGAAAGCCGAAAGCTTGGTGCAATTGGATCAGAAGATCATGGACACGATGGTAGAGGAAGATCTACCAGAAGAACAAATAAACGAAGAATATGAAAAGTCGAGCGAATATGAGGAAAAGATGTGCTTCTATCGTAGAAGAATCGAGTCACTGATGCAGCGACTCAAACCTATTGCGTCAGATACGAATTCCGATGTTTTTGGAACAGTCGTCAGTCGTCAAAAGACAGAAAAGAAATACAAACTGCCGAAAATTGAATTTACTAAATTTAAAGGTGACCTGAAAGAATGGCTGGCTTTTTGGGCACAATTTCAAAAAATTCACAAGGATGAGGAGATGGCCGATGAAGACAAGTTTCATTATCTGCGGCAATCAACTGAAGAGAGTTCGAAAGCAAGAGAAGTCGTCGACAGCTTTCCGATGACTGCAGAAAATTACCCGAAAGTGGTGAAACATTTGAAAGAACGATTCGGAAACAAAGACATGCTGATCGAATATTATGTCCGAGAGTTACTACGGCTGGTATTGTCGAATGCATTGAATCAATCCAAGAAGATGAGCATATCGTCATTGTACGATAAGTTGGAAACGCAGTTGCGAGCTCTAGAGTCGCTGAATGTAACCAGAGACGAATTTGTAGCAATATTATACCCACTCGTTGAATCATGTCTGCCAGAGGATATATTGCGAGCATGGGAACGTCATCGATTCTTGCCATTGAACAGAGAGGAAACCGATCGCCTAAGTCGTTTGATGCTGTTCGTCAAAAGTGAAGTGGAAAGTGAAGAACGAATTTCAATGGCTAGAGGCGGATTTGGAGACCAATCGAAGAAAGTACCGAAGAAAGAGGACAAATATGAAATTCCATCAGCAGCGGGATTAATTGTTGGTTCATCGGACGAAAGAAAACGGGAAGTATGCATTTTCTGTGGAGGGAAATCGCATTTCTCTCGCAAGTGTTGGAAAGGTGCGAAAATGAGCCTGGCAGAGAAACAAAAAACCTGTAAAGAAGGAAAGGTGTGTTTTAGTTGTCTAAACCGAGGTCACATAACACCAAATTGCCCGAACAAAGATCGATTGAAATGTGAAACATGCGAAGGTCAACATTGTCACATGATGTGTCCGGATAATACAAGAAAGGTCACAGAAAAAACCAACGTGGGGTTAAGCCAGTCGAAAGAATTAGTTCAAGCATCACCCACATCGAATTTGTTACTGAAAGAGAGAAAAGAGGAATCTGTGCTTTCCACTTTGTTGATTCGAATTCACAATGGTAGCCGAAGTATAGTTGTACGAGCGGCAATTGACTCAGGATCCCACAAAACTTATTTGCTGAAAAGAGTGATAAAAGAACTCGGCCTCGAGAAATTAGGTCAAGAAACTCTGATTCATGAGTTATTTGGAGGTCATCAGTTGAAGGAAACGGTGCATGGTCGTTACAGAATTTTAGCCGAAAATTTGGATGGATCATACGCTTGTAAATTCGATGTACTGGAACAGGAACGAATTTGTTTCGATGTTAAACGAATCGTCCAAGGTAATTGGCTACAAAAATTACAAGAAGAAAACATTATCTTAACAGATGTAGGAGTTGGTTCGGCTGAGATCGAATTGCTTATTGGCAACAATGTAGCTGGACGCTTATTGCATAAAATACATCGATTGAAAGAATACGAAAATTTTGTGGCAATGGACTATAGCCTGGGATGGACAATAATGGGAACAGTTCCGACTAACACCTCCAATGATCATACAGATACGGCCTTGTTGGTGCACACACTTTTCATCCGAGAAGCGAACGTAGCTGATCTTTGGCGATTGGACTTGATTGGTATCGAAGATGCTGCAGAAACGAAGAAAAAAGAAACCAATTTGCGAACGATAACCGAACAATTTCAAAAGAATTTGAAAATCAACGACGAAGGACGATACGAAATTTCATTGCCGTTCATCAATGGTAGTCCACCTCTCAAGTCGAACAGGAAAATGGCAGAACAAAGATTGATAACTATGTCGAGAAAACTGAGCCCAGAATTGAAAGAAGCCTACTGCAAAGTATTCGAGGATTGGGAAATGAGTGGAGTAATCGAACAAGTACCAGAAGATCAATTGGAAAATGGTGCATATTATATGCCACACAAACCAGTACTGAATCCAAGTAGTTTAACCACACCAGTACGACCGGTGTTCGACGCTTCAGCGAAAGAAAAAGGCTCGCTTTCACTCAACGACTCCTTGGAAAAAGGGCCTAATTTGTTGGAGGTGATAACGTCAATAATGATCCGATTCAGACTGTGGAGACATGGCTTAATATCCGACATAAAGAAGGCTTTCCTGCAAATCAGTATACAACCGAAGGATAGAGATTTCCTGCGTTTCTTATGGTGGGAGAAAAAGTCTAATAAAATAAAGGTTTTTCGTCATAGGAGACTGGTGTTTGGCCTGACGTGCAGTTCCTTTACATTGGCAGCAATAATTAATAAAATATTGGACGAAGCAACCAAACAATACGAAGAAACGGCAAAGCAATTGAAAGACTCAAATTACGTGGACAATTGCATTACCAGCGTTGAGACCGAAGAAGAAGTTTTCAAGTTCGAACATGAAGCAACGTATTTGCTATCGACCGGCCAATTTGAATTACGAGGCTGGGAATGGAATGCTCCAACATACCATGGCGGTGTGACAAAAGAAATCTCAGTTCTTGGTTTGACATGGAACTTTGGTCTGGACACTTTGAGTTGCGATATCGATAAAGGCAGTGATTTGGGAGATCAAGAAGTTACGAAGCAAATCATCTTATCGACCACTCACAAAATATTCGATCCAATTGGCTTCACCACACCTCTAGTGGTTTATCCGAAAGTCCTATTGCAAGAATGTTGGAAAACGGAAATTGGTTGGAAAGATCCTGTTCCAGAGCTCATCGCACAGAAATTCAGAAAATGGTGCAAACAATTGGCGAAAGTTAAAGAAATAACGATACCACGATGGATTGGGTTAAGTAAAGCTAATGTAAATTCAATACAATTACATGTTCCGAATTCTGTTTGATATTCAGCCAGAGAACTCTCCTTATCGTGCTCAGTTCTTCATCTTTTCACTAGTGATCTACTGTCTTTTATTTTAGATGCAAACTCAATCGTGTTACAATAGGAAGTAGTTTTTTATTCGCCCCAAATTATACAACGCTTCAACGCCCACTATTCGTTTTTATAATTCAATTCGCCACCCGTTTACTTAAATGAAAAATCAAGAGTTATTTTTCTGAACACTCCCACCGAATATCCCTGATATTCTAACTATCCACCAAAACGATTAACGGTCTTCACCACTCTTCCACTTCTTGTCGTTTTTGCTGGCTTCTCCATCTGTTCCATTGTTACTGTTGGATTGTTTCTTTCTTTAATTTTCGATTTAGATTTCTTCTTCTTCGTCGTTGACTCATTGACCGACTGTTGTATTTGTACAATTTCCCCTTTGTATTTTTCTGGAATTCCCAAGACTGATATGTCTTCGTTCTCACGTACTTCGAGCGGTACCAACAACTTCACTGGACGTTCTAATATTCCTTTTGCTGTTTTCACCATAGCCACTCGAATGAAACCGTCTTTGCTTGGAATTAACTCAACAACCTTTGCTATTGGCCATAGCGTTCGCTTCTGATTTTCATTCACGATCAACACCAATTCTCCAATTTCAATTGATCGCGTCGCATGAGCACCTTTTCGATGAACCAATTGACCCATGTATTCGGAACGGAATCTTGTTTGCAATTCTGTTTTCAATTTCACTCGATATTGGTGCCGTTCGTTGAATTTCTTAGCGTTGACACTGTCCAAATCTGCTGCACCTTCTTGCTTTAAATCCTTCAGGAACATACTCGGACTCAACGTTTCCAATTCGGATGATTCATTTGACATGTAAGTTAATGGCCTGGAATTGACTATTGCAGCCACTTCACACAAAATCGTTCGTATTTCATTACATGTTGACGTAAACTGTTATAATCTGCTATTGAAAACAAAAGGAAATTTTGCGGTTACACTTCATTAATTTGAATTCGTTTGTTGCTGTCAATTTTTATGACATGTGACGTCTTAAACGTCATACTTTTAAACAAGTTGTTCACGTCAGATTTTGACGCTGCCCATTATTAGGATTTTTTTTTTTAAAGAATTCTTAGGATTTTAACGAATTTCGGAATTTCCTGAGAATCATCATCTCTTAAAAATTTGCTAGAAACCCATTGCAAAAATTGTCGATCCCAAAACGGATGTAAAACCTTACACGATGCAGTTTGATGATAACTCCATGACATAATGATCAATCGAACCAGGGTTTGATAGAGACGATAATGCGTTTTTGTTCTTATCAGCGTGCTTATGAACAGAAGTTACTCAGAAGTTAGCGTAAAGGCCTTTCTTGACTTTGAAGTTGTGGATGGAAGCAAGGTTCTGAAAGAACAGGTTAAGACAACCACGGAGGCGAGTGACACCAAATTTTATAAACGCGCTCACTACAGATAGTGTGAGTAATCAACTTAAAGAAAATATTTTTTTCAAAAATTTGGAATTCTGTTTTTGTAACCTGTTGCGCTTCTATTGAGAACAATAGAACCCATAACGTTTCGGCATGTCGCATGAAATAAATTCAATTTCCACTCCGTTTGCGTGACAGTTCTTTTGTTCTATTTTACAACTGTCATGTAAACGGAGGCTAAACGTAGTGCTCTTTTTAAGTGGAAACTATACTTTAACCTGTTCTTTCAGGATCTTGGATGGAAGTACTTGCAATGAATGTACATCCCAAGTATAACCGATTCCGTCGATTTATCTTGAATGCACTAGTTTCGTTGCGATTTTCGTTTAAGATGAATTCATTCTGTATACAAACCCAGAACTCAATAATTTAAGAAAATCGCTGTGATTGAAAAGCGAATAGCAAACGTACAATCATCACGACGCGACGAGACAACAAGACAATAAAAAAGAGATCCAACGTCGAAATTTACATAAATCTATATAAACGGCGGTCGTATCAATGCATGAAACGTTTATTATTGTTCGAAGAAGAAGGAGTAAACAAGGAAATTCAAATAGAGAAAATTCGTAAAAATCTGGGTCAATCGCTTTTTCAACCCGATATTGCTGTTGAAATGGAAATTGAAAACCAAATCGAAAAGCTGTTTGTTTGGAATCGAAAATGAATTTGTTTTCATCGTGACAATCAATGGTGGAAAGGTTTATTGTCTTTGAAGTTATAAAATATTGTGCAAAACAGGTTGTGATGGATCATACAGCCAAGATGAAAAGTACACCACCCGATATGATTTTCGTAAAATTGGAGAAACTGAAAACGACAAAGAAAGCACTGACGATCCATATGACGCTTACAACACAATTGGTGGCAAGGAAACACGTGTAAATCCTAAATCTTTGCGTTAGTTTTATGTTTGACGGCATAGATGGTCCCATTTCGAACAGTTAGGACAGTTTTCGAACAGTTAGTTTGGTTTTCTAACAGTTTTCGAACAGTTAGGACACTATTTGAACAGTTGAGTCAATGTAGACCACAATTGTGTTCTTAATAAGAACTGGAACCTCGTTTGAGCTATGACGTCATGGATGTTTCAACTCGTGAAAATCCACTCCTAGGCCTACGTTAGTCCGTATATTCAGTTATGAAAATATGTGGATGTCGAGACTATAGAAATCATAAAAAACTTAATCCGGACTTCATCTGTTTGGTGAACTTCTTACCCACTTAAGGTCGGTCGACACTTAGCCGTGTGCCGTGAAATGAAATTTTGACAGAAAATTTATGGACTTTTTGTCACTTTTTGCGCTATTCTTTCCAAGGTATATAAACACTGAAGGTAATGCAAATCCGCAGTTACACACGGTTCCAAACTTTCAGGTGAATTTTAGCTCCGTCATGTTACACACGTATTGAATTCGTTTGCGTCAAGTTGCATCTAGTGGTGAATCTGGAACGATTTAGCGGCGTTGCGTCAAGTTGTATTTAGTGATGAATTGGAAGGATTTAGGGCCGTCATGTTGCACAAGTCTAAGTTAGACAACTTTACGAAAATGAATTTACCTGAAAGTGTGGATCCGTAATTTCTCTGATCCGTTGAGGGTGAGCATTCTCTGTATTACCTTCAGTGTTTATATACTTTAATTCTTTCTGTCAAAATTTCATTTTACGACTGAGTGTCTACTAAGCTTAAGATAGTGACTCTCCAAAACCGTGCATAGGTTTGTTTTAAGGTCATTTCCAAATGTCTTTCATCCACAGAAGGCAACTTAACCTCAACTTTCAGGCTGACGAAAATTTTAACAAAGTTTGGGCTTACAGTTATTTGCAACAAAGCTATCCCAACAAAAATCTCTTCGAAAAAAGTGTAACGCAGTCTTTGAAGTACAATTTCTAAAATGAATGATATCGCTAGAATTGACGCTTTCAGCTTCGTTACGCAAAAATTAAATTTTACACCCAATTTTAGTTCAAACAAGCAGGCTTAGTTTTTCTCATCATCTGCCAAATAATTTTTACCAAAAAAAATTTGACTGGAAACAACCAAAACTTTACCAAAGAAATTCTGCGTCGCATGTGGCAGATAAATTTTCTTGCTGGTCTGTTCCTGAACATTTGCCACTTTGCGACGCAGATTTTTTTTGGTAAAATGTTGGTTCGAAAATCGAAAATTTGACGAAAATCGAAAATTTGACGAAAATCGAAAATTTGACGAAGAAAGTAATTCTATATCTGCCACCATTCAAGAAATATCTCCAAAACCCCAATTGACCCACCCATTTCCAATTTTCGACATTTTTCACATATGCCCCTCTGTTCTACTCGTAAAACTCTGAGACTTTGCCGAAGAAAGTAATTCTCTATCTCTCATAACCCAAAAAAATATTAGTCCTTTCATCCTACGCTCGAGTAGCTCAAAATTTGGTCACTCTAATCACTCTAGCTCAAACGAATCTGCCCAGATTTTTTCAATTATTTTTTTGTTCGAATCGTGTTACGAATACCTTTCATTTGATGGGTCGCACGCCTCTGTAGGTTTCAATACAGCTAAGCTACAGCCGAAAACGCGTTCCCGACCCTCGAAAACCTCACTCAGAAACCACTTCGAGGCCAATAAAACAAAATTCTGGTTTTTCCTGGGGTAATGGCGTATCACAATTTCATTTTTATGCCCACCCTGAGGTTCCTGCAAAATTTCATGGAGATTGGCTGACTAGTTTCCGAGATCGACCGTCGATAGATAGATAGATAGATAGAAACATACAGAGTAAGTTGAAAGATTTTAATTGTTTGGGAAAAGTCAATTTGGTGCATTTTGTATGAAAAGTGACCAATTTCAAAACGATGTATCTCCGGCAATTTTAAACCTACATAGTCGAGTGACAGCTCGTTTTGCTCGTATTTGAAGCGAGTATATGATAGAATATGTTTTCTGGTGATATAAACCAAAGGGCAGAAACTGAAATGTTCGGCTATACACAGTTGCCGCGTCTCAAAAAAATTTCTTCGTTCTTTCTTCTCCGCTATCGCTCCGGACATGATTATATTCCATCAGTCCTTTTATACATTTTTTGTTATTACCACCCTTTCTGATGCAACATACTACTCGTTGCGTCATCGTATCATTTTCTATTGAGTTTAAGAATAATGTTTGCAATTAAAAAGAACACGCCCGCTAACTGTGCCATAAAATAACAATTTTATTGGTCTTTCAAAAATGTACAGACACCAGTTCAGTTTGAAAGAAATGAGAGAAAAAAGAGGTGAAATATACAATGGTTCGATCAATCAGCAAAATTGTAATATTTTTAATGTTGTGTGTCCTTGCACTTTTATGAGTTAGTTAAATTGAGACACGACGTTGGCAGAGAGTATAAGCAACAGTTTTTGGCGTAAACAATCATTAAAAATGGAAAATCCATTTAAAATGTCTTTATGGAAATTATTTAAAGAACAAAATTGAAATATCGCAACTGAAAATCCACTATTCCGAGAGGAAGTTTCTTTCAATACTGACCGAACAAAGTATTTAAAATCCATCACCGTACAGCGCTCAATTTGCGTTACAGTAATGGCAAAAACGAAATTGACAGAATGGGGCACAGTAAAGAATTTTACATGCTTCTGCGTCGAAAACCGTGCATTTCATCAACGTGTCCCCAGCGTGTAAAATATTGTACGTCACCAAGGCGGAAAAGTTGAAAAGTCGAGTTTTCGCGTGATTTTTTGTTGATCTGAGGCGAAGCCAAGGTTGCAATTACTACGCGAAAACGTGGCGATTTTTCTAATTAATCCCGACCAATAAGTGTGTACACAACGGACGTGTATGGATAGGTGTGGCTGTCATCATTAAACAGCTCCATAGAATACTTTTGATGAAGTTATTATCAAGGTTCTGAGAGAATAGGTTCAGACACTTCCGAGTTGATTACAAAGGCGGTCTTGTTTTCAAGTTGACTTTTCCAAAGTTCTGAAAGAACCGGTTACACACTAACGAAAGCGGTTGACATCAAATTTGCTAAACGTACTTATTGTGTGAAAAGTCAACCTGAAAACAATTTTTTTTGTTCAATTGAAATCGTCATACAATGTTTCACAAACCTACTTGTCGCCATAGGAAAATTTTGATGCTACCGCCTTCGTGATCAACTCAAAAGTGTCTTAACCTGTTCTTACAGAACCTTGAACTTTTCATTCAATATGCAATGAGTGCGTTCAACAAACTTGATGTCACCCGTCGTCGTGAGCATCTTAACCTGTTCTTTCAGAATTTTGGTTATTATTGCATGATGTCCATTTCTCTCTTGAACTACGTGAACCCAGTGAACCAGCTGCAAAACTGCTGAAGCCAATTTTAATGACGTTTCCTGTTAAACGACAATTCTCAATTCCGTTGTACAGAGTTCATTGCTGGGTAAGTGAGGAGCATATTGATCGATGTATAGCTCATAGCTCAGGCAGAAATATGTAAAAATACGGCGACATTCTCGGTATTTTTACTTTTTTTTTTAAGCGCAGATGAAACGAATGGTATAGTAAATCAGTCTCGTGCCAAAAATTGTATATTCAACCGACGAATGTTAAACTTAAAAACACAAAAAAATAATTGGTCATCTCTGTAAACAAGCGAAAATTTATGAAAACTATCGTTTTGCACGCGCTGCTGGTTTTGCAATTTTAAATGCTTAAACAAATTACTTAACAACACAACCCGTCTGAGTTTAGTCCAATTAAAATTCTAATTGAATATATCACTTGCACACATCGGGCGCATTTTCTTTTGACAAAGTGCATGGACACTGCCCGGTTTCAATAACTGGTGACAATGTAATCGTTATGTGCCTCTGTTCTATAATTAAAAACGAGAAACATTTACTACGGCAAGTTAGTAGACAAAACAAACATCCAGACACGGAGCACATTTCGTAGTGCACACACACTGCACAGAACCGTGTTCGCATATTTCCGATTTTTATATCTACCATTACCGTGCGATGAGTGCCAAAAACGATCTTTGTCACATTTAATGGGAAAATAAATGAAAACATTTTCCACAATTGATATACAAAAACTGCAACGCGTGCGTGCATATTTAGCAGATCGAATCGAATTCACCTGTTGATTTTGAATCGGAACGGAACACCGTGCTTGGTTGGAAATTGATTTGGAAGGCGCTCGAAAATGTTTTATTGGCCCTATTTCAACTCTATGTGAATCTATGCGAATTGAGAACGTCCGTGTGTCGCGGTTTATAATTTGGAATATCAAACACACACGAATATCGAGGTCAGATGTTTTCGAAAATTTTCCGCCAAAATTCTTTCTTTTTTGGCGCTTAAACTGTCATCGTCAGGAGTTCTCGTTCAGAAACGAAAATTCTTTCACATGGCTGAACTGAAATTGAGCGACAATTGTGTATGAAACTTACAAAAAAGTTCAGTGGACCTGACCTGACCAGACCTGACCTGACTTCCTTTATTTAACAAATTTAAAATCATTTTCTTTACATTGAGATGAGGGCATCGCCGGGTCTTTTTACGTTACGCTTTAGCAACGGACCAAAAGAACATTTAAGGACTACCCGGAAAACAAAACCAAACCCACGAGAAACCCTGGTCAGAAAAGCACCGCAAAACTCAAAAAATCTTCAAAACCAAAAATTTTAAAACGTTCAACACGAAGCACAATTTAGAGATAAATTCTTATCACAAGCATGGAACCAACTGAAATGCCTCAAGAATCAAAGCTCACAATAAACACTATTTAATAGACTAAGAAAAATCAAACTGATTTCGTTCTATTCGCGAGTTGTTTCATGAAAGAAAGGGTTTAACCTGTTACCGACGGTTGTCATCTGTTATCGACGACGACAGCAACAGCTGACAGCATGTTCAACAAATGAAGTAAAAGATTTCTGAAATCAATCTCTGAAAATCATCAATTCACGTCGTAAGTGCGTTCGAAATTCAAAATGGAATGTGCGGAGGTCTTTCTAACGTATCATCATTTTCATACAAGAAAGCTTTGAAATGTACTTCTTCATCGAATCGCTCACTTAAAATTCAAATTTTAGGCACACTTACGGCGTGAATTGAATGCAGTTATAGATCAGATAGTAAAACTGTGAAACTGCAGCAGTCCACTTCTGAAGTAGTCTTCTGAAGTAGTAGGTGCGAAGATCAAGTTGGTAGAGCGGATAGGCATATTATCAGTGGAGATTTTAATGTGGATCTGTTAAAATATGGCACTTATCAGACTAAATTAAAGCAAGTCATTGACTCTCATGGCCTGAAGCAGTGTGTTAAACAGCCTACAAGGATAACGAAAGTTTCACGTACTAAAATTGATCTAGTAATGTCAAATGTAAATCTAGAAGCGACAGTGTTAACAAGCGATAAAGTGTCGGATCATTCAACGATTAGAATCGAAGTGGAAGGGTTGTTGGACAGAAATAGAGAGTATAAGACAGTACGAAGGATAGTGGGCTATTCGCCGGAGGTATTTCTAGATAAATTGAAGGAGGTAAATATGAGTGAATTGTTAAATAACGATATGAGTTTAAATGAAAAGTCGAAGGTATTAAGTGAAACCATTATCGGAGCAATTGATCATTTTGCGAAAGAAGTGAGAGTGACGACGAGGACGGAAAATAAATGGTACGATGAAGAACTAAACCAAATGAGGATAAAAAAAGATCATGCGTATGCTTTAGCTGTATTGGATTCATCACATCGCAATTGGGTTAAATATCGAACGGCGAGAAACCAATACCTGACTTCGATAAGAGAGAAAAAAAGAATCTACATGGAAAGGAAATTGACAAAGGCAAGTGGAGATGCAAAGCAAACTTGGAAAATTCTGAAAACTTTGCTGAGTGGAAAGCGGAAAGGTGAAATTAGCGAAGTGGAGATATTGGGAACAACGGTCACAGACAAAGTGGAATTAGCCAACGGGTTGAATAAATTCTACGTGAATAGTGTACTGGAAATTAACCGATCAATAGGCCCAAGTGAATTGTTGGATGAGCCTATGATACAACGTCAATCCACGTTCGATTTTATGCATGTGGATGCAGACTACCTGAAACAGTGCTTGATGGAGATGAAGAACAAGAGTGATACGAAAATGGTCAGTCCGAAGATGCTGCTGGATGCGTGGCCGATAATTGGAGAGACCGTGAAGGATATAGCTAATCAGTCTTTGGATGAATCAATGCCGGATGATTGGAAAATCACAACTGTAGTGCCTGTCCCGAAAACCGTCAGACCAAAACGAGCTGAAGAATTCCGTCCAGTGAACATGTTGCCTACACTAGAAAAATTGGTCGAAACTGTAGTTAAGAATCAGCTGGTCGAATACATCATAGAAAATGACCTGTTATCTTGGTACCAGTCAGGCTATAGAATGCATCACTCTTGCGAGACTGCGCTTAACCTCGTATTGGCGAAGTGGAAAGAAATTGGTGAAAAAGGCGAAACAATTCTGGCGGTATTCCTTGATTTGAAAAGAGCGTTCGAGACAATCGACCGGAAAAGGTTACTGGAGAAGTTGAGAAAACTGGTTGCTCTGAAAGTGTGATTAATTGGTTCGCCGGTTATCTGGAGGGAAGAAGTCAACAGACTAAAGTGAATGGATACACATCAGACCGAATGGCAAATAACCTGGGAGTTCCTCAAGGATCCGTACTGGGCGCCATTTTGTTCGTGCTATATGTGAATGATATGCCAAGCCAACTGCGCAGTGCTTTCATAAACCTATTTGCTGACGACACCTTAATTTATCTGCACGGGAATGACATTGATGCAATGCGAAATGATATGAACAGCGAGCTCGAGAGGGTTAACCAGTGGTTGAAGCTAAATAAGTTAAAGCTAAACGTGAGTAAGACGAAAGTTATGGTGCTCGGAAACTCATCTATGACTGCACCGTTAAACTCTATATGGATGGACGGAGAAGTGTTGGGAATTGAACGTGAATTCAAGTACCTAGGTGTCATGCTTGACGAAAAATTAAGTTTCAAATCCCACGTAGATTACGTGTGCAAGAAAGTGGCAAAGAAAGTTGGAGTGCTGGCAAGATTGGCTAGGAATTTGACCATAGGTGCAAGAATATGCATTTACAAATCTGTAATTGCACCTCACTTCGACTATTGTGCATCGATTCTTTATCTGAGCAACGAGTCATCATTCAATCGTATGCAGAAACTACAGAACAGAGCAATGCGGGCGATACTCCGCTGCAAGAAACTGACACCGATTGCGAGTATGTTGGAGGCACTGGACTTGTTAAGCGTCAGGCAAAGGGTTCACGAAACAACGATGAAATTCATACGCAAACTTAAAAATGGTCAGCTACCGCGATATCTCAGCGAAATGGTGACGTACAACCGCGATATTCACAATTATCCTACAAGGTCAAGGAACGACTTCAGGGTGGAATGCAAGAGGAGTGTAAAAAGTTGGAATTCAGTATTCAATAGGGGATTGATACAATACAATGCGTTACCGGGTGATGTAAAAAACACAAAGTGTGAACGGACGTTTAAGGATAAGTTGAGACAATTTGTGAAAGACAATTTTTGATTATTGATGTAATGTCTCAATGTTAGTGTATTTATGTAAAATTGTGAATTTTAATAGCTTTTGCTAAATAAATGTCGATTATTATTATTATTATATTTAAAATTTTCTTCGAGAATATCTGAGAATGTAACTGGATTTAGGTCAGGAACAGGTCAGGTTGAATCAGGTTAAAGACCATTTCAGGTCAGGTAATTAAATTTCAGGTCGAATCAGTTTGTCAGATATTTCAGGTCAGGTTTCAGGTTCCTGACCTGTCCCGAGCCCTAAGTGGATTATATACAACCGTGGGAGTTACTCCGTTAATTTACCTCTAACGCGGTTCCTTGACGATCTATTTTCATTGTGAAGATAGTGAGAACTGTCATGTAAATTTGTTCGTATTGTTCGTTTCAAATAGCAAACGAGTGTCATACACAATTTCACTTCAGTTGGCGTAACCTCCGGAGGAATTTAAACGAATACAAAAAGAAGAAAATATCAAATTTGAAAATGAGTACAGTGAAACATCCTAGCAGCGAACCATGTCTGTTTTTCGATCGAAATTGCTCGACGATTGCATTGACGTTGAGCTCAGTCACGAAATCACCGACAAAATGCAATACAAGGTGTATTGGCACTTGAGCTGCACTGCAAAGAGCACGAGTTGTCATCTAATTTTTCTCTATCGTGCGTGCAAACCTATAGAGAAAAGTTAACAGATGGCGTTGCTGGGCTTACGATGCGCCATCTGTTATCATTTCTCTGACAATTTCAGCTAAAGTCAATTAGCCGAAACATTAAATGACATTAAACAGCCATGCTTTCTACCTGTGACGTTAGCACAGTGCCTGTTATCGTTTCTCTGCTTCTTCGATATTGGCGCTATCGTATTCATCATATAACAATGGAATCGTACGTACTACGCTAACGATAACGTATACTACGACTTCAGCCGCAAGTATATCGTAATTTAGGTCAACGGCTGAGGTGCGTGCTACCTTTACTAATAACGTTCGTCACTTTTGCTTTTACCAATAGAAACATTCTCTTTTCGTTGTGTCTGTCTAATCTACTTTAGTCTTTGTTCCTAAGTTGTTTGGGTTTTTTTCCTGCGAAAGTAACACACATTGCATACATCATGTACCTAACATTATGTACCTAACCTGGACAAATACCGACATTTTCACTTTCAGATGAATTTCAAATAAAACATTTTATGCAAATTCAAGTAAAAACAGATGTACAGTAACACAGTAAACACCAGAGACAGTCATTTCGAAGCTAAATTATGTAAAAATTTCATTAGAAACCAATTGCACAAACAACCATTCGTCTCCGATAGATTGCTGCGACGATACGTATTTAATCAGCAGCAGCTTGTTCATTAATCAAATATTGACCATAAGTTTGTCCTTTTATAATAAGCTGAGACATTCAACACCAAAGACAGTACGTCAACGACTTTCGAATCGAAATGACTGATAAAATGTTGTCAACACTTTCGTTATTATTGTTCTGCCAGTTACTCATTGTGACAACGGTAAATTGTGACAAATCTATTGTTGCATCGCATAGCGGCCTGGTGCAAGGTGTACCGCTGAGAACGCTGCTGGAGAATAAAGAGTATATGGCGTACAGGGGAATTCCCTATGCTAAACCACCCGTTGGTGATTTAAGATTCAAGGTAACAGTTTTTCGATCTAAGACCAAAATAAGAAATTGAAAGACAGGTTTCGCTCGCTTGACCACGAAGATGTTATACGAAAAACTTTCTGTTGCGATTTTCTAATTAGCGAGGGCTAGTGAACATATAGATTGTGGATTTGAGCACTGTTTCACAGGACTCTCAATGATTGACGCTGTCGGTCCCTTCTGTCACTTCACCGAACAATATTTTCATGGACAATGTGATCGAAAATTTAATTTCCTAACAAATGACTTTTAAATTTCGTATCTCAAAAGACCGACTCGAAGGCAGTGCCATCGCTAATTTTTGCAGCAGTGACGATAACAATCTCCACAATCTATATTAAGCAAAGTTTCATATGGGGAGGTTACGCCGATTACTCGCGCCCAAGGTTCTGAAAGAACAGGTTAAGACACCCACGAAGGCGACACAGAAATCGATAAACGCACTAAGTACAGATTGTGTGTGAAATCCAATGAAAGTAAATTGATAGGTATGGCCAAACGTTCAAATTTGTTCTAGCCGGAGCACATACGGATTTGCATGGCACCACCTCAAACGAACTCATTTCTAGTGCAAATTTCCACTAGAAATTAGTTCGTTTGAGGTGGCGCCATGCAAATCCGTATGTGCTCCGACTTGTATGGACTGGCCATACCTACTTATCTACTTTCATTGGTGAAATCAACTTGAAGAAAATGTTTTTTAGGAAAATTTGGAATTTTGTTTTTGTTACGTTGCCTTTTTCATATAAACTTCGTAGCCGCTGAGCTCAATTTGTTCACAGTGGTAAAATTTTCGGCTTTTACAAAAATACGTGCTTCAAATACTGTATTAACAGGTTCATAGGACAAGGCAAAATCAGTATTGACACAGATTTCTACGACGAACACAATTAGCCGAAATTAAAATGCAAAATAAATAAAGTGATTCGAACTGAACCGATTATTTCATGTAACAAATTTAAAGAAGTTGCTGAACGCAAAACGAGGTTTCTCCATTTCACCGCCTTCGTGATCAACTCAGAGTTGTCTTACCGTGGATTTACATAGCAACGTAAAAGTGACAGATGCAATGTTTTTTAAATACTGCAACCCGAAATTTCATTCATAAAATTAAAATTATGAATGAAATTTCGAGTTGCCGTATGAGAAAATTTTTGCATCTGTCACTTTTACGTCGCTATGTAAATCCACAGTTAACACCTGGTTCGTTCAGAACCTTGCTCGCGCCGTGATCTCGAAAATCCACTGAACTTCGCTGGAATTTTCATACAAAATTGTAGCGCAATTTCAGTTCAATTGAAATTTCGTATTGAAATGCAGTTAGTGCTACCAATCCACGCGTTTAGTGGTTATGGTAGAAAGCGCTGCATAAAAAAGCGGTCGAATCAGATATTTTGAATTTTTGTATGGGAATTCACGTTCAAACGTTGATATATCGGTTGTTATTGAAGAAAAAGAGCCAGATGCTGGGTTTGCATCTTTTATGGTGTTTTATCGGTTGGAATACTCATTTGTGTGAAATAATTAGAAGAAAATTTTTACTCAACATTTCACACAAATGAGTACGCCAATCGATAAAACTCCATAAAAGATGCAAACCTAGCAAAATCTGGCTCTTATTCTTTAAAAACAACGGAGATATAGACGTTGGAATGTGAATTCCCATACAAAAATTCAAAATATCGGATTCGACCGCTTTTTTATGCAGCGCTACAAACCACACCACTAACGGCGTGGATGTGGATTAGAATAAAGTGGTAACTGTGGACTGTAATTCCACACATTTTTTAGCCAGTGGACCGTTTTCAATTTTTCAGTCATTTCATTTCTCAATCATTTTCCACGATCTGTGTAATCATGCTAATAAAACTATCAAGAAGTTCACGCGTTTAGTGGTATGGTTTGTAGCGCTGCATGAAAAAGCGGCCGAATCCGATATTTTGAATTTTTGTATGGGAATTCACATTCAAACGTTGATATCTCGGTTGTTATTGAAGAAAAAGAGCCAGATGCTGGGTTTGCATCTTTTATGGAATTTTATCGATTGGCATACTCATTTGAGTGAAATGTTAAGTAAAAATATTTGTTTCTAAGTATCCATTGCCCATAAAATGATACTAGAAAACCTAACGTTTTTTAACGTTTCAACTCGAAATTTCTCAATTTTTTCTCTCTTTTTTCTTCCTCGAATTAACAACCTAAAATTCTCCAAAAACAAAGGAATTTTTGTTAAACTGCAGCCGAATACAATAGCATCGTCTGTCGTTCAGCCAATTAATTTATTCATCGAAATTGTTAATTTTTCTGCAGATGGCAAATAACAGCTTGAGTGGAAATTCAGCAATAAAAATGAAAAATAAAATTTCATCTGTTTGTTTGTTGACACAATAACATCTTGAGTATAATACATCATTTGACCCGAATTTGTTGTTGTTTTATAACAGGAGACGTCAGTCAATTTTAGACACAAATTTGATTCGGCTGTTTTTCAACTGGTTGTCTCACAAACAAGACTGCTTATATGTGGCTTTATATGGTCTTACCACAACTATACGCGTGTGCGTGCAACTATTCCACCCGTATAAACAATTATAATTTTGTTTATTGAAAACTGCTGATAAAATTCATACCTAAAATTAATTGACGTGCCCTGTAAGAAGACAAACTCTCACACAGCGTTTTGTTTGATAGCACTCGTGATAGCATTGCTTTCAGAAAGGTTAATTGAGAAAGAATTTTATTTTTGTAAAATTAATCATTTTTGTTCAGCCTTAGCTTGTTCATTATTCATTGCCCTTGACCGTCTTTTAGTCTTGATTTCCACTTACGAAAAACGGAGTGGGTTTTTTGTAAGTGGAAATCAAGCCTTTCAACATTCATACATACTGCAAGACACACTGTCATATTGATGGAATGTCAATTTTCCGCAAATCGTTAGCGCTACAACAAACGAAATATGACGCTGCACTCAAATTCATACGAAACTTGGGTTCCGTTTTTTTTTTGTTGATCCACTGAAGATTTGCAGTGTGTTCAGTGTGAGTAATGCCTTTAACACCGAGTTAAATCTGATACAGGTTCCCGTTCCAATTGCACCATGGCAAGGAATCTATCCAGCAACAGACTACGGAAACTCCTGTCTGGTGCTGGAACAATCGAATTTTTTCCCATGGAACAGTACCCAGAGTGAAGATTGCCTTTACCTGAACGTCTTTACGCCCGGTGAGAAACAGTTATTTCTTAAAGCCAGGTGACCTGTACTGATGACAAGTATTTCTGACAGTTACATCACGAAACAAGCTCAACGCCAAGAAGGCTGTCATGTTTTTCATCCACGGTGGTGCGTTCACCGAAGGCGATGGTACGAATGGATTTTACGGTGCTGATTTTATTGTCGAAGATGATGTGGTTCTGGTTACCATTAATTATCGGTTGGGACCGTGGGGTTTTGCTAGCTTCGACATTGAAGGATACACCGGCAATATGGGATTCAAGGACCAACAAATGGCTTTGGAATGGACACACCGGAACATCAAATACTTCGGTGGTGATCCGAACCTTATCACCGTTTTCGGTGAAAGTGCCGGTAAAACTTATTTCGCTTTGTTGGAAAGCTGGAATCTTTAAACGTTTCACTCGAAAGATATGTTCACAATATCTTAAAGTTCGCGTATCTAACAGAGATGTGATAACTTGGCAACTGGGACATCCCATTCGCCTAATTATCATCTCTCTGGTATCTTATGACCGTCCTTGTACTATGGACAAGGAAGATCGAAGACAAAGTATAGATCATCTTCAATGCCGTTTGAAATGCCATCCACGTTAAGAACTGCCATCCACGTTCAAAACGTTTAAATTTAGTACTCAAGTGGCAGCTCTTTTTTGTCATAAAATTTTGGGTTAAATAAAACAACGAAAATAGTCTGAGGTTACGTTTGAAAGTACCGTAACTTGAAGATGATCTATAGTGCTTTTCATGATGACATTCAAAAACATCATCCATGATACGATCACCTTTCATCACGAAACGCACTATACTTTGACATAAGCCGATGACGCATTCATAATGTGGGTGGTTTAACTTACATTCCATCAATAAACCTTTGTATATAATGCCAACAGGTGGAGCTGCAGTACATTTGCAGATGCTATCAAGTAAATCGCAAAAATTGATGAAACGTGCAATACCAATGAGCGGTTCAGCATTCACAACATTCGCCCACTATCCGCCAAACAATCATGTTGAACTCTTTAAACAAACCTTTGGATTGGACGCTGGGGCGACCGGACACGAAGTATTACAATATTTGTTGGATGCGCCCGTTGAATTAATTTTGGAGAAGACACCAGTTATCACATTGGATCGTAATGTGATCGGATTGTATTTTACTTCAGTGATTGAAGGTTAGTTAGTATTGACAGTGTTTCTACTCGAAAATCTTTCCCACTTAAGACCAAGTCATGCTCAAGAATGAGTGTGTGCCTGTCAGTACAGAATGTCTTTTAGTGTTTAGTGTATTGAGAGTTTGTATTGAAATTCAAATGATTTGACGTCAGATGTCGTTAAGAGACCCACTCTTTCTTCTCGTCAGAATTTCCTAAAACACATACAGATAAATGGTGACGGCAGCTCACGTGCCGACTCTGCGAAGTAGAACGTGCGTATTTCATCAATCCAAACATGCGACATCGGCTTATGTCAAATAATATTAATTTTTAGGAGTGCACGACCTGCTGTGCATGTAACACGGTCTGCCCTATAAAATATTCATCGTGTCATAAAATCCAATATTCTTTGGCATAGGCTGATGTCGCTGTAAACGCGTGGGTTCTACTAAAATCATAAGTTTTACAGCACTGAAGGTATTTGACGGGTCACACAAATTGATCCGAAAGTAGGGTTCCGCAATATTCTTGATCCTCTGCCGCTGATCCATAACACTATTAGAATCTCACTAATTTCCAACTTTTGCTTTGCTTAATGAAGATCCGAAGAAAGCTGTAAATCCATTCCTAGATAGATAGATAGATATGAAGGGGTGTCGAAGGGAGTCACATAAATTGACAGGAACCTGGATGATAATCCTTTGTTCCAAATCCCTCCGTTCCTTTGTTTATTTTTAAAACTTTTTCCTTTTACAAAACGTGATTACAATAGTCATGATTACAGTCAGCTGGTAAAAACCTTTTTGATTGGTGGATGCCTGTGACGCCTTAGGCTAACCTGTTGGTTCTCTTCAGGAAAGTCGTGAGGCTGTCTAGATCAAAGTTCTTCAGATCCATATCCTGGAGAGACAATTCGGGTTTTCCTAGCAGATTAAGTCTGCTTCTCCTATACCTGATACAGTCACTAATTACGTGATAACCCGTTTCATCACCATGACCACATTGGCACTTCGGATTATCCGTTACACCAATATCATAGAGATGTTTGTTCAAGCCACAGTGGTCTGTGATCACTCCAACTATTCTCTTGATGTCTGGTCTGCTAAGGTTCAGAAGTTGCCTACTAAAGTCATTGGATGGGGTCTTACAAAAAATCTTAGTGTGCCTGGCACCTTCATATTTCAGCCAAGCAGTTTTGTGTTGATCAGCTAACCACTTGTTTACAACGTTATTTCTAGCTGTTTTCGAGATGCCAAAAATTGGTTCCGGTCCTATGAAACTGCCTTCTGTACCAACGCTAGCCAACATATCAGCCTTTTCGTTCCCTGGAATGCCCTCATGACTGGGAACCCACAGTATTGTAACTCTGTTAAGGCTTCCTATTAGCCCTACTCACGTTAAAAAAAATTGGTTCAGATCTTTCGGAGGAATGTCGATTTCGTTTCTTTATCGAATCCTACACAATTCTCTAGAACATCAAAATTGACAAAAAATTGTTTCCGAGTCGCGCAACGCATTTGAAGTTTACATGAAAACGCATAGAAACGCATGGTAACGCAGAGAAACGCATGCATTTTCGATTGCGTTGCGCGACTCGGAAACAATTTTTTGTCAATTATGATGTTCTAGAGAATTGTTTAGGATTCGATAAAGAAACGAAATCGACATTCCTCCGAAGGATCTGAACCAAATTTTTTTAACGTGAGTAGGGCTACTTCCTATATCATTCAGGGCATTCTTGCATTCTCGAACTGATATCGAGTTCACTGTCGGTGCAGCGATTGCTTCAGTTGCTGATTGGCTATCAGTACAGATGTAGATATTTTTCCCTGAAGCCTGCTTTAATATATCTGATTTACAGAGCTCTGATATTGCGAAGACTTCCGTCTGGTAAACCGTGGCATAAGTTCCTGTGAATAGGCTAACTTCAATAAGAGGAGATTCACAGAAAAAGCCTGCGCCAGTAAGTTCGCTTAGAGCCATCAGTGTAACAAATAAAATCTCCAGCAGGAGGGTAGATACTACGTTCCCCGAGCCATTCCTCCTTCTCTGGAATTACGCATTCAAACTTGTCATCTATCATCAGTTCAGGTCGACATTGATCACTTGGCATTTGCAGGATCTCGTCTCTTATCAGATTCGTAATGGCTGCATGGCCTGACTTAGAAGTTGCTGACCACCAACCATTGTGTTTAACGTTCATAGCAGCCTTGAAAGCTGATGCTTTAATGAAGAGCTCTATCGGTGGAAGAAAAAGGAGTGCTTCAAGCGCCATAGTAGCTACTGTATTCTTCACCCCCGTTATGCACAAACCAGCTAGCCTTTGCAGTTTGTCAAGCCTATTCTTGGTTACACCCACATTTACCCTGGGCCACCATACAATACACCCGTGGCAAAGAATTGGTCGTACTACCACTGTATAGATCCACCAGATGGCTTTCGGTGAGAGGCCCCAAGTCCTACTGAAGGCATTTCTGCACAACCAGAAGACACCCATAGCTTTGCTTAGTTTTTCCTTTAAGTGGGCTATCCAGGTTAGTCTGTTGTCAAAAATGACTCCCAGGTACTTTACGGACTCTCTCAACGTAAGAGCAGTTCCGAACAAAACAAAATCTCCTAGAGTTCTGCCATTGAGCATTTTCAAAATCCATCTTATCGCCGCATTTTCCATCATCCTTTCTCTCGCTGCAACAGGTGATTCTGATGATTCTACTAAAATCATAGGTGTTACAGCACTGAAGGTATTTGACGGGTCACACAAATTGATCCGAAAGTAGGGTTCCGCAATATTCTTGATCCTCTGCCGCTGATCCATAACACTATTAGAATCTCACTAATTTCCAACTTTTGCTTTGCTTAATGAAGATCCGAAGAAAGCTGTAAATCCATTCCTAACTCGTACACCACGAGACATCTACAGAACAACCAATGTAAATGTTGATGCAATGATCGGTGTTAATACCGCAGTGAGTTTTCGTCCGTTATAATTTCCTACGAATTCATAACGAAATGGTACCTCTCTCTGTTAGGAATTCATCGTAGTCTTCAATCCAGCCGATCCATACTCTTGGATCGAACCAATGAAAAACTACTCCAACATTGGATTACCCTTCACCGGATTGACATTGTCGCCAGACTCACCGGTAAGCGTTCTGAAATGTCTTAGAGCATGGGACCTACATTTTCGATTCATTTAATTTTGCTCTTCGTTTAGGTGTACCAAGAGGCAGCAGAGAAAATTTACAAATTTTATTTCGGCGATCGAGAATTAGAACCGACCGTTGAGAATTTGGACACTTTCTTGGAAATGGGCACGGACATGAATTTCATTTATCCCGCATATCAGTCGTTAAGATTCCATTCAGCTCGAGCGAATACATTTTGCTATTTGTAAGTGTGATGGGAATGGGAACGAAAGGGCTGAAAGATTAAAAATTTCATTTGTTCAATCATCATACTTAACCGCCATACGATAATTATGGGCTAGACTTCATTTTCTAAATTCAGCCTTGAATTCAGCTCATCTACTACTTCATCTCGTTCGTCCAACCAATATTGACATAACCAACTTAAGGCAGCGAAATGAGGCAGCAGCTTCCTCTGTTATCATTTTTCTGACTTAAGGACATGTGTCAGTGGATAAACGTCAGTAACTCTCATGTTTGACGTGGCACACACTGTTGACACACTCATTTGGTGTAGGCAGTCATTTTGACCTTTCTATCACCTGACCCGACTCTCCATTTACAATTGAAAAACTTTTCAGAAATGATCTGTCGTTGAACTTGAATGCTGTCAAAATTACGGAAAACATAGAATATTTGGATGGGATGGCACACTTCGAAGATTTGCAATATTTATTCTGGTAAGTTACGACGCGACGGTCACTTCTTTTCTTTGACAACGGCTTTTCAATAGTTTGTTTTATTGAATAAGGTCGAAAAAGTACGCTCAACTCTATCAGAACGTATTGGCGAATCCGACCGATCCAATAAACCAGAAAACGATCCGAGCTCTAAATTTTGTGCCGAAAATGTTTACCAATTACGCCAAAAAAGGGTATGACACGACGCGCACACCGTTGTCGTGTGGTGAATTGAAAGATTGTTATTTTTCAGACGACCGACCGTCTTTGGAGGATATAGCGAATGGTGTAACGCTTGCACTCTAGTCACCAATGATGGTCCAGTACCAATGTTCGGTCTGAGAAAGAAAAAAATGGAATTTTGGGACCAGATCTATGACAGCGTCAAACCGTGGATTGTGAATCCGTTCTAAGGGAACGTGTGTGGAACGTGATTTATTTTGTTGCCACAATTAAACATTCCTTTGGATCACGAATTTTGAATGTTTTTGAATCTTCCGGAATAAGACGGCAAAAGTCACGGTATTAATGACATCGAGGCCGGAATCGAAATTCTTACCGAATTATCGAAAATAGAGCTAGAGGTCAAACCGTTTCAGGTTTATATAACCTTTCATTTATAAATTCACGACGGCTGTTTCAACTTTCAACTACTTGGACACTAGTGTGCGCGAAATGTTGCTCAACTGATCAGTATTTTCAGAAATTCCACCTAAATAACCTCCATACCCTCCATACAAACAACACACACTCTACGGGGAATAATGATCAATAATGATCGAGATGTACGACCCTCCGAGCCGAGTGAGACGAATTTGACGCACATCTCAACCATTATTCCCCGTGTTGTTTGTATGGAGGTTATTTAATTTCACCGAATACATACCGCAAACTCCAGTTTTTTCGATTCTTACGTCATATTTCCGCAAAACACATTGTTGGCTGATTTGAATTCTACACGTGCCGAGTAAATAAATTTGAATGGTAAACACAGAATTTGTAAACACTGGTCCAACATTTGCACAAATTAGCGTTAGCTCAATTTCCGGCAAGAGTTTATCGGCGCTGATGGATTTAACTCTCAATTTTTGTAACGTGTATTCCGCAACAACAGAACCGTAAAGGTGAGTACATAGTTACTGAAAAATTGTTGAAAAATGACTGCAAAAAAGCATACGTTCCACTGTCTCAAAAATGTGTGGAGTGGACTGTATCACAGTTACCACTTTATATTCTAATGATATACAAATGTTGCGCTATTGGTAACTTTGTTGAAATATAATTACCAATAGCGCAGTATTTGTATACCATTAAAATAAAAAGTTGTAACTGTGGGCTGTAATACCATACATGTTTCAGCCAGAGGACCGGATGCAATTTTTCAGTCATTTTTCAACCATTTTTCAGGACCGATTGATCTGAAATCTCTGACGAAAATTACATCTGCAAATGGTACAGTTAGAAGTGAGGCGACTCAATGGTAAGCACGTTTGCTTTCCAATATTCGATTGAGTTGTCAGTGTCGGTGGTTCGAGCGTCAACCAGGCCAGAAAAAAGAAATCGCTTGTCAGACGTGTACACAAATACACAGCAGGTTGAATCGATTCATAAATATCTGGTATGGTTGTGTGTGTAGAGCTGTCACACGGCTTACCGGTCAAGCCATTGATGGGAGCCGACGGTATTCTACTCCTACTGCGCTTTAGTGAGCTTAGCACTGCTAAGCCTTGAGAAGGCGTGGTTCGGAATTCATGTTAAGCATGTCTCCATTGTTAGGTCATTACAATACCATGTAAAAAGTACCTTCACTAGCTATATAGCAGCAAATGGTAGCCGAATCTGTCACTTGAAATGTGTCCTCCCGGCAGAACTATAACCATACGCTATTATTATTATAGTAAGTGAGTACACCCCCAGCGCACCATTTTCTGTTGTTTCAATGCGGCCAAGCTCAAATACGTCATTATGCGACTTTGCCTTCTAGAAGACGAATTAACAAATGTTTGTCAAATATGTGTTAAAAAAAGGCAACAAGCTGTAGGTGTATGTAAAATTTACTAAATAGACTCGCACGAAATCACTCACTTTGAAGTTTGCATGACGAAAATTAAACTTTCATCCGTGCGCGACATTAATAACCTTCACATGCTACATGCGTCGAAAACCGTACTTTTCATGTTTCAAGCACTTCTTTCGACGCCCTCAGAATGTAAGATCCATCACATAACTCGGGATAAAAAAGATGAAAATTCTCGTTTTCGTGTGTTTATTGACCTCGGATTCGCCTCGGATCAACACAATTCACCCGAAAACTCTAATTTTCATCTTTTTCTCGCCCTTTATGTAATAGTATGTTACATACCTGCGGGAAAATTTGCTTAATCACGAGGGGGAAGTATGTATCCAGAGCTGAAGACGAGGGACATAAGTTTTTTCATGTTGTAATGCACCTTACCTATTCGCAATCGTTTTGTTCATAGATGGGTGATTTATGTTAACTCTAGATAAAATAAATAAAATGTTTTGAATTCGGCTCGCCCCTGTTTAATAACATGAACCCATGAGACTCTTACCATTATTTCGTATCGCACGAATCTAACATTTGTCCTTGGACAGTTCTTTAAACTATAAGTAGCATATTGATAGCGACAAGTGGCAGTTTGTGAATCGAATCGGTCGGTGGTAGAATGTTGTCAACCGTTTGGCTATTTTTGTTCGGGAATTTATTTCTTTTGACTCTCTGTGACAATTTAACTGTAAAAACGAATAGCGGTCAAGTGCGCGGTGTGGCGCTGAGAACATTGGCAAATAAGAAGGAGTACATTGCGTTCAAGGGAATTCCCTATGCTGAACCGCCCATTGGCGATTTGAGATTCAAGGTATTGTGCCATTCAATCTTGTCGTTGTGTCTTTGACCGAAAGTCGCAAAAGAAATGTCTTACACGAAACTTTTAAAATATTTTTTTGCCTGTTCCATCTGAAAATCATGCCCGCACGTTAGTAAGAGGGCGTGACGCAAGTCCACTGCCAAGAAAATTGTACAAAATTTTTTGGGCAAATTTTTGACTTTTCCCCTTTGGCTCCAATGGCCCCTAAACTAGGATGTCCGGAATCTAGAAATCCATACGAGTTCAACGAGCTATCACACATTGCTGCAGCTTCAAAATTGGCCGAGATATTGAACTTTGAAATATTGATGTTTGTATGAAAATAAGCAAAAGGGAAATCTTTTTTTGTCAGCAAAATTATTCTTTTTTTGCAGCAAAATTATTTTTTTTATCAGCAAATTTATTCTTTTACTTCAGCAAATTTATTGCTATTGTGACCAAATTTAATTCTTCGTCTGCAAATTTATTTTTTTGAAGCAGCAAATTTAATCTTATTTTGTCAGCACATTTATTTTTTTGCAATCTGCAAAATTAAATATTTTTTTAGCTATTTTTTAGTAGCAAATTTATTTATTTCTATCAGCAAAGTTAATACTTTTGTCAACAAATTTATTTATTCGTCATCAGCAAAATTAATTGTTTATTTTAGCTATTTTTTATCTATTTTTGGTGAAATGGATTTTCATATATGCTTTTCGTCACTAGTGGTGAAATGGACACCAAAACCCAATGCTTATCGAGCAACACCTCTAACCATTCGGCTATTGAGATATATAATCGCAGTGTAACAATTTTCAAAAGTTCATTTTTCGCAGCTGGTTGCAGAAAACGTTGTATGCAACACGTTGTGAAAGTGGTAGTTTTTGTCACATGCTTCGCTCGCTTCGCACGTTTGATAACATTACATCTAGTGACACAAACTACCACTTTTCGCAACTAGCTGCAGAAATTACTATTTCACGTCTTACGTCAACGTAAATAGTGATTGACACTACACGGACAATTCATTTCTTTTTACGAAATGGATACCAATTTTCATTGCACTTAAAAAGCGTTTTAACACGCCGAGCGATCCGGCCCATTGCCCCGGAGCGAAGCGGAGGGCCGCAATGCGAGCCGGGCGCCGGAACGGTGTCGGTAACTTAGGAGTTAATTTTTTTTCTCTCGCATCGTCTAATAATTAGTCTGTGTAATTCATTGCCCATAAAGAGCGTTTTAACACGCCGAGCGATCCGTAAACTTAGTTAAAGTGAAATTATTATGAAAGGTGTGCATCCTAGAAATTACGCATAGCGAAATTACGAAGCCCCATTCAAATCGAGGGATAAATGCTTTTTTAGGCACTAGGTGTGTAGATTGTCACTCGATACCGCAGGTCGAGCGTGACAATACACATCGTGTGCCTAAAAGATCTATCACCGAGTTGTGTACAACGGTATTCGCAATAAAGGCAACGGAAAGTTCTACTTTTCGTCGCTTGTTGAGTTGACGTTTTCGTGTTAGTGGTGTTAGTGATATAATTTTATATGTCCTACTGCGGGACATATGCTGATTGAAGATAGTAATTTTCCTACTTACAAAAAAATAAATTTGCAATTGAAACACTAATATATTTGCTGACAAAAAGCAATAACTTCGAGGTATTAATTTTGCTGTTCGAAGGCATTAAAAGTGCATATTACAAAACAATAAATTTGCTGACTACAAAGTAATAAATTTGCTGCCAGGGATTTGCTGCAAAAGAATTATTTTTGCTGCTTAAAGTCAGTAATATTGCTGCTCAGAAAGCAATAAAGATGCTGTTCGAGTACTAATAAGTTTGCTGAAAATAAGACTAATTTTGCTGATACAAAACACTAAATTTGCAGAAAAAAAGAATAAATTTGCTGACAAAAAAATAGATGCCATAAGCAAAATCTCGAATTTTCAGATAATGCAAATCGCCTACGTTAGTTGATTCTAGTGGATCCAGCAACTCCTAAACTTTTATATAGATTTTCCTGAAATTTTGGTTATAGGCTAATAATGGCCCAAAAATAAGAGTGGAATTTTCAAAAGTTGGAAAAAACCATATCTTGGGAGCTGGAGCTCTTTAAAGTATCCATACAAATGCCATATAAAAGCTAATTTGTATGTGTGTGTGTGTGTGTGTGGGTGTGTGTGTTGTATGCATATTTTGGTGCATGATATGGATGGTAATGGGTGAAAGGTGTGTGTTGTTTTGGGATATGTTTCTTGTTGGAAGAATATTAAGTATAAACTTCTATTAGGTTAGTCCTTAAATTTTGGGATGACAGATGATTCCTCTGGAACTTCCTAACTTCCATCGGATTTTTTGATGGATTTGGGTTATTTTCGACATTAGTGAAGTGTTTCAAGGTTGGTTCCTAAATTTTGGGATGACAGATGATTCCTCTGGCACTTCCTAACTTCTATCGGCTTTTTGATGGATTTGGGTTATTTTCGACATGAGTGCGATGTTCAAAGGTTAGTTCCTAAATTTTGGGATGACGGATGATTCCTCTGGCACTTCCTAACTTCCATCGGATTTTCTGATAGATTCAGACTGATTTCTCTAGAATTTTTTTAATTTTTATAAGCTTTTTGATGTTGTCGAAATGACACACTTACAAAAGGGGTGATATCAGTCAAAAATCCCTTAAATGGTAAATGTGACGCAGGTCACGGTGGGGCTGAACGAACTTTAAAGAAAAGTGTTAGTTAACATCCCGGGTTTTTTCATAAGTGAGTTGGGGGAGGGAAATGCTATTCAAGTAAACAAGTTTTAGCAAAATCCCCTGAGCTGTTCCGGAGAATCAGCATCATCGCCACCCACTTTCGCTAAACTCGATTTTTTTGTGAAATTTATTGACTGTGAAGGAACCACCGTGAAGTAATTTTACTCAGGATTTTTTGTGATTTCTTCTAGTGCTAATTATATTATCTGAGCATAAAGTTAGACCCAGATATTTTGTACATAGAATTCATTGTGAATGGTGCGTTATTCATGCCATTCCTATGTGTACGGTTCCTTGTGGGCTTAGGAACGTTACTTTCATGCTATACATTGAAAAAAGAAATTCCATACAGAACTTTGTCTTCACCTGGATTACTTGGTGGAAGGCCTGTACGCTGCCACTCAGCCAACCCATTCCTCTGTGCCATCAGAATGTCTTTTTCAGTTGTTCTAAAAACTCTAGCAATCATTCCAATGTCGCAACAATAGCAAGAAAAACAAGTTCGGCTGACCCATTTCCCAAGGAACTCGTGTCATCTACTATTTTAAAAAAAGGCACCGCACCTGCACCACTGCCCCGTAAATTCCAATAGAATTTTTCCTTTTGTTCTGATTTGAATTTGGTTTGGTTTGTTATGTAAATTACGTGGCGTGACCAGACCAGTCTATAAAAGAAATGTCTGCTTCGTCAGGTTCCCCTTCCGATAACACCATGGAAAGGAATCCTTGAAGCCAGCGAATATGGAAATTCTTGCATGGTCATCTATCAATCGAAATTATTTCCGTCCATGAACAAGCAGAGCGAAGACTGCCTCTTCCTGAATGTGTTCACGCCGGGTAGGCTATTTGTCACTGGCAAAGTGAACTATTCTGATCACCTGCCTATTTCCAACAGTAACGTCATGCAACAAGAGCAACTCTAAGAGGGCTGTTATGTTCTTCATCCACGGCGGTGCCTTCACCGAAGGCGATGGCACGGATACATGGTATGGACCGGATTTTATTGTCGAAGACGATGTGGTTCTGGTTACGATTAACTATCGGTTGGGACCGTGGGGTTTTGCTAATTTTGACATAAAAGGATACACCGGCAATATGGGATTCAAAGATCAACAGCTGGCTTTGGCATGGACCCACAGGAACATCAAACACTTCGGTGGCGATCCGAATGAAATCACAGTCTTTGGTGAAAGTGCCGGTAAGACTTATGAGGATGAGCTAGAATGGCTAAGACCTGTTTTACGCTTTCGTTGTTCGTCATCGCTAAACTCTTCTTCAATATCCATTGCCAACAGGTGGCCTTTCAACACATTTGCACACGCTCTCAGATACGTCAAGGCAATTCATAAAACGTGCAATCCCAATGAGCGGTACAACATTTACAAACTGGGGGCACTATGCACCGAACAGTCATGTGGATCTATTTAAGCAGATATTTGCATTGGACGCTGGAGCCACCGGACACGATGTATTGCAATTCATGTTGGAAGCGCCAATCGAATTAATTTTGGAAAAGTCGCCATCTATCTCTGTGTCTCCATTGAGCTTGGTTGAGATGCCCTTTTCGACAGTAATTGAAGGTTAGTCACAGTTCACTGGTAGACAGCATCATGCCCGCACGTTAGTTAGCGGGCGTGACGCAAGTCCACTACCAAAAATGTTTTAAAAAAAAATTTTTGGGGTCGGCGGAGCATATTTACAGCAACTTTTTGACTTCTCCCCCTTAACTCCAACGACCCCCAAACTAGGATATCTGGAATCTTGGAATCCATACGAGTTCAACGAGCTATCACACGTTACTGCAGCTTCAAAATTGGCCGAGATATTGAACTTCGAAATATTGATGTTTGTATGAAAATAAGCAAAATTTCGTTTTTTCAGATAACTGAAATCGCCTACGTTAGTTAGTTAGTTCCAGGATTCCGGGATCCAGGAACTCCTAAACGTTTCTATAGATTTTCCTGAAATTTTGGTTATAGGCTAATAATGGCCCAAAAATAAGAATGGAATTTTCAAAAGTTGGAAAAAGCTCATATCTTGGGAGCTGGAGCTCCTCAAAGTCTCCATATACAAATGTCATATAAATACCAATTTGTATGTGTGTGTGTGTTTTGTATATTTTAGTGCATGATATGGATGGTAATGTGGTGAACGGTGTGTGTTGTTTTTGGATGTGTTTCTTGTTGGAAATTGTGTGGATTATTAAATATTAACTTACACCAGGTCGGTTCCCAAATTTTGGGATGACAGATGATTCCTCTGGCACTTCCTACCTTCCATCGGATTTTTTGATGGATTTGGGTTATTTTCGACATAAGTGAGGTGTTCCAAGGTTGGTTCCTAAATTTTGGGATGACAGATGATTCCTCTGGCACTTCCTAACTTCCATCGGATTTTTTGATGGATTCAGGTTATTTTCGACATAAGTGAGGTGTTCCAAGGTTGGTTCCTAAATTTTGGGATGACAGATGATTCCTCTAGCACTTCCTAACTTCCATCGGACTTTTTGATGGATTCGGGTTATTTTCGACATAAGTGAGGTGTTCCAAGGTTGGTTCCTAAATTTTGGGATGACAGATGATTCCTCTGGCACTTCCTAACTTCCATAGGATTTTTTGATGGTTTTAGGTTATTTTCGACATAAGTGAGGTGTTCCAAGGTTGGTTCCTAAATTTTGGGATGACAGATGATTCCTCTAGCACTTCCTAACTTCCATCGGATTTTTTGATGGATTCGGGTTATTTTCGACATAAGTGAGGTGTTCCAAGGTTGGTTTCTAAATTTTGGGATGACAGATGATGATTCCTCTGGCACTTTCTAACTTCCATCGGATTTTTTGATGGATTCGGGTTATTTTCGACATAAAAGAGGTGTTCCAAGGTTGGTTACTATATTTTGGGATGACAGATGATTCATCTGGCACTTCCTACCTTCCATCGGATTTTTTGATGGATTTGGGTTATTTTCGACATAAGTGAGGTGTTCCAAGGTTGGTTCCTAAATTTTGGGATGACAGATGATTCCTCTAGCACTTCCTAACTTCCATCGGATTTTTTGATGGATTCAGGTTATTTTCGACATAAGTGAGGTGTTCCAAGGTTGGTTCCTAAATTTTGGGATGACAGATGATTCCTCTAGCACTTCCTAACTTCCATCGGATTTTTTGATGGATTCAGGTTATTTTCGACATAAGTGAGGTGTTCCAAGGTTGGTTCCTAAATTTTGGGATGACAGATGATTCCTCTAGCACTTCCTAACTTCCATCGGATTTTTTGATGGATTCGGGTTATTTTCGACATAAGTGAGGTGTTCCAAGGTTGGTTTCTAAATTTTGGGATGACAGATGATGATTCCTCTGGCACTTCCTAACTTCCATCGGATTTTTTGATGGATTTGGGTTATTTTCGACATAAGTGAGGTGTTCCAAGGTTGGTTCCTAAATTTTGGGATGACAGATGATTCCTCTGGCACTTCCTAACTTCCATAGGATTTTTTGATGGTTTTAGGTTATTTTCGACATAAGTGAGGTGTTCCAAGGTTGGTTCCTAAATTTTGGGATGACAGATGATTCCTCTAGCACTTCCTAACTTCCATCGGATTTTTTGATGGATTCGGGTTATTTTCGACATAAGTGAGGTGTTCCAAGGTTGGTTTCTAAATTTTGGGATGACAGATGATGATTCCTCTGGCACTTCCTAACTTCCATCGGATTTTTTGATGGATTCGGGTTATTTTCGACATAAAAGAGGTGTTCCAAGGTTGGTTACTATATTTTGGGATGACAGATGATTCATCTGGCACTTCCTACCTTCCATCGGATTTTTTGATGGATTTGGGTTATTTTCGACATAAGTGAGGTGTTCCAAGGTTGGTTCCTAAATTTTGGGATGACATATGATTTCTCCGGCACTTCCTAACTTCCATCGTATTTTCGATGGATTTGAGCTGCAGTCGACGTGAGATGCTTACAAAACTAGTGACCCTTACCCCTAAACTTCCAAAAGAACTGATATCCCCCAAAAAACCCAGAAGGGTAAATGTGACGCAAGTCCTTTATCTTACTTACAAAATAACTGATATCGCTGATGGTGACGCATTCTGCGCCTGTACGTAAACTTTTTATCAACCGAAAAGTGACCCAAAAAGTTTCAGAAAGAAAATTTGACAAAAAAAAAAAATTGCGTCACAAAGTGGCAGATGTTGAGGTAACCATGAAAATAGGACAAAATCCGTCGTGAAATAATGGAATTTAAACGGAAGAAGGCCGAATCATCTGCCACTTTGTGACGCAATTTTTTTTTGTCAAATTTTCTTTCTGAAACTTTTTGGGTCACTTTTCGGTTGATAAAAAGTTTACGTACAGGCGCAGAATGCGTCACCATCAGCGATATCATTTGTAAGTAAGATAAAGGACTTGCGTCACATTTACCCTTCTGGGTTTTTTGGGGGATCTGATTTCCGACAAATTGTTGTAACTGAGTGCACGAGCGTTGGGGTCAATGATTTAATTCTCTGTTTATTTTCATGTGCAGATGTGAAAAAGGCCGAAAACCCATTCTTAACGCAACGGCCACAAGAGATTTATAAAACGACTAATGTAAATGTTCCGGCAATGTTTGGTATTACAAGCGCAGTGAGTTGTAAACTCGAGTCGATTCATATGATCGATTGATATAAAAGCCAATTATCTCCAGGAAACCATTATACTCTTCAATCCCAGTAATCCGTTCTACTGGCTCGAACCATTGCGAAACTATTCCAACATTGGACTGCCTTTTAACGGATTGACCTTAGCTCCAGAGTCACCTGTAAGTGTTTGTGGACCTTTTTCGGTTGCGAATTCTGCTCGCCTTTCATGCGAATTTCGTTTGCGCTTTTAGATGTACCGAATGGCAGCGGAGAAAGTTTACAAATTTTATTTCGGCGATCGGAAACTGGAGCCAACTCAAGAGATTTTAGAAATTTACTTGCAAATGACAACGGACATGAATTTTGCCTATCCCGTGTATGAGGCATTGAAATTCCATTCAGCCCGAGCGAAAACAAATTGTTATGAGTAAGTGACTGCACTGTTTAGTCTTTGCAACATTTTTCGGATGACTCAAATCGCTTGGAATTTGAGTAATTTTTGGGCTATCAGTCCATATGAGCAGTGCGCCTATACAGTCAGTCACCTCGAAAGATAAAAACTAAAATTTCAGATACGAACTGGACCTGAACTTGAATGCAATCAAAATCACGAGGAACATAACTTATTTGAACGGAATGTCACACATGGAAGACTTGCTGTATATGTTCTAGTAAGTTGAGCCACAGAGATTTCTCATTTTCGACAAAATACTTTTCTAAATGTGTTTGTTCAACGATCAGTTCGAAATTGTTTGCCGAACAATTCGCCACCGTCCTGACAAATCCAAACGATCCGATCAATCGGAAAACGATAGCGGCTCTCGAATTTTCGCCGAAAGTGTTTACCGATTATGCGAAAACTGGGTACGTTTTATTGCAGTTCAGATTGTTCTGACGGTGCGAGTGAAAACGAAATCAAAAATGTATTTTTCAGTCGCCCGACGTACTTGGGAAGATTTACTGGATGGGAAAACATTTGCGTTGCAATCACAAATGATGGTCCGAAACCAATGCTCGGTCTTAGGAAGGACATTATGAAATTCTGGGAATCAATCCATGAAAGCGTGAAACCGTGGATTGTCAATCCGTTCTGAGTATGATCCTAACGGAATGGTTTTTTTACGATTCGCTTCCATCAATAAATAGAAATTGCGTTTCATCGATTTTTGTTTGTTGCTTTTGGTGCCAAAAGAAAGAATCTTTTGAATTCGTTCAGTACATTTTTTAACCATTTTCCTAACAATAGGTTCCTCAACATCTGCCACTTGTGACACAAATTTCTTTTTGTAAAATTTTCTTTCACAAATTTTTTGACTCAAATTTTTTGTTGATGAAACTTTTGCGCACGGCGTACAATGTCAGCGCCACCTTCAGCGATATCATTTTTTTAAAAGTAAGATAAAGGACTTGCGTCACATTTACCCTTTAAGAGATTTTTGACTGATATCACCACTTTTGTAAGTATGTCACGAATGTCATTTTGACAACAACAAAAAACCTTATGGAAATTTTAAAAATCTTGAGAAATCAGTCTGAATCTTAAAATCTAGAAACCGATCTTGGAACACCTCACTTATATGGAAAGTAACCCAAATCCATCAAAAAATCCAATGGAAGTTAGGAAGTGCCAGAGGAATCATCTGTCATCCCAAAAGTTAGGAACCAATCTTTGAACACCTCACTTAGATGGAAAGTACCGAAAAGGGTACCGAAAACAGTTTTTCGGCAATAACTCAAGAAAAAATTATTTTAAATTGTTGTAATGTTGTACGATTGTCGGCCTTGAAAAGACCTACAGGTGGAGTATACGCACCGCTTGGTACTAGTTGATCCACTAGAGTTATGACTAGAAATATAGTGAATGTTCGGAGAGTCCGCCTTCTCTGCAGCTTCAATGTACCACGGAACGTAGCCGACACCCTTCGGCGGCCGGCTAGTATGATATTTATGGCGGCTAGCCGGCTCAGCCGGCTGAATAACATAATTAAAATACAGTAGAAGAAAAGTGAATACCGTTAGGTTTACTGATTTGGGACTAGTTTTGGATTTCAAATGATTCCACACAAAATTTGTTTAAGAGACTCCGAGCGTTCAGCTCAGACACAAACCAAAAATTGAAGAAAAAATAGCAATATTTAGGAACATAAATCTGTAAGACTAAAGTAGGTAAACACATTCTGATGAGGGGAAATACTTAATTTGGCCTTACTTTACCGAAATGTGGTCTCATACTTTTTAGAGTTCTATTCAATTAATTTTGCTATTTAAATCACCTCTGCAAGAGTACAGAATTTAAACTTTAGGTACACACTTCTATGCATTTAATTAAAAAAATCTCAAACTAGTAACTCTAATACGTTGTTGCACACATTTTTCAATGAAATTTGGTTCGACATTCTTAAAATTTGAGCATTTACCGTCACTATTAAATTTAAAAACTGTTTATTGTGTTAAAATCAGCCATTTTTCAATTTCGACACCGCATCCTTGTTCACTTCGAAAAATTTCGTGAATGCTTGATGACATATTAAAACTTCGAAACGTGAAAACTAACCGTACTTTTAAAAAGAAAAACGGAAAAATAAAGATTTGAAAATGACAACAAAGAAATACATAAAATCTCATGATTCAAACGTACGACGGATGAATGTGCGGTGATATTAATTTATGCTTCCGAGTTTTCGCTTAAACAACCTTAAAAATTGTTAAAATTTCCAGAAATCCTAATAAAGACAATAAAGACATATGAGCACAGACACAGAAAATTCCTCGTTTACAATTTCCGGTCGGCATATAGTTGATCTGAACCATATATAGAGCATAGTTACTCTTCCCTTTCCCATGGATCGCGTGAAGCGAGAGTGGAGATAAAATGCTGTTTCGACCTCCGGATACAGTCGCGGTCAGAGGTTAGCGTGGTCTAACCATCTTCAGTCCATAATTATCCAAAAATGCTAAATTGTTATTTAGCCTGGATATATTAATCAATCCATGAAGGCCATGTTACCAATTTTATTTTAGTCAGTTTGCCCGTATAAAAAGTGAGGCTCGAAATACCAATTCATTTTCGTAATAATCTAACTGGCATTGTTATATAGATTGAACGCATTGTAATTAATCTAATAATTTTTTAAATTCCTTTCAATGGCTAATTATTCGAAACTATCCGCGCAAAGTTTTAAACTTCGAAATACATAGATGGAACTGGGAGCCACAAAACAAATGTTCGATTTTTTGTTGTCATTAAGGATAACCCATAATATTATTAAGAGTAATCACAAGCGTTTCATTCGAATGAAACCAGATGGCGACATAGTATTTGTTTTGTATCAAAACTGAAGACTCGGAACCTCTTAACCAATAAAGGACTAATATTTCACATTCGGAATTTTTGGTAGGCACGCGATCGCGAGCTGAAATGAAACTAATCTAGGTCCTCTTTTGTTAAAGACATTTTGTGTGGAATCATTTGGAATCCACAATGAGTCCCAAATCAAAATACCTGACGATATTCACTTTTGTTCTCCTGTATTGCTACAATCGAATCAAATCTCATAGAAGTACGCAAGTCAGAAGTCAGTTACAGAGATATTTGTTTCATATAGATTAGGCGAAACCGCTTCCATTCAAAAAAGGAATCAAACATTCAACAAAGGCTTTAGCTGTTTAAGCTGATCTCACTCGTACTGCAACTAAAACACGCGCACGATTTACCATTTCACATGTAGTACATTCATGACTTTATTGTACTGCCCTCTACCAGTCGACAGGTGCGTACCCAATTTTGTAAGCCAACGAAAAAAATTGCTGCAAAATTCTTCCAAACTGTGTTAAAACCAAAACTTTCGCAAGCCATCTTCCGCCGCCGATTTTTCACACGGCTGAGGCGGCTGAAAAGGGTATCGGCGGCGATTCCGGCTGATGTGCTTTTTCGGCGGCGGCCTCGGCGTGGCTGAACGGCGCAGTGCTCTAATCGTTGCACATATAAATGAATCCAGTACTATTGGGCTGCAAGCCTACAGAAGTCTTGAAAAAAAAAAGTTGGTGCCAAAATGTAGATTTTTTCCTTCTGTCTGAGGGCCCAACTGCCAGAACAGCGTCTGGAACGGTTCTACGTGAGTAATTTTGTATCGTCTACTATTCCCTTACCGTATACGCTTCACTTTGACTCGAATATAGGTCGTTACGACATATCCAGTGTTAGTAATTCTTGTGAAAAATTATTAAATGTTTCTCGGAGGATTTTAGTCAAATAAAGTGTTAGCGTATAGCAAATGACCTCAGGATTCCGGAACAGTAATTAGTTTTTCAATTGAACCAATATTTGCTACGCGACAGGAGTTTGGAAAAACGATACGATCAAGTGGGAGCAAACGGTTTTCCAAACTCCCATCCCGTAGCAAATATTGGTCCAATTGAAAAACTAATTACTGTTCCGTAGTCCTGAGGTCATTTGCTATACGCTAACACTTTATTTGACTAAAATCCTAGGAGATAATTTTAATGATTTTTCACAAGAATTACTAACACTGGATATGTTGTAACGACCTATATTCGAGTCAAAGTGAAGCGTATACGGTAAGGGAATAGTAGACGATACAAAATTACTCACGTAGAACCGTTCCAGATGCTCTTCTGGCAGTTGGGCCCTCAGACAGAAGGAAAAAATCTACATTTTGGCACCAACTTTTTTTACAAGACTTCTGTAGGCTTGCAGCCCAAAAGTACTGGGTTCATTTATATGTGCAACGATAGTGGGTGAGGCCAGCTACAACACCCCATACTCAGTTCCGTGGTACATCGAAGCTGCAGAGAAGGCGGACTCTCCGAACATTCACTATATTTCTAGTCATAACTCTAGTGGATCAACTAGCACCAACCGTAGCGTATACTCTACCTGTAGGTCTTTTCAAGGCCGACAATCGTACAATATTACAACCATTTAAAATAATTTTTTCTTGAGTTATTGCCGAAAAACTGTTTTCGGTACCCTCTGGCATGTCTTCACTTTTGAGCGCTTTTCACAGAAAACAAATTTTTTTAAGAAAAAGTGAAAGACACGTCTTTTTTAGAATTGAAAGACGAATCCAACGAGCTATCACTCATTAAAATCGGAGACCGCTTGTTTCCCAATCACCTGAAGATTTGGCGATATCACTCTTAATACTTAAAATGATCCCCACAATTTCCAACCTTGCTTCGCTCGTTTGATAACATCACATCTAGTGACGAAAACAACCCCATTTCGCAACTAGTTGCATAAATTACTATGGCATTTATATGATGACTTTGGTTTTTTTCCAACTTTTGAAAATTCCATTCATATTTTTGGGCCATTATTAGCCTATAACCACGATTTCAAAAAAATCAATAGAAACGTTTAGTAGTTGCTGGATCCACTTTCCCATAGGAACTAACTAACGTAGGCAATTTCAGTTATCTGATAAAACGAAATTTTGCTTATTTTCATACAAAAACCAAAATTTTGAAATTCAATATCTCAGTCTCGATCTCAGTCAAATCTTAGCCTACTTTAACGTGTGATATGGATGCCTAGATCTAAGTTTAGTGGCCGTTGAAGTTAAGGGGCGAAGTCAAAAAGTTGCTGTTATAATGCTCCGCCGTCCCAAAAAAAAATTAAACTTGTTAGGTAGTGGACTTGCGTCACGCCCGCTTACTAACTAGCGGGCATGACGACTTGTTTTCGTTGTGAGTTAAAACATACAAACAATCCTAAGCGGTAGCTCTTATCATTTAACACTTGTCAATCCACTGTTCGTGCTAGAAGCGCAGCCCTACGAAACTACAAAAACGCCATATTCAACTATCGAAAAATTGCTGACAACAGAAAACACGCCCTATTGTGGAGATAAATACGACACAGCACTGCTTCTAGCATGAACACTGAATTAACAAGTGAATTCGGAGCTTTAGTGATAAGAGTTACCGCTTAGGATTTGTTTGTATTTTATGCTTTGTATTGCAACAACATTCTCTCGCGATATCTCTCTGTGAACGTGAACTAACTAATTGTTATCGTCAGACGTTCCATGTCTTATCTCAATTGAGATAACGAATCCAAAAGAAATTCAGTCAGCAGAATCTATACAACCCGATATGTAGTCAATATACACGCTCAGTGCAAAGTGTACAATTGAAGGACAGAACCCAAATTTTGGACTACGAAAATGGAGTGGCTGACGACCGTTGTGTTATTCGTCATATTTGTTACGACGTTTACGTTCGCGTACCTTAAAACTTCGTTTTCCTATTGGAAACTGAGAGACGTTCCACACAATCCACCAATTATCCCGTATGGTAATATAAAAGGTGTCGGTAAAACGCTGCATCTGTTCGAACTGACCCAAAAATATTACCAGCAATTCAAAGGAGTTGCACCATTCTGTGGATTGTACCTATTAACAAGGCCTGTGGCTCTGATTTTGGACATCGAATTGGTGAAAAATATTCTCATCAAAGATTTTGGCAATTTCAGTAGTAGAGGAGGCTATTACAATGAAAAGGATGATCCGGTGACAGGGAATTTGTTCAACTATGAAGCAGAAAAGTGGCGACCATTAAGGGCCAAGCTATCACCGACTTTCTCGTCCGGTAAAATGAAATTTATGTTTCCGACAGTGGTCGAAATCGGCAAACGATTAGAAGAGAAAATTCGCAGCTTGACGGATGAGTTTGACGAACTCGAGCTGAAAGAGATTTTGGGTCGGTACTCAACGGACATAATTGGTAATTGTGCGTTCGGAGTGGAGTGCAACACTTTGAACGACAAGGACAGTGAATTTCGTGAAATCAGTCGGCAAGTGTTCCTGAAACCGAGGAATCAGCAATACGTAACCATGTTTGCTAATCAATCGCATCGTTTGGGTCGACTGTTGCGAGTGAAAATGGTTCGAGAAGAGGTGTCGGCATTTTTCTTTAAACTAATACGGGAAACCATTGACCTGCGTGAACGGAATCAAATCGAACGAAAAGACTTTATGGATCTGTTGATCAAAATTAAGAACAGCGACGATGGGCTGACCATCAATGAAATCGTCGGTCAAGCTTAGTAAGTGGTAATTTGTTGATTGTTTTAAAAGTGCAGGCACCCGATGACTTGAGCTCAAAAAATGAAAGATGATTTACAGTTTGCAGCTAGCGGGTGCCTTACACATTATTGATACTAATATTAAAGTTATACTCCGGTCGAATCCATGTCCACCATAATTTCGCTTATCTCGTGGGTTGTATCATGAACCGAAGCGATAGCGGAGGTTCGTGACGCTAGTCGACTCCCTAAGAAAAGAAAACAACCAACGGGAGACTAAGGATCATGAACCGAAGCGATAGCGGAAGTTCGTGACGCTAGTCGACTCAATAAGAAAAGAAAACAACCAACGGGAGACTAAGGATCATGAACCGAAGCGATAGCGGAGGTTCGTGACGCTAGTCGAGTCCCTAAGAAAAGAAAACAACCAACGGGAGACTAAGGAAAATATATATAGGCGAACATTTTATCTTTTCCATACTGAACCAAATCAAAAAAAAATTATGTTCAAACGAAAGTGCTCGTCAATACGAGTTCAACGAGCTAAAGATCATTAAAAACAGTGGTCTACATCCGGAGAAAACACCACTTGAAAACCACTTGAAATGAAGCATCTTCACACATTTTCAGCATATTCTCCATATTCGAGTTAATAGAAATGTTTCATGTGGGCTTGAGATACGTATCGAACCACTACATCTGTTTGCGAAAACTGCGCTCGCACTTTTGCTAAAACTTATATTAATTCAATCTTAACACTTTTTCATCGGCAAATCAATAAATTTTATTGAAGTTTTTTACTTAATTTCTGTAAATTTAATTAAAACATTTTCATGCACATTTCCAAAAACGCACTTATATGAAAGCCATTATTTCATTCATTTAACAAGAAAATTTTAACAAGAAAATATGTCAACGAGAAGTTTACAAAAAAAATGCGTCACAAAGTGGCAGATGATTATTGTCGTATGAGGGGTTTCCTCAGCATCTGCCACTTGTGACGCATTTTAAACTTCTCGTTGACATATTTTCTTGTTAAAATTTTCTTGGTAAAAATTGATTACGTTGAGGCGCAGAATGCGTCACCAAAACCGATATCAAATGTTTTGGAAGTTTAATTTTTACTACACTAGCGTCACCTTTTCCTCTTTGAGGTTTTTGTGGGATAATGTATTGCATCACATTACCGACCTTGTGTTTTTTTCCATGCATTTTGCCCGGTCTAATGAACTTTGTACAAAGAAATGATAACAGATGTCGCTGCGTTAAACCTACGGGACAGAAGCAACACCATCTGTTATCATTTCACTGACTGTTTACTGTGAAGTACAGTTTTTTCTAAATCAAACGGGAGGGAAGGGATGAATTGTGTATATATTTGACGGTCTTGCACTGCGACTGTATACTTCTACTTTCCATACATACCGACCACAGATGCAATTAAATATTCCATGCACATACTAGCTGTGAGGACAACAAACCATTAAACGTATGGATTGATGATGTCCCAGAATCTAGTCCACGAAGCACTCTCTTAACTCTGATGGACAATCCGGTTTACTAAATTTCTGTACTTTTAGCCTGTTTTTTGCAGCTGGTTTCGAAACCAGTTCATCGGCAATACTGCATACGCTTTATGAGTTGGCGTTGAATCCTACCATTCAGAGTAAATTAAGAAATGAAATCGAAGAGTCGTGTCAACGGAACAATAACGAATTTACGTACGAAACAATGATGGACATGCCGTATCTGAATCAGGTGATAAATGGTAAATCGATTTTGTCTGTTATCGGGTGGTAATAGTAGATTACGTCCTTGTTTGGAACTATTTATTTTACTAAGTGTGGTGTTTGCAGTTCGAGGCGGAGGCGTGGGGTGCAACCACACACGACAAAATACAAAGTTCCGAACAAGGACGTAAGTTATTTTACTCAGTAAGCCCCTGGGAAATGAGTTTTACCGCTCATGTCAATGTAGTAATGACTCATTTCCCGGGGACTTAGTGAACTTTGGTTATGCGCAAAGACGGAATGGAAACATTTAAAACCGTGCTACGTGCTAGCATAACCTACTGCGGATATTGATTTTGATCTGAGCAATGATCGATGTTTCAGAAACGCTTCGCAAGTATCCGTCAGTGCCAAACTTAACAAGACGAGCTGAAAGGGACTACCAGGTACCTGGAACTACGAAAACCATTTCAAAAGGAACGATTGTTATAATACCGGTCGCAGCCATTCATCACGATCCCGAATTTTACCCGAAACCGGAAATATACGATCCAGATCGATTTTCACCGGAAGAAGTGGTGAAACGTGATAACGTCAAGTTTTTGGCATTCGGGGAAGGACAACGGAACTGTGTCGGTCTTCGCTTCGGTTTGATGCAAACACGAATTGGGCTTGTCGCTCTACTAAGAAATTTTGAATTTTTACCAGGCGCCAATATGCCGGAGAAATTAACCTTCCTACCGAGACCGTTTGTCTTGACAGCTGTTGAAACAATCAAATTCACAGTAAAATCAATTAAAAAATAATTAAAATTTTGTTGACAAACATCCACGCTTGACGGCACTACGTTTCTTTTGTGACCTGTTACCATTAACACAAACTAAAGCTCAGGCATGAGCGCCGACGGAGAAACCTCGGCGGCGGCTAGCCGAAAAAAATTTCTCGGTGGCGGCGAAAAAGTCGGCTTGAGCCGGCTTAAAACGGCTCGGCTGGAGGTTCCTTTTAACTTTTTTTTTAAATAAAAACGTTTAGATAAATTCATGGAAAATGAACTAGTAAGCATGAAAATGAAATTGTACGGAAAGCGAAAATGTAGGTAGATTAGGTTGTTCAAAGTGCAAGTGGAACTGGTCTTGTTACAAGCAAGTCTCTAAGTCTAAGGTTCACTAACGCGTCAAGTTTTATTGCCTCAAAACTTGAACTAAATGGAAAATCATGCTCCGGTACACTCATTTAACTCATTAAGAAAATGGTTTTCGAGAAGAAATCGAAAGCTCACAAAAATCAAGTAAAAATTGAAAAGAAAAAAAAATCGAGAAAATTCGCAAAGATCGATAAAGTTTTCTCAAATTTGTGAATTAACTGATTGTGCGCCTTCGGCTCGTTCCGCAAAGGTCATACTTGCCAAAACAACAAACTTAGAAGCGAGGACGTAATATACCATTCTGGAAAATTCATGAAAATTCAAGAAAATTTTCAAAATTTTCTAAATTTTGTAAAAAAAATTCAAAAAGTACTTGAGCTGCTTAGGATCAACAGGAATCTCGGTTTTCAAAATTTTTTCACCCATTCACCTTTCGAAATCTTTATTTCATTTTCCAGCCGTTTCAAGCCGGCTTGAGCCGTGTTTTTGGCACCGGCTCGGCTGCGGCGCGGCTTGCTCAAAAATGGCCGGCGGCGGCTTGATCAACGGCTTATTTTCGGCGGCGCTCATGTCTGCTAAAGCCTCCAAATGTGACACTTATCAATTCAGTGTTCATGCTAGAAGCAGTGGTGTGTTGGGACAGAAGAGTACAAAGAGTTGAAAATCTCAGACGGGATTTATGGATATCCTTCCCAGGTGACAATCGAAAAGCATAAATCGTGAAAGTGTAGGGCTCAGCTTTATTCAAACGTTTTTCTTTGTCATACACATCACACCGACACCAAACACAGATAGTTATCATTCCATGTATTCGGATCGGCTAGTTCCAAAATTTGATAGCAACACATGTGTTTGATGGGACCAGCGTATGACCAGACGAATTCGAATGTGGACGTCTCTGGAACGCAGATGTAATTGTCACCCCATGTATGCGGATCAGAAGGTTCGGTCGTTTGAGTGCATTTCATGCCGGTAATTGGACCAGCAAATGACCAACGTACGCCATAGTCTTTGTTGAAACAAAGATAATTATCCCCCCAAGTATGTGGATCCGATGGTTCCACGATTTGGACGCAATGTTTGGATGTAATGGGACCGGCTGACGACCATTGCAATCCGATGTTGAAAGGTGTGCAAATGTCTGTCAATGAAAGGGAGCGAAATATGAAACGCACGGTCCTTGCTCTCCAAATTGAGAAAATCCTTCACTTACCGCATAGGGGCACGGAATTTTTCAGGCAAATGTAATTGTCGGACCATGTATGTGGATCGGACGGCTCGAGCATTTGAACGCAACAAGCATGCGCGATGGGTCCAGTGTATGACCAAGCAAATTCAAAAGTGGATGTCGGCGGTACGCAAATGTAATTGTCGTTCCACGTATGTGGGTCAGACGGTTCCACCACTTGGGTACATTTCATGCCGTAAATGGGCCCAGCATACGACCATTTTATTCCATAGTTATGTTTGAAGCAAAGATTGTTGTCCTCCCAAGTATGTGGATCTGAAGGTTCCGCTGTGTGGATGCAATGTAACCCATATATTTGACCGACGTATGACCATGTCATTCCGACGTCGAATTGTGCGCAAGGATCTACATACGTTTTGTGTTAAAAGAAAATGGGAAAATAACAACAGATGGCGTTGCGTCAACCTTCCAGCATTTCTGTGAGTTAGGTTCACTACTCTCAGCGACCTTACCTTTTTTGACTATCCCCAAATCAATAGTATCAACAACGTCATCACTAGCGGACAGTCGAACTTCTGACTTTGATGCTAGCAATTGGTCACAGTATTTCTGTCTAGCATAGTTCGTCGACAAATCGTTGGGTTGCTTGAACACTACAGCTAAGGAATCAGCCGCTGATGTACTACAAACAACACTCAAATTAAGCAGAACTTGCAAGACACTCATTGTCGATGTGAATTCTTGATTGAATATGCCCGTTCCACAGTTTCCCGCCCCACTTTTATACAATATATTTGTTGGTTTAAAACAAAATGTTTAAACCAACGGAACGCAGGTTTTCTGTGGGCAAATTTTTGTAAAATCAAATATTTGCTTGTGGCTCGTATGCGAACGTATGGCTTGCCACAAAAAGCGTGTAGTGGTTTGTTCACCTTGAATGTGCAATGCAAGAAAATTTTAATTTTATTCGTCGTTGCGTGTGACAATTGTGGCATGTGTATACAGTAGTACAGTACGAACTAGAACACATCGTATTTAAGTCTGAATTCACAGTCATCCGGTTTCATTCCGTTTTGACGCCGTGTACATGAAGTTCACCCCTTGGCTCCAATGGCCCCCAAACTAGGATATCTGTAATCTAGGAATCCATACTAGTTCAATGAGCTATTACACGTTACTGCAGCTTCAAAATTGAACTTCGTAATATTTAAAATAAGCAAAATCTCGAATTTTCAGATAGTTGAAATCGCCTACGTTAGTTAGTTAGATACGTATAGGTGCTGGTGCTGGTGCAGGCAGACCTTCCCCATGCTGATTGTACCTTTAAAGTATAGTTTCCACTAAAAAATAGCACTCCTTTTAGCCTCCGTTTACATGACAGTTGTAAAATAGAACAAAAGAACTGTCACGCAAACGGAGTGGAAATTGAATTTATTTAAAAGGAAAACTTAGGACTGGTGCTGAAAAAATCGTCATTTCCTGTCTTGGTACGAAAAATACTATTCTTATCTCCTTTTTTCTTTGAACTGTATTTTAGTCACCTAATTTTTGTTTCAAATGAGTTTATTTCAGATCTTCAGTCGTTTTGTGGATTTACATTGGTTGCTAGGAATCTCGCGCCGCGTCATTCACAATAATTGACAAAATGACACATTTTGTATAAGGAAAATGTCACTTTGTGGGCTATTGTGATTGACGCGGCGCGAAATAAGTTGGACACATAAGCAATCTTATATGTATCGGACGAACTTTGTTGATGGAATCAGAGCCTAATATTTGGGAATTAATTCTCTAAATTCCCTAAAATTCCCAAAAATTCCCAAAAAAAACAACAAATATTTCAGAACATATTGAATATAATATATTCAGTAAATTGAGCTTAAGCGGCATATGGCCAAAACTGGAGGTGATGGTGATAGGGGAACAAGTGGTCTCCGATTTTAAGGAGTGATAGATTCGTCTTCAATTCTAGATTCGTCTTTCATTTTTTTCGAATTTTTTTTTAAATTTTCGGTTAAAGTGTTCAAAGGTGAAAGCATGTCAGAGGGTACCGAAGACCTTTTTGCGGCTATAACTCAAAAATAATTATTTTAAGAGCAGTCTACACTCCGACCTTCTATGAAAAACATTTTCGATGATAACTTCTTATTAGAATATTTTTGGAAAAAAGTGGTTTCATCGTTTGGTGCCACAACATATAAAGTTTCGATAGCCACCAGAATAAACCGCGAGCCTTTTTTAATAAAAGTTTATTTTTGTAATAAAAACTTTTTCTATTTTTTTATAGAATTTAATTAGAAAAATCACTGCCATGATGAACTCACGTACGGAAACTCTAAAGAATCGAAATGTGATATTAGGTATCTGTCAGCTGATAGGAATATTTTGTTTGTTAGTGTTGGTTTTTTGGTTAACTCGGTGATCACAATTAAAACGAACTGTCAACAAATAAAACATCCCAATTTGTTAAGTCACGAAATTGTTTTTTTTTTTCAAGCGCGAGATTTTTTTAAAAATAGGGGCGGCTTTTTAAACTAAAATTAAGAATTTCAAATTCCACTTTTCCAATATCAATATACATTTTCAGTGTGTTTTTGATGCGTTCATTGAAATAAAAATAATATGGACTAACTGTGGATTTACATAGCAACGTAAAAGTGACAGATGCAAAAATTTTCTCATACGGCAACTCGAAATTTCATTCATAATTTTAATTTTATGAATGAAATTTCGGGTTGCAGTATTTAAAAAACATTGCATCTGTCACTTTTACGTTGCTATGTAAATCCACGGTAACGCTCGCGGTTTATTGTCAAGATTGATGCAGTCTACGTCGAGAAAACTCAAAAGTCCAAAAAATATCATAAAAACACAAATTTTAGGAGTTTTGAGTTTTTTCGCATCAATCTGGACAATTCCAGTGGCTATCGAAACCTTATATGTTCTCTGGCACCAAACGATGAGGCCACTTTTTTCAAAAATAATTCTAATAAAAAGTTATCATCAAAAATGTATTTCATAGGGGGTCGGAGTGTAGATTGCTCTTAAATTATTGTGGTGTTGTAGTAATGTCGGCTTTGGAGAGACCTACAAGTAGAGTATACGCCCTGGCTGGTGCGAGTACATCGACAAGAATTATATCCTTCAGAGCATAATATTTGGGAACCAATTTTCAAAAGTTCACTAAAATTCCCAAAAAAATCCCATTTTTTTTCTTTCATAGTTTTTAAAGGTTTTTGAACTTTTCCTGATCTTTTACGATCATTTAATTATAAAAATCCAAAGAAAAGAAATTTTTTGGGAATTTTAGGGAATTTTTGGGAATTAATTCCCAAAATTCCCAAAAATTCCCTAAATTCCCAAAAATTCTCAAAAACGATTCCCAAATATTAGGCTCTGTGATGGATTGAACGTTTTAGCGGTTGAACAGGCGAATTTTTGACTTTATGAGATCCTTGAACTGTTTATGGTGCATTTGTTAGGTTTTTTATCTGTAAACATTTCCAATGCATACGCATAAGCTCGAGTTCGAAGTATATAAACGTGCGCGTGAATGTTATGCAAATCGACCAAAAGCTTGTTATTTAGATCTATACTCTTTTTCAACTCACAATACGGTAAAAATCTTCATAATCGATCATTTCAATTTACCCTGCCTTTATATTCTCTCTTGAAAGAGAATGAGCTATCACACGCCTACCAAAGTGCTCGGGAACCGGAGATATTGCGTTTTCCAACTCGTCATTTTCAGTAAAAATACATGAAAAATGACATTCTCCAAACAATCAAAATCTTTCAACTTACTCTGTATGTAGTCTACCTCTACGATGTTTCTATCCATCCATCTATCTGTGTATCTATCGATGGTCGATCTCGGAAAATCCGCAGCCAATCGCCAATCTCTAGTCAGGCCATTAGAACTTAAGTTTCATTCATCATTATCTCAGGAAAAATCAGATTTTTGTGGAATTAATTAATTTTTGGAACAATTTCTCTCATATAAAAATGTACAGCCATTTTGTGTTGATAGTGTTGTTATGATTGTTGTGAAGTTGGTTACAATTTGGTCGAAATTTAAAAATTCAAAGTTTTTGAATATTATGGTTTATTATGGTGGGCAATTAGAAAATTTGGTCACTTTCAGGGTATGTTGGGCAGCTGGAAATATTTGGTCACTTTCGGGGTATGTTGGGCAGCTGGAAAAATTTAGTCACTTTCGATGTAGCTGATTTTCATTAAATTTTCGATTTTCGTCAAATTCGTCAAATTTTCGATTTTCGCTCGGATTTTCGCAAATTTTCGAATTTCGTCAAATTTTCAATTTTAGTCAAATTTTCGATTTTTGTCAAATTTTTGAATTAGAACTGTAAACTGTTATAAAAGGCACTGTTGAATACACTTCTAAAACGACTGATATCCCAACAAAAATCTCTTCGAGCTTTAATATTTCTTTGTTGCACTTGGAACAGACCTATCGGTCACAGAGAGCGAACAAGTTTTCAAAAAATTATCGCAAAAACAATTTCTGTTACGAGCGCCATCTACGTTCATGTGACAAACTACCCAAACTACTGACAATAACAACAAAAATATTTATTGTGACACATTGACAGTTGTAGCACGTGTGTTGAGAAGTGAATTGTCAAAATAATTTTGTAAGAAATCAAATCGTTCGGCACGCATTACATTCACGAATTGCACTTTCCGGGAACAATTCAACCACAAATCGGCAATGGCAAAGAATAAGAACAGAAAGCGGAATGCTACGCCGTTGATAAAAGAAAGTGTGAAAGTTTCAGCGCCGCCCGAACGTGTGGAATCGTCAGAGGACGAAAGTGAAGAGGGCGAAGAGGTAAGAAACATTTGGAATTTTCTCTTCTGTTCAGGAATTCAATGTTGGCTGTTTGTTTTGTGTGCATAGGAAATAGGCATCGGTGATGTTGCTGTGAACGACGGCAACGACAGTTCCGATTCGGAAGGCGAACCAGAGGTGTATACATCGGACGATGACGGCGAATTGAGTTTCGAAAGCGATGAGGAGGGAAATTTCAGCAGAAATTTGAATAAAATGAAATTGAACGGCGATGACGTTGAAGACGAAGACGACGATGTGAAGGATGAAGGTTCATCCGATGAGGATGATGTTTATGTTAGCGATTCGGATGATGAGTCTAGCGCCGACGACGAAAACCATGTGAATGAGGATCCACCATCAGCTGCAGCATCCACAGCCACTGTCGCAAAGCAGAAGAAACAACAGAAACCAACATCCGTGGAGGCATTCAAATCCGAACTGAATGGCAGTTCGTCGACAACGAAACGTTCGGATGGAGACGATGAGTACAAGAATGATTCGTCCGACGAGGAGGACATCCGGAACACCATCGGCAACGTTCCGATGCATTGGTATGATGAGTACAAGCACATTGGCTACGATTGGGACGCAAAGAAAATAATCAAACCGGCGCGACGTGATCAACTGGACGACTTCCTGAAGCGAATGGAGGATCCGAATTTCTGGCGCACGGTCAAGGATATGCAAACCGGACAGGATATTGTCATCAGTGAGGCGGATATCGAGTTGATAAAACGGATCAATTCACAGCGCATTCCGGACGATCAGTACGACGATTATGCGGTAAGTTGGTGCGCCGTTTGTTGAGTCGGTTGTTGAGTTGGTCTACGAATTTCGTCAGCCCGATCAAAGGCGACGCATAGTTCGAGGAGTTAGAATTGCCGAAGAGACTCACGATCCTCCTCATTTTCAGCCATGGGTCGAATGGTTCACATCCGAAGTGGAACAGATGCCGATAACGAATGTGCCAGCCCACAAACGCTCGTTTTTGCCGTCCAAATCGGAGAAATCGAAAGTGTCGAAGTTGGTGCATGCAATCAAAATGGGTTGGATGAAGACAACCGAACAGCGCGAGAAGGAGAAAGCCACTGCCGGACCGAAGTTCTATATGTTGTGGGAATCGGATACGGACAGAGAGAAAATGCGACGCATCCATGATCATGTGTCGGCGCCGAAACGAGATCTGCCAGGTATGTGAATGGGGAAATTCTTAGCTGGGAAAGGGTTTTACGATAGACGATCGGTAATTTCTGGAAAGTCCTCACGCTGGGGCTCGTCTTTGTTCGGCTATTGGTTCGGGCTGCTATGTCATCTCGATCACTCGAGTCTTTTAATGAATTTTGGCTACTGTATGTCACAGAGAGGTCTAAGGTTTTTTGGGCCTCATGAACCGGTAATAACCGGTGAAAACCGATTTTAGCAGAAAACTTATCTCCGTCAAATTTGAATATTTTTTGATGATCTCAACGGATTCCGAAACTCGTAAAACAACTTTCTGTCAAGGGTCTGGAACAGTCTGGGCTATGGAGAATTCCCGGAAAAGTGTCCCGTAAAAACCGCTAACTTTGAGACTGATTTCCCAGGCCATTTCCTAATGATGGAAATGTAATCTGACAATCTATCAACTGTAGTTGACCGAGCTCTGACATATCAAAGGATCAGGAGCCTCAGTTAACTGAAGCATCACTAGTTTCCTTAGCAGTTTTTTACTCGAAAAATCACAGAACAACGGTGACATTGAATGATCTGCAATTTTATGACTAATCCTTAGTCTTCCCACATCCATCGAATAGCTAAAACTCAAGAAAGACAAGCATTTCCAGCAGTTTCTTTTTGTAGTTTCCCATGATGGATTTGAAAAGATATCGAGGTTTCTAGAGGTCGGTTCCTAGAATTCCATCACTCCGAAAGGTCCACCTTCTTCCCAGTGATAGAACTCAAGGATGGCGAGCATTTCCATTGGCTTTTTTGAGTTCTATTCTGGATTTAATGTAAAGTTCAGGTGTCTAGAGGTCAGTTCCTAGAGTTCCATCACTCCATAGTGGTCAATATTCTTGTCCTAGCTCAAGAACTTTTCATCCTTTAGATCTTGATCTGTAAAAGAATGACCTTTAGGAGTGATGGAACTATAGGAACTGACCTTCAGACACCTCAGCCTAGCCTCAAATCAAAGAGAACTCAAAAAAGTTGAAGGAAATTTTTGTCATCCTTGAGATCTATCACTGGGAAGAAGGTGGACCTTTCGGAGTGATGGAATTCTAAGAACTGACCTCTAGAAACTTTAATATCTTTTCAAATCCATTGAAAACTACAAATAAACTGCTGGAAGTGCTTGTTTTCCTTGAGTTCTAGTTGTGGGACTGATGTGAGAAGATTCAGGAACAGTCACATAGTTGTAGATCGTTCAACGGCATCATGAAAGCGCTCATTATTTACCAAATTTTTGTAGCCAAAAAATTGATAAGGACACTACTGATGTTTCCTTGAACTGAGGCTCTTGATCCTATGATATTTCAGAGCTCGGCCAACTTCCGTTGATTGGGCTTGTGGGAACTGATGTTCTACAAATGAAACACAGTAAATGTGTTGCCAGCCGAAGCTGGTGATTGAATGATTTTATTTACAAAGAATGATTGGTATTTATAGGCTGTTTCAAGGGTTGCTGCGACTCTATACAATTCAATAGATTACTGTGATCTGTGTCACCACAGGCTCTTTCCAAAGAGCCCCCACACAACCAAATTAATTAAGAAAAGGCCAGGGAAATGAGTCTCCAAGTTAGCGGTTTTTACGGGACACTGTTCCGAGAATTCTCCATAGCCCGGGCGAATTTGGTCCCTTGAAAAAAGTGGTTTGTTCAGTTATTGTTCCAACCTTTCGGAAACCGTCAAGAACATGAAAAAATGTGCAGATTTGACGGATACATTCAGGTTGGAAATTTTACAGTTAAATCGGTTTTCATCGGTTGCTTCCACCTGATCCTAAGAAAAAAATTACTTTGGATACTCAGACCCCTCTATCCAGTAGTCGAAATTCATTAAAAGGCTCCAGTGAGCGAAACGACTCCAACTTCTCCGATTCTTGGAATAATTGTCTTTCACTTCTCGATTCGTAAGTCTCAAATAAGTAGAAGGAAGATCGAATGGTCCGCAGTCCAAATATTTTTTTAGAGACAGAAGACTGGAAGAGGGAGTGTTTGAGACAGTAAGTCGTTGAAAGAGCGAAACGCCCGAGACGACACATGTGCTAAACGTGGCATTTTAGACGGTCGTATCAAAGAATTCTTTGAAGTCGAATGCTGCAATGTCTGAGATGTCACTCTCGAGCATTCCAAATTTAATCCGTTAGTCGTTTGACCTGTCGTAGCACCGTGTGAAAAGACAACAGCATCTTTGAATGAAAAATATTTAAAAACAAATTTATTGAACCTTCGGGGTACCGGCTGTACATTAAGACGCTACTTTCTCTGCGGCATTCCGTTGAATAATCGGAAATATCAACTTGTTCCACACGTCCTCCACTTTGGCGAAAAGCGGTTCGATGAATGTCTTGTTCAGATCCACATTGATGTACTCCACCGCACCGCTTTTCGCAAAATCGGGTGCCACCACACAGTACAGTGCCTTCAGCCGGTTGGCCAGAAACATTTGCATTTGAATTTGGGCAAAGTATTTCGGCGGAATCGTTTCGTTGTTCACCAAATACTTTGCGTATTCCACTTGTGTCGACGGCATCTTGATTTCCACCACAAGGTCGTCACTCAGGCCATCCGGTGTGGCACAAAAGAACGGATATGCCAGATCCAACAGCAGACCACAATGCTGGATGTTCGTCTTGTAGCATTTCGATATTTCGGCGAGTATCGATCGCTTGCGCTGCTTCCGTTTCAGGTACTCCTCCTCACGAGGTATGCGATACGTGCCCAGAATTTTTGCTTCGGCCACATCTTGTTCCGTTTTCCAGCTAGCCACCTCGTTCAAAATGCTACATCGAATGCGGCCGTACTGCAGTTCCAACCACAGACGCGATTTGTACTGTGTGCTCGTCTCCGTTTGAATCTTGTCGATGACATCCGATTTGATGACACTCTGCAGATGCATCAGTAGATGCTTGTACTGCGTTATCTGGTACTGATCGGCATTGTTCATGATGTAGTACAGGAAGGTGTTCTGATACGGTTCGTCGACGTGACGATGCATTCGGTAGACTGGCGAATCCGTTTGCCCGTTTTCCTTCAAATTGTCCAAAAACTTGTCCAAGAAAACTTGTGAACTGTCGTCAGGTTCTTCCATTAGTACGTCGTCCGAGCAACTTTTCACATCGTCCGAGTCTTCGAATTTCTGCGAAATGTGGTAGAGTTGCTTGAGTGGCATGGAGATCAGCTCAGTCGGTGGATTACACCCCCAAAATGCCGGCCGATCAGAATTCGGTTCGTTGGATCGTCGATACATCCAAAATAGGAAGGCGACAACATGGTCACACTGGCGACCTGTGGAACGGGGGAAATTAGTTCAGTTAGCAGAGTCTGAGATGGAAATGGATCTGCGGTGAGCCATTCACCAAAACACAACTTACCTTCGCATCGCTTGCACACGACCGACGTAAATTCTTTCCTTTTCGAATCGATGACCGCTACAACCGATATTCGGTCGGCTGTGTACGACTGTCCCTTTTCCATGATCAGACACATTAGTTTGGTGTACACCAACGCTGTCTTGATCTGCACAAAATCAATGTCCTCGTCGAGATACTCTTTTTTGGGCGGTTTCGCTTGTCGTTCGGCGTTTTTGGCCATAAAATTGAGGATCATCGAGTAGCTTATTTTCGGACTGTTGAAGCCGTTTACTTTATGAAATCCCGGCTCCGTTGGCCGTTCGATCATTTGTTTGTAGATTTTGTAGATTTCAGTCATTTTGTTGGGTGTTGTTCGTGTTTCTAATTGGAACGTCCGAGTCGTGCTCACACACAAATTAGTGAAAACAAACCTGGTGCACACTGCCTTCAATAATAACGCTGTTGTTACTTATCCACCTGATAAATTAGTTAGACTAGTGTCAACTGTCACAATTGTGTCACAAATCACATCGTGCAGTTGGCACTACTTATTTTTGGTCTTCTTCTTCTTCATGATTTTAATAGTCTTAGTTTGATGAGCCATATAAACAGTCAGTTTCAGTAGTTATGTGATTTTCCGGGAGAAAGTCGAGACATGAGAATCGAGATTTCAACGTCTCGCATAGTATTTCAATGTTTACGCAATGACGGGTGAAAGACTTAAGTTTCTTTACGAGTTGTATGTAAGGTGACGGAGCATTCCTGGACGATATTATCGTCTTGTGGATGATATTATCGTCTTGTGGACGGTATTATCGTCTTGTGGACGGTATTATCGTCTTGTGGACGGTATTATCGTCTTGTGGACGGTATTATCGTCTTGTGGACGGTATTATCGTCTTGTTGACGATAATGATCGCTTTTTCGATCAATAATATCATCTCGAAGCGATAACATCGACCAGAACTGCGTATTTTCGTCTTTTTAACGATATTATCGTTCGAGACGATAATAACACGGTAGAAATGTCAAGATCTCCTCTCGTAATTGAGGGATTCTTTTGAAAAACAACCTGCCGAAATGGGACGCATTTTCGAGTGGACTTTTTTACATGTGCCTAGAGAGGACTTCGACCTCAGAAGCCAAAACCACTTTCACAAAAATTCTTCGAATCTTGTGCGGCTGGTGAAAAGTCATCAAAAACCGAAAACTTGAAAACTTTCGGGTCTTATGGGGTTTGGATGCATATGAGATATTTCACACATAAAACTACCTTTCTAATGATACCCCACACGACCATGTACGTTTTGTGTATCTCGAGAAATTTCTGTAAGAAAAGTGGAAGTCTTCGGTTGAAAACTTCAACTGCACATATTTCAGTGACGACGAATTTTAAAACGAATAAGTCCTTATTCGGCTCAATAGTACATGTGATTACCTTTCTAATGACACCCCACACGACCCTGTACGGTTCGTGTAACTGGAGAACATAAAATTACCTTTCTAATGATACCCCACACGACCATGTACATTTTGTGTATCTCGAGAAATTTCTGTAAGACAAGTGGAAATCTTCGGTTGAAAACTTCAACTGCACATATTTCAGTGTCGACGAATTTTAAAACGAATAAGTCCTTATAGGTCGGCTCAATAGTACATGTGATTACCTTTCCAATGACACCCCACACAACCCTGTACGGTTCGTGTAACTGGAGAATTTTTTGTAAGAAAAGTGCAAGTTTTCAGTTTTTGATGACCTCTCGCTAGCCACACAAGCTTCGAAGAATTTTTTTGAAAACGGTTTTGGTGTCTAGGGTCGAAGTCCTCTCTAGGCACATACAAAAAATTCCACTAGAAAATGCGTTCGATTTCGGTAGGCTGTTTTTCAAAAGAATCCCTGAATATGAGTGTCAGAACAAGCTCTCGAGGAGTCGCTAGTCGCTACCCACATATGGATTCGTGTTTCTCGATAAGCCGTAATTTTCGAGAATTTCGATAATCAAGAACTCATAACTAAGTCGTCGTGACTATACCGTTACCTTATGGAGTTGGAGTGTGTCCTCCAAGAAGAATTCGGAATTTTGAAAATTCTTAAAAGTTGAAATTCCGAATCATAAGCTTAGATTCAAAGGCAAACGCATTCCTGAAATGTTGGTTAAGCCCACTTCAGTTCACCTAGCGTTGTCTTTAGTCAAAAGCAGTCGACTTTCTTATTTGTAAGGGAAATCTTAGTTGTATCAGTCGGTTCTATTTTAAACAGAACCAGACACCAGTACTCGGACAGATGATGGCGTATATATCAGTCACACGAAGCACTTCGAAAATTGTCTTTTTTTAAATCAAATTCAACGTTCCCATGTGCACCAAATACCTACCTCAATTATCGACAATTGTAATCATTCCGGTCGCATTACCATCATTTTCAGGTCATGCAGAATCGTATAATCCACCGCCAGAATATCTTTTCGACGAGAAAGAGATGAAGGAATGGCACAAATACAAAGACGAACCGCAACGTCGTAAACTGCACTTCATGCCGCAAAAGTTCAATTCACTTCGTGAAGTGCCTGCGTATTCGCGATACATCCGTGAACGATTTCTGCGTTGCCTGGATTTGTATCTGTGTCCCAGAGCCAAGCGAATGAAGGTAAAGGGAAAAAAATGATTTTGTTTGGTCGCGCGAAACAAACTGACCCTCCCCCGAAAACGTTTCCAGTTGACCATCGATGCAGAGTATCTCATTCCAAAACTACCATCACCGAAAGATCTTCAACCATTCCCGACCGTTGAGAGTATCATTTACACCGGACACACGGACATGATCCGAACAATATCCATTGAACCGCATGGCGAATATATCGTTTCCGGATCGGACGACAACACTGTTAAGAGTACGTCACATCGGTCGATGAAGCCGTCGTTTTCTAAAAAAAATAATTAATTTTCAGTTTGGGAAATATCGACGGGCCGTTGCATCAAAACCATCGATACGGGCGACATTGTTCGCAGTGTTGCCTGGTGTCCGAATGGAAAGATTTCGTTGATTGCAGTGGCCAGTGGACAGCGTCTGATTTTGTTGAATCCGAAAGTCGGTGACAAGATGCTGGTGAAGAAGACGGACGAAATTTTGCAGGAAGCCCCGAAGATCGACGCATTAGGTGAGCACTCGTCTTTAGTCAAAGTGGATTCTGCATGCCAATCTCCCAGTTTGACACGTAGCGTTACGACCTCGGCCTCTAATCCGAAAATTTTTATTCAACAGACAACGAACGCATCAAAACAGCCGTACAATGGGCTTCGGCTGAAGGCGACGAATACGAAGCCGGCTACCGGATAATTATCACGCATTTCAAGTCGATCAAACAGGTGACGTGGCATGGCAAGGGCGACTATTTCGCAACCGTAATGCCCGAAGGAGCTAATCGATCGGCGCTGATTCATCAACTGTCCAAACGGCGTACACAGATTCCGTTCTCCAAGAGCAAAGGACTGATTCAATGCGTCCTCTTCCATCCGGTCAAACCGTGCTTCTTTGTGGCGGTAAGTGTGACTCGGTCTTATCGGTTACTCGGTCGCTCTTCAAACGTAATTTCCCCCATCCCGCACAGACGCAAAAGAACATCCGGATCTACGATTTGGTGAAGCAGGAACTGCTCAAAAAGTTGATATCGAACAGCAAATGGATATCCGACATGGCCATCCATCCGAAAGGCGACAATCTGCTCGTGTCCACCTACGACAAAAAGATGCTCTGGTTCGACTTGGATCTGAGCACGAAACCGTACCAGACCATCCGGTTGCATCGCAATGCGGTGCGAAGTTCGGCGTACCATTTACGTTATCCGCTGTTTGCATCGGCCAGTGACGATCAGTCGGTTATCGTGTCACATGGAATGGTCTACAAGTGAGTAGATGCATTGTGGTGGCGGGACACGGTTTTTGTGACTCAAAATTTCCCCTTTTTTCGCAGTGATCTGCTGCAGAATCCATTGATTGTTCCGCTGAAGAAATTGCAGACACATCAACCGCACGAAGACTTTGGCGTCTTCGATGTGATGTGGCATCCCACACAGCCGTGGGTATTTTCGTCGGGTGCTGACTCGACCATACGATTATTCACATAGACGAGCAGAGCGAGAGAGAGAGAGAGAGAGAGAGAGAGCGCTGGGATGTTGGGAATTTGTTTATTTGAACAAGAATTTTCGAAAAACAAAAAAAAACTTTTTTTCGTCGAACTCTTTCACCAATTACAAATGCCGGCCACCAGAACGACAACGAACAGGACAATCGTCAATAGCATGAGTAATCGGGCGATGTTCGGCTGCGTATGCTTCATGGTGAACAAGTCAAAGGTCAGCAGCTCGGGATTCTTTTTCGTGCACAATTCAAAGATCATTTTGTTGTGTGGCGGGACTGTATTTTATTGTGACTATGCAGCGGTTCACTTGTTACTCGATTGTCTGAGGTTTATGAAAGCCCAATTTTGCGCATACTTCGTTGGTTGTTAGTAGTTCAGTGTAGGTATGAGGCTACTTAGACTGGTAGGTGGGTCTCGTCTACTTTTGAATTTTGATAACCTTCACATTCAAGCTTATTAGGTTGGTAGGTGGGTCTCGTCTACTTTCGAATTTTGATAACCTTCACATTCAAGCATATTAGGTTGGTAGGTGGGTCTCGTCTACTTTCGAATTTTGATAACCTTCACATTCAAGCTTATTAGGTTGGTAGGTGGGTCTCGTCTACTTTCGAATTTTGATAACCTTCACATTCAAGCTTATTAGGTTGGTAGGTGGGTCTCGTCTACTTTCGAATTTTGATAACCTTCACATTCAAGCATATTAGGTTCGACGTTAGTCAGAACTGTTCAGATGATTACTAACACACTTTCGGTAAAATTCACTGAAGAGCACCATTTGCAACAGCTGATCTTTCACCTGTTGGTCTCCATGCTATTGTTTACATCAGTAGTACAGCAATACGTGCAAAGCATAATGAACATGCGCACAAAGATGTAACCAGTCAGATTAGATCCACTGCTGGAACTCCAGCGCCTTTCTTTATGCTACTTGGAGTAATCCAACGCAGCGTACTCAGCCGACTGTTCTGCAACATTGTCATTAACTTTCTTACATCCAAAGTAATGCAACAGCTCTTGCTGAGCGTACTATTCGCTGATGACGTTGACCTAGCAAGTGAGAGAGTAGCAAAGCTCCCGGAAGTATTTGACAAGTGGAAGAATGTCCTTGAAGACCATGGGTTAAGAGTTAGTGAGTCAAAGACTGAAGTAGATGTCCCTACCATTCAGTGACCCACAAGCCAGATCACCAGACATAATGATTAACGGAAACGTTATGCCGGAATGCGTCAGCTTCAGATATCTTGGCTCGATAATCAACAAGACTGGAAGTTGCGACGAAGACGTGAATCATAGGATCAGCGTGGCCTGACTTAAATGGCGGGAAAATACTGGAATATTGAGTGACAAGGCCACCAAAACTCAAGCAAAATCTATCCCCTATACGGATTCTGAAAGCCCTTGGAGAGAAACGTGTCTGCTTGTTGGGTCAGCAAAGATTGAGAAAAGAGATAGCGTCCGAAAATCAGGCTTCACAGATCAGTACCAAATTGAACTTCAATCGTCGCTTTATCAACTCTAAAATGGTGTCAATTTATGCAGTGGAGTCCGCTGCATGCAATAAACCAGATAAACACACTTGTCGATATCGTACTCTCGAGGGACGATGGCTCAAAGAATCAGAAGTTTTAGATAAAATTTTACAAAAAAAAAATGGGGAGTGTGGGATTGCGGATCTTCACTGGAATTAATAGAGGCTTAGGAACAACTTAAGACAGGATTCCTCTTTGTCCGTTAAAACTGCTAAGAAAAAATGAGATTCGAAAATTCGGTCACCGAATTTCAGTGTACGTCCGTGAACTTTGAATAAACACTGAGCGACGGTTGTGTATAAAATTAAGTACAATCAACCAACGCACTTCGATCATGTGTGGTACTCTAAATAGAGTACTGACACGGGAAATTTTTACCGATTTTAAAGAGCAATAGATCACTAAAATGACCGCTGGCGTGACGATCGATGGTTCAGTTTTGTGTGCAAACTAATGACAACCAACTTTGCTTCTAAGGGAATTCTTCGTATTTAGTTCATTTACATTCATTTCAAAGAATTGGACGCACTCACTTATTCATTACTATGTGAAATTGTGAAGTTGGTTTCAATTAGTTTGCACCCTTTTCCCCACCATTCCTCACGTTTCCGTCATCAGTTTCACCAAACGAAGAGATCTATAGCTCGTTGAAAATGTCTCCCTCAAGGTAGTGTTTATGACGTTTCGTCGACAAAAAAAAATCGCAAAAAAAGATGGCGTCTTTTGTATGAAAATTACAGCAAAGTTCAGTCGGCGTAACATCCTCATTATGCAACCTTGTTGGTTTCGATGAGCTCTAGGTTTCCTTCATTCGCATTCTATGTAACACTTACTCATATGATATTCTAACGGTCCGTTGCCAATTTGCAACGTGAAAAATATCGAACGTTCGACTCTAGGAAACAAGATGAAATTTATGCATTTTAGCTATGTTGAAGCGTTCTTTGAAAAGTTTTTGACGGGCTTTCATCTAAAATTGTTCAGATTTTTGTGCATGGCATGGGGGCTCGTTAGAAAGACCTCGACAGTAAATGTGAAAAGGGATAAAGCTTGAAATGAAGCTAAATTGAAAATATGAAATTTTTTATTATTTTACAAAGTTAAAGCGCTAAGGGAAGCGTTTAAAAGCTAGCTGAAAATTCGTTCTAGCGTGATGTGTTTAGTGCAAACGAGGTTGTTCTTTTCTTGTTTTAATAAGGAATGTGACCCACCACTAAATAATGGTGTTATCGTAAAGTTCCTCAAAAGTGATTGCTTTCGCACTAATTTATATTACCGGAAACGTGCACAAATTTAAACGAAAGCGTTTCCGCTAAAACGTAATTTTTAAGACTACCGCCGACGTTTTATTTCTACTGGGTCACCTCTTCTGCAACTCACATCACACCAAACGACAATATTGTTGTTTGTTTACATGATTTGTCAAAATAAATTTTTCATATCATTTTGGTGGCTTTGACGAATATTTTAAGTCAACCGCTAAGTGAACTGTTAAAACCACACAAGAAACACATTTACGCACAAAATCTGTGAATTAAATCACATCGAAATCACAGAAATTATTACATTTTTCACAACCGACACTAAATTTTTGTGTTGGTGATTTGACGATTTTCTTCGTTAAACCATATTCGACTCA